>NC_038044.1:3214967-3816436 GCF_002211085.1 Panicum hallii | reverse complement strand
TAGCAGTAATCTTAGCTACTCTTCCGTTCCAAATTGTAGGTCATTTTGACAAATCTAAATGTATAATTTTACTATGTATCTGTTATCGCCATATTCTGGACAGGCTAAAAGTGGGCCGTGGAGCAAGATGGGCTTGAGAAACGGTTATGATAAGCTTGCAGATCGGGTTCCGTACGGGCGTTTGGGGCCCACAAGGCCGTGTAAACTCAGGTTTAGGCAGTTAGGATTTGTGTCGTGTTTAATTAGGGTTAGTTAAGGAGAGCAAGTCTACGGACTATAAATATGTACCATGAATAAACAAGAAAGAGAGATTCATTCATCAACAACTCACGGCGCATCGCCTCCCCTGTTCCAGGGTTCTTCATCGGGTAAGTGCCATGTTGCCCCCTGATCACGCTTCGCGTGATCGGGGGCGCATTGCTCTTATTTGTTGCTTTATATGTTGCTCGTTCTGAAGCCTTGTAGATGGCGGGTAGCATTAGTTATCGTAGTGCGTATAGAGTAATGTTATTTTTGTATCATGATCTTGCTCTGTTTCATTGTTCTTGCGTGCTCCGCGATCATCGTACCTGATCATAGGTGCAATGATCGCATCTTGCTTTGTTTATGTTAATAGATCTAATCTGTTATAGTCGGTTCCTGCTCGTTAGGGATTTAGCTCAATATGTGCATGATTAGGCCTTGCAAACGAGTTGAAAGCTCCGGCAGTACGTTAGTATCGGATCTTAGTCTGCATAGAGATTTCTTTAAGAATCGGCTCTTTAGTTGTTCTTAGGGTCTCTGTTCGGGTTGTTTGTTATGATGCTTTGCGTATTCGTTAGGCTCAATCACGTGTAGGATGTTCCGGTTGTGTAGTGAGGGCTTAGCTGTCGTGGATTGGATTAGATTAATATCTTTAAAGCAAGTTTTATCTTATTATTATATATAAATGTCGTTTGACCCAAAGATCCGATCCGGTAATGATGCAATCGGCTCTTTATAGCCGATACCGGGGAGGAGTGATGAGCCGATCACGGCTCGGACTAACCTTTACAAGTGTCTGTGCTCACAGGAATTTCACGAATCACACCTTCCTGATCAGGTACAGGATCAGGTGGCACGCCTAGCAACCCCAAGCCAGGGTGTGCGCCAGATCGCTGGGCCGTTGACCGAGGGACCGGGGCCCGCCCAGCCGTCCCGGAAGCCTCCCGGCTCCTCGTGTTGCCTGTCGCTGCTCGCCGGTGGGTTTCGATCGACAACACATTCTGCACGCCTGGTGGGACACATCTTCATCGACTTCGTCATCGGCGTTTGCAACAATCTTCATCGACTCCGTCATCCTCGTCGGGCTCTATCAGCAGTGGTCGGCAGGATGTCAAGGGACGAATCCGATCACTTACGAGGAACTCTCTGCTGAACATAAGCAGAAGTATGATGAAATCAAGACTCAGTTTGAAGCCGATCTCATCGGCTCTTTCGAAGGACTCGCAGCCATGGTGTCAGGTGGAAGGGATTTTCACCCGAAGGTGCTCTTGATGGGGTGGATTATCTACTCCGTCTGAAGATCGTACTAGAGCGCTGCGACAGGAAGTGAATTATGCGGTGGCTCATTCATTGCACCGACACTCGGAAAGTTTGGTTAATGCTTTTGAGCGTGTGGCTCTGCGTGTGGTCCAGGAGATTATGAAGCATCAACATTCCCCAACTGGACCTGCCTTGGGAAGTCATAGAGGAGAACTGCCGTTCCAAACCAGACCACCACTACCGTATACACTTGCAGCTGCAGAATCACATGGTGCTCCAGCTTATGTAGTTTATAAAGAGGGTGGTGACCCCACGGATCACCAGTTTTTCAGCGAGCCGCCTAAGGAGATCCCACATGGTTATGTGTGTATGTATATACCGGACAGTAATAATCCGGTACATCCTGAACAGAGGATAGTTGGAGGGGTTTCTGGAGCCACCGGGCCGAGTCATGACAGTACGCACTCGGCCCCTGGGTTACAGACAGCGGAGCAAATCAGCAATATTTTAAGGGATCAGTTCGGCATATTACCAAAAAGGAGAGCGATCGGCTACACTAAGCCGTATCCAGGAAACTATGACTTAATCCCATTACCACCCAAGTATCGGCTCCCCGAGTTCACTAAATTCAGTGGGGCAGAGGGATCTAGCTCTATCGAGCATGTGAGCCGATACTTAGCACAATTGGGCATGATTTCTGTATCAGATCCGCTGCGAGTAAGGTTCTTCTCGCAATCGCTTACGGGACCGGCTTTTGGATGGTATACCTCGTTGGGTCCCGACTCCATCCGTACCTGGAAGCAGCTGGAAGAACAATTTCATATTCAGTATCACACAGAAGCCGCGGAGGCAGGAATTGCCGATCTGGCACAACTTCGGCAGAAGCGTGGGGAAACCGTGGCAGAATTCATCCGACGCTTCAGGGAGATGAAGAATAGGTGTTATTCGACAAGGATCTCAGAAAAAGAAGCTATCGAACTAGCATCAGTGGGATTGTTAAAGCCGATCAGGGATCTGGCTTTTCAACTGGAATTCACCTCTTTGGCACATCTGGTCCAGAAACTATCGACTTATGAGCAGCGTCATCCTGAGTTATACCAAGACAGGTTTAAACGTCAGGTGGCGGCAGCTGACACGGAAGAAGCCGATGACTCCGAGGAGGAACTAGAGGTATCGGTTGCTGAGTGGGCTCGTGGTGCAAATCCCGTCCCTTGTAAGTGGCTGAAACAAACTGGTCCGGCAAAAGGGTTTGACTTTGATGTGAGTAAGGTCGAACAAATTTTCGACTTGTTACTGAAAGAAAAACAGTTGAAGTTTCCGGAAGGGCATAAGCTTCCCACGGCACAGGAGCTAAAAGGAAGAACATATTGTAAATGGCATGATTCCTTTACCCATGGCACGAACGACTGCAAGGAACTCCGTCGGCAAATACAATCGGCTATTGAACAGGGCCGATTGGTCTTGGGGAAGACCGCCATGAAGGTAGACACTCAGCCTTTTCCTGGTGTAAATATGGTAGAACAAAATGACCGGTCTGCAAGGCGGCAGTTGGACTTCGCGCTCGGCATCAACATGGCAGGGATAGCATCGCGACATCGAGCCAAAAATATGAAGGCTGGTTCTAGCAATCGGCCCCAAAAGAGAAAAAGGAATATGTCTCAGAAGAGCGGGTAAGGTACGTAAGGAATCAACGTCCAACTTCTTCTGATCTTCTCAGGAAATACGAGTATCAGTACCAGCAGCGCCTCCGGCGGGAATCTGAAGACGAAGAATATGAGCATCGCACCGGGAAGCGTTTGAAGAAGCACGAGGATGCTCGTGATCATTGGTACTGCCCATTCTTCAGGTATTGTTGGGATTCCGGTATGAGCCGATTGCCTACTGTTAAGGACTGCCCAGAGTGTGCACATATGAAGACAGAGGCAAGGGAATCGGTTTTCGGGCGATTAGGACCTGCGCCAACTCAACAGGAGCGGGTTCGGTCACCACGAAGAGAAGATGGAGAGGAGGATAGGTATCATCGCCCACGCTGGTGCCCGGATGGGCTAAATCGTTCACAAAAGCGTCGGGTTCAGAGGCTACGGAGCTTGGAAGAAGCCGAGGCCAAGTACGTCGAGACGTTGAGAAAAGCGCGACCGGATCTGGCAGAACAAGTTCATCATGAGCAGGAAAAGAAGCCGCACGTGTCGAGGAAAGAATGGCGTCCCAAGCCGACGAAAGCCGATAAAAAGGTATCGGCTGATACACACATGGTTTTTGTACTTCCTGCAGAATTCCATGCTCAGGCCTACGAGGAGCCATCCGTAGCCCAGCTTGATCTGGGACCACGGCCGGTGATATTCGAGAAGCCGCAAGCCAAGAATTACAAGCACTTGAAGGCATTATATCTCAAAGGGTATATCAATGGTCAGCCCATTAATAAAATGCTAGTGGATACGGGAGCGGCGGTCAACATTATGACATATTCAGTTCTGCGCCGGTTGGGGCGATCTGCCGGGGATCTGATCAAGACTAACGTCACGTTGAGTGACTTTAATGGGCAGACTTCAGAAGCTCAGGGTGTCCTCAGTGTAGATCTCACCATCGGGAGTAAGACCGTCCCGACTTCCTTCTTCGTCGTTAGCAGCAAAAGCACCTATAATGTCCTACTCGGCAGGGACTGGATTCACACCAACTGTTGTATCCCCTCAACGATGCACCAATGCTTGATCCAGTGGGATGGAGACGAAGTGGAGGTAGTCCAGGCAGATGACTCAATCGAGATTTCGCATGCTACCATGAGCATCTGGGATGCAGAGGACCAAGAGCCGATTTCAGGGATAAGCTTAGAAGGGTGTGACCGCATCGAGGCTACAAAAAACGGAGTGAGGCTGGTCTTATCCACTGGCCTTACGGAGTAGAAAGGTTACATGAAGGAAGTCACAATAATGTTCCCATTAAGGCCGATTCACGCAAACGGCCCCCAAAAAATGAATTTTTGGTGATAAGTGCTTTACGTAGCTGTTATGAGATAGCCGGCTTTGACAGCCGGCCCGATTCTTTTCTTAAACACTTGGAGAATTTTGAAATATGTAAATCGGCCGATACCACCGATCGGCTGGAGATCGTTTTGTTATCTTCTTTTCCTATTTGCAGCGTTGATTTAACAGAGGACGGGAAACTAGGATATGGCTTCACATCGGCTGATGAACTTGAAGAGATCGATATTGGTCCCGGGGATAAGCCGCGGCCAACGTTCATTAGTAAGAAATTGCATCCGTCATTACGAGAGCCGATGATAGCTCTATTAAAGGAATATGCCGATTGTTTCGCCTGGGATTATACAGAGATGCCTGGGCTCGACAGGAGCATAGTGGAGCATCGGCTCCCTCTCAAAAGTGGATTTCGACCGTTCCAACAGCGGATACGTCAGATGAAAGCCGATGTCTTGGTCGAAGTTAAAAAAGAAATAGAGAAAATGATAGAAGCCGGATTCATCAGGGCTTGCAGGTATGCTGAGTGGATTTCAAGTGTTGTACCCGTACAAAAGAAAGATGGCCGATGGCGGGTTTGCGTGGATTTCAGAGATCTTAATAGGGCCACTCCGAAGGATGAATATCCGATGCCTGTCGCAGAAATATTAATCAATGCGGCTGCCGGCCACAAGATTTTGAGCTTTATGGATGGTAATGCTGGATATAATCAGATTTTCATGGCTCCTGAAGATATACACAAAACGGCATTCAGAGTACCCGGAGCGGTGGGACTGTTTGAATACGTGGTTATGACCTTCGGATTGAAAAATGCCGGAGCAACGTATCAGCGTGCCATGAACCACATCTTCCATGACCTAATCGGCAATCTGGTAGAAATATACATCGATGATGTCGTGGTCAAGTCAGCATCGGTCGAAGGGCACCTAGATGATTTACGGCAAGTTTTAGAACGAACCAGAAAATTCGGGCTCAGGATGAACCCGAAAAAATGCACTTTTGGTGTAACAGCTGGGCAGTTCTTGGGTTTCCTGCTTCATGAAAGAGGGATAGAGATCGGCCTAAAAAGTCAAGAGGCCGTGCGTACTATGGTGCCGCCCACTAACAAGAAAGAGCTCCAACAACTTATTGGCAAAATTAACTTTGTCAGGAGGTTTATCTCTAACTTATCTGGGCGGATTGAATCCTTTATGGAACTGGTGAAGATCAAAACCAATGAAGAGTTCCGCTGGGGGCAGAACAACAACGGGCATTCGAAGAAATCAAAGACTATTTGTCGAGACCACCTGTGTTGGTGCCACCGCAACAGGACAGGCCATTTTACATATACTTGTCAGTCGGTGACACCTCTATCGCTTCGGTGGTAGTGCAGTTATACGACGGCAAGGAACGGGTGGTATTTTATCTCAGCAGAAGGATGTTGGACGCCGAAACAAGGTACTCTGATATGGAAAAGCTTTGCCTTTGTTTGTTTTTTACATGCACCAAGCTTCGTCACATCCTGCTGTCGGCTGAGGTAGTCATCATCTGCAAATCGGATGTTATAAAGCACATGCTATCGGCTCCTGTGTTGAAAGGCCGATTAGGCAAATGGATGTTTGCATTATCAGAATTCGACATCCGGTATCAACCCGCGAAAGCAGTTAAAGGGCAAGCACTGGCAGATCTCATTGCTGAGAGGGTTAATACCAATATAGCAGCACTTGCCGTACGAGCCTGGGCCATGTATTTCGATGGATCCGTCTGTGGAGATGGTTGTGGAATCGGCATCTTGCTGGTATCGCCTCGGGGGGCAGCCTACTCTTTCTCAATTAGGTTACCGGCCACCTGTACTAATAACCTTGCAGAGTACGAGGCGGTGCGCAAAGGCATGGAATTGCTCCTGGAGGCCGGAGCTGAAGCCGTGGAGGTCTTCGGAGACTCCAAATTGGTAATTTCCCAACTCACCGAGGACTACAGGTGTGAAAGTGAGATATTATTTCCAGTATGGGTGCACTGCCAGGAGCTGATGGCCCAGTTCAGGTATATAAATTTTTATTGGATACCTAGAGCTCAGAATGCAGAGGCCAATGATCTTGCGCAGCTGGCTTCAGGATACAAAGCCGATGGGCCCAGACATCAGGTGTACTTCCTGGACCAGGGAGATTGGAGAGCCGATATCTTCAATTACTTGAAGGATTCGGCTCCGGGGGCACCCAGGAAGATACGCTATAAAGCCATGAAGTACGTCCTGATAGGAGATGATATGTTTTACAGGACCTTGGAGGGGCTGCTGCTCAAATGTCTAGGGCCGACCGAGTCCAGTCGGCTCCTGCACGAAGTTCACGAAGGAACGTGCGGGACTCATCAGTCAGCTCACAAGATGAAGTGGCTAATTAGGCGGACAGGATACTACTGGCCCACTATGCTTGAAGATTGTTTTAAGTATTATAAAGGATGTCAAGCATGCCAGAGGTTCGGAAAAATCCAGATGGCGCCAGCGTCCGTAATGAACCCCATTGTTAAACCGTGGCCATTCAGAGGCTGGGGCATGGATATGATCGGCAAAATTAATCCTCCATCTAGCAAGGGTCATCAGTTCATTTTAGCTATCACAGATTATTTTACCAAATGGGTGGAAGCTGTCCCGATGAAGTCAGTAGCATCCAAAGATGTGATTCATTTCGTCAAGGAACACGTTATTCACAGGTTTGGGATCCCACAGACTATAACAACAGATGGTGGCTCGGTTTTTATTTCGGAAGAATTTAAGAAGTTTGCTGTCGATATGGGTATCAAGCTGATTAGGTCGTCTCCTTATTACGCCCAGGCAAATGGGCAAGCCGAAGCATCTAATCAGAGCCTTATCAAGTTAATCAAGAGGAAGATTGATGAATACCCCAGGCGCTGGCACGAAGTTTTATCAGAAGCATTATGGGCATATCGTATATCTTGTCATGGGGCAACAAAAACTTCTCCTTATCATTTGGTCTATGGGCAGGAAGCCGTGTTACCGTGGGAGATTACAGCCGGGTCCAGGCGCATAGAGTTCCAGAATGACTTATCCGCTGAAGAGTATGCTACTCTGATGAGTGATAATGTGGAGGACCTCACGGAACTCAGGCTATGGTCACTAGAAAAGATTAAGGAGAATAAGGCTAAAGTAGCCCGTGCATATAATAAAAAGGTCAAGCCAAAGGAATTCCAGGTAGGAGATTTGGTTTGGGAAGCGGTATTACCGTTGGGAACCAAAGACACAACATATGGCAAATGGTCCCCAAACTGGCATGGACCGTATAGGGTTGACCAGGTCTTACCCGGGAACGCATACATGCTTGAAGAATTGGACGGCGTCAAGTTTCCGGTAGCAGTCAATGGCCAACACCTAAAGAAATATTTCCCAAGTATGTGGGTTGACGAACAGTAAAGCCGATATCACCCATCAGGCAAGAAGCCGATGCAACCAGCAGGTTAAGAAGGGAGGTGAAGGTTAAGTCGACGACCTTAGCATTGGCAAGATAGGAAATGGGAAAAGGGCCGATGAGCGCTGATCGGCCCGAACAATGATAGAAAGGATTAGAACAGCCGATGCGTTGCCATCGACTTTAGAAGTTTTTGCTTATGGCAATCGAAACACCACAAATTATCAGACAGCCGATGCACCACCATCGACTTTAGGCTCATTACACGGAGACACAGCGGGTTCACTACATACAGATACAAAGTTTATCCTAAACAGGGCTACTGAAGGAAGGCATCTATAGCAGCAATAGCATCAAGACGGATGCGGTCGACCTCAGCGAGTACTGCCTCATCATCTTCGTCCGCCCCCGGCACCACTTGTTTGCTCAAGTCGCTCAGCTCGGTCAAGTCCGCCTGCAGCTCGGAAGTCAAAGCTTCTGCCTCCTGCTTAGAACCCGCAATGAGATCCTTCTCCTCCTGGATGCGCTGCTTGGTGGCCCGGACTTTGGCCTCGAGGTCTTCCAGTTCTTTCTCCAAAAGCCGAAGCCGACGGGCAGAAGCGGATGTGTCAACCTTCGCGTCGAGTGCGGCCTTCTTCTTGTTGATCGACTGACACATCTCAGCGATGATGGTCCTTAAGAGTGATTGGGAACGCCGAGTCTCGATCCTGCGGCGAGCTTCTGCCACTTTTGTTTGGAAGGAAGAAAGGTGTCCGGCCGGCAAGAGCTTGGCCTGGAGACTCACCGGGAGCTGGGAACTGACCTCGTCAAGGATCTGTTTAACTGCACTGGAGTCTTGAATCAGCACGGAGATCGGACCCAACAGAAGCTCTTTCACGCGGAGGAGCCGATCAACAGTGCTGGTCAGGCCCGAGGAAGAGTCAGCGGCTTCCAGTATGGTCGATCCAATCGTGGCGGGATCAAACGCGAGGAGTTCTGAAAGGTCCAGGTTCTGAAGAAAAGAGGGTAAGCAAGGTATTGCAGGAGAAGGCCAAAACAATTACAAAGGGAGAGGGAAAGACATACCTGTCCTGAGAAGGAAGTAGCAATGGCCAACGAAGGGACGATCGGCTCCCGGGGGTGCACCCTTTCCGAAGTACGAACGGTAGCAGCAGAGGCCGCCTGAACCGCACCCTCGGAAGAAGAGGCAACAGCCGACGGGGCAACGGTCGGCTCTGCGAGAGGGATGGCCGATGGGATGGCAATCGGCTTCGCGGGACGTACCTCCCGTGTAGGGGAATCAGCAGTGGCCGAAGCGGTAGAGGGTCCTTCCAAACGGGGGCCAGCAGGGGATGAAGACACGATCGGCGCCTGTGGGCTTGGTGAGGCAGCTGGGACAACAGCTGATGCAGAGGGATCCTCCAAGGTCGTTGCGCCCGGATCACGGAGAGTAATCAGGGCCCTAAGAGGCACATTCACGTCTTCTGGCGCCCCTGAAGATGAACCTTTCTGGTATGGGGGCTCCTCCTCACTGGAGACTTCTACAACGGCAGGCTGCAAGAGAAGAGAGCACCGTTAAAGGAGACATGAACAAAGACCCGATTGCAAAGCGAGAGAAAGGGCCAAACCTGGGCGATGACTGGAGATGACGGAACAGGAGAAGATGGTGTGGCTTCCTTCCGGACCTTCCTGACCAAAATCTTCCTCGTTTTGGCGCGAGCTCGGGGGGCAACGGCTTCCAAAAGCCGTTTTCGCTTGGGGGTCAGCTTAGCAGTGCTCGGCTGAATCTGCATTATGCTTTTTGAGGGAGGAGGCGCATTCTTGCCGAAGAGAACCACCGGAGCAATCGCCAGGAAACAAAAGGGCGATCCATCTTCGTTCATCGGCTCTGGGCCATCTTCTTGCTGCAGAAGCAGAAAATGGAGTCAGAAAGGGGGGCCAGTAAAAGTTGGAAAGAGAAAGACCAATTAAAGGCGGTACCTCTGCAACCGGGATATCATACTCAGGATGGATTTGCTGCAGCATCGGGCCCAGAGCTCTTCGGAAAACATGAGTTTTCCACATCGACCACCATCCCTCAAAGTCAACAGCCGAAGAAGTAAAGGAAAGATTGACGGGAACAGACAAGGGAAGGTCTGTGAACAGATTATAGCACCTCTGGGCGGTTAAAGCGTCAGGAAGGTCCACCCTGCTTGATGTCAACAGGTGAAGAAGGAAGTGGGGAGGCACCTACGCAAGACCGAACTGCCGGGCTGCTACGACCGGCTGATAAAACTCGTAACCAGGCTTGAGGATCCGGTTAGAGGTACTCATGCCAACTGGGAGGAGACAAGGCCGAACCATGATAGAATAAAGACGCCTGGTGTCGGCATCATAGGCAATGTCGGCCAGTCGGAAGGTAGCCGGGTTCTCAAAGAGCTCGGAATCGGCATAAGGAAGGAAGGTCGGGTTGTCAAGGCCTTTGTAGAAAATCCGGAACCATCGGGAAGCATCTAGAGGGTTCAGTTTCCCGCCAGGGAGACTATACAAAGCCTGCCCAAAACTGGTACACCTAATCGGTCTCCCACTCAGATCAGGGAAGGAATTGCCGAGTAAGGAAGGAAAATCAGGGTCAGAACTTTGGAAATAAAGACGAGCCCACAGCTGGATAAACCACCATGGGCCACCAGTCCTGATTTTCTTCTGAGAAAGAAGGCTAGAAGTCATCAAATGGAGATATCTGTAAAGCTCCCCGAGAAATAACCTACCAAGGCCAACAGATTGACCCCTGGCCAGCTCATAAGCTAAGGAGAGGTAATTCTTAGTTGGGGCAAGGGAAGGGCCACAGAAGAGGAAATGTTCGAGCCATAGGTTCAGAAAGGCTGTGTGCTCCTTCTCTGTTACAGGGCCCTTGCTTTTCTGGTGCTGACCCAGGTATGTGCTCCAGTTAGTGCACTCGGTTTTGGATGACAGTTTATATGGGACCACAGGGAGGCTGTAAGCAGAGGGGCAGGTTGATGATATGTCCAAGCCAGTAATCATCATAACATCTAGCAATGTTGGTGTTAACGGGCTGTGCCCGAAGAGAAAGCAATTCAAGGCGTCAGACCAGAAATAGCCGATGGTTTTCAGAAGGTTCTCGTCTTTTTCAAGGGGAGAGAGGGACAGAGACAGAGCATCGGCTATCCCGATGGACTCCCATAAGGGCTGGTAAGCGCCTGCTACTCTGTTGTACCAAGCCATCCAGTTTTCAGGAGGATTCGGCCAGGCACGGAGGCTGTCCGACCAAGATTCTAGGTCTATATCCTGACTCACAAAGGGGATCCGATTGGCTTCACAAGAGATCAAATCTATGGGTTTCTCATAGGAACGAGGCCCTAGGCAGAAAGAATTGGGGGAAGAAGGGTGCGGCAAGAAGATATCGGAAGCCTGAAAAAATCCCAAGAAAAAAAGGCAAGATTGCCGAGGGAGGAATTAATTAACCGCGCAGCAAAACTTGCAGATGCTGTGTTAAAATTAATGAGGGGTCGGAGTTCACCTTCAGACCAAAGACATCGGCGGCGGTGCGCGAAGACTCCGCCATCGGGAACCTTGAGTCGGGATCCTGGAGAGCGGATCTAGGTTTGGCGGCGCAGGATCGGATATGTGTCTCAAGGACCAGGAAGGATCTTGCGGTTAGGGTTTGGAGTGAAGGGGATCGGAGTTGATCTGGATCCCAGAATCTTTGGAGATTTGTGTCAGGTGAAAGGCCAGCGGAAGGGTAAAGTAAATTGAAGGGTTATTTCAAATCCGGATCGGCATACTCTGAAGCCAATGCGCTGCCATCGGCTCCTGAAACAGATAGATTGCGCACAAAAGGAATTGCTGGTACAAAAGTAGATTTTATTCACAGCAGGGTAACATACACAAAAGAGGAGTTAACTGCTCCTAAAGATGGCCTAATGAGAATATTACAGTCTACCACCAGTATACGCCGGAGGTCTTGCGGCGCTTGGGCGACGGAACAACGCTTGGGCCACTGTCGCCGGTGTCGCTGCTGCTGTCGCCGTCATCCCCGTTATCGTCGCTGGTGAAGCTGTCGTCGCCATCGGCTCCTGTGCTGCTATCGGAGGAATCGCCCGATGACCTGCCAAGAAGGAAGGTACCTGCCATCGGATCTTCTTCGGAGGAGAAGGAATCGGCTCTTTCCTCCGAGGAAGAAAGGTCTTCCCCCCAAGACGCGTCGTCCTCATCCTCCTCCAGCTCGGCTCCGAGGAGGAGTGCGAGATCTTCGCCATCGGTTAGGGAGTCATCATCCTCTGACCGGTAACGGAAATCCCACTCTTCTTCATCCCAATGCAGGGGAGCACGGGCTTCGTAGGCAGTGATCGGATCATACTCCGGAGTTGGTTCTCGGGAGGACTCGGATTCATAAGAAATAACGGAGGAGGCAGAAGAGGAAGAAGCCATGGTAAAAGAAGAGGAAGGGAGTAACTGGTGATGGCTGCGAGAGGAAGATGGTTGGGGAAGTTGCCGTAGGAGAGTTTATAAAGATAAATCGAGAGGTGGAGTGAATCGGCATTGTGACGGTTCCCGAGGAGCGTGGTACAGAGCGGTCGTGTCAATTGGAAGTTGGAAAGGCACGGACCGGAAGCCGAAGGGTCAAGGTAATTTTAAATGATTCCGGAATTACCATCGCCGAAACCAGGGGGGCATGTGTTATCGCCATATTCTGGACAGGCTAAAAGTGGGCCGTGGAGCAAGATGGGCTTGAGAAACGGTTATGATAAGCTTGCAGATCGGGTTCCGTACGGGCGTTTGGGGCCCACAAGGCCGTGTAAACTCAGGTTTAGGCAGTTAGGATTTGTGTCGTGTTTAATTAGGGTTAGTTAAGGAGAGCAAGTCTACGGACTATAAATATGTACCATGAATAAACAAGAAAGAGAGATTCATTCATCAACAACTCACGGCGCATCGCCTCCCCTGTTCCAGGGTTCTTCATCGGGTAAGTGCCATGTTGCCCCCTGATCACGCTTCGCGTGATCGGGGGCGCATTGCTCTTATTTGTTGCTTTATATGTTGCTCGTTCTGAAGCCTTGTAGATGGCGGGTAGCATTAGTTATCGTAGTGCGTATAGAGTAATGTTATTTTTGTATCATGATCTTGCTCTGTTTCATTGTTCTTGCGTGCTCCGCGATCATCGTACCTGATCATAGGTGCAATGATCGCATCTTGCTTTGTTTATGTTAATAGATCTAATCTGTTATAGTCGGTTCCTGCTCGTTAGGGATTTAGCTCAATATGTGCATGATTAGGCCTTGCAAACGAGTTGAAAGCTCCGGCAGTACGTTAGTATCAGATCTTAGTCTGCATAGAGATTTCTTTAAGAATCGGCTCTTTAGTTGTTCTTAGGGTCTTTGTTCGGGTTGTTTGTTATGATGCTTTGCGTATTCGTTAGGCTCAATCACGTGTAGGATGTTCCGGTTGTGTAGTGAGGGCTTAGCTGTCGTGGATTGGATTAGATTAATATCTTTAAAGCAAGTTTTATCTTATTATTATATATAAATGTCGTTTGACCCAAAGATCCGATCCGGTAATGATGCAATCGGCTCTTTATAGCCGATACCGGGGAGGAGTGATGAGCCGATCACGGTTCGGACTAACCTTTACAAGTGTCTGTGCTCACAGGAATTTCACGAATCACACCTTCCTGATCAGGTACAGGATCAGGTGGCACGCCTAGCAACCCCAAGCCAGGGTGTGCGCCAGATCGCTGGGCCGTTGACCGAGGGACCGGGGCCCGCCAGCCGTCCCGGAAGCCTCCCGGCTCCTCGTGTTGCCTGTCGCTGCTCGCCGGTGGGTTTCGATCGACAACAGTATCTTGACGCAATGTTTATCTAGGTCCATAGCAAAAGCTATATATCTAAATTTGTCAAAACAGAACGGAGGAAGTAGTCCACAAGTGCCATGCATGATGTCAACATGCTCCACACGAGTGGTCATAGATCACACACAACATATAACAATCGATCTACCATATAAACAATGCATGACAACCAAATTAAACTGCAAAAACACAGAAGGCACCAATTGAGACCAAAAGAGGGACAAGGTCAGACTTGGATCCAAAGTACCATGCTGTATTATCAAAAAAATAAAAGTACCATGCTGTACCACTCCACTTAATAAGAAATACAAAAAAAACATAGTTATTAGGTGCATTGCCCGAAGATCTTACACATGCATCACTGGTTGTAGAGGCTTGTAGCTATACGCATCTTAATGGCCGGCTTACGTGTCCATGGTCAAAGGTCACAAAAAATATGGATCAGCACACAAAGCCCTAGCACGTACACAATGGGGGCTGTAATTAGCTTAAACCTTAAGCCTCCATTAGTCCCCCTACTAAACCCCAGAACTAGCTGGGGAGGAATCCATCTTCCAGCCATGGAAGCTAACTACCCCAAGTACCTCCTCTACTGCCTCCTCATCACCGGCTCATGGCTCATCTCCTGCCTCCTCCACTTCCAATACTTCCACCTCTCGCTCTCCGCCTCCTCCATTGCCGCTCCCCGACGCGCCGCGCTCGTTGTGCTCCCCGCCGCGCTAGACGCCACCTTCCTCCCCGCCCCGGCCGTCGAGGCTGACGACAAGCGGTGGTCGGCGTCGTCGGTGGCGGCGTCGCCTTCGCCGTCATCGCCGCCGCCGCCGGCGTCGTGCGAGGGGCGGTACGTGTACATGCTGGACCTGCCGTCGCGGTTCGACATGCTCAGGGACTGCGTTGCCGGCTCGCCGTTGTTCGACGACATGTGGAGCTGGTGCGCGATCACGGTCAATGCCGGGCTCGGCCCCAAGATTGTCCCCGGCGCCGGCAACGGCAGCGACGGTGACATCATCCCCAGCACCGGATGGTAAGCTTCTTCTAGGTTCTAGCACACACATTGTGCATTATCGGTGATTGTTTTGTGAGACGGAGACGAGGTTTCTGATGACGTGATGTGTGTACAAATGTGTTGCAGGTACAGCACGGACCAGTACGCGCTGGAGGTGATCTTCCACCACTGGATGCGCCGGTACGAGTGCCTCACCGACGACCCGGCGGCGGCGACGGCGGTGTACGTGCCCTACTACCCGGCGCTGGAGCTGCACCAGCACCTGTGCGGGTTCAACACCACGGCGCGCGACGGCCCGTCGGAGGCGTTCCTGCGGTGGCTGTCGTCGCAGCCAACGTGGGCGGCGCTCGGCGGGCGCGACCACTTCATGGTGGCCGCCAAGACCACGTGGATGTTCCGGCGCGAGCCCGGCGGGAGGGACGACGGGTGCGGCAACAACTTCCTGGGCCAGCCGGAGACCGGGAACATGACGGTGCTCACCTACGAGTCCAACATCTGGGCGCCGCGCGACATCGCCGTGCCGTACCCGAGCTACTTCCACCCGTCGTCGGCCGGCGAGGTGGCCGCGTGGCAGGCGCGCGCGCGGGCGGCGCCGCGGCCGTTCCTGTTCGCGTTCGCCGGCGCGCGGCGCCTCAAGGGTCAGCTGGCCATCCGCGACCGCGTCTTCGACGTGTGCGAGGCCGCGGCGCGGCGCGGCCGGTGCGGGCTGGTGGAC
Organism: Panicum hallii; assembly: GCF_002211085.1. Classification (NCBI taxonomy): domain Eukaryota; kingdom Viridiplantae; phylum Streptophyta; class Magnoliopsida; order Poales; family Poaceae; genus Panicum; species Panicum hallii. The sequence continues at coordinate 3,801,015 of NC_038044.1, read as the reverse complement.
TGCAGCCACGGCCTCGAGGGCAGCATCACCTGCCGGACGGCGGCAAAGCTCGTCGCCCTCTTCACCTCGGCGCGCTTCTGCCTGCAGCCGCGCGGGGACTCCTTCATGCGCCGCTCGTCCATCGACAGCGTCATGGCTGGGTGCATCCCCGTCTTCTTCCACCGGGCCTCCACCCTTGAGGCGCAGTACCGGTGGCACGAGCCGGAGCCGGGCAGGAGCGGCAGCAACGACGACGGCCGCCGCGGCAGGTACTACGTGCTCCTCAACTCCGACGACGTGCTGGAAGGGAGGGTGGACATCGAGGAGGAGCTGAGCAGGTACACCGACGAGGAGGTGGCCGCCATGAGGGAGGAGTTGATCAAGATGATCCCGAGGTTCCTGTACAGGGACCCCAGGGTGAGGTTCGAGGGGGAGATGAGGGGCGCGTTCGACATCACCATGGACGGGATGATGGACAGGATGAGGAGGATCAAGAACGGGGAGGATGTGACATTGAAGGGCGACGGCAGTGATGAGGCCATGGGTGACAATGATTCATGACATTTGCTGAAACTTCTTGTGTATGTGTGTGTGTTCATGTGAAATGTGATGGTACAAGAGTAGTAGTAGTTTTGTTGCTGTGATGTGTGAAGTGTATGCTAGTTAATCGTATAGTTGCAGTTTGATAAGAAGGCGATGGTAACCGTGAGGTGCCCTTTTACCTTTTTTTCATCTCATCTTACAATCGACGATCCGGCAGCCCATACATACAGGCTGTTCTTCTTCCTTCTTGTTCTCTTTATCTCCTATGTCGGTATGTCGATGTGGTCGTGCCCACCTCATTTTGCCCTGAAAGAGCCCTGTTGCTGAGTCACTGTGAAAGTGTCGATGTTTTCTTATTCTCAGGACTTGTGCACTTCAAAGGAGTGAAAGTCGGTTCAAATGACCCTGAGAAATTCCTGAGATCATCTAAAAATGGTCATCTCGGTCTCAGCTGATATTGTAATCTGAGCTTGGGTCTGAAGAGATGACATGGGCTTCTGCAGCTCTCAGACTTCTTATTGTCTGAAAAAACTGTTCAGTGATGAGTTGTTTGTGTGCATTCCTGAACCATGTGCTGTTCCTTCCTTTCTCTTGTACTCTTGTTGGCCTAACTGCTCTCTGAATTTGCTGAAGAAAGCTTGCGCTTGCTTGCAAGAGAGTCTCTGTTATCCATGTCTGACGTCTTCAAGCCCATGGATATGGGGGCTTAGGTGCGTGGAACAAAATTCAGAGACAGAGAAGCCTGAAGTCAAATTCCATGGCACATGTACTGAAGTTCTTCCTTGCTGATTGTTTCCCCTCTGAAGTATTGAGAGAAATCTAGCTTCAAAGAGATCGAAGTGTCCAAGCATGACATAGCCACTTGAGTGAACAGTGGCTCAATGTGATGTCTCAAACAAAGTCTAAACTTTTCCAAAAAAAAAGTTTAGACTGGCTTCTTCCTCTTCCCCACTCTCCTCAACACCCAGGGTCGCCGCTGTATTGCGCCTCAGCGGCTTCGGTGATGGCAATGTGGCTGCGGCAGCGGCGGTGATGCTGGCCCACCTCCTCACCTTTGCCACCGCATGGGGCGCCGTGCTCTGGGTCACACCTTCATAGGCGGCATCGTCATGTTCAAGTAAGGGGGTGTTCGTTTTCGGGTACCTAAATTTTAGAGGGGTCACATCAAAAAGAATCTTATCATTTAGAAGTATTAAATAAAGTCTAATTACAAAACTAATTGCAGAATCCTAGTGCTAATTCGCGAGACGAATCTAATGAGGTATATTAGTCCATGATTAGCGAACAATTACTGTAGCATCACTGTGGCAAATTATAGATTAATTAGGCTCATTAAATTTGTCTCGCGAATTAGCATCTAGCTGTGCAAAAAGTTTTATAAACAGATTTTATTTAGTACTTCTAAATAGCAAGATTCTCTTTGATGTGATGGGTCTAAAATTTAGATAGAAGAAAACGAACAGTCCCTAATTAAGCAACACGGTCCCTTGAAACCTGGGGTCGCTAGCTTCGTTCGAGAGGAAGCCGAGCGTCCCTCCGGCGGCAGGCTCAGTCGTCCTGCTGCCAACACCGTCATTGACCCGCCGGAGCCTCGTTCTGCCTCAGTCTGCCGCCGCTAATCGTGGGGATCCGATGAAGGGCTTATATGCAAATATTCGGATCATATTTACAAATAAACCCCTAATTCGGATCGCGACTGCTAATAGCGATCCAATCTAGGGGGGTAACTGTAATTTATAGGGTTTGTTTTGCAAATATCCGGATTAATCGCGATCCAAGGATCTATCTGCAAAATACCTCCGCGGCGGCGGCGATGGCTTCCGCCGGCCGGAGATGCCCTCCTCCACTCCGCGGCCACTTAGTGCTCCCTCTCCCGCATCGGCTTCACCGTGCCTCGAGCCCCGACTCATCACCACCCGCCGCCACAGCACTCTCACTTTCCCCAAATTTTCAGACGGTTGGAGACCGGGAAGGGATGGGTTCCGTCAATCCGTCTTCCTTACGAATTCACCCAGGCCTCAATAATATCTTCGATGGATCAGAGGGACGCAAAACTTGATACGCTGCTGCTGCTACCAATGCAACAGCAGTCCAATTTCGGATGCAGCAGCCGGCGCACGGGCACGGGCACCCATTCTGGGTAAAATCTTGAGGAAAGCTGATAGGTCTTCACCATGCTTGCTTGTTAGATGGGAAGCAGCACGAGTTCTGATGGCTTGGTCTCACGAATTCAGGATCGGCATCTTAATTTGGTTAGGCAATGTGATGCCTGGCCATGTCTGTGAACTCTGTTGAGCATCTGATCGCTTCTAAGTTCTTATTGTTCCGAATCTGCACTGTAGTTTGGAGCACCACTGTGCTAAGCTTTTAGGGAGCAAAGCTGGAGAAAATGAAATTCAGGATGATCCACAGGCTGTCGTCGCTGGCCAACATCATGTCCTTCGGCAGCCTGGCCATGGCTGGTACCTCTCCAGCAAGCTCTTAACATGTGACTGCCTTCCTTACCGAGGGCTTCCCCATGCTCTGAAGCTGCTGCTGTTAGGTGACCACGAACTCTGAACTTAGCCTAGGTTTTTATGGAAGAAAATGGTTCTGTCTGTATCTAATGAGAACCTTAGTTCTTGGGATGATACGATGAATTTGAGCAGTGTACTTGTGTACTGAATGCAGCAAGTTCGTTTCATTTTGGAATTCGTCTATTGGAAACCTCTTTGCTTTGATCGCCTCGGGCCGCAGCAAAAATGGTTTGCAAGAGGTGTGGATGTGCAGAGATCAGAGGCCATAAAATGGCACAGACACAGGTGACCGACATCTGGGTCCCGCAGTCAAATAATATCTAATGGGCCTACATATAAGGTGAGTGACTGCGGCGGCACTTTCATGACGCACGGTGAGCCCGCGCACTATGGGCCACATCCAGTCGGCCACGGCCCATTTCACACCACCGAATCACCTGCGCGATCCCCCAGCGCCCGCGCAACTGAACCGGCCATCTCCCGCCGTGTCGCCGTCTTTCCGCTCCGCCATCACCATCCCCGACGGGTGGAATCCCCGCACTCATGGGGAGCGGCGCGCCGGCGCCTGCTGCATCTCCACCACTTCCCCAACGCGCGTACCGAGCTCCTCGCTTTCGCCGTCCGCCGCGCGCTCCCGGGCCGCCCCCCGGCCCGCACCACCACTCCCTCCCGGCGCTGCTCCTCCTCACCTCCCCGCCGCCGCCGCCGCCGCCTCCCACCCGAACCCCCGCCCGTTCCCCTGACTAGACAGGTGTTAGCATCGGAAGCAGGACCGCACGGGAGGGAGTTTGCGGTCGACGGTGCCCACTGAAAAAAAAAATGAACAGGTGAAGGTTGTTGGTTTTGAGGAGCGTCCAAAGCAGAGCATACGTTTTCTCTTCTTCTTTTTTTGGCGAGTAGAAGACTTACCGAGAGGTTCCAGAAATATCGAGACACGACCGGCGACGACTCCATTTACATTATTGGCGCATGGAGACCATCGAACGGATTCAAGAATTTTGCAGCGTTGATGACATATACTGCAGACTGCTTCCTAATAAGTGTACCCATAACTTGATTTAGTCAACTGATTTGGAGTCCAGCCTTACGTACGGTCGTGATTAGGGGCGGTAAAACGGTCGTGACCAGAGGTGCCAAAGGCACTAAATTTTAGCATAGATAATTTTATATAATTTTACATAAAAAATATACTAAATTTTAGCATAGATAATTTTATATAAAAAATATATAAGAGTCAAATTGGATTGCGAAGAGTCGTGAGGCGGTATCACTCTTAGCAGTGACCGGCCGAGAAGAAGATAGAAAGCATATGCATCATCGCACAGCCCAGGAACCAAGATGGCCCAATGTCGCGTAGGCCGAAACTGGCAAGACCTTCCTGCAAGGGCTCCGCTAATCGGCGAGCGCGTGCTAGGAGGGTTACGAGCGCTCGATTTCGGACAACATCCAATTTTTTTTTCTGAAAAGTTTATTTCTCCACCACTTTCTATTTTTGAAAGTTATAACTTGTGTACCTGTATAACATGTTCCAGATAACTACAAACATTTTTTCAGCACAACTATCAGATGATAATTTTCAGCACATCTTCTATGATATGCATAACTTTTACCCATAATTTTTCCAATTAACATTTTATAGGATAATTTTTTAACACAACTTTCATGAAACGTGCAATTTTTACGCATAACTTTTTATAGCCTATATACTAAAGAATAATTTTCAACATAACTTGCATGTGAATGTTATCAGAAAAATTTCTCACGCAACTTTGATACATAAGTTTGCTATACGGATTGTAAAGAAAATAAAAATTCTCGAGATAAATTTTTAGCATACTTTGTACGAAATATTTGTCAAAAGAAAAACATCTTAGAAACACAACATAAAGAAGGTAAAAAAAATACTGAAAAAAGAAAAAGAAAGGGAGATATGGAAATTAGAGATAGGGAAAGAGAAAAGGGAATGGAACGGTTGAGATAAGTGAGGAAGGGGGAGCGCGGCGTTAACTGCTCGCGGACCCATGCACCTGAAGACATCAACTAAGATGGATTGTTGATTTCATTGCTAGCGAGCGAACGTAGAATTAGCTTCGGCTTCCTGCAATCCTGCATATCCAGTTCCGTGCCTTTTTTTTATCCTGCACTGCACGGTTCCTTCCTTAGATATTAGTAGATTATTACTCCCATATAATCCTGCTTTCGTGGAGCAGATAAACGATGTTTTGCTATAGTTGTGCTTTTATTTAACTTTTTGGAAAACTACATCAAAAAATTATAAACACATACATCAACATTTCGAAAGACTAAATTCAACATTTTCTAAAATACGGATCATCATTTCAAAAGACTTTTTTTTGAAAGATTAGGCCGGAGTACTGCCGGTGCTTTTAAGGAGGAGAAGACAACTATTAAAAAAAACAAACAAGGAACTCTCCTAAACATTAAAACTAAATTAAAACACCACCGGGTGGCCACAGGCTACCCTTCTCAACAGCACCTCCTCTTTGATCAGATTGAAAACAGAGTGAGGTTGCAGGTTTTTGGATGGAAGACCCTTCTATTTCTCTTCTTCCACAGGGTCCAAGTGGTATACATGAGTGTCGCAGCCACGGAGCGTCTCTGAGCTTGCAGCAGGGAAGATAAGGTACGCCTCCACCAAACTTCGACATCTTCAAAGGGATCCTCCGGCATCGTAACTGAACCACCGGTGCAGTTACTAACCAAGAGCCAAACCTGCTTAGCAAGAGGACAAAGCAAACAAAGGTGAGCAGCTGTTTCTCTTTCCTGGTCACAGAGGACGCATCACATGGCCAGTTTCGAGCCTCCAATTTGTCGGCCGTGAGAATTTTTGTTTGGACCAGCAGCCAAGCAAAAAATTTATGCTTCCCTTCCGCATGTGCACGCCAGATCGAGAGAGCATCAAAAGTACAGTAAGTTCCTTTTAGCTGCGCTAAATAAGCCGTTTTGGAAGTATAGGCACCATTAGAGGTCCATCTCCAGGATATTTCATCAGGCCGATCCACAAACTCCACTTGCTGTACCGCATCCCAAAGATGTACAAACTGAGCCATTTGTTCCACCGAGTTCATCCTCCAGAGGCCTCTTGTCCAGTGATGGTCAGTGATGTCATCTCTCATAGTTTTGTTCTTTCGCCAGGCTAATTTGAAGAGATCAGGAGCAATGTCCCTAGGGGCTCTCCCGTTTAACCAGCTGCACCTCCAAAACGAAGCTTTTCTCCCATCGTCCAGACTAACCACAGTACTGGCTCTGAAAAGTTGCTTATCGATTTCGTCCCATGGAGGTTGTGAGCCCACCCACGGCCTGTCTCGCTCTGTCCAGGCAAACCACAGCCATCTTAAGCGCAAGGCTCGTCCCAAGCAGTCAAGGTCCAGAATGCCGAGTCCCTCCAAATGTTTTGGCAGGAGCACCTTTTTCCATTTGACGAAATAATAACCCCCACTAGCTACTTCTGCTCCTTTCCACAGGATATTTCAAAAGACTAGGTTCAACATTTTCTAAAACACGGATCAACATTTTGAAAATTATGCACTCAACATTTTTCGAAACCTATATCAACATTTTCAAATAATAGATTCAATATATTTCAAAACTCTGATCAACACTTTTAGGATACTAGCTTTAACATCTGGCTGGCAACCCTGGTTTCTTCGACTTCTTCCTCACTGAGCTGCCTGGCTGGTTCCGTCATCGTCATCTTCCCCAGCACGCTGTCACAGTTGCCTTCTCTTCTCTCCAGCAAGGCTTATGCCACATGCGCATAAGGCTTGCTGGTTTGGTTTGTAGATGCTCCACCGGGAAGCGAAGTCCCCGATAACCTTAAACCCCTAAAATGGATCCCAAAGGTGAAGAAGCTCTCTTTCGGAAAAAAAAAGTGAAGAAGCTAATGATGGCGCGAGCCGACGGGCGATGCGAGCGATGGAGCTAGCCGCAAGCGGCAAGCGGCGGCGCGAGGGAACGACGGCTGCTTGCAGCCTGCTAGTGCTAGGGATAAGAACAAGGGAGGAAAGACTGGACGGGATCTGACGGGCTAAAAGGGCACGCACGAATCTCCGACTTTGGAAGACGTGGAAGAAAAATTCTACCGGAAAATGAAGTTGCTGGAAACGGACTGGACTGATGAGAAAGGAAAAGGTCCGGTCCTGACGAGCCGGCCGGTCATCTGCCCGCTTGCAGCAGCAGCCAGCCGTATGCAACGAACAAGAAAGTTTCCGTGGCCACGTCGTCGGCGCAGCTTGACCTGGCCTGATCACCCCTTGCAGAAGCCGCAAACATCACATCGGAAATGCACAACCCCCCCTGTCCAGAGGACGAGAGGAGTCCTTGCTCAACTGCGCACAAGTCCGGAAAGTTCTCGGTTAATGCACCGGCAGCGGAGAAAACCCGCCGCATACATGGCTTGAAGCCCGTTGCATGTGAAGATCATTTTTTTCTTTCCTGGCGGCGGCGACCCCTCCTCCTCTACTGCCTTACGGTGGTGCGCATGGGTCATGCACGGTCATGGGATGGAGCTCGGCCGCTTGATCCGGAAATAATTTGTAGTCCCGTTTTTAAATATCAATTAAAATTATTAAATATAGATTAATTAGATTCGTCTCTTGAATTAATCTCCATTTATACAATTAATTTTATAACTAGCTCATATTTAGTCCCTCTAATTGGTATCCAAACATCCGATATAACTCACGGAACCTGGCTTGGTGACTGGTCCACCCGGTGAGATGCATGCATGATCCTCGACATCGTCGCGTGGCTCCCACGCCGCCGCCACATGATGGGAGCTGAGGCCGCCCAGTCGGCACCCGGGACACATCCACTTCCGCGCACCACGTCGTCAACCACCACGCCGCGCGGAGGGTTGTTCCGGGGGTCTCTCCTCAATTTAACTTAATCTTTATATATTTTCAATTCAAAACTATATAATAAAATTAGAGCTCGGCTCACTTTTAGCACCAGTGCAATGCCGGTCGATTTCGATCTGCGACCGCATGCGGCAGGTGACGGTTGGAGGTTGGTAGATGCAGCGAGTCCGCTTCTTCAAAATACTTAACCTCATTGGATCGAGTATGATGCAACGACTCGATCGATGCAACTCTTCAGTGCAACCTCCGTTGGATCCAGAGCTCGGAGAATCCGCAACGAATCTGCAAAGCTCGTTCACCAAACCCCAAAGGGAAGGATCCCCAGCGAGGAGGCTGTACGCACAGCCCGCCACGTGGAGGAATCAGCCGTGCTCTAACCTTTGCCGACAGGGGCTTCCCCCCCGATCGCTAATCCTGGCCACATGCACAAAAAAGCTAGGAAAGCCGGCCGAAAATATCTCGCCCATATGGAGCGGCCCCACCGGACAGTTGGGACAGGTTCGGGCGGCTGGTCACCAGATGCCGTGTCGTCGACAGCGCGGCACGCTGGACAGCGACACAATCACAATTACGTGGTTAATTAACGGCCACATCAGCGTGGTCGTAGACCGTGCAGTTACCCCATTAGCGAGGCGTTTCTTGCTGCTGTATGATCAGATGGATCGGAGCATGCATGGAGCTCAAAGTCAGCTGCTAGCTCTTCGCAGGCCGCTAGTCGTCTTTCATACTCTTTGACGTACACATGCTGCATGTTAACACGTACGCATGATCCATACTCCGATACCAGTCCTTCATCGCCTGGCTCCCACGTTGCCGCCACATGCGCATGCGTGCATGCGACTGCTGGAACAAGGCCGGACGCATGCGCCGCATCGCCAGGTGCTGAGTACGTACGTGCAGGTGACGTTTTATTTGAACTAACCCTCTAGCTACGCACATGCACGATGCATCCAGGCCACGACCAGGATATATATAAAGACTATCCATCAAGCACATTTATAATACAGTAAATAATAGGAAAAAAGTTCGATTTACGCTTTCGATCCGTCGCAAAAGCTTAATTTTAACCTTCAACTGTAAAATCGGATAAGTGGAGCCATCAAACACGTTCACGCGTCCGAGGAGCCGGGTTAGATCAAATAAATAATGCTCGCAGGCCCTGGCACGTTGTCGTCCCTGATGGCACGATGGCTCCGCCCCGTCCCACGACGCCGCCGCATGGGAGGCATGGACGCACCGCCCGGCGGCGGACCCGTCCGTGGACGGCCACATGGCACCCATGTCTCAAAGGATCATTTTTAATCTCGGCTTATTATTATGCTACTACTCAAAGGAGTACTATACACGCGAGATCTAGCAAAATTTTTCTTCCTTTCTTCTTTGATGATTCTACCTATCCTTCCACCGTGCCCAACACCGTCCACCATAACTGCTTGATCCCTGGCATCACCTCGTCCAGCCACTGTAACAATCTTGGATCATGAGCACAATCCCCCGTCGAGCTGCAAGAATTAGGTGGTGTCTGGGTCCAAATGCTAATACCTAAAAATACTAAATTTTAACACTAGCTCGTCTAAATCCAAATAGAAGTACTAATGGAGTGGGCTAAATTTTAATCAAGATTAAAGAAATTTACCAAAATTATAAATGCTAATGATTTCTAAAATTTAGCATTTAATTTTAGCCTGTACAAAGCACGGCCCGCCACGTGGAGGAATCGCGGCTGCCCCCGTGCTCTGTGCTTTGCCGAAAGGGTCCCCGTCGCCCGCATGCACCACCAAGCAGTGATGACCTGCAGAGAGAGGAGGAAAAGAGAAAGACGCCCGGAAATATCTCGCGCATGCAGCCGGGCCCACGGGACAGTTGGGCCGGGAGCGCGACACGCTGGAGCGGGGGAGCGTGTTCAGCGGCACAGTTGGGTGGTCGGCTACCCGCCACGTCAGCTGGTCCGTGACGTGGGCAGTCAAAGGGGGTGGGTCTTTCTGGAAGGATCTGGGTTCGCGCGCCGGGGGGTTGCCGCGGACCCACCGCACAGTTGCACAGATGCTTGCGAGCTTAATTAAACACGGAGACCGCCGGGCAGGTCTCGTTTTGATCAAAATGGAAATATGAAATACTCCATCAAAAAAAAGAAAAAGGCTAGGCATCTGCGTGTTTATCTGCCTTCGGGTTGCTGATTGGTCGTCGTTTTACATGTCGTTGCTCTTCTAGTATATAGAGAGAGGAGAAATCTAAGGCGTATTTGAATAAGTTGCAGCAAGAGCTGGTTATGTGCTGCTGATGTTTCCATTGGTAACTGAATCTTGAGGGTCAAGCTGGAGCAGTTCAATTATCTATAATCTCATATGGTTCGCCGAGGAGTGAAGCAACCACCTGCAGAATTAGCTAAGCTCTCGTCTCCATCCCCAGCCATTTTTGCTTTGCTGACACACGGCGCTCCGTTCGTTTCTCATTAAGATGCCCTTATTTTTCCCACCTAGTCATTGTACCCCTTTTTTTTTTCTTTCTTTTTCCAATAATCAATAAGCCAAGTTTTGTAGTAACTCGAGAGTCTTAGGGGCTAAGAATGCAGCGCGCCGTGCACGCTTTCCACCGCTAAAGTTCGCTTTCTTCACGCGCCTGGGAATTGGGAATATTGGGGGTCATGAGTTCCCCATGATGCATTGAGAAAAAACAATATTTTTTTTAGATTGCTAAAGAGCCACTTGCACTTGGTGCCTCTGCGGCTTTGATGGATTCTGAAAATATGCGCACGGTGCTTGCCTTCTCAGAAGCACCCTTTGATTCCGCGCATGATGCACGCTCCAAAACTTCTGTGTATATATATATATTGGCTTTTCTTTTCTGTTTCTCTAGATCCCGTGGCACAAAAGAAAAGAAAATAAAGACGTACGAGCATAGAGAGAGGAGAAGACGAGCAATGCGGCGCACACGAAACAGAACGCAGCAGTGGTCGCGCTGGCTGCCCGACGGCGGAGACTCTGGACTCTGGACTCTGGAAAAACTCAACAAGGACCAGGTCATGCGTGGATCGACTCCTGTACTGGTACTCTGGTAGGCAGCCTGGTGCTGGATTTTGAATTTCAAAAGCTCACATCGGCACTTGATTCCATCGAAACTATGACCTCATTGGCTGGCGGTATAATAAAGTAAAAAAGAAAGATGTACTGTATAAATCTAGAAGACTTATATCTGTGTGCCCGGAAGAATGCGGGCAAGAATTCACGACCACGCTTTAAAAAAGTTTCACCGGAAAAAAAAATCTGCTTTCTAAAAGAATAGAGAAAAAATAATATCACGAGCCGTTTACAATTAAACATAAACAAAAATGTTTACGAGTGACGTAAAGCGTGGAGCTCCGGTTCCCCAGGACACCCAGGAGCCCTCCCTGTCAGTGCTATGGGGACGACGCGCTTGTACCCCCGAGTCCCCCCATCTCCTTTTTAAACGCACGCCACGACGCCGACGGGCCCCCACCCACCACCTTCGAATTCTCCTCCCCCGTCTCCCCCTCCGCAGCGCCGAACCCAGCCGCACGGCAGCGCGAGCTAAGCCAACCCAAGCGGAGCGGAGCAAGGGTTTGCTTGCTCGTCCCCACCCGACCGCAGAGCCCCAGAGGTGAGCGCTCGCGATGTCCCTCCAAATCTGCGGGGGTTGGATTGGATTGGATTGAATCCTCGGGCGGCGGCGGCGGACGGGGAATGCGGGATCCCGGCGGGGATCGCGCGGGCGCGGATCCAGCCCCCCGCCGCCGCGCTGTTTGGCGTCCGCGCTGGGCCGCCTTTTCTGTTAGGATCCGGTTCGATTTGTTTTGTTTTGCCGTGTTCATCCGGGTGCTTGAATTCCTCCGATGATTCATCGGAGGGGGATTGATTTGCTGTCTCGTACGATCGAGAGGTTCGCCGGCGGGAGCTGGATTTTGCTCCTGTTTCCAGGCGTCATCCGTGGGGGTGATGCGATTTCGCTTGCCGAACCGGAGGGGATCGCTTCCCGTTCAAATATGCCTTTCCTATCCTCATCACCAGATCAACCAAGGGAAATCGGCCACCGCGTTGTTGCGTAGGGTACAGTAGCACGCAAGTTTTGTTTTGTATGCCAGCGACGTGAGGTTCTTGCGATTCGACTCACGGATTAACCTTGCCCCTTCAATTGCCACTGCAGGTTCTGCTCCTGAGCGCAGGAAGCCTGGCGACCTGCTATGGACCTGGTGGGACCGTTGCTGGTGGCCATGGCCGGCTTGCTTGACGCCCCCGGGCTCCAGTTCTTCGGCTGGCTCATCACCGCGGGCTCCTTCGGCCTCGCCGCGCTCATCTACGCGCTCCTCCGGCTGCAGCGCGAGGCCTCGCTCTACTGGACCAAGGCGGCCGCCAGGGAGAAGCGGGCCGCCTGGAAGACCCTGCGGTGCCCGAGCTCCAGCCACACGTGGACCGAGGACTGCTTCCGCGGCGGGCAGCCGTCGACGTGCTGCATGTGCCTGTCGTCCCTCGGCTCTGCGCAGGGGGTGGTGGGCTCCAGGGCCGCCGAGGCCGACGTGGTCCACCGCTGCTCTGTTTGCGGGGTGGCGGCGCACTCCTACTGCTCCAGGGGCGCCGAGAAGGACTGCAAGTGCGTCGCGCAGGCTGGTGTGTCCCCCTTGCTGCACCACTGGTCGGAGAGGTGGGTCGAGCTGGACGACAACCCGGAGATATCCTCCTTCTGCTACTACTGCGACGAGCCGTGCGGTGTGCCGTTCCTCGGTGTCTCTCCTATATGGCGCTGCCTGTGGTGCCAGCGGCAGATCCATGTTGATTGCCATGCAAAGCTGTTGAAGGAGACAGGGAACACTTGTGATCTTGGCCTTCTCAGGAGGCTTATTGTTCCTCCCCAGTCGGTGAAAGAAATTAGTGAAGGTCCAGCAATCAGTGGAATGTTGAACTCGATCAAGGAAGGGTTTGTCAATTCATCACGAAGAAGTCGGGATAGGAGGCCACGCAGCAAGAAACGCATGAATAACCATTCCGGTGGCAAGACAGATCCGACTCCCACAAGCAGCTCAATCCTTGATTCAGTGCTTGAAGGATTTGCTAGATTGCAGGGCCTGGATGGAAAGTATGCACTGGCAAATCCTAAATTATCTCAAAATTCTGCCAACCAAACATATGGATCTGGTATTCCTAATGGAGCAAAAAGGAAGTATGAACTTGTTGATTTACCGCAAGATTCAAGGCCACTGCTGGTTTTCATCAATGCCAAGAGTGGAGGCCGAAATGGACCTTCTCTTAGAAGAAGACTGAACATGTTGTTGAATCCTGTACAGGTAATCTATCTTTCTATTATCTAGCTAGAAGAAGGTAGAAAAATAATTCTATCAGCTGCTGAGTCAAATAAACTCTTTCACAAGTTCTAGCTTTTTATGAGAATAGATCATCAGAAATGATGTAACCATCAATTTACTTAGGTTGTTCAGCAGTTCTGGATACATGTTGCAATTGTCCTGCATAATATAAGTACCGGATAACTAGCAATTGTCCTGCCAAATATAAGTACAGGATAACTCTGTTGATATCTAGTGCTTCTCTATTTGTATCTTGCTCATGTTTCTTTTTTTTTGGTGGTGGTGGTTGGGGGGGGGGGCATTTGTATTTTAATTTGGTTATAAAAATCTATCTGTTTGTATTTTAATTGAAACACAGGTGGCTCATTAATTCCTTCACCGGCACTGTTGATTCTAGCAGAATTAATACTTTTAGCTTTGCTAATTATTCCAATCCTTGTTTCAGATATTTGAGCTAAGCGCTTCTCAGGGTCCTGAAGTTGGATTGCATCTATTCCACAATGTGAAACACTTCAGAATCCTTGTTTGTGGCGGGGATGGAACTGTAGCTTGGGTTCTTGATTCCATTGAAAAGCAGAACTATGAATCTCCTCCCCCTGTTGCCATCCTTCCTTTGGGAACAGGAAATGACCTATCACGTGTTATGCGCTGGGGCGGGGGTTTATCTTCTGTTGAGCGACAAGGAGGAATATGTGCACTTTTAAATGATGTTGACCATGCAGCAGTTACAGTGCTTGATCGCTGGAATGTAGCCATTAAAGAGAAGAATGGAACAGAAGGTCAATGCACCAAGCAAGTAAAATTTATGACTAATTATTTAGGTAAGTTTCCTCCTTCAACTCCACCATCTTACTCAACAGTTTCTAGTATTAATACATACATGTATTACTTCAGTCAGAAGATGCTAAAAATATTATTTATTTGTTCTGTCCTGTAGGTATTGGATGTGATGCAAAGGTTGCTTATGACTTCCACACTAGTAGGGAGGAAAAACCAGATCAATTTTGCAGCCAGGTAGGGAAATGCAATTTATTTTCTTTTACAGTTTACTCTTAAGACATGGCATGTTCGAATACTTCTGTAGGAAATGAACTATTTCTTGTGAATTCCTGGAGAACTACCGAGAAATCTGTGCATTCTTAACAGTTGTGAATATATTATCTTCTATGCTTACCATATATTTCGGTAGAAAACATAAAGGAAAAAGTCCATTTTACTCCCTTCAACAATTCACCTTGTCTGCTTAACCCCCTGAGCAAAATTTAGGCTCAATTTACTCCCCCAACAATTTCAATTAGTCCAATCTACCCTCTAATGATATTTCTCTTTTTTTTTTCTCCGTGTATGAATTGAATTTTAAGTTCAAATTTTGTGAGTGGATAGAGAACATGATGTCATATGTTAAAAAATGCATTAAGAATTTTTCATGGTTATTTTCATAATTTGGAAACATTTAACACGAAATTTATCACAAAAAATACAATTCTGCATGAAAAATATTCATGAAAAAAATCATAATGTATTTTTCTAGCATAGGGCATCATATTATAAGTTACATTGCAAAATTTAAAGTTCAAATTCCACTTGTAAGTGGAGAAATAAAAAAGAGAAATCTTATTAGGGGGTAGATTGGACCAATTGAAATAGTTTGGGGTAGTAGCTTGAGCCTAAATTTTGTTTAGGGGGTTAAGTAGACAAAGTGAATTGTTGAGGGGAGTAAAATGGACTTTTTTAAAACATAAATGTATTAATTTTCTCAATGCAGTTTGTCAACAAGCTGATATATGCAAGAGAAGGTGCTAAGGATATGATGGACAGATCGTGTTCTGATTTACCATGGCATGTTAGCCTCGAAGTTGATGGAAAGAACATTGAAATTCCGGAGGTAACCTGCTTTATATGTTTCATCTGTCACTGCTTTTTTTATTTAGGTTTGGAGGAACTTGCTTATGTGGTATCCTCATCAGGATGCAGAAGGTGTGATTGTTATGAATATCCCTAGCTACATGGGGGGTGTTGATCTTTGGCAGAACGACAATGACCATGATGATGATTTCAGTTTGCAATCAATTCATGACAAAATGCTTGAGGTGGTCTGTATATCGGGGACATGGCATCTAGGCAAACTGCAGGTACTGATACTGATTATCTAAAATGTTTCAATTATTCTGTCTTCCATTTTCCAGGTCTGGTGCTGTTCCTTAAGTAGCATCTTACAACAATTCTTCCATGGTTGATAGGTCGGACTTTCAAGGGCACACCGGTTGGCCCAAGGAAAGGTCATCAGATTGCACCTCCACAGTTCATTCCCTGTTCAGGTTGATGGTGAACCATGGATCCAGCCACCTGGCTGCCTTGAGATTTCTCATCGTGGACAGGTACTTTGCCTCTCTAGGAACTATGGTTGCATGGTAGTGTTGTTTGCATATGTTTTCATTCTGCATGTTAGGGAGCTTCTCCAGATGATGAAATAACTAATTGTGGTTTAGTGTGAGCTTATTCAACGGATCTCTTGAAGTTGTGATTTCTGTTTGTATTTTCAAACACCAACTGTAACTGTGAGAGCTTAAATTACTAACCTTTTCTCAATTATTAGTTGGTTAATCAACGTAAAGTAGAAACTGGGCAACTGGCTAATGAACTTCATGTCAATTTCAGCACCTGGCGTAAACTTAATAGAACAGCTTAATGGACTGTCTTAATGTTGTGCAGATGTTCATGTTGAGAAGGACATCTGAAGAGCCCACTGGTCATGCCGCAGCAATCATGAGTGAGGTCCTCGTCAATGCTGAGTGCAATGGTGTGATCGACGCAGCTCAGAAGAGATTGCTCCTCCATGAGATAGCACTCCGTTTATCCTCCTGACACACTGTCCGCTCCTCTTGTCTGACAAAGCTAACGCCATGTTTTATTGACTGATACCAAACATGATGAATCGCCTCCGTCGCACAGACACAGCACAAATGGCGGAGTTGATGTATACAATACAAAGAGGAAATAGAAGATTTCCCGCATTCTCATTTGACTGTACCTAAAAGATAGTTCTGCTTCTGTGGCTCGGCTCATCTGAGCAGCTGTTGGAAGTGGCTGTCAAGTTGAGAGAGTGCCAGTCCACACAAAGAGTTTTGTAGTGCATAGAACACTTGTAACTACAAATAGGGCTCAATGAGCGGTGTATCTAGAGTGTGTGTCAGTGGTTTTTTGCTCCAAAGATATGGATACAAAGTGTGACCAGACTTCTCCGAGCAGATCTGTAATTTTGCTACCTTTGATAGGTGATATTTTGTTGTGCTGTAGTGGAGAAATTCGTAGTTACGTAATCTTGCTGGATGCGTTCCTCCTGTATCACTACTACAGTACTCTGCGTCTCTCTGTTTATAACTGGCACCATTCCAATGTTTTTAAACAGATAGTAAACATGTTGTTTTTCTAATTATTACTGTCAGCTCATAATATAAACTGCCAGTAATAGTATCCATCAATGTTTTCCTGCCATAGCTACTAGTGATATATAACTACCCTGATCTCTTCAAAAACATGTTTTTCCTGCTATATCCATAGCACTGTTTTCCCATTCTAGCTTTATCATGCTGGTTAAGGAAAAATGAAATCAAACAAAAGCTTCAAGGATCCATACTCAAGATACCACCAGGTGACGAGGAAAAGGCCTCCTTCCTCTCACCAGTGGCCCTTAGTTAAAGATAAGGCCAGAAACTAGCGACACACAATTGATCAACATTTAGTTCAACAAAACAAAGGCATTTTGTTTGGTTTGTTGTATATTCACAACATAATTTGCGACCATACCGGAGGAAAAAGGAGCTCAAGAGAGGGATCAATGACTATAATGTAAAAAAAGATTGCTTTGCTTCGTTTCTTGTCTATTGGATTGACTCCGCAAACCCGGTAATCACAGCGTCCGAGACTGAAGGAAGACAAGTCAACTACTATCCCATGAAGCGACACCCATCAAAACAATTCGCTGAATTATCAACAAAAAAAAAACGGCGAGTTTTTTGTAATCCCAGCATCATGAACATAGTGTGTGCTAACGTTACATGGCATGTTAATAATCTAAATTACCATCTCTCCTTGCATTGCCAGCCAACTGTACAAGTACAACCATCTCCACCACCAAGCCCAAACTCTTGGTCACTTACCGCCATGGCAGCTCCGACCGTACCTGAGCCCCCGCTCATGGCCGGCGTTGAGCGGCGGCGGCTCCATGACGGGCAGGAGCCGCGTGCTGCTGCTCTTGGCGCGCGCCACAGGTGGCACCACAGCCGCCGGAACTGCAGCAGCAGCAGAAGGCTCACCGTTGCCATCGCCTTCATCAACATCAAGCCATCTTGACGCCCTGGGGTGCTGAGGCGTCATGAAGTTGTTCGCGTCGCCGCCATGCCATCTGGGAGCCCTGGGATGCTGAGGCGTCATGAAGAGGGAACCCTGGGGCGAGGGCTCTGTGACATCGAAGTGCGCCAGGTGGTCGGAGGAGGAGAGGGAGCGGTAGTGCTTCATGGCCTTCTTCTTCTTCAGAGCCTTGAGGACGAAGGGGATGAGGCCATCCATTTTTGCTCTCATGCAGAGGAGGAATTAAGCAGCCAGGGAGAGGAGGATGTTCTTGGCACAAGCCTGTGAGGTATGTCCTTCGAAATATTTCGCAAATGACGAGGCCAAAGAATGTCTTGGGACTTAGTCATCAGCAACTGGCATCTATCATCTGATGTCATCCGATGGTTTTTGTTCAAGTAAATTGTTTTAGTATTTGTGACAACTCTTGGTGATGGTAAGCATGGCCATCTATAAGGTATAAAATGTTTGCTATAACTGTAATGGAAATCATTCATTACTGACAAATGTTTATATATGTGTTGCATAATGCATCCTTTGACAAATTTCATTTCTCTTTCTTATCGCTTCTTAATGAGTTGTATATCATTATTGATAATGTTAAAACTTCTGATGTGTCATGATAGACTGGTGATAAGGATAATACACAGCACAAGGCAGGAGGAAACTCATGGAGTAAGAAGTAATTAAAATATGCTTTCTATTTTTTTTGGAGAGAATATCCTTTCTAGTGGGGATCCAGCTAAAGAGGAAAAATAAGTCAAAGAGCAATAGCAACCTATATTATTCTTATCCCATGCATTTTTGAAGTAAATGAGCTAAGAAAGCTTATATGACTATGTCATAGTCAAGGTCGACAACTATGCAGCAAATATAATAATGTATCAATCAAGTTGCAGTTTTGTAACTGTAATGACAGGCTTGTTAGTCTAGATTTTGGATTATTGACTAGTTAGGATATGAAAGTCTTTACCTTCTTGGAGCTGGCCTTTACATAAAGCAACTCTTCAGCTGATCTAAATTCTAGGTTTGACAGTATCTCTCAGCCATTAATCTTCATAGTTGGTCCAAAAAGAAAAACTTATGCAACCATCATCTCCTCATGCGCACATATAGTATCTTTGTGATCTCTTGATGAGTTGATACATACAATGTGCATATATAATATCATCCGGATCTTTCACCACAAAACTAAGATTTTTCACAAGAAAAGGCATCCCAAGCAAAAATAAGGACAAATTGTCTCATTCATACATCTGTGTGTTGACATAGGTGTTACATGCAAGAACAGGATTTCCAAGAAAACTACAACTTCGTGAAGATTAAGCAAAATACAATCATTTCTTTCTCTTCTCTGTCTCTCTAAAACATAGCCAGTAACCTCAAGTTACTGTAAGACAAGGTTTACCTTCTTTATATATTTTGCTTATATAACCCTAGCAATCTAATAGTGAGCAATAATTCCAAGCCTCACTGAATTTAATGGTTCTTGGAGATGAAGGTTAGGTAATACCAAGCTGCAGATGCCAGGCCAAGCACAAATAATGGGAGTAGGAAGTCCAGGAATGTATTCGGATTCGGAGGGCCTTTGTTCCCTTGCATCGACCTGGAATTTGGTGGCGCATCCAGGCCCCAAGCACCTGTGGCCTTTGATGCACTTGGAGGCACGTAGCCCTTGATGCTTCCGATCAGGAAGCTGTCCATCATGCTGATGGCCGACGTGCTGTGTCCCACCTCTTCAAATGCCTCCGTGGCATCCCCAGAGGCTTCAAGAATTTATGACAGCCAGAGGAAACCAAGCTTAGCATAATTCCAGTTATGGAAGTATCTTGTTCAAATCGATATAGTAAGTGTAAACATTACATTACAGTTTTGGTTCTTCAGTTAAATTCAGATAAAATTTGTAATCTAAAAGGAACAAGTATAGTGGAACCAGTGCACCGGTTTCATTTGGGAAGACAAAGTTCGCACAATTTGAAAGGCTTGATGATTTGACCTAGATGAAAGCAACATTCGAAATAAAGAACATGTTAGCTTCCATGCATTGGTTCTTCTGGGCAAACATAGTTCCAACATGACCCACTAGTCTCACTGTTGGCAAGCAGCTTTGGCATACTCAGATTTGAGTTTTACTTTTTGTCGACATTTGAATCCATCCAGCTATTGATTCTTTCTAAGCCTACCAGATATTTTGTCATGGATAGCATGGTGATAACATATCAGAACAGGTTAAAGGCGTGTTTGGTTGCCTGCCTCGGATGCCGCGCCACGCCACACATCTCGCGACGCAGGTGTGGCGGCCGAATCGGCCGCCGCACCTTAGGCGCGGTGTGGCGCCGTCGGCAGGCAACCAAACAGACCTTAAATCCTTTTATACTAACCAGGGGTCCTGGAACACAAATAAGCAACTCGAGTGTATTTAGCACATTTTTGGACCATCCTAAGTACCACCTTCTACGGAATTTTACAACCTGATTTCTCATGTATCGGTTACGGAACTTCCAAAAATGAAATTCAGTACTTCAGTTTGCATAAAAGTTTGAAGCGGTAATAAGAAATGATGAAATTGATCTAGCAAAATGATTTCCTACACGGATTACAGTTTTGTGAACAGATAAGCATGCAAAACAATGAAGCAGACGAAAGAAAACTAAAGCAAAGGCAGGGAGCCAAGGAGCACAATCTTAGCCTACCTGATGCATGGAGGAGTACATCCTCTCCCCCAGGGTGGTCCTCCAAGAACTTGGTCACATCATAAACCTGAAACCAACCAGACAGGCCACCAAAATCATCAGAGTCTGACAAAGTCGAATCAGATCTCTGTCTCCCCCAGCGAACCAAGAGAAAGGTACAAGAAAGATCTCCTTCTCGCTGACCTTTCCGCCGATGGCGACCCAGCAGTCCTTCCTGGAGGAGTGGAGGGCGACCTCGGACGCGGCGAAGAGCTGCTTGGCCACCCCCGCCATGGACGACCGCGGACGGGCGCTCTTGCTCTACCCTTCTTGCTTCTCTGTCCCTTGTCCTTACGGTGGGATGGGGAAGGAGAGAGATATCGAGCAGGTGAGGGAAAATCTTGGAACAAGCCGAGGCAAGCTGAGCTGAGGTGAGCACGCCAAGAGAGCTGCCTCTGCTCTGGTTGGTCACGGGTTGGTGTGGCTGCCTGGCTGGGGTTGGCTCGTCGGAGACGACGAGGCGCCCGCCCGTCAGGGCCGCTGATGGGCCGCATTTCGAGAGTGTTGGCTAAGGTTGTGATATCAAAGGCCACAGCCCACTTTGGTCCGCTGCGGTCGTCAGTTGCCGCGGCTTGCTCTGAAAAGGGGAAATCTTGGCGCGGTTTGGCTCCTCGAGTCCTCAATCTCTCGAATCTTCCCCGCATCAAATCGCCGCCGTCACCGCCGGTGACCTGCCGGAGTGCCACTGCCGAGATCTGATCCGGTACGTGCGTCTCCCTCACCCCGTTTCTGGATCGGCTTGTCTCTGCTTTCTTGATTCTTCCGTGTTGCAATCGGCTTGGGGGGAATCCGTTCTACGGCTCGCCGTCACATCGAACTAAGGGGCCACGGAAATTCAATCCGGGCATAAATCCCGGACCCGAACACCGATCCCGAAAAATCCTAAACCCGTACCCGAAGTAACCGAAGACCGAAATCCGAAATCATATTTCGGGCATCAGATCAGAAATCCCGAAGTTAGATCGGGACAATTCGGGTACCAACTCCCGGTACCCGAACTCCCGAAAGGACCGAGGCACTGCCCATCTCCGTCTCCCCGTCTCCCCGAGTCCCCGTAATCAATGCAGATGGCCCTTCCGCTTCCACCTTCCGCCCTTCCGGCTTCCATCGACCTCGATTCTCCCTCCGCCACTGCCGGTCCGCCTGCCCAAGTAAGTGCCCATGAATCCCCATGCGGCCGGCCATGCGGATTGCGGTGCGCATCCATCTCCGGCTCTCCGCAGCTCCGGCCTCCGCTCCGGATCTCCCTCCCCGAAGTCCGCCTCTCCGGCCCCCTCACGGCCTCACCCGCCGCTGCCGCCGCGGCCATCTCCGCCTCTTCGGCGGTCCGGCCCCCACCACGCGTCCACGCCCGCCTCCTCCCCCCTTCCTCACCGCGCCGCCTCCCGGCTCCCGCGGCCCCGCCCGCGCCGCGTGCCCCGCGTGGCCGTGCCCTAGCCCGCGGCCCCGCCCGGCGCCCGCGCCGCGTGGCCGCGCCCTCGCCCGCGGCCCCGCCCGGCGCCTGCGCCGCGCGCCCCGCGTGGCCGCGCCCTCGCCCGCGCCCCTGGGCAAGGAGCCCTGCCGGCCTGCCCTGGGCAAGGAGCCAGCCAAGGTCCAAGGAGGCAAGGAGCAAGGACGCCCGGCGCCCGCCCAGGAGTCCAGGACCCCAGGTGCAGGTGAATTCTGTTTCTTGAATTGGGGAATTCTGTTTCTTGAATGTACATACGTTCAGCTATAAATCTATAATGATCGATTTAGCATCTCAGGAATTCTGTTTCTTGAATGTACATACATTCTGTTTCTTGAATTTATGGTTAGCATTGAGTCCATTATTTCTACTTTTAATCCTGATTTAGTGACTGTTGTTTTCGTTATTGTCATTTAGATGTCCGAACCTGGTTCGCAAACGGAGATGGAGATTGACTCAATAGTAGTGGATACTCAGGCATCACAGATTAATCAAAATGCAGTTGCAGTTACAGCATCATCTTCGCAGGGGTTAGTTGTTGAACAAGATGTTGTTGAGCTTGACTGCAATGAAGATGGAGCAGGGAGGAAGGAGATAGCATCAAGGTCAAAGATGTGGGATCACTTTATTAAGATTAGAGATGACAAAAAGATTGTTAGAAGTGCCAAGTGTAAGTATTGCAGCTGTATATTGAAGGCAGACTCAAAATCTAATGGTACATCTTCTTTGAAGAAGCATTTCAATGTTTGCAAGCGCAATCCACACAAATTTGCTAAAGATCCAACACAGGGCACTCTACAAGCAACTCAAGGTGAAGGTGTCGTCACTTGGAGGTTTGATCAAGATGAACTTAGGGCTGCATTTGCTGAGATGGTTATAGAGGATGAACAACCCTTTTGCTTTGGTGAGAAACCAGGATTGAGAAAGTTTATGGCAAAAGCATGCCCACGTTTCCAACTTCCATCTAGAAGAACATGCACTAGAGATGTTGTGCGTTGTTTCTTCCAAGAGAAAGCAAAACTAAAGAAGTTTTTCAAAGATTCTTGTCAAAGGATTTGCTTAACTACAGATTGTTGGACTTCTCAGCAATTGGATAGCTATATGACCGTAACAGTTAGTTTTATTGATGACAGTTGGAGGCTACATAAGAAGGTTATTGGTTTTTTCATGGTGAAGGGTCATAAAGGTGATGATATAGGAAAAAATGTGATGAGATGCATGTCTGAATGGGGTTTAGATAGAGTAATGACTATAACAGTTGACAATGCCAGTGCAAATGATACAGGTATGGCTTATGTCAGAAGGCAATTGATGAGGACCAATCTAGCTAATGGCAAGTATTTGCACATGAGGTGTGCAGCACACATTATTAATCTCATCGTGCAAGATGGCTTAAAAGAAGTGGATGTCTCTGTAAAGCGTGTTAGAGCTGCTGTTAGGTATATCAGAAATGGTGGTTCAAGAATAGTCAAATTTAAAGAGATTGTAGAGGAAGAAAAGCTGACCAACAAACCGTTTCTGAAAATTGATGTTCCAACAAGATGGAACTCCACGTACCTAATGTTGAAAGCTGCACTTGTTTATGAGAAGGTGTTCACAAGGTTCGCAGAAGAGGATATGAGCTATGTAATTGATCTATCTGAATTAAGGGATGGAGTTGGTCATCCAGATAAAACTGATTGGCAAAATGTACAGAAGATGGCAGATTTTCTGGAGCATTTTCATGATCTCACTGTCCGTGTCTCTACTACATTAGAGATCACTTCCCATACATTTTTTCATGAGATTGGAGAAGTGCATTTGTTGATTCAATTTTGGCTGAATAGTACAGATGTTCTACAATCAGCTATGGGCAGAAGAATGAAAGATAAATTTGATAAATATTGGGGAGTTTGGAACAATAGCAGAAATGGGAATATGAACAGCAGCAGAAATGGAAAGGAGAAGGAGAAAGAGAACCTCAATTTGCTAATGTTTGTTGCTGGATGTCTTGATCCAAGATACAAGTTATCTATGTACACAAAGATAACTGTTGAAGAGATATTTGGTGAGGAAAGGGGACATCTAGTTTGGGAAGAAATTAACACCTGTGTTCGTGATTTGTTTGAAGAATATAGAAGAATGTATAGTCCAAGTGAAGAGGCAACTAATGTTACTGATCCAATAGCATCAAAGGGAGGAAGAGGAGGCAAGTTGAAAGAGGTTGTTGCTAAGAGAATGAAGCTAGGCAACGGTTCAAGCAATAACACTAAATCTGAGCTTGATAAATATCTTGCTGAAGAAACAGAAGATATGGAAATGAAGCTTGATCTTTTACTTTGGTGGAAGGCATCTGAGCAAAGGTTTCCAATTTTGTCTCGCTTGGCCCGTGATGTGCTTGCTATACCTATCTCAACGGTAGCTTCAGAATCTGCATTTAGCACTAGTGGACGTATTTTAGATGACTTTCGAAGCTCTCTTACTCCATTTATGCTTGAATCATTGGTATGCACACAAGATTGGTTGAGATGGTCAATACCGCTTGACATTAAAGAGAATATTGAGGAATTAACTATGTTGGAACAAGGTACATCAATATATCATTTCTGCATATATATTAAATAAATTATTACTATCTTTTTTCCATATTGACATGATGTTTACTTCTTACAGAATTAATTGATGAGTTTGAAGTCAAAAGGAAAGAAAAAGGGAAAGAACAAGCTTCTACTTCAAGGACACCAACAACGATAATGGGAAGCAACTCCATTGATCTTAATTCTTAGTGTATTATTAATTTACTGCTGTAATGGTGCTGAAATTTTGAACTACCGTATTGCTGCTGCTGAAATGAATTTTATTTTTCATACTGAAATGTTGAGTCGTTGAGATATAATATATGTACGTTCGGATAAACGGGTAACCCGAATACCGAACCCAAAATATCGGGAACCCGAAATATCGGGTACCCGAAATTTTGGGTACAACTTCGGGTATCAATTTTCAAGTCCCGAACTACAAAAATCCCGAATTACCCGAACCGAAACTTCAGGTAATCCCGAACGCCCAGAGTGAACGGAAATCCAATCGAATCCTTACTCATGAAAACGAGCCCAAATTTCTAGTCTTTTTGATTGATTATTACACACGTCCATTACTAGTTCTTGTATTTAGTTCAAAAACTAATACAACCCCACCCCCCCCCCCCCAACCCACCCACCAAGTAGGCCCTTGGGTATTGCTGTGGGAATTTGTACGTCCAAATCTCCTATCTCTATCTTAGAATGGTTCCTCGTTACTGTTAGTGTTCTAGATATTTGGTATGTGTATAGAGGTGCAAAATTCAGTTCTTAGTTCTTACTGGAAGCAGTCATCATCTTGCAGAAGGAAATCGACTGGAATGCACATACCTATTTTAATCTTTATGTAGCTATTTTTATTTGTAGAAATGGCGGACGAACCTTCAGACACATGCTCGCGCACCGATGGAGATGGTGTCAGGGCTGGCAGGAACAACAAAAGAAAGTCTTCTCGGGCATGTTCATACCTAAATAAGAAAGATGGGCTTGTACTAAGAAATGCAAGGGAACGCTATGTGATTAGTGTCTTTGCTGCTGTGGTTTTCATGCTCATTATATCTTTACCAAAGATGATGAAGAAGAAGAAAGTGATGAGGAAGATGGAGAGGAAGAAGGGGAGGTAGAGGGAGGAGATGGGGAAGAAGAGGAAGAGGAGGAGGAGGAGGAGGAGGAGGAGGAGGAGGAGGGTGAAGAGGAAGAAGAAGAGGACGATGAAGCACATGCTGAGCTCCTTGAGGTTACCGCGGATTGCTTTATAGCAGCAAAGGCATGGGCGGAGCGAGAGTTTGGCCCAGGGAATGCAAACATTGAACAAATCCTTGGTTTGCTTCGATTCTTACCGGGTTATGAAGAAGCGGTAAGGGCAAGACAGGAAGCTGTAAAGGCAGAATGATGCCTTGAGTTCTTGTGAGATATTTGGTTCTAATTATAGCAAGTTCGTGTTGCTGATGGCAGTTCCAACCGTATCCATTGGATCTGTGGACCGAATGGATGCTAGAGAAGTGAAGCAACAGATTAGCTCCGTGAGATTTCAAAGTTCCATGAATTATGTCGCTTTAACTCATTGTTTTTTAGAATTATATGAACTTGGTAGCAACTGGGTAGCTGCTCTGGTGTGTTCCAAAATTTGTCTGATGATGGTCATTACCTGTTAGGTTTAGTTCTGGTGCCTCTGTCAAAATTCTGCCAGGCCTTGTCTGCGTTATCAGTGTGTTCTCTTCTCTGCCTTGGATATTGCTTTTCATTGAAGAAACGACGAGTCAGCAAGTATTAACCTTCTCTATCGAGCACACAAGAGAGCAGTGTGGATCTATTTACTTTAAGCAAGACTATTGGCTTTGCTCTGTCTTTTACATTATTCATTGTTTTTCTTTTCCTTTACTAGATGATACATATGAGTGAAGGAGCTAGTACAAATCGTTTCTTTCATTTTGCAGCAAAAGGTATGTAAAGCTCCATAGACAGAACCCTACATCATCTATTATCAGATAGAGTCGCAAGAGAAGAGAGGAACCATGTCCTCCCTTGTATCACAAGTTCATGTCCTTAATAATTTAGCACTTCTCTAAAGAAAAGCAGGTCCATATGGTCCCAGATGACCCCTTCAATGATCATGTTCCATTTCATTTGTGTCAATACATGGCTCATATATAACAAAGATCTGTGAAGTGCCAAGCAATGCATCAAAACAAGGACGTACGCCGTGGATAAAAGAACATGATGATGATGATGACCAGAAACATATTCCAAAAATAATAAGATAACTGGAAAATTAAACAATACAAACAAGCCGAGATCATCAGACTTATTCACAACTGACGGGACTGGTGCTATGACTGCCAAAGTTCACCGGCGTGCAGTTGGCCCTCACGTCGTACCACCTCGTGCTGATCCACCACCTAGACTTGAACCACACACTGGCCGTCACCAGCACCGTGCAGTTGGGCCACTCAATCCCGTTCCCGTTGGTGCCTCCGTCGGCCGACACGGCGATGCTGGTCACGTTCCGCGGCGGCTGCCTCGTGCCGTCGTCCAGGAGCGCGCCGCGGTCGACCTTGGCCGGCACCCGTGCCTTGTCGCTGTACCACAGCTCGGCGCTCAGGGCGCCGTAGTGCACCTCCATGCCGGGGCTGCTGTTGTTGACCACGAGGGTGAAGTTGTAGAACTTGGTGTCTTCATCGGCTTTGTTGGCGAACGTCGGGTCTTTGATGGAGAAGAAGATGTGGGCGGGGGAGAGGCTGATGGCAATGGCGGCGGTGATGGCGATGAAGACCAGGGATCCTACCAGGGTTACAAGAATGATGTGCTTGTGGCTCCATTTTCTTGGAGGAGGGATATGAAAAATCGCCATGGCAGAGGTAGATGGCTTGCCAGGTTTTGCTTGTCATCAGCAACTATATATAGGGCAGTTCATTGCCTATCTTTATATACACTCACTAGCTAGCTGGACTTGGAGGCTCACCGGCTGGAAACCCCACAGAAATCCAATAGCAGTGAGGGAAGGAAAAAAAAAGATAAATGCTAAAAATTCTCACGATAAATGAAAACATCTGGCCTCTGATTTGTTGCTCAGCAAATCATAACCAACTGATCACTATATGGATTAGTAAGGACCAAGATTATCAAGCGTGCCCAGCCATCTCTTTAGCCACATGATGCGTCTCTCTGTGCACAGAAAGCAAAAGTTGCCGGCAATAGGAGGAGAGAGGAGAGAAAATGATAGCTAGGCTGGCCTAGTTTGCAAAAGGAATCTTCTAATTAATCTAGAGGAAAAACTGCTACCGTGTCACTCCCAAACCATCGAACGAAAATGAACCCGGGATCAAAATCAAATACATAGTTGGGTTGCCAACTTCAGATGATAATAAAGTAGCCGAATCATTGTCATCTCCTTTAGTAAAGTACGTTGTTACAGCTGAAGAATACGAATAAAGTAGTATGCTTCTAATTTCATCCCTTTGCCCTTTTTTTTTGTCAGCATCGTCCGTTGCTTGGTGCTGACTCAAACTTAAAGTACTCTGTCCATTTTGCATTGTATGCATGCATGGTTTTCTGAGGTGCTTAATTCTTACCCCAAAAAGATGTGTTTAATTATAATGCACCTGCTTGCGTGAGCAATGTCTAGCGCTACTTTTGTATGGCACAAGAAGCTAAGCCCCCTAGTTCTTATAGCTATGCATGGGTCTGCAGCATGCATGAGTACACACACATCTTCTTCTTCCTCCGATCCGTTGCTCACTGCTGATTACAATCTTGTAGCCGTTAAAGAGCGAGCGAAACCAAGCGTGCAGCAAGATGAGTGACATAAAGTATACTATCGCAGGCGACGACGACGGCGAGCACTACACAAGTTGCCTGGAGATAGTGCGCTACGCGATGGCGGCGGCGGTCACCTTGCTCGCCATCGCTGTGATCGCGCTGGTGATCCACGCCGTGCTCCGCTCCGAAGACGTCCGCCTCTCCGTCAACAACGGCTTCATCGGCGCCGACAACCTGTGGGAGCGGACGGCAGTGCCAAACGTGGGGTCAGGGAATGAGAATCAGCCAATCTCCATTAGCAAGGCAGTAGAACCGGCGATAGGATCATCAGCCGATCTAGGCGGCGGACTTCCCAAGGAATGCCTCCTTGGCTGTCCTGGAGAAGGTCACCAACGGCCTGCTCAGGTGACGCTGAAGAAGGCGAAGGCGACGAGCCTCCGTGTGATCCTGATCGCCAAGAACCCCGGCGGCCGCACCAGGATCGTCTGCGACAACATCACCGTGAGCCTCTTCGACGTGCAGGCCCCGTACGGGCTGATCGGCAGGCTGGAGCTGGACAACTTCACCGTGCAGCCGCAGACGACGATCACGCTGCAGAAGCGGTTCAAGGACGCGAACGCCGGCTACATCTGGGACAACTACCCCGGGGCGTACAGGTTCAGCGTCATGGTGCAGGTGAACGCGAGCGTCACCTCCTTTCCGCTGAACAAGACGCAGAGGACGGTGCTGCAGAGCTACAAGTGCCAGCCGGTCACCGTCGGCCTCATGGACGAGGAATTGATCTACGCCACCGACCAAGTCGATTGCAGGCCATGATCTACGTGTCTTGGTCATATGTATCGATCCATTGTGATGCCGGCGTGCACGATCGACGGTGTACTTTGTACCAGCTTTAATTTCTTCCCTATTCCTTTTACTTCAACTACCTATGTACTGTGTCAAATTGTGATTTTTGTATCCTGTGTATTGTTTCAGCAACGTCGTCGTGTATGTGTTGGAGAAACAGACTTATATATATATATATATATATATATGCATGTAACAACCAGTTGTTTCCCATTTGGAATTTCAAGTGCACTGTTTTTTGTTTGCATTATTAATTAATCCTGGGCTGGCTACTCATCCTCCATCTATCTGAAATTCATTGCACTGTAGTCACAGGTATGCAGGTGTATATGCATGATGCGATTTGATAACTCGGTTTCTCAGGCTTTTCGAAAACATATACTATTAGGCTAGCTAGTCAGGTTTTGCTTATATACATTCCCATTAGATTTGTTGTATAATATATATGTCTATATCTTTTGGAACAAACACTACATTATTAGTCTATCCCAATGAATCACACGTATTCATTCCATGAAACATGTAATGCGACTAAGATTGGTCGATCGGTTACAATTGTCGAGGAACCAAATCAAAGGTTTGGGGTCCATGGCTCAGGTTTTGCTGCTGGTTCATCAATTTAAAAACCACCAGTGATAGGTTTTATTATAAATAAATAGTGATATATATATATATATCTAAGCATCTAAAGGAAGGAACTGATTTCCGATTTTCAGGAATTGAATCCGGTGCTACTTTTTGGTATAGAACTGGACAAGCAACTTTTTCGCCGAAACTACTACTTCAAAGAACTCTCTTTGGCCGGTTCTATGAAGAACCCTCGGTGACAGTGTTTTTCCTTTCTAACAAGTAGTGATTGTTGTATTGTCATCGGTTCCTGGTGAAACAACAGCTGTGGTTGCTAGGGAATAATGGGTTTTATGTAGTAGTGTTCATTGTCAATTTGTTAATTTTGTGACATAGAATTGGTATAACTAGATGTGTTTAACACTGCTTGATGTGATTATAGTTTTATTGTGTTTTCTTGGAGACTGCATAAAATAAAATAACCACATCACCCTACATTTTGAAATGGAGGAATTATATTAAATGGCATAACAAGCGCAAACAAATCTGGTTTTCATTGACATTTTCTTACATACTATCCTTTTCTAGTCTATGCACAAGTTGGTGAAAAATATAACAAATTATTAGATAGGGCTGGCATAGCATGTGTAACCTTCTAGGATTGTTGCTCTCAATTACCTTGTAGCCTTCCAACAAACTCTATGAAATGATTAAATCAGAAAATTTGCTTTGATTCCCTGATCACTTTCCCCAAAGATAAAAGTAAACAAAATGATTAAATCAGCACATGCTACACGTGAGAAATATATTTCTCGCAGGTGAACAAAAAGCAAATTCCTTCCGGACATGTTGGGGAAAGCATGAAACGAAGCTCCTTGGAATTCACAAAAGACAAAGTAGTATATTTAGACAAAGCAGAAAGACATTCCAGCAAACAAAGAAATATCGATCAAGTAATAATAAGCAGATGCAATAATCAAATGGCAACTTTACTTTGGATAATATAAAAGGGGGGAGGGAGGGAGGGAGGGAGAGAGAGAGAGAGAGAGAGAGAGAGAGAGAGAGAGAGAGAGAGAGAGAGAGAGAGAGAGCTGTTACAGAGCCTTTCAATTTGCCAAAAAGCAAAATTAGAGACAAAAAAACAAAGATATTGATGAGCAGACGACGATGCCATGTACAATACATACCGGTGCTTTCACTTTCTTTTCCTGAAATTTTCTTGGCGTTCACGCGATTCCATGTTCCCTCAATTCAATGGGTAGTAATATAATAAGCTGATGTCCATATATATATATATGCATGCCCGCACTCCCATTTGCCATCTAACAAAGATGATCTTCCTCCTCGCCAACAGCTCACATGCTAGTAGCACTACTCATAACAGCTACGCCAGCCATGGCTGCGATGCCGTACTTCATCCCTTCGTGTACAACCTCACCGCCTCCTACGCCGACCAGCGGAACGAGGCCACCATGGTGTTCACCTCCGTGGTCATGTTCTTGCTCGCCGCGCTCTTCTTCAACCTCAACCTCTTCAGCCGGTTCTCCGACGTGAGCGCCATCCTCAACCCCACCGTCCGCCTCTTCCTCTCGTCCTCGCTGTCCCTCTTCCTCCCCGTCATGTCCTACCTCTTCTCCGAGGCCAAGAACGAAGGCGCCGCCGTGGCTGCTGCCAGCTACCAGCAGCTCGGCGGCACCGAGCTGTCGCTGCGAGCCCGGACGATCCTCATGTGGATGCTTCTCGTGGAGCTCCTCCGCAGGAAGGTGGAGGCGATCCTGGTGAGCGTGGGCGCCCAGGCCGCCTCCTACTCGAGCACCATCGACCGCGCCTCCCGCATCGCCTGGCTGGGCTACCTCGTCTTCTACAGCCTGAGCAGCACCGGCAAGAAGGCCATCTACGGCACCCTGTGGGTCCTCGCCGCCGCGAAACTGCTGCAGAGGATCGCCATCAGCGAGCTGCTCAAGCGTTCCTTCGCCTACGGCAAGAACGCCGACCAGTTGAGCTGGTACATGGCCCAGATCGTGAAGCAAGAGCAGCAACAGGCGGTCGGACTCGGAGCTGGGGAGGAAGAGGGAGCAGAGCTGCTGAACAAGTGCAGGTATGCGGTGATGGGAGAGGAGGAGCTGGAGATGAAGGTCAGCCCCATGGAGGGCTACCATCTGGAGCTCAAGGACGACGTCGTCGTCACGGTTGGCCATATTTGGAGAGCGGACATGGGCGACCTGCTCCACCAAGGTCCAAGCCTGAAACGGCTGTGCCTCTCCTTCGCACTCTACAAGCTGCTGCGCCGGAGGATTGAGGACCACCCCATCACCGACGAGGAGACCAGCAGCTGCCGGAGCCTCATCTTCAGAGGCCTGCGCATGGAGTTGCTGCGGCAAAGCTCGGAGTCGCAGGACCTGAAATCCACCGTGGTCGCGGCTGCTCTTTTCCAGGTGTTCTACGAGGAGATCCAGTTCCTCTGCGAGTACTACCACTCCGTCCTACCCGTTGTGCTCTCCAACCCCTTCTTCTTCCTCGCCAACTACATCCTCTTCCCCGTCGTCGTGTGGGCCTTCTGCCTCCTCACCTTCATCCTCTGCGGCAACGGCGACGTGGCGTACGCGTACCACAGCATCACCACCGACAACTACATCATCTCCACCGGCACGCGGAAGGTCCTGGGATGCCTCATGAGGGGGGTCGCCCGGCACCCGGATGTCCTCTTCACCGCCGTCGATCTCGCCGTCACCATGCTGCTCCTGCTCACCTTCCTCTACGAACAGGTCTGGGAGCTCCTCGTCTTCATCCTCTCCAACTGGCTCACGGTATCTCTGCTCTGCGAGTACGCCGCCAAGCGCCGCTGGCGCGACAGCCGCGTCAGGGCCGGGCTCATCCGCCGCATCCTGTGGGTGCGGAACAAGATGAGCCGCCCCAACCTCTGCTTCAAGCAGGCGTCCGTGCTCGGGTTCGGCCGCCGCCTGCCAGCCATGGCGCTGCGGCTGCCTAAGAAGAAGGCCGTGCCCATCGAAGTGAAGGAGTCCATCATGGGATACCTAGTGGCTCACATCAATGATGGCCCCGACGCTGATGCCCCTCTTAGCAACGGCTGGTCGACGCTGCAGTTGGAGAAGCACAGCCAGTTCAGGTCCCAGCCGGAGGTCGCCAAGGCGTGCAAGAGCAAGAGCGTCGCCGAGGTCGTCCTCACCTGGCACATCGCCACCAGCCTCCTGGAGGTGAAGTACCCGCTGCAACAGGAGGAGAAGAAGAAGAAGAAGAAGACCCCGGTGGGAGCTCGTCGTACGGTGGCAACGACCCTGTCCGGGTACGCCGCGTACCTGGTGGCGTCGGCTCCGGAGCTGCTCCCCGACAGCACGGAGGGCACCAAGCGCGTGTACAGCGACATAACGGACGAGCTCAAGGACGTGCTGGGGGGGTGTTGGAGGTACCATGCGTCTGGGCAGATCACCCGCTTCGACAAGCTGGTCGGTATCGCACAAGGGCTGCCGGAGGAGGAGACGACGACGGTGGTCCGCAAGGGGGCGAAGCTGGGGAATAAGCTGATGGAGATGGCAAGCAAAGGTCGAGGGGCGGAGGAACAAGTATGGGAGCTGCTGGCGGATCTCTGGACGGAGTTGACGGTGTACCTGGCGCCGTCGGCCGGCGAGCTGCACGTGAAGGCGCACAAGGAGGCCCTGGCGCTGGGCGGCGAGTTCATCACCGTGCTCTGGGCGCTGTGCACGCACACCGGTGTAACCAGGCCGGCGGGTGCGCCGTGGGAGACACCACCACCAGCCGACAGGTCGCTCGTGTGATCCGTAGTAGTGCATTCTGAGTGTGATTGATGTGCTTCATTCGTGGGAGCTTTGATTGTTGATTTTCAATTCCATTCCATTTACTTTTTTTTTCTCATAGTGTGTTTTACTTAGTGTTTGAAGATGTAACAATGAAAAGCTTTATGTATCCGTTGTTAATGCAGAATTTGTAAAGAAAACATTTGTTTTTTTTTTGCGATGGAGACAACAAGTTAGCTAAGGGGATCCTATACGCAGGTGATCTAATTTATTTTCACAAGTAGATCATTCCACCAAAAGAAAAGACATCAAGTGGGCCTATTGTTAATCCATTATTAAAAATTGTTATGAGCATAATAAAGTTGTTCCGGAGGGGAAAAATATTTGGATAATTTTTTAAAAAAAATCTAGGATGAATAAAATGTTAAGAGAAATTGTTTCTAGAAAAAATAAAAATGTCCCATCAAAACTAGAAAATGTTCTGAACAGAAAACAAATTTTTCCATGACAAAATATTCTAAGAAAGGAAAAATATTCTAGATAAAAACAAAAAATATTCTGGAATAAATAAAAATCTTGAAGGTTGCATCTGTTGCTGCTGATATGATACCGCCATATACCTTCAAGATTCGATAACAGGACCATCACAAGCAACACCCAGTTTGATAATGGGCCCGAATTCAAGCTTTAACTGGGCCATTAGCTCGTGAAGCTAGGTGGCCCATTTTGTTACGAGCTACATGCGCCTACGTGAAGCCTGCTGAGTCTCGCGCATGAATTAGTTGCCGTTTACCTTCTCCCCACCAAATCACCGTCGCCACCACCACCACCGCCGCCGCCGCGGGTGACCTCCGCTCCTTGGCCCCTCCAGAGTTCATTAGCGGGAGAGAGCTGGTACCTAGTTCTGATATCGAGCATATTTTCTTGGCTTAATTTATGCGTTCATCCTTCCATTTGTCCACTAAGATGCTTTAATGTATCCGTTGTTCGTTAATCATTTTAATTGGAAGGGGGTGAAAAATCTCGATTTCCTACGAACTTTGATGTGGCGCTACAGTACAGATCCTGGAAACATGTCTGGATTCGAATCTCAGTGATATGCTGCTGGTCTTCTTGTGAAAGCTTTTGAGTGTTTCGGCATCCGTGAAGGTAGGACCGTGTTAGCTAGGTCTTCTGAACAGTGGGATCTCTAAAATCATCCTTGTTGGACTCCAAGTGATACCAGATTCAGAGCAACATAATGATAAGAATACAACGCTGTTGGTGGTTTCAATTGATAACAAGAGGAAATGGATAAACGCTGTTGGTGGTTTCAATTGATAACAAGAGGAAATGGATATCAATGAAATCATCCTTGTTGGGCTCCAAGTGATACTAGATTCAGAGCAAGATAATGATAAAAATTCACTAAGAGTATATGCTTAAATTTTCAATATTTTATCATAAAATTTAATTATGAGCTCTTCGCGGCTAGAGCAGAACAACAACGGTTTATTTACATAGGTTTACTAGTTTCATATGCCAGCATGTGATTAATATGTTCAAGGCTTGACCAACGGATAAATATTCCATACTTTCCATTTTATTAAGGTGCGGTTGTTGTTCAAACTTAATTCACAAACTTTTACTTAAAATCCATTCAAACTTCCACCTTTTTCACTGCATTTCAACACTTAGATTGTTTTAGGTTCATCCTAAAATTGACAATCTTATTCTGTTTGTCTATTTGATATCAAATCAAATACTTCAATTTTTTATTCAAACTTTCTTCTATGTTGTACTACATAAGTCATACTACAACTTTTATATTGGCTACAACTTCACTGTTTAACTACATTTTAAACTAGAAACTCTGCAAAATGACTAATTGATTATATTTTTCTTCTTCAAACACCTACCCAAATTCAAATTTTTTGAACAATACTTGAACTTGCTTCACTCATATGGTCTAGTCTTAACCTTAACCTTGTCCACCTATTTATACTATTTTTTACCGTCTCACATTTTAATTTCTCAATTTCCTCATTTTGGCAAAATTTAGCTCAAATTCGGCTAGATTTTAGCCTTATTATCACGTGTGACTCTTTTTCCCTAATGCCACTTAGTCCATTCTGAAAATGCAACTAGGCCCCTAATGAGTTTTGGTGGATTGTATGACAAGATGATTAAAGGAATAACATGTTTGTTAATGAGTTGTTGAGCAAGGGTTTATTTGTAAATCAGTTTATGGTATTGGCTCATGTGACATGAAATCAAATAAAGGAATATATTGATGAATGAAAAACAACATGCAATGCAAAATAGAAACAAGTGTTCATGCATATTAAATGTGGTTTTTATCTATAGCTTGTCATCATAGAAATTGGGTTATTAAAGTTATGTGATTGCAAAGCAAGATAAGCATGAAATATGAAGACATAAATTTTAAATTCGATATTCATTGTTGATGGTAAAACAAAGCTAAGCACAAAGAAGGTAATATAGGATGAAGGAATCAAGCAAGTGACTATGCAATGAGGGATTAAGTAAAGTTTGGTCAAGTGATGATTTGGATTATAGGATCTTTGCTAGGGTGAAGTAGCTAGTACTTGAAGAATTTTGAAGCATCAAGTCACCAAGTTTGGTTTGCGTTAGAGCTCGAGTACGAAGTTACTCTGATTTTAGTGTACTTTCTGGTTTGGACCAGCCCAACTGGTCTCACCAGCTGGAGTGCTGACAGGTGCATTAAGTGTTGTAATTTGCAGAAAAGAGAAATCCCCCCCCCCACACATGCACATGCTCACAGGTTGAAATTATGTTATCTTGTGATAAACTTACATGGATGTGTCACTTAGATCGATCAACTCTAAAAGTTCATAAACTTTCTAAGTTGTTCACCATAGATCCATACCTATCAACATTGCATGTAATATTGACATGGCTTGTTGATTGTACATTTCTCTTATTTTAGACTGTCAACTTGATTTATAATAAAAGTTGATTCATCTACCCATGGCTTTCTTCTCTACCATACCATCTCCACCCTTTGGTTAGCAGGATGCTCATCGATCCCACCACACTTGCTTGGGCTGGCCATGGCCATCGCTCGAGGTACCTCCCATTAAGCAGCTGCCGCCGCCCATGTAAGACTCGACCGCCATGAAAACCACTGTCTGCTCGCCTTAACCGACCAGCCATTCAAGGTCATCGTTGCACGGGGCGCCTCCCGCTGGGGAAGTCGACACCACCCATGCATAGAGCCCAGCTCATAGCGCTCATTTTCTAATTCAAGATCTAGCTTAAAAGATATCATTAATATATAGAGTGTTACATTATATTACATACTTAACAGTTATACAGTTTGATTTCTCATTGTATTTCTTATCAAATTATTATTATTTGGTCTATGCCATTTCATATATCAAATGTTATACAGAACTTACTTGGTGGAACCATGAAGAACATGTCAAAGTTGGAGACGATCTGACAGAGACACAAGTGCTTAATATGCTATCTAAAATTTAAATCAATTATTTAATCATTTTAGTGATTAATGAAAAAACTGAAAACTATAAAGTTGTAGCTCTCATCGAGAGCTATAATTTTTATATAAAATTCATGTTCATCCAGGACCATATGAAAAAAATGATTTTTCTAAGGTCGGACCTTATCACGCCGGCGGGGTGGCGTGATAAGGTAGAGTTGCGTGATAAGATTGACACGTGGAATATTAGCTGGTAGACCCCTCCCACGCGCTCCGACGTGGCACACCTTTCACTTGTCACACCAATGCATGCGGCACGACAACATATTTTTGTCACGCCACGTGAACCGGCGCGATAAAAAGGGTTAAATCTACGAATATTTGTTCGGGTGGGTTATTTTTAAAATAAAATTTAAAATAGGTTAAAGAATAAAAAAATGGACTTCCTCCGACGTTCGTCAACGCGCGTGCCACGGATTTGAATAAGCCAGACATACATGATTTTACACTACGTGATGATGCTAGCCACAAGCAACGAAAGATTGCCTCCTATCGCTACGCACACAGCAGCTCCGAAACGCGGACAAGGTTGGAGTCCGTAGAGGTGTCATAATGGCGACGAACAGTCAGTCGCTATGCCGAAAACCTTGAATCTCCGATTGAAGGTTCGCGACAACTGTCTACAATTTATCGCTAGCTATTCTCAAGATTTAGTGACATACGATTGCCACTATTTTGGTGTTGTAGGTGTAGCTTATGATGCACTTGCCCATGTCCTCCCAAAACGCGAGGACATGTTTGTGTTGTGAAAATCTGAAAGGAATGCATGGATCATATTCGTCGAGGTAAAAAAGTTAACTGATGCCATATATAATATATTAGGCTTCTGTACAGCGCACAGGCCACACAGCTCTGACCAAACAAAATGGAATAGAATGCCACACTCCTTTGATGAAAATCTTCCAACATGGTGCTGCCACTGTTGGCCTACCGGAGTTGGAGCGGAAGATGCCAAGACGGCGAAGTTGGAACGTCAGTTGATATAGTTTTAGAGAAACTGATGTTGTGTAATATTTTGAGTCATAATATGTGATCATTTTTTTCCCCATGAAGAAACGATGCGTTCTGGAAATTAAAGCTGTCTGGAGCGTTGCAGAACTGAATGTATGTGCTTTTACTATCATATTTTCAATCATCAGTTCGTATTGAAAAAATCTGTTTACTCAATTGATGGACACATACTGAAGATTAATTGTACAGCAGAGGAGATGACAGGATCTAATTACAAAGCATCTGTGGTAGGAAGCACCAAGTTTATTCAGAATACAAGCAGGCATACACACAAACAGTACTTCCATGGACACTCTTAACTGATCGATAAGAGGATTTTTTTATGAAAGGCTAAAAGAGGATTAGCAGCAAGTGGAATAATTTGAGCTTCCAGCGATAGTTTGAAGCAGCCTTGGCGTTGGGGGTATGTTGATTTCGAGTAGACCCTCCAGGATCTGAACAACCTCACCCATTGTTGGCCGATCAAACTCATCATCTTGAATGCACCAACATGCAACCTTGCAGGCTATTTCAGCCTCTTTCAAATTCACTTCGCCACACAATCTGCTGTCCAGCAAGCTCCTAACATCTCCACCGATAATCTCCCGTGCAACATGTACCGGGTAATAGACGTCATGATTGCTACCACAAGAACATGAAACACATGAGTTCCTCTTTCCGGATACAATTTCCAGTAGCACCATCCCATAGGCGTAAACATCTACTTTTGGTGTGATAGCCACTCCGGTGATCCTATAGTTCCTCTCATAGTAGTTATGGCACGGCTAAAATTTCTTCCCAAAAACTTGGCCATCCCAAAATCTGCAATTTTCGGGACAAAAGAATCACTGAGAAGAATGTTTTCTGGCTTGATATCGCAGTGTATGATGCAGTCTCGGCATTTCTCATGCAAGTAGGCCAATCCTCTAGCAACTCCCAAAGCTATTTGATACCTAGTACTCCATTTAAGCACTGTAGCATGGCTCTGGAAAAGATGGATATCAAGAGAGCCATTTGGCATGTATTCATAAACAAGTAACCTTCTAGCACCTTCACAACAGAAACCAATTAATTTGACTAAATTGATATGCTGGATAATTCCAATCGAGCTCACTTCAGCTCTAAATTGCTTCTCTGTGTGATGAGCATGATGATCAAGCTTCTTCACGGCTATGGCAGTTGAATTATTCAGAAACCCCTTGAATACGGAAGCGAACCCACCTTCCCCTAGCTTCTCGGAGAAATTTTTAGTTCCAAGTTCCAAAGCATTGTATCGGAATGCGATAATTCCGTTGCAATCTTGAGCAGTATTTGATATCTGACCGGAACTCTTTCTTTTGTTTCTCCAAATCATTATTAGCATGGCGAATGCAAAGAGACCTAAAGCAGCGACACTTGTGCCAGTGGCAACTGCAATGATAAACACTCTTTTGTTTTTCTCTAAACCTTGAGTATCCTTAGCAGCAAGGCGAAGGTAAAGAGTCTCTCCATTTGAATTTGCCGCGCTGCTACACTGTATTTGCCTTATATTCAGCAATTCTCCATGCCAAGTAGAGCATGTACCATTGGTGAAGGAATATGCGGTGCAAGAGCAATTATCTAGGCAGACTTGAGCACAAACACCTATGCTCTGAGCATCTTCTATTCTGCGCACACTTTGAGCCAAACTAACACATGGCACAGATAAGCACTTGTCTGTGGATCTTGTTGAGCTTCCGTTTGTAATGAAGTCTAGTGGAGTATTCCAGATGCATCCTCCTACTCGATCATCTAGCTCCCAATCCTCAGGAGATCTTACGGAGAACCCCTTCGTACAAGTGCAATAAGGAAGGGCATCATCATTGCACATTGCAAAAGGCCCACAGACTGCGTACACATCGCATTGAGCTCTAGGTTGCGAGTAGGCCAGTAACCAGTCCTGTGAGTCTTCACGCCAAACGAACACCTTTATTTGACCAGAGACGTCCAAGTTAAAATAAACAGTTACTGTTTCATCTAGTATTATGTATGTGTAATACTTCTCATGGGCATTCGTCACAAGTGACCTCTTGAAAGCGTTCCGTGCGGCATCTGGCACTGAGGCAAAGTGTTGGCCACTCCACACCCCACTAGACCAATATTGTGCAGTGGAACTCCGTTGTGAAAGAACAATCTGGTTAACACCACTAGGGTCTAGCTCCTCACAGTACACACCAGTAGCTGGGCTAATTGAGTTTTTTTTCTAGAAAAAGGACGGCGATTCAGGCCAGTGAAGTTGTCCCATCCAAGCTTCATTCCAGGTAAAAATGTATCCGTTGGGTGGTCAAAACTCTGCCACAAAGTGTGCGACGAGTTTGAGGCATTTCTGAGGATAAAGTTTCCGCTATCCAGGAGCATGGCAATGGTATTGTTTCTTGTCATCTTGGCTTGGGTAGACCAGATAACGGAGTTGGTCGACTGGTTTAAGACGACAAGGTTGCCATCATGGGAGATTTTGAGCTCCAGTGAGGTCGGGCTCTTGAAGGGGTCATCCCTGTTTGCCGCCCATGCTTGAGTAAATTTTGGGACACGATTGAACCATATGCCAAGGTACCAGTTGCTAGTGTTTTGGGACGAGCTGTTGCCCACCTTGAAGAAGCCAAGCGCGTACCTGCCATTTTTGGAGACAAGCTTGTCGCTAATGGAGAGTGCTTGGCCAGCTTAGATGGTATCCGTCGTGGCAGAATTTGCAGCAGGGATGTGCAGGGAGAGCAGTAGTACCTTGGAGATGTGGAGATAAGGCATGGTAATGAACAAATCAAGGGAGATTTTGCATGCAAAGATAAGGGAGAAGTGAAGAGGACTTAGCAATGAGATGCTCATTTCTGTGTCTGGCTAGTTTAGACATGACATGAAA
The DNA here is from genome assembly GCF_002211085.1 of Panicum hallii. NCBI lineage: Eukaryota > Viridiplantae > Streptophyta > Magnoliopsida > Poales > Poaceae > Panicum > Panicum hallii. The sequence goes on along the minus strand of NC_038044.1, from coordinate 3,760,363 downwards.
CCGCACAAAGGGGCAAACGTATCAGGTGATGAGTGTAAGAAGATCTATATGTGTTGAACTGAGCAACATCTATGGCACGGCAATGACACGTTCAAATCCAAGACCTATCTACTTTTTTTTCTCTCTCTTTCACTTTTCCATCATGGCGTAGACTCAAATGGGTGTCCGATTAACATCCTCTGAGGTTCCATTATTGTTAAATTAAGGCGGCTCAAAATTCTGACGTAAATCTACAGAAGTACAAAGTTCTATAAAATCCTTGACTTGCGTTTGATAAATTAAGGCGTCTCAAGACCGTTAGACTAATTCTGGCCATCCTGGATTTTAGCTTGTCCAATTGGTCAACATCACTGCTGACTTCGCGGCTGTAACTTCCTGTGGCAGGACTGAATGAATGCTAGTCAATTCGGAAAGACATCAGCAGCCTATGGAAAATATAGGTTGATTAGGACATCCAACATCTTCAATATGACAACTTGACCTAATTAAAGTATATCTCATTTCAAATAATATAGAGTTATACATTATGAAAGTATTTTTTTAATAATGAAATATAGTTGCATCAACGTTATGGTGTTGATTTGTTATGAATCTTTTGTTATTGATGGCTAAAGCTAAAAGGTTTAACTTAAGATAAACCCAAATTGATTTACTCGCTCAGGCCACAAATAAGTGATGTCTTGGGCTTCTTGTAGTTAACCACTAATTTCAAAAATAGTTTGCAAATGACTATTTTGTATTGAAATTGGGATATTTGAAAATGGTACGTGCAAATGACCTTTAGAGCTCGCCGTGCATATCTGCCAAACTTGACTAATTGACTTGGCCATTTGTTTGACCTCATTTCTTTGCTATATAAAGCATCACTATTTGGATTGTTCAAAATTGCTTTTACTGAAAAATCCGCTGACGGCCATAGGACAGTGGATGGTTCTTTGTCGTGACGTTCATTGCCACTTCATTCAAAGATGAGTGCAGAATTTTAAAGTACTAGAAAGCATGCATCGTCCTTGTGTGTCAGTCCATTCTTGAAGTCTTGGCACGTACGTGCATATAGAGAAACATGAATCCAGTCAAAGTTCCTTTCTGGCTGTTTGGATTTCTGGACTAAACTTCAGTCCCTATCACTTCGTATATTTGACACCAATTAGGAGTATTAATTATAAATGAATTATAAAACTAATTGCATAAATAAAGGCTAATTTGTGAGACGAATCCATTAAACCTAATTACTTCATGATCTAACAATATTGTGCTACAGTAAGCATGTGCTAATGATGGATTAATTAGAATTAATAGATTTGTCTCGTGAATTAGTCTTCATTTATGCAATTAGTTTTATAATTAGTTAATATTTAGTTTATCTAATTAGCATCCAAACATTCAATGTGGTCCGGACTAAAAATTAGTCTCTGAGTCCAAACAGGCAGATTGTCATGAAATATGTCTGACTTAATTAATTAAGTAGTTATGGTGTGGATGGATCACCCAATATTTTATTACTATTATTAATTTTGAAGCTATCACGTGCGAGAAAAATATAGGTTTGGAGCTTCCACGTTAATCGTATGTTAGAAAATATGTTGTTTTTTTTATTATTGTTTTGATAGGTTTGGACATCTGCAATAAACTAATCCTCAGTACAAAAGTTATGATGAAAAATTGTAACATATCTTTTTAGCACGAGTCATGATGACCACTATCACTCTACACTACCGGACGCGGCTGATTTGCCGAGTGCCCCAGGCACTCGGCAAAGACGTAAAGGCACTCGGCAAACATTTTGCCGAGAGCCCCACTCGGCAAAGGGCTCTCGGGGAAGCCGGGGTCGGCAAAGGATACTTTGCCGAGAGCTTCTCCTCGGGCTCTCGGCAAAATGTTTACCGAGAGCCAAAAGCGGCCCTCGGCAAAGAAAAGTAGCCGTCACGGCGCGCCACCGTGGACGGATCCTTTGCCGAGTGTCGCCGTCAGACTCTCGGCAAAGGACCGCGTCAACGCCCACCCTGGACGCCTTCTTTGCCGAGAGCCCGGTCAATAGCACTCGGCAAAGAGGGCATCCAGAGCTACCCCCAGCGGCTCTCGGCAAAGAGGCAGGATTATATTATGCAGTAACAATCAGGCCTGAGAGTGCCTGGCGGACAGTCCGCCAGGTCTGGCGGACTGTCCGCCAGGCACTCTCAGGCCTGATTGTTCCCGCGAAAACTAGTGACGTCAAGAATTAATCCAATATGGGGCTCAAACTTTGTAGGCACATTCACTGTAGCCAAGTATATCACAAAGTACACAATGAACAATCAAAGTACATGCATTCAGTCTAGCTAAGTCTCAATTGCAAATAACTCCATCATCTATGCCGAAGGTGGCTAGTTGTTCTGGTTGGTCTGATTTGGAGAAATATACGGATCATTGGAGGCCGCCGACTGATTCTGCAACATATAGATGAAATGTATGAGTGAAACGACAAAATAAACGACATATTGAACATTGCATACTCACTGAAGTAGAAAACGGATCGGTGGGTGGTCTAGGTGGGGTGACGAAGGGAGGTGGCGGAGGTAGACCCGTCGCTGCGCCAAGACTCTGAATGTACGCGAACATGCTCGCCATCCTCTGTCGGTCAGCCTCCCGCTCGGCCTCCATCTCCGCCCTCATCCTTGCCTCCAACTCCATACGTTCTCTCCTCTCTTCTTGCAGCTGAGCCTGCAAAATTTTTACCCCAATTTTACAATAATACAAAAGCTAAGTTATGTAATATAATAGATAAAAAACGTATGAACAAGCAACAACCTGGAGTGCCTGGACTTGGCTCGTCGAACTGTCCGGACGAGGTCGGATGCCTGCGCTCGAGCTCGTTTGCCGTGCTTTTATCTGAGATAGAGTCGGAGTAGAAGAGGAGTCGATCGCGCCGTCGCAAATCCAGTACCGTCCATGCTTCTTTCCTCCTCCGACCTTCATGACAATTTCAGCGTCAAGATCCTCCTGGGTCGGATCGTACTCTTGGCCGTGCACCTCCCTCGCCATCGATGTGTACTCATTGAGGCGAGTATAGATGCTCGGGTTGCTGTACGCCTCGGGCCCGTCCTCCGCGTTGTAGCTGACGCTGGATGTCGCTTTACCCTTGTGGGATAGAGCATACGCCATGAATTTGTTGCACTGCTGCCCTCCATGTGCCGCCGACTGCGAGAAACAAGATGATGAGAAATCATGCATAGTTGAATAACCACAAAACAAGTAAAGTCGCGTACCCATGCTTGGGCGTACTCGGTCAGGTTACGGTTGCCTTGGTGGTGTGGCACACCGGCCATAGTCAGACGGTGCTCACGACGCTCCTGGTGCACAGCGTTCCAGTCGTCGGATAACCACTTAGCAACTATCTGCTGCCAGCACTCAGGAAAGTGGGCACACCAATGAGGAACCATCTACATGACATCAAGTAGAAGACATATTAGTAGAGGACATTAAGCCAACTTAATGGTCAAATAAATCAAATTTTGGTATTTACCTGCAAGTACTGCTCCTCAGTCAACGTCATAGTTCTTGCTTGCGCCTTGGTGACCTTCTGTCCAAGGACGACGGCGTGGTAGTTGATGATTGACTGGAGGCGCTGCTCGTAGAACATGTCGGTAACGAGCTTTTTGCAGCGATACTCGGCAACCACATCCGCCTGCGCGTCCATCCCGGCCTGTAGTCTGTAGAAATCCTGCAATAAACACGATATCATTATTTCAATCATATTCTCAAGGATGTGCAACGAATGCGATATATTGATCACTTACCCAAAGCTCGCCCTTCACTCGCTCAGCCAAGTTGGGCCACTGTCTGCCGGCAACATCCTGCATGTCGGGGACGGCCCGGTAGTGCTCCCACGTATAGGCCGGACATGGCTCTCCGGCCAACGTGACCAGGCCAGGGAAGTGATCCCTAACCAGAAGACCCAAGATGCCATTCACATGGCGTCTGTGAGCACCAACGGGCCTCTCCACAACTATCCAGTTCCTGCACAGGTGATTGACAAAAAATTTTAATTTCTACCACAAAATTGAAATTATACCGTGAACATGTACTGAAAACATGTAAATTTACTTACTTATCCCCTTGGGGAGCTATGATCGGGCGTTTTGCTTCAGGAATCGGTCGCTGGGGGAGACTCGCCGGACCTCGCTGGTAGACGGTTGACGAAGCAGAGGCCTCCGTGCCCTCCTCGTCCGCCTGCTCGTCGTCCCCTGGCCCCTCCTGGTGGACCACCTGGTCCGCCTGCTCGTCCTCCCCTCTGGGAGCGCCTGCTCCTCCTCCGGGAGCGCCTGCTCCTCCTCCTCCGGCGGCACCTCCTCCTCCGGGAGGCACCTCCTCCTCCGGGAGCGCATGCTCCTCCTCCGGCGCCGCCTGTGTCATCGCCCTCCTGCCACTCCCCCTCCTCCTCTTGTAAGACGGTCCCTCAGCCGCCCCGGACGTCGGCTCACTGCTCCCCCCCGAAAACCTCTTGTGAAGGGCCGCTACACTCTTCTTCATCCCGCGGCCCACCATCTCTGGTGAATCCCCTGCAAATAAAAGAAAATTAATTAGTACAGATAAATATATAACACATACTTAGATAAATACATAAAGAAAATAGAACATAATTACATAAGAATTATGTGGATGAAGAGAGATAGAGGAGCTTCATCCAAGATAAACACATAAAGAAAACCGAGTTGTGTTATGTGGATGAATAGAGATAGAGGAGCTTCATCCAAGAGGTATAGGGGGTTTTGGACAGCCTCCCACGGACATAAGACGATGGGCCCACGAAGAGATACTTTGGATGAAAGAAAAATGATCAGTTCTGCTGGCTGATCCCGAGCTGTCCTGGCGGACTGTCCGCCAGTCCTGGCGGACAGTCCGCCAGGACCTCTCAGCCAGCCAAAAAACCTTCTTTAATTCCAAGGGCTATATAATACATACTTAGATAAATACATGAAGAAAATAGAACATCAATACGTAATAATATAGTCTTACATTGACTAAAAATATTCATCGTAGTCGGGATTAGCTGGATCATAGTCCTCATCATCACTATCAATCATGTCGTAACCAATAAGATCAGAAGACTCGGTGTCTTCATTTGCATTGTCTACTTGTAGTCGTTCTAGCATGTGTAAATCCTTAACGCTCTGCACCTCTTCCTCCTCCCCCGCATCATCAACTGCTTCAACTTCCATTTCGTTTGCCTCGATTAATTCTATCTCGAATCGCCCTTGTAGCCCTCTTCTTGAAAGAACTCTCCGTCATATATGTTTGGATCTAAGTTGTAATCATCATCGTTAGGGACAGGTACTCTACCGTGCGGTGATGTCTTGTACACAATATACCAACCCTTAAGATGCTCTTTGCTTTCACACGCATATGGGAGATAATAAACTTGTATAGCCTGTTGAGCAACAACATAGACATCGTCTATGGTCATGACTGAATCCTGTCGAATTTCGACTAGCCCAACATTAGAATGCGTCCGTCTCATTGCTTGAGGGTCAAACCAATGACATTTGAATATCACGGGATTAAGTCGTTTCGAACCATAGTAGCTGAGTTCGTATATTTCTTCAATTCTTCCATAATACTCAATCCCATCAAGGCCGGGAGTAAACACCCCAGAATTTGTGGTCTTTCGATTGGGTCGACAATCCTCGTGACTGCTTGTACAAAAACGATATCCATTCACGTCATAACCAGAATATGACTTGACCTTATATCCAAAGCCACCGGCCACCTGTCTCAACTCGGCACTCAAGGTCGCATCGCTAACGCCCTGCAAGTTCAAGTACGATTGGACAAACTAAGTAAAAACAATTTAGAGTGAAAAGCTAAGTACGGGCTAGATTGGACCGTACCTTCTGTTTGAACCAAGAAATAAAATTGGGTGATCCATTTCCTACACCTTGTTTGAGCAGGGTATCTAATTCCTGCTCCGTGATATCCCTTGATTGACGCCAGAATTCTTGAATAAATTGTTGCATGTACGGTGTCACCTCGTCAAGGTTGGTCAACACATACAGCATGATCCGACACCACTCTTGATGACTCAACCTCTTGGTGGTCGAACCACTTGCAGTTCCAAGCTGACCTTGAAAAAGGCTGAGTCTCGAGTCATTTTCGCTAGCATTGTAACGAGCCGGTGGATTATGCACACTAGGTAGGTTGTCACCATAGTATACTGATGTAAAGTTCGACACCTCCTCCAGAATGTATGCCTCGGCAATGGAACCCTCAATTTTGCTTTTATTTCCACATTTCTTTCGGATAACCTTTAGGCATCTTTCAATTGGATAGCACCACCGACCCTGCACGGGACCCCCCATTCGTGCCTCATACGGGAGATGCAATATCATATGCTCCATCGGATTAAAGAATCCGGGTGGAAAGATCTTCTCCAACTTACATAACAACACTGGTGCGATTCTTTCCAAGTCTGCAACTAAGGTCCGTGACAACTCCTTTGCCAAAGTGTGCGGAAGAAGTAGCTCAACTCTGCAAGTACCAGCCAGACATGCTCAGGGACATAACCTCGAACCATCGCTGGAAGAAGCCGCTCAATCCATATGTGGTAGTCATGACTCTTCATACCTAAGACTCGCAAAGTAGACAAGTTGACTCCTCTACTCAGATTAGCTGCATAGCCATCAGGGAACATCAACGCCTTGATCCATTGTAGTACTTCTATCCTTTGGGGCTTGCTCAAGACATAATCGGCCTTAGGCCTTCTCCATGTCTTTCCTCGTGCAGGAGGCCTCATTTCTAAGTTTGGTCTGTCACACAATATTGCTAGATCCAACCTAGCCTTAACATTGTCCTTTGTCTTCGTGGGAATATCCATGATTGTTGCCCCAAAGTGCTTCAGCAACATTCTTTTCAGTGTGCATCACATCAATGTTGTGTGGAAGGAGCAGGTCGTCATAGTACGGGAGCCGAGTCAAGCCCGACTTATGAGTCCACATATGTTGCTCACTATATCCCACAAAGCCACCCTCTGGATTGATCAAGAGACCATCTATCTGCTGACGAATCTCGGCACTAGTCCTCATCGGACTTGCGAGGTCTGTCACTGTAACACCTTTTGTAAAGTTTTTGATGTCTCGTCTGAATGGATGGTCAAGAGGTAGGAACTGTCGATGTTTGTCGAACGCAACATACTTACCACCCTTCTGCAACCAAAGGAACCTAAGACGTTCCTTGCATACCGGACATGGGAATTTGCCGTGAACACACCACCCGCAGAAGACCCCATACGCCAGAAAATCGTGCAGAGAGTATTGATACCAAACATGCATCTTGAAGTTGGTCTTTGTGGCCCGATCATATGTCCATACCCCTTCCTCCCAAGCATGGACCAATTCATCAATCAGCGGCTCCATGAACACACCCATATTTTTCCCCGGGTGTCCAGGAATAATCAACGATAACAACACGTTCTGTCGTTGGAATGCTATGCCTGGGGGGAGATTGAGGGGAATCAGAAACACGGGCCAACATGTGTATGTGGCAGCCATCGCTCCATACGGATTGAATCCATCAGTTGCCAGCGCAATACGAACATTACGAGCCTCACTGGCTTTGTCCCGATGAATGCTATCAAAGTAGGTCCATGCTTCACCATCTGATGCATGTACCATCTTGTGAGGATTGTATCGTTTCCCTTTCTTATGCCATGTCATCTGTTTCGCGGATTCCTCAGTCATGTACAGCCGTTGGATCCTCGGTATGGCCGGCAGGTGACGTAGGATTGTCACGGGGATATCAAGCTGCCTCTTGTTGCCATCACCAGAGTCAACCTCCAGAAACCTAGAGGATTTACACTTCGGACAGTACTTTTCTTCCGCGTATTCTTTCCTGAACAGGACACATCCGTTCGGACAGGCATGTATCTTGTCATACGGCATCTTGAGTGCACGAAGAAGTTTCTGTGACTCGTACATACTCTTTGGCAGGATGTGACCCTCTGGAAGCAGGCTGCCAATAACTGTCACTATACCATCAAAGGTGTCTCTGCTCAGGCTGTACCGCGACTTCAACGCCATTACTCGTCCAATGGCATCCAGCTGAGAAACTTTTGTATGTCCGTGAAGGGGTTTCTGTGCTGAGGCAAACATATCGTAAAACGCCTTTGCGGACCCCTCAGGCTCCTCCTCTACAAGTTCTTCAGCAACGTGTGCCTCATGATAGTCATCTAACATGTCCACTACACCAGCCTCAGCATCACAATCCTCGACACGTGGTCTCACCACGTCCTCTCTCCTACGATGGCCTTCACCATGATGGATCCACCGGGTATAGTTTGGCGTAAATCCATTAAGGAAGAGATGTTCCCCCATGACATCCTGTGTTTGTCTTTTCCTGTTAGCACACTTGCTGCATGGACAGAAAATTCTAGCCGCTCCTTTAGCATTCTCGCCCCACGCCTGTTCCAAGAATTCATTGGTGTTCTTAATCCACTCAGGGCTGACATCTCTCTTACTACGGTGACCAGTGTACATCCACCTACGGTCCTCCATCCTCTACTATAGACAACGAAAACTAGTTAATATCAATTATATATGATCAGATCTGCTGGCTGACCCCGAGATGTCCTGGCGGACTGTCCGCCAGGACTGGCGGACAGTCCGCCAGGACCTCTCAGCCAGCCAAAAAACCTTTAGAGCACCTGAGTCGAGCACTAAAGTAATAGGAGCACTTTAGTCGAGCACCACCACACGGTATACCACAATTCAGGCAATGACAAGAATACAATTAAAGTGTAAGATCTAAACAAGTAATACAAGCATCCATTGTCTATACTAGCATCCATCATATAAATAAAATCATTTCATTCTCTATATCATAAAAAGGATTTTATAGAAAGGCTTGGAAAGGTAGGATTGCGGCCGTGGGTCATAAAAGGTTAGCTTACCGGTTAGCTCGGTGCGGCGAGCGTGGGCGGCGGGCGCGGCGGCGTGGGCGGGCGGGCGGGCGCGGCGGCGTGGGCGTGGGCGTGGGGCGCGCGTGGCGGCGTGGGCGTGGGCGGGCGGGCGCGGCGCGGGCGCGGCGTGGGCGTGGGCGGCGGGCCGGCGCGGGCGTGGGCGTGGGCGGCGTGGGCGGGCGTGGCGGCGTGGGCGTGGCGGCGGGCGCGGCGCGGGCGCGGCGTGGGCGGCGTGGCGGGCGGGCGCGGCGCGGCGGCGTGGGCGTGGGCGTGGGGCGGGCCGGCGTGGGCGTGGGCGGGCGGGCGCGGCGCGGGCGGGCGCGGCGGCGTGGGCGGCGGGCGCGGCGGCGTGGGCGTGGCCGTGGGCGGGCGGGCGCGGCGGCGTGGCGTGGGCGGCGGGCGCGGGCGGCGTGGGCGGCGGGCGAGGGCGGGCGGGGGCGTGGGCGGCGGGCGAGGGCGGGCGGGGGCGTGGGCGGCGGGCGAGGGCGGGCGGGGCGTGGGCGGCGGGCGCGGGCGGCGTGGGCGGCGGGCGAGGGCGGGCGGGGGCGTGGGCGGCGGGCGAGGGCGGGCGGGCGGGGGCGTGGGCGGGGGCGTGGGCGGCGGGCGCGGGCGGCGTGGGCGGCGGGCGAGGGCGGGCGGGCGGGCGCGGCGGGCAGCGGGCGGCGGCGGGCGGCGGCAGTGGGCGTGGGCGGCGGCGGCGGGCGTGCGTGGGCAGGCGTGCGGTGGGCGGGCGAGATAAACAGCGCTTGTTTGCCGAGTGCCCTAGATCTGGCGCTCGGCAAAACCCCATGTTTGCCGAGTGCCTCCGATCCGCGGCACTCGGCAAAGCCCCGCCCCCGGCCCCGCTATCTTTGATTGAGCCGCCGCCCCCGCCCCCGGGCCCGCTGCGCCGCCGCCGCTCCCCGCCCCGCGCCCCCGCCCGCGTTCCCGGCCGCCGCCCGCGCCGCGCCGCGCGCCGCCCGCCCGCGCCCCCGCCCGCCGCCGCCCACGCCCACGCCCCCGCCCGCGCCCCCGCCCCCGCCCGCGCCCCCGCCCCCGCCGCCCCCGCCCCCGGGCCCGCTGCGCCGCCGCCGCTCCCCCGCGCCCCCGCCCCGGCCGCCCGCGCCCCCGCCCCCGCCGCGCCCCGCCCCGCGCCCGCGCCCCCGCCCCCGCCCGCGCCCCCGCCCCGCGCCCGCGCCCCCGCCCGCGTTCCCGGCCGCCCCCGCCCGCGCCCGCCCCCCGCCCCGCGCCCCCGCCCCCCGCCCGCGCCCCCGCCCGCGTTCCCGGCCGCTCCCCCGCCCGCCGCCGCCCACGCCCGCGCCCCCGCCCGCGTTCCCGGCCGCCCACGCCCGCCGCCCGCGCCCCCGCCCGCGTTCCCGGCCGCCCACGCCCGCCGCCGCCCGCACGCGCCCCCGCCCGCCGCCGCCCCGCCCCCGCCCGTCCCGCGCCCCCGCCGCCCGCGCCCGCGCCGCCCCCGCCCCCCCCCCCGCCGCGCCGCACGCGCCCCCGCCGCCCGCGCCCGCGCCGCCCCCGCCGCCCCCGCCGCGCCGCCGCCGCTCCCCCGCCCGCGTTCCCGGCCGCCGCCCGTGCCCCCGCCACCGCCCCCGCCCGCGCCCCCGCCCCCGCCCCCGCCCGGCCCGCGCCGCGGCCCCACCCGGCCCGCACCCCCGCCCGCGTTCCCGGCCGCCGCCCGCGCCGCCGCCGCTCTCCCGCCCCGCGGCCCCGGCCGGCGCCCCCGCCGCAGCCGTGCCCCCGGCCTACGCCCCCGCCGCCGCCGCCCCGCCCCCGGCGTGTGCTGAGAATGTCTGCCTCTAACTTTTCAATGTAGTTGCACACAAGTCATTCATTTTAAAGATCTCGCTACTTGTTTCTCCATTACCACTCGCATCCCACCTTATGCATGTTGATTTCAGGTTGATTATCTAAAAAGGATGATCCAGCAAGAAGCTATATTATTCAGTGAATGATTGGTAACCAAGGCATGTTGATTTTTTTTAATAATCTCCCTATTTTCTCTTTGCTTGATTAGAAGTAACGAAAGAACGGGTGGAGACAAACACAGTATTATGCTGTAACAATCAGAACTGAGAGGGCCTGGCGGACTGTCCGCCAGTCCTGGCGGACTGTCCGCCAGTACCCCTCAGTTCTGACTGACCGCTATTTCTTTGTGCTGTGCAGAGAGTGCTTGTTGTCTGTTACCTTTGGCTGTCATATGCAATTGATATTATTCTCGGCTATGTATTTAGAAAATAAGACATCTCTTTTTTTGTGCATTGATCCATAATGTATATGGATTTTATTTCCTTCTTGGCAGGACTTCGTTCCATCAGTTTCAACAACTAGCCATTGTATGTCCGGTTCAGTGTCAACTGAGGAATCGTGTTCGCCTGTACCGCCGCTCTCAGCTCGAAGGCCCAGTCCAACACAGGTTTGTTTTAGTTGAATTGAGGTGTTCCAAAGTTAATCGGTCCAGTTGGCTTGATTCATGGCGCGACTAAATCAAATATCCAACAAGTTTTTTGCATACAAATTTCCCAATGACTTATTGACTCATTCTTTCAGGTGAACACCCGGTCGAAAAGAAGCTCACCTGCAAGGGTTAAGGAAAACACCCAGTCGGAATCATGTGGAAGCTCACCTGCAAGGTTTAGTTGTCCTTATAATTTGTATACGAAATTATTTGCACATTTCCAAATAGTTCTGACGCAAGTTTTTTTTAATATTATTAAGTGGACCGATAGAGCTGGAGTATGAAATGTAAGTTTGTCTGCATCCTTATAATTATTTTTGAACAGGAAAGTCAAAAGTAAACTGGATTACAAATTGTAGGTTTCCAACTGATCCGATGGACACGCGAAAAAGAATCCTTCTTTCTTTGCATAACATAAAGTTTGCGGGTAGTAACGATCAGTGGAGAGCTACTGATCCTGATGTACTGGAAAAAGTTGCACGAACTCTACAAGTTGTGAGTTGCAACTTGAGTATCGATGATATAAAAGAACATGTTACTGCATTGGAAAATGATGTCAAACTCCATTTGGTAAGCATTGCAATCCATATCATAATCCGAAACTTAGCTTAATCTTAATACCCTTGTGTGTAATCCACAAGTTTTTTTTTTGGTTTATGCAGGCGGGTGAGCACTATATTTCAGAGCATTGGCTCACATATGCAGCAGTGTTTGACTACGTTACGCCTGACTATGTCGTCGAGACCCCGCCGGCAACTCTTGTAGACAATGATAATGTAGCCAATGAGCCTAATCCCAGAAAGAAGATGAAGATGAAGATGACATGCAACGCAGAGTCCACCAGCAGTGGCAAGTCAGATTCAAGCTTTGGTGAACGTTTTTCAAACCTGATGGAAGAAAAAGAATTTGCCGCACAACTCTTCATGGGTCGACTGAGTATGGAAAATTGTTGTGACAAAGCTATGAGGTGTGGTTTCAAAGGCAAAGAACTTCGTTCTGTTATAAATTTATGCAGCTTAAATTGGGAGCAGCGTCAGATATTCTTGAAACTTGAAGATTCTGAAGCAAGGGACTATGCCTTAGAAGCTATTTACGGGTTTGTCCCGCCGCCACCACCTCCGCTGCCGCCGCCGACCCAGTGAGTTGTATGAACGTTTCCAAACTTGTATGGACTGTATATGTTCATTTATGCTGGCTCGGGACATTTGAACTTGTATGAACTTTGTATGAATTTGTATGGACTTGTATGAGTATTGTCATGTATGAAATGTGTGTAATGTGTATTGTCATATATATATATAAACTGCATGTGATGTCCGTTGTGATATATATACATATATATATATATATATGTATATATATATTATTGGACTGGATACGAGAAAAAATAGTCATAACTTTGTCACGTGAGCATCCAATTGGCAAGCAAGTTGCACAACACAACATCACACTCTCTATCCAGTCAATGAATAAATATTGTGATAATAAAGCCATAAATGGAGCAGCCCTTTACCCAAAAGCTCTCACGCACAGGAAGCATCTAGCTAACGCGACGTCGATGGAAAAACATGAGCATCTTGGTCGCTGCGGCAGTTCCTGCTGCCCGCGTGCGCGGGGTGCCTGGACGTCCATGGCTACTGAGGCTAAGAAATTTGGACTCCTCATTTGCTGATCAGCCAAAGCGATCACAATGGCTTAAAAAGTGATAACAATCGCTTAAATCTTGCTTGGATCTTGCTCCTTCGGCAAAGCTGGTGAATCTCTTGGGAAAGAACTTGAATCTTGCTTGGATCTTGCTCAAACCCAACCCTAGACTAAGGATTTGGAGTGGGGAAGCTAGGGTTTCACTTTGGGGATTTTTGGAGTGCTTAGAAGGTGCTTGAGGCTAAGCTTATGCAGTTTGGCAGGGTGGATTTCCCGTTGGGGTCGAAGGGATATATACAGAGCCTCACTAAAAACTAGTTTTTAAGTGTCCTGGCGGACTGTCCGCCAGGACTGGCGGACAGTCCGCCAGGACCACTCGGGTTTGCATTTTTCTGTTCAAGGCATGGGTTCCGGATTGGGTTTATTTGTGTTCTACCACACACTTTCCACATCCCCTTTGATAGTACGGTATACCTAGACTAAAGAAAATATAAAACAAAGAATTATCTTCGCTTGAACCACATTTCTTGAACTGGTACCGTTCTCCAATTTTAACGAATCGTCGGGTTTGCATTTTTCTGTTCAAGGCATGGGTTGGCTTCATTTCGTAATGAGCAAACCAAATAAAGTCAAAGCATCATGATGAGATAAAACCAAGATAATGTAATATCACATGATTTCACAAACATAGAAAAGCAATAAGATCACAACCATGCAAACATCATCCATAAAAAGAAATTAGAAATTACAAGCCAACTTAGTTCAAATAGGATACAAGCCAAGTCTCACATAGATCCAAAGTCGCACAACGACTCTAAAGGATGGAAAGATAAGAATGCTAGGAATGCTAGGATACAATCTTCTCCCCCTTTGGCATCAAACACCAAAAAGAGAAAAGACAAATGGAAGCCCGGAGCAGTAATCACTCATCATCCTCATCATCATCATCATCATCATCAGCACCTACATCATAATGCTCCCACGCAGCTGGAAAGTCCCTAGGAGGAGAAGGCGGAAACGAGGGCCAATCCGTCTCCTCAATGCCAAGGTGGCGCTCAATCCTGTTGATACTCTGCTGATTTGCCTGAGCGTGAGCACGAACTACATCGTTGGTGTTGCGGCATACTTTGAAGAGAGCTTTCAAGCCAGAAATAAAGGCATTGCCTTTCCTGCGAGGACGAGTCCTAGAAGAGGAAGGCATCGCCGAGGTGGAGGGCATATCCATAGTGGGCTGGGGTGGAGAGTGAGCTGATGGGGGAGACTCGCCCTCTGGTGGAAACTCTTGCTCCTTGGGAGGCTGTGGGCAGTATGGGGCATGGACCGCATCATATCCAAACTCCATTCCAGTCACGGCATTAATCATCCTTTGAATGTATGGAGCATAGATAACTGGATTACTGCCATGATGGAGCATGTACCTCAACTCCGTCCAGAAAAAGTGAAAGACACTAAAGGGCGGGTGATCAAAGTCCATAGCTAGAAGAAGGTTCTTGACCGTACCATGAATCTTGGTGCGATCACCCCTCTTGGGAGTCAAGGTCTCCCGGAATAGCCTGTTCATGATCTCCATATATGGACGTAGTCCATGAGTCGTCGCTATATCCGGATCCTCATCCCGATAGAGAGTCATAAGAGCTTCATCCGTTGGATTGATGTCATCGTGAATTTCCATCTCATCTAGAGTGTCATCAAGCTTAAGGATAGTAGCAAATTGCTTGTATGAAACCCAGAAGGCGCGCCCTTGAAGATTGAAGTGAATAAAGGAATTCTTGCCCTCACCTTCAAACCAAGCAGTGGAGCAAAATTGAGCAACCAACTCATTGTTCCAATCTTGATTGAGGGCCAAGAATTCATAGAGGTGTTTCCTCTCACATTCACGTATGACCAAGTCAAAGGTTGGATTATTTTTCTCACTCATTTCATCCCAATTGATGTACTTGGAGACGGTGATAGCATTCTTCTTCTCAATAAAGACGGATATGTACCAATCAGCTTGAAATTTGCTCCAAAACCTCCTATCCGTGATGTACTTCTCATAATCATAAGGATTTTCCTTTCTTTCCTTAAATGCAGCACCTCTTTGCTTTGTGGTGTAATCCACTCGCTTCACTCCAGGGTCACCGAAGTTGATCCTTGTGTACTCCGGTCTGTGCATGATGTACTTCCGGTAGGGTTGGAGTGGAGGGTACTCATCAAAGATAGGAACCTCCTCTTGAGGCACATCACCTTGTGGTTGAGCAGCTCTTTGGTAGCTACGCCTGGGTGCCGCATGGCTAGGACCGCCCATTTGCCCAGCTCGACTCATTGAAATTTTGGGCGTTGGCTTCCTTTTGCGCTTAGGTGGAGGAACGACTTCAATTTCATCGGAATCGGAGTTGGAGACGGGATCATGCAAGAACTTGGTCCTCCTCTCATGCACCATCTGTACATGTATAGGAAGTATACAGCTTGATTAGAAGTAATGAAAGAACGGGTGGATACAAACAAAGGATTATGCAGTAAAAATAAAGACTGAGAGGTCCTGGCGGACAGTCCGCCAGTACTGGCGGACTGTCCGCCAGGACCTCTCGGTTTTGAATGTTCCCGCGAAAACATGTGATGTCAAGAATTAATCCAATGGGGATCAAACTTTGTAGGCACATTGTAGATGATAATGGAAGCCTAGACTTAAATTTTGAACAACAATGAGTGGATAGATTGGGAGATCGACTTGAATAAAGGTTTAGGTTATGAAATGAACATGAACATGTGAACTAAAGATTTAGCCATCCATTCTTCAAGATTTTCAAGGAATAGCATCCTCTACCTAGCAGGAAACAATAGCTAAAAGCATTTCTCAAGATATGCATCGAGTAGAGAGATCGATGGAGGATTGCATATACCTTGTTCTTGCCCTAGGATGAATGGAAGTGCTTCCAAAGGATTGGAAACGAGGGGAGAAGGTTCTTGCAGCCTGTGGAGGGGCTCCTTCGCCGTGGACCTTGCGGAGGAACCGAATCCTTGGCTCCACGGACAATGGGGGGCAATGGGGGGTGTTGTCCGTGGGGAAGGAAGAGAGAGTGAGAGGGGCTAGTTGTGTTATGTGGATGAAGAGAGATAGAGGAGCTTCATCCAAGAGGTGTAGAGGGTTTTGGACAGCCTCCCACGGACATAACACGATGGGCCCACGACGAGATAGTTGGATGGAAGAAAAATGATAAGTTCTGCTGCCTGACCCCGAGAGGTCCTGGCGGACTGTCCGCCAGTACTGGCGGACAGTCCGCCAGGACCTCTCAGCCAGCCAAAAAAATATTTTATTTGCCGAGTGTCGGTCAGCTGACACTCGGCAAACACACCCTTTGCCGAGTGTTAAAAATGTAGCACTCGGCAAAGATAACGTCGTTTAGGGTTTAGGGTTTACGGTATCTGTTTGCCGAGTGTATCTGTTTGCCGAGGGTTAGGCTCTCGGCAAATATTATGTTTGCCGAGTGGTATTTTTTGCCGAGAGCGACACTCGGCAAATAATATGTTTGCCGAGTGCCCGAAATCTAGCTCTCGGCAAACCTTTCCACCCTCGGCAAATCGGGCCTCTCCGGTAGTGCTACAAAATTAAGACTCTATTTAAACCTAAGACTCTATTTATGTAAGGAGAAATAAAAAAAGAAAATTTTTATTAATTAAGAGTAAAATGAACCAATTGATACAGTTACAACAACAACAACAACTTAGCCTTTTGTCCCAAGCAAGTTGGGGTAGTCTAGAGATGAAACCCACAGAAAACAAGAATAAGAAACATAAAAAGGGCACAAGCCAAAGGAAGAGTTAGGAGTTAAACAAAAAGTAACAAAGGTCACGGTTCAGGTACGTTAATTGCTAATCTCCAAGCGCTCCTATCCATATTTAATTCCTTAGCGATATTCCACTCCTTAAGGTCTCTCTTAACCGTCTCGTCCCAAGTTAGTCTAGGTCTACCTCTACCTCTCTTAATATTATCGCCCCG
This sequence comes from Panicum hallii, assembly GCF_002211085.1. NCBI lineage: Eukaryota > Viridiplantae > Streptophyta > Magnoliopsida > Poales > Poaceae > Panicum > Panicum hallii. The sequence goes on along the minus strand of NC_038044.1, from coordinate 3,743,362 downwards.
CTTTAAAACTCCACTACGCACCGGCGCCTCGGGAGGCCTCCGTTGAACATGTCCAAACCATCTCAACCAATATTGAATCAACTTCTCCTCGATAGGTGCCACCCCGACCCTATCTCGAATCTCTTCGTTCCGGACTCTATCCCTTCTTGTATGCCCGCAGAACCAACGCAGCATACGCATCTCTGCTACACTCAGTTGCTGAACATGTCGCCTTTTTGTAGGCCAACATTCGGCACCGTATAACATCGCCGGGCGAATCGCCGTCCTATAGAACTTACCTTTTAGCCTCTGTGGCACCTTCTTGTCACAGAGGACGCCCGAAGCCTGCCGCCACTTCAACCAACCAGCTGAAATTCTATATCTAACATCTTCATCAATGTCTCCATCTTTCTGAAGCATTGATCCTAAATACCGGAAAATATCCTTCTTGGCCACCACTTGACCTTCGAGGCTAACGTCCCCATCCTCATGCCTAGTCGGGCTAAAGTCGCACATCATATACTCGGTCTTGGTCCTACTCAGTCTGAACCCCCTCGACTCTAACGTGTGTCTCCACAGCTCTAACCTCATATTAACCCCTACCCTACTCTCGTCAACTAGCACCACATCATCAGCAAAGAGCATACACCAAGGGATATCACCCTGTATGTCCCTTGTGACCTCATCCATCACCAAAGCAAATAGATAAGGGCTCAATGCTTACCCCTGATGTAGTCCTATTTTAATTGGAAAGTCACTGGTATCGCCATCACATGTTCGAACACAAGTCATCGCATCTTTGTACATATCCTTGTTGAGAGTAATATACTTAGTTGGGACGTTGTGTTTTTCCAAGACCCACCACATGACGTCTCTCGGTAAATTAAATAAAAAAAATAGTTTGGCGAGTTATGCTAACTTCGGTCATACTTTGGGGAGTACTTACCTTTTCCAATATGGCTTGGCAATCATGATACGATAACATGATATAAAGTAATGGGATTAGCCTTAAAGTAGTTCATCTTATTTAAACATCGTGGTGGTAAAAAATTTGACATTTTAATAAGCTTTTTCTTTGTCACGTTTCATCCAAATTTCAACTATCTTTCAAACACTTTTGTCCGGTTACCACTTACCACTACCGGTGAATCTATCCAGAAGACGACCAAATCCCTCGCACAAATAAAAAAAAATCCCTCACACAAGCGCTAGCTCGTGCTCTGTCGTCCCCTCTCCACGGAGGGAAAATTGGATCCATACCACTAAAAATTCAGACTTGAAAAATACCGTCAAAAGATCCAGCCTTAGAAAAATAGTATTGAAAGGTCCGTGAATTCAACGTTAACATCAATACAGCACGAGAGCTTCAGGCCTTACCTGCCACCTCCCTCTCCCTATGACACCTTGGGCCCCACTCGTCATCCCTAACCTCCAGCAGGCACTGCAGGAGGGGGTGCAGCTGCTTGCACTGATGGAGGCATGAAGAACTTGACGCCTCCCGACAGGAGCAAGCAGGAAGGAGCAGAGATTCTTGGCTTGGTAGTTTAGGTGCTTCGTATGAACAGGAGAAGGAAGCAGGAGGTGGCTTATATATTGGGTGCTGCTTCCTGCTAATTTGTGCTTACGGAGCGAGAAAGCAATCAGCAGCTATGGACTTGGATTTGGTGAGGTAGGTGCTGATTTTCTCTAGTGGCTTTCAATTGAAGACGGGGTTACGATGGACAGAAAACTACAGGGAGGAAGGGAAAAAAAAAGGCTTTGCAGCTTTTGCATCTCGGTGGGAAAAAATAGAAAGGGAGGAGAGAGGAAAAGAGATTGGTGCTTGCATGAAGGGGAATAAAGCAGAGAGGAGATTTGGTGCCGCTTGCTGCCTGCTCGCTCGCCGAGAGGAGGGAGCCACCTCGGCCATGGCGGACATGTGCTTGGGAGGGCGATGATGCGTGGAGTTAGCCAGGGCGGCCGTGCTGCGAGGGAGAGACAATTGGGCCGTGCTGCAGGCGAGTGCTCTCAGCATTTTTTGTTATCAGCAGTTAACGGCAAGTTCACGGAGACGGTATAAATCAACAACGAGCAACTTTCAATGCTGTTTTTCTAAAGTTGGAATCGCATCTAAAGTCTGGTTTCCTGGTAAGCTCCGTCGTATACAAGTATTAAATATAAACTAACGATAAAATAAATTTTATAACTTCTAAATTTATTCACAAGACGGATTTATTAAACCTAATTAGTGTGATGATTAGCTCACGTGATGCTACAGTAAATACGTGCTAATTTATAAATTACTTAGGTTTAATATATTTATCTTGTAAATAAGCTCCACAGTTAGTTTTGTAATTAAGCTGATGTTTAATTTTTCTAATTGATACTGAATAATTGATACTGAAGCATTCGATTAAAATAAGCTCAAGAAACAAGCACCCCTGAATCTCTCAATGCTATCTTTTGATGGTACTTTCGTAAAGTCTGAATCTCTCAATGGTACCAATATAAATTTCCCCTCCACGGACCACAGCGGCGGCAAATCCCTGAATTTTCAAAATTCAATGGCCAAGAACCCCAAGGCGGCAGACAGCCGCCGCGGCCGTCCGCCTACCCGAAGGCCCCAACCGCGCCGCGCCAAGGCGGTGCCGGCGGCCTCCTCCGCTGACATCGAGGACCTGGCTCCCGCAGTGCCCGGGGCCGCGGGGGCAGCCGCCGCCGCCCCGGCGGTGCTGCGCGCGCAGCTGCTCCGGTGGTACGACGCGCACCGGCGCGACCTTCCATGGCGACGCGCCAGCGGCGGCGAAGAGGAGAGGGCGTACGCGGTGTGGGTGTCGGAGGTGATGCTGCAGCAGACGCGGGTGCCCGTCGTCGTCGGCTACTACGAGCGGTGGATGGCGCGGTGGCCCACCGTGCGGAGCCTCGCCGCCGCCACGCAGGAGGTGAGCAATTCTTGATACATTGGGCAAGGGAGGGGAAATGGCTGTCGATTTGTGCGGAAGATTCGATCTTTGACCCCAAAATGTTGTGGGAGTAAATGATAATCGAGTTCTTGATTCGTGTATGTGGTTTGTGGTTTGATGCTTGCCGCAGGAGGTGAACGAGATGTGGGCGGGGCTCGGCTACTACCGGAGGGCTCGATTTCTGCTGGAGGTGAGTTGTGCTCGTAATGGATTGATGGAGAAGGGACAGGGGCGTGCCTATCGGAAGGTTGGCGCTTGCTTGGCAACCTTAGCTGCTGTGCGCATTCGCTGTTCGATGTTTTGCCTCACAGAGTCTGGAAGATTGGTTCAGAGTTCTTATTTCCTTGAATGAATTAAAGGGAATACGTCTGTTCATGATTTGCTTTGCATTTCAACTAATTGTGGGATATCAATATGTTTGTTCATCTGGTGATCTGACTTTTTGGGCAGTTTGTCAGGAATTTAGTCTTTTACATGGCCTTCCTCTCTGACTCTCTCTGCTTTTTTTGGGTAGTTTTTCAGCTTTAGGGTTACCCTAATTTAGCAATCTTTTCATCTTTTTTTTCCTCGAATACGCAGGAGAGCTGCGTATCTTTGTATTAAGAAGAAGAAATGGTCCAATTACAATAAAACCACACCCAATCTTGTTGTCTTTAGTACTATGAATCAAGGATGAAGGACTTATGTCTGTGGTTTATGGCTGTTGTTCTTTATGTTGGGGAAACAGGGAGCAAAACAGATTGTCGAAAAGGGGGAGTTTCCTCGCACGGCATCAGCCCTTCGTGAGGTTCGTGGAATTGGGGATTACACAGCGGGAGCCATTGCTTCCATAGCCTTCAATGAGGTTGTTCACAGTTTAGCAACTTGTGGAATGAGTGTGTGCATGTGCATTCTCAATTCCTGTTTCAAATGATTTTGTGGTGTTTTCTGTCGTTACAGGTTGTCCCTGTTGTGGATGGAAATGTGGTACGGGTGATCAGCAGGCTTTATGCCATTTCCGACAACCCAAAAGAATCCTCAACAATGAAGAGATTCTGGTTAGCAGCACTGTCCTCTCCTTGTTGGCAACTTAAAGAACTTGAGTTCATCTTGTTTGTTGCTTGTTCATGGTATAAGGCTTATTGCAATGCTGGAATTTTTGCAGTAAAGTATTGCCAATTATTGTAGTTTGGCATGCTTTTTTTTTGCACTGAACAATAGGCCTTATTAATACATTGCATTGTGTTGTATAGTTGAAATGAAAATGTACATATTTGATCTCAACTTACAGTTTTGACTTGCATTTTCCAATCTCCTCCTAGACTTAGTGCAAGCTTTACCCATAGTTGGACAGATAATGATACAGAGATCCTGATTTTTCTGTAACTACATTGTTGCTGTGAATCCAATTTTGAATTGGGAAGCTTTACACTGATCTCAGAACTTGCACAATGTACATTCTTTTCATCATAGGGAGATTGCAGGTCAGCTGGTTGATCCTTCAAGATCAGGAGACTTCAACCAAGCAATGATGGAATTAGGAGCAACGTTATGTAGCAAGTCAAAGCCTGGTTGTTCTGGGTGCCCAGTCTCAAGTCACTGCCAAGCGCTTGCACTTTCCCTGGAAAATCCATCCGTCAAAGTTACAGACTTCCCACGAGTGGTTCCAAAGACCAAACCTCGGAGTGATTTTGCTGCTGTTTGTGTCGTTCAGATCGCACAAGGCTTGGAGGAAGAGGTGACAGACGCAAAGGGCACTGACAATCTCTTTTTGCTGATCAAGAGACCGGAGGAGGGCCTCCTTGCAGGGCTCTGGGAGTTCCCACTGGTCCTTGTGGAGGAAGGGAAGACCGATTCACTGAACAGGAGGAAAGCAATGGACAAGTATTTGACCAAATTGCTTAGCATCGACGTGGGATGGAAATCTGATGTGATCCTTCGGGAGGATGTTGGTGAGCATGTCCATATTTTCTCCCATATTCGCCTGACAATGTATGTGGAGCTGATGATTATTAATCTCAAAGGTAAAGTTCGTTGGTTTTCATCACAAAAAAGCAATTTATGTTCCTTGTCTTACTTTTTTTCATGTTTGCTAACTAACTATGTTGTAGATGGTGTGGATCGACTATGCAAAAAGGAAGATGATAGCACAAAGTTGAAATTCACCAACGAGTCCTCAGTGGAGTCCATGGGGTTAACATCTGGTATTCGCAAGGTAATTGCATCTGGAGTGTTTACGACGTTAAATCACATTAGATCTGATCAAAATTAATATGTTAGCTTCACTTCAGGTGTACAACATGGTCAAGGCTTTCAAGGAGAAAAGGCTCTCTGTATCTGAGAAAGGTCTTGTACCCACGAGGAAAAGGAGTAGACGGTTGAAGTAGTAACCTAAGCGATTATGGAGTAGAGACGTCTAGTGCAGTAGAAAATGCAGCTTGTATTTGTTGATGTCTATTTTGGTGCATGCATCTGAAGTGCTGAACTCCAAAACTGCTAATTGATGTAAGCTCGCTGGAAAATGGAAAGCTTGTAGTTCGTTGGGCAAAATTTCTGCATTACCTGCCTTAACTTAGCCATTGCATTTTATGCACCCTGTTCCAGTTTACACACGATTCTCTTCCATTTTGACCGCCCAGAGAGAGAGAGAGAGAGCGAGCATGCTAATATATCGTGTCAGCAATCACATTTTTTTTGAGACAGTAATCACATTTATTTTGCGATAATATTGTTTGTCAAGTAATACGGTACAACTGATGAAACAGCACGAACCAAGCACACAGGCTTCAACTCAGAGATAGCATCCACGGCAGCAATGCCGAAGCAGTAATAAGTACAGCAACGAGAAATACACCCTGTTGGGCAGTGGCATTGTGCTTTCTATCTACCAAACCAGATCATTCCTGGAACGGAGTGAGATCAATCTTGAACGGCTTCTTTCCCTTGGTAACTCGCTTCACGCCATGAAAGGAAATAAACAAACAAAAGGTAAGTATACCGAGAGATTTGGCTTGAATATACTTAAGGATGTTAAACTTACAGCAATTGCTATCAATTCCTCCAATAGCTCCTCCAAATTGCGCAATGGCTAAGAAAAAGAGACATGTGGTTATATGATGATCATGAACACTGCTATGTAAGGTGAAAAAGATTGCATGATAAAGTGGATTATACCCATTGGGTTGGGCCATCACATGGCGCTTTCAAGGGATCATCATGTACCTGTGGGATTATGGAATAAAGTAGATTTAATTTAGATAGTATCATTTAATGTTGAGCATAGCGGCAGATTGTGTCCAAAGTAACAACATAGTTTGCTCCATTTCTTTATATTCCTTTCTGTTTTACCTCCATGAAAATACCATCAACACCAACAGCAACAGAAGTCCTTGCAATGCACGGTATTAGTTCTCGGAAGCCCCCACTTGCAACACCTCCACCATCAAGCTTACAAAATATAACACAACATGCCCCAATTTAATAGAAACAAACACCAAGCAAAACAACAAGAGTTCATTATGAGCTAGTCCTGAAGTTGTAATGTGAAGAAAAAACCCCAATGTTTTTGTGGGCTGGTCTTTATAGTAGGTAAACATCCAACAGAATCATGAAACTATTAAAAGATGCCCGAGTTTCATATAACATTACAGACTCTTATGATTATGGTTATTGGATAAAGAGATGGTCAAGGCTGGAACAACATGGTACTCTAAAAGCTACAAGATGACTTGCAAGCAATTTCATATCAGATAGCTTGCCAGAACCTAGGTTGCATAAAGCAACAGGGGAGCATCACAAATGGTGAAGTCGTAAAGATACCTTTCTTCCAGCTGGTTGTTGTAAAGCATGTGTTATATCAGCTACCTGAAATGCATACCAGTGCATCAATGGTTTATAATCTACACCATAGATGCTGCTAGCTAGGACATAGTGCAATATTGAAAGGTTTGACAAGAAAAAGAAAGTACGAACTATAAAATCACAAAACATGAATCAGTCATGGATAATAATAATAAAAAGAAACTTTTCCCAAAGCATCAGACATATATAAGATTATTTCTCGTGAAAAATGGGAAAAGCACAATCTTAGATTTTGACAATAGAAGAGCACCCAAATGCTTAAGCAATTAAACTGACACTAAATAGTCATCATTCCCAATATCATGTTGCATCTATCTAATATATAAATAATACGTAAATATTTTATAGTGTCGGCCCACGATACAAGACCTGTCAAATGCACAAATATAGATAAGCTAGATGGAAATGTTCAATCAGAAACAAGCTAGATGAGTCTAAAGAGGGGTGGATTAAGCAGTTATGAACAAGAGTAGGGTTCCAATACTTACAACTGGGCAGTTAGCTTCCCTCAGCCACTCAAGATTCCTTGGGTCAACAATTAGATCATCTGTGTGTTCATTGAGAAAAATATCAGTCTTCATGGAGCAATGAAGTAATAACCAATAATGAAGAATGAAGATAGTGAGTGTTAGGCATGCATAAAATATAGTTGGTGCTCTGCTGTGAAACTTCTATTTCCTTCTCAGAATCTAGAGGAGGAGAGCTGCAGCTTGATCTCCAACTGAAAGTGATCGTATCAATTGCTTTGTTGCATGGCAGGTGATCTGAAGGCAACCCTAATCTAACTCGCGACTTTAATTGGTGAATTCATGAAATGATAATGCAATGGCATCAAATATTTCAAGCAGAATTCATCCCTCAAATTCTACTTGGTTCATCTTGCTCCTTGGCAACCATCAGTTCATGGTCATGGTACAAGCCTACAACATGTTGTGTCCAGAAAGTGCAGCATTCAATAGTATCTCTGTAATATGTTTCCTTAATATCCGTGAGTTATATCCATGATTGCTTGCTTTCTCTTTTAATGTTTAAGTGCACAATAAACACAAAGGAAAGAGCCACAGATGCCTTAACTGTAGCCAAACATGGTACCACGCTCACAGACCATCACATTAGGATTTCCAGCAAGTCTTATTTTCTCCGTAGAGTTGACCATGACCTGCAAATGTACAGGTTCAATTTGACAAGACTATGCATCAAGAAAAGTAGCATAACTAAATCAGGTGTAATAGTTTGTTTTAAGCCTTAACCAGGAGGTAGTTCATAAGAACTTCCTCAAGTGATTGCAAAATTGTAGTAATATGAAGACAAGTAGACAACAAATGTTCGAATTATTGTTTTCGCATAAAAAATATTGGACTGAATATGTGCTCAAATAATTTTGGTTGGGATGGCAAACGTCATCTTAAAACATATGGTAGTCTCCACAAAAAGATAAATGGATTATCAAAGAGCAGATGGTAACAGACTGAAAGGGAACTGAGTCTGCTTGATCACCTTTTTTTTCAATCTAGTTGCTGAAGTAATGTAAAAATTCAGTCAGATTAAGCCAAGATTTCATTAGTCTCAAGTAAATGAAAATGTCTAGGTAAGAGCAAATAGCTTTCACTTTCTTTCAACATTGTATCTCATTCATAACAACCACAGTAAGAAACTTACCCAGATTGCATTATCCAACATAGAACTAGAGTATGATGCAATGTTTGTGACTTTGTGCAACATTAAATAGCACATAAACTATTTTAGGCTAATAATTCAATCAGTAAATCAGTAAGTAGAAGTAGCGAACAATACTCGCATTCAAATTTTAATTATAATACCAGCTAGCTGCAACTTACAGAGGGCGCACAGAATTGCCCTTTCTTGATATTGATAATTTTTCCAGTCTTAGCAGCCGCCACAAGAAGATCAGTCTGTTATCACAGTAATATATTTGCATTAGGCATGAAGAAGGCGGTACAAATATACAGAGTCATGCTTAAATATATTACTGTATTTGCTGTAAAGAATCCCTTTGTTCAAACTGTACCTGGCGACAGAGGAAAGCTGGAATTTGTATAATGTCAGCAACTCTTCCAACAGCTTCACACTGAGCTTGGAATGGAAAAAGAAAGTTCACACATGTCTTAATGTTACTGAAATGCAAAGACCAAGAAGCACAAAGGAACATTTTTGTTCACAAAAACAACTCACGGTACAGAAATAAAAAATCATAGAACAAGCAAACATTTGCTGCAGAATTTAGCCAAATGGAGCAGCAACACAGCAGAATATGTGAATGGGTACCTGGTGGCTTTCATGCACATCAGTGACAACTGGAAGGTCATATGTTGCTTTCACCTTTTCAAGGATCTGACAAAAGACAAATGTGTACAAGAATATAATATCAACACAGTATTGCACGGGAAAGCTATACACAAATCATACAGATATAGACATAAAACCTGGCATAACAAAGGTTAGTAAATGTGATTGGCTCATGAAGAAATCAAAGGTATGGCTAACTTTAACTATTTCTCTGGAAACTTAGCGTAGGGCAAAATAAAAAGTGCCACAGGGTATTTCAACAGGTACTGATAATTGCCAGTCACTTCCCATAAATCTAGGTAATCGCCGAAACTAAATGTACGTCCAACACAATTATCATGTAATATTGCAGAGAACCAAACTAGTATCACATAAAAAAACTGTGACTGGACATGAATTAGCAAGTATTAACTGCTTGTGCATTGTACTCGCCACACCTTTAGGCCTTCTTCCAGACCAGGGCCACGGAAAGATTTTGATGATGTACGATTTGCTTTATCAAAGCTGGACTTGAAGACAAGTGGGATCCCCAGCCTGTTATGGACAACAAACAGCAACAGGGCAGGTCGAAATTTAGCCCCTTTTCTTTTTAAAAAAAACTATGACGAATAGGTTGCTCACTTGGTTGTGATGCCTTTAATGTGTTTGGCCATCTTCAGGACATGCTCCTCCGATTCAATCACGTTGGGCCCAGCTAGCAAGAAGAATGGTTTGGCAGCCTGTTGCAGGACTCAGATGGTTCAATTCTTATTTTCTTGCATAGAAATATGCACGGCATTCCAAACATGATTGCACTGGAAACAAGTATCACTTATATATGATTGGCAAACTAAGAAGTAAGAAGCAAACACGGTGCCTGAAATATGATTACACCAGTTTTAGTCTGTGTAATTTGTATAAGACGGCAAAGCAAAGATAATAGCACAGGCACAAGGCCACTCTCAAGTCGGTATTAAACGATTCCAACCGAAATTCATGCCAGTAAAGCAACAAGCGTTGCTACCACATATTCGCAGTGGAACAGAGGGGCAAAAACAATTTCAACTCCCAAGAGCACGCAGTGTGATCGACGAAATGCCGCAACCCAGTTGGCGGTGAGAAATACATAAGGAAGTCGCAATGCGCACCTTGAGGCTGTCGAACAGCGCGACGGGCGGGCCTTCCATCCTCCTCCTCCTTGCTCCCCTGCGCGGGGGACAACCCAAAGCCCAAAAACTCGTGAAAGAAATGCGGCAGAATCACGAGAGATATAGAGGACAAAAAAAAGGCAAATTTCCCCAAAGGGGAGGACTCAGAGAGGGAGAGGGCGGAGGAAGAAGAGCACTAACCCGAGAGAAGAGAGATCGGAGGGATCGAGACGCGAGTTGGGAGCGGGGAGGCGCAGGCGTAGGAGCGAGTGGATCCGGACGGAGGACGACAGCGACAGGGGAGGAGGAAAGAGGGCAGGGAACCCGACGCTCTGACACGGGCCCCAGTGTCGTCGTCGTCCAATCCGCTGCCTGCCTCGTGGCCCTCGTGCGTCTGGCCGCGGCCCAGCTCGGCCCAACAGAACGGGGGAGCGTGGCAGCTCGGCCCACGCTCGATTGTACACCGTGTTCGTAGCTTGTCGATTGGGCGGATGAACCCAGGTCTACGGGCTGCACGGACACAGGCCGAATAACCATGTCCACGTTTGGAGACGCTGACTGCTGACGTCAATTTATCTCATTTAGCTGTACGGCTTTTGACCTGCAGCTAGCTTAGATACAGGCAATCTAGCAGGCCGGCTTAGATACAGGGAATCTAGCAACGCGTTGACAAGCTTGAACAAGCACAGGTATATGAAGTAGCAGCAGCACGGCATCATACAGCTCATCCTTGTGAAGGTCAACGACAAAAAAGAAAAAAGAAAAGGAAAGAAGTCCCTCATTTTGTCGACAAACAGCTTCAGGGCGGGTTGGTTCACTTGGTTGCACAGGTTGATGTCCCCACACCGACAGCTTCAACGTCAAACAGAACGGCAAATGATTGGTAGTGGAACAAGTTAAGAGAAGGGGTGGATGCTATCATGCTAGAGGAGCTTTGCTTCCGATCCAGTAGCAAAGAACAGCACAGGTTACAAAGAAAGAAAAAGGTGACCAAATGCATGCACACAATAAGACCAAAACAAGTGCATCGAATTTGTTTCCTCATAGACAATGCAGCACGCAGCGAGTGCGTTGAACTTATGAAAACATAGGTAGGAAACATGAATCCAAGAAGAAAATCCGATGAACTTGTTGTGCTTTACGAGAAAAGTGTTTGCTTCATATTTCTTCCTTGATTAGCCCAAGTCTTCCTATCTCTACGGTTAACTTGAACGTTCCTTTCTTCAATTTGGAAAACTATATGGCACCATCCGAGGAGTTCACTCACTCCACCCGCGCCGCTGCCGCTCCTGGTCCCTCCGCCTCCCTCCCTCCACCTCGCTGCCGTCAGAGTGCCTCCTCCCGGAAGCCCGCCCGAGGCTAATGACGGTGGCGGTGGGGCTTCTTTCTCACGAGCTTTTCCCTCCCTCCCACTGTCTTTCCCTTCCCCCTTGACGGTGAGCATGGAAGGAGGCTCCGGCACCGGCGTACAGCTCGGTGGTGGTCAGATCCACCTCATGCCGGGTCGGATCTGTCCCCTCCCCACCCGCCCCGGCAAGGTAGGGGGCACCACGGTCGGGTCGCCGCTGCCGGCGGACAGCGTACCGTCCTGGCCCTACAGGTTGCCCTAATGGCCGGATCTGACACCATGGCGGCTAGATCTCATGCTCCACTCCGGTTTGGATGCGCCTCCGTGCAGATCGACGCTGGGCTCCTTCACCGTCGTCTGCATCGGCTGGGCGGGCTCTTGTCCGACGCCGACGTGCTCGACCGCTCGGCACTCTACGCGCATCGCGGCGCCGTGGGGCACCTGCAGGGCCTGTGGCGGATTGACGGCGTGTGCGCCGTGGCGAGGGACGCGTTCCAGCGCCTCAAAGCCCGGCTGCCTCCAGAAGCGCACTAAGGTGAAGCTGCAGGACCTCCCCATGGTGCTCGGCGCCTGTTGCGTGCTCCACAACATCCGCGCCTTGTTGTTCGTGCGAATCACCAAGGATTCAAACAGCAGGGTGCGCGGCTGGGCATAGCAATGGCTTATGGTGGTGTGCCTCACTGCATCGCGCGAGACACTGAGGGCTCAAGCAACGAGGTACATGGTCAATGGAGTCGTTGGCGAAAGCCATGCCAGAATCTAGCTGGTCTCGATGACGGTGCCATCCTTGGCGCCATTCATCTTCTTGGAGGCGTTGTCACTACGGTTCTTCCCTTCCTACACTTGGCCGATGCTTGAAAGCGATGACTAACGTGCAGCGGAAGCATTACGCCCGGTGCGCAGGAAGGTGCTCACCTCCGCACATCAAGTATTTTGCAGGATTGCAGCTTCTAAACTCGATGCCTGATAGCGTGTGTTGTAGTTTTTTATCAGTGGTTATGCCACATTAGAGTCCTTATGATACGACGTGCTGTTATCTATGGTCATACCATAAATTCATCGTATGTTGGTCATGGTGTTGCTAGAGACCTAGTTTAGCTAGGTAGCATGTCGCGGTTTTAGCCTGATTTTCCCAAATTAACCGAGTGATGTAGGGTTTTGTTTTGTTTTCTTTAAAAACGGAGCCGTCGATCTGTGGTCTGCCACACCATTTGAATACAATTCAGGTGGGATGCTTCCCCTCCGGAGATCATTAAAAAAAATTGGAAAACTATTTTGTTTCAAGTCAAAAGTTTTGAAATTTATTTGGGATTTCACTAATTATATTTTTTTATTAGATTAGTTGTAAAAGTAATGTTCACTAAAGTTAAATGACGAATTGACACATAAAAAAGTTCACCCATAATCACATGTACAGTCACTTGAAGCCAAACAGTGTGTTGTAAATCCAGAGGTTTAATCTCCACGTACTGCTGGTCCTGTGCGAGAGTGATGAACTACTGACCATGTCGACCAACCGCAGGCCCACTTGTCAGCCGGCCCACTGAATAAACCCATGGACAACCATGAAGGTGTGGCAAAGGGGGAGGAACCTTCAGCAACTAGTGATCCTGCATCCTGCCTCCCTTCACTTTTCGTTTTCCAAAAGTGCTTTGGAAGAATATCTCAATCTTGGACACTCAAACGGATGGAAAGAATTTTCAGCATTGATGGAATTCCAGTGCGATGACCAGCCTTTCTATGCTAGAATTCTCAGGTAGTCCCGCATAGCAAGTATATCAGAGCAGTCTAATAGGCGGTCTCATGCAATAATGCGTCATCTTGAGACGATTGAACAAACAACCTCTGGTCGTCGTTTTTTGTCTCGTAGTAATATCATATTCCTCAATGTGTGGACTGAAAAATAGAAATATAATGAGTAGCATGACAACAACTCGTACAATAGTTAGTAAGCGGTCTCATAATCTTAATTTTAGTCTATAAGGTGGTTGTTTCGCGAAACAACCATCTTATTCTCTCTCCTCCCTTCTTCCCTCTACATTATAAAAATTCTACGTAGATCTGCATGAGATAACCTATAAGACCGCTGACGTGTAGCAATATACTTGCTCACGTTGTAATCTGGAAGAAAATTATATATGGACTTGACCCATTTTATTCAGGAGGACTCACTTTTGTGTTTTCTATTTTTATTTATGCCAAGTTCATCTTAAAAATAACAAACTACAAAAGATCATCCCTTTTCTTTTTTAGAAGAATCACCAAGTCGCGTTGGCCTACGGTATTTTCCTTTATCCTAGGTTTGTTTCCTCTCAATGGTATTTTCCTTTATCCTAGATTTGTTTTCTCCCACAACATTGTAGTGAGTTTCATTGGATTTCTAAATATTTTGATATCAGATTAATTGTAAATATCGAACCGTTGCCTTAAGTTATAACACATAGGAGGGTGATTATATTTAAGATGGTAGGCAATAATATAATAACCACAGTAAAACCACACAATCCTGCATAAGGCCAATCCTAATGGGTAGTTTGATTTTGTTGTTTCTAAGAGTGCCCGCATCAATAAAACACAAATGAAATCATAGATGAGACTCACTCCACAATGCATTGTTTCATGTTTGCTATTTTATAGGCTCTTATCATATTTAATTCTAAGACTCATCAAGAGTCGGTAACCGTGCATACATGGTTTTAGATGAAATCTATTTCATTTCTCTCCTCATTAATCCAGAACCACATCATTTAAAATGGTGATATGGCAATGTGTATGAAACTTCCATAAAATCTTTACTGGAAATGATCTAAGGACATTCATTTAAGTTCTTGTTGGTTAAAAGGACGACCATCATGGGAATCAGACTATGGGCGTGCAAACCAAACCGAGATGTGGCTTACAAGAGTAGGAAAGGCCGCCGCTGGCCCCCACCGTGGCTTCCACTTGGTCCTCTGGACGCAGGGATGCAGCTCACCTGGACTCCAAGGTTTTAAAAAGATTGTTATTGTAGAATTTGACTCTTGTGTCTTGGCTCATAGCCAAGTACTTACCTCTATTATTAACCGTGCTCTAATGAAATACGGTTGAAGCCGTCGTACCCCACCCGATCGAGTTTTTCTAAATTCGATGAATTTATGCTTTTCAAGAAAAGTGTTTGCTTCACATCTCTTCCTTGAAAAGCCCAAGTCTTCCTGCCTCTACAGTTAACTTCAACGTTCATTTCTTCAATTTCAAAAACTATTTTGTTTCAAGTCAAAAGTAGTTAATGATTTTTTTTGATAAAATTAGTTGTGAAAGCAATGTTCACTAAAGAGTTAAACGACAAGGACGAGTTAACACATAATAAAAAAAAGTTCACCCATAATCACATACTATACAATCACTTGAAGCCAAACAGTGAGTTGTAAATCGAGATTAACCTCCAGGTACTGCTGGTCCTGTGCGAGAGTGATGAACTGTTGACCATGTCGACCAACGACGGGCCCACTTGTCAGCCGGCCATGAAGGTGTGGTAAAGGGGGAGGAACCTTCAGCACCTAGCGATCCTGCATCCTGCCTCCCTTCCCTTTTTCGTTTTCCAAAAGTGCTTTGGAAGAACATCTCCCCTCTTGGGCACTCAAACGGATGGAAAGAATTTTCAGCATTGATAGAATTCCAGTGTGATGACCAGCCTATCTACGCTAGGATTCTCATGTAGCCCCGCTTACATTGCAAACCTGGAAGAAAATTATATATGAACGCGACCCATTTCATTCAGGAGGACTCACTTTTATATTTTCTATTACTAAATATTCCGTTGCATTTTATTTATGCAAAATTCATCCTAAAAGTAACAAACGGCAAAAAAAATGCCATTTTCCTTTTTTAGAAGAATCACCAAGTCGTGATGGCCTATGGTATTTTACTTTATCCTAGGTTTGTTTCCTCCCACAACATTGTACTGAGTCTCATTGGATTTCTGCAGACTTTGCTATCAGATTAATTGTAGATATAGAACCGATGCCCTAAGTTATCACACATCGGAGCAGGAGGGTGATTATATTTAAGATGGTAGGCAATAATATAACCACAGTAAAACCACACTGTCCTGCATAAGGACATTCATTTAAGCTCTTACCATCTTGTGGTTAAGGACGACCATCATGGGAATCAGACTATGGGCGGGCAAACCAAACCGAGATGTGGCCTACAAGAGTAGGAAAGGCCGCCGCTGGCCCCCACCACCGCGGCTTCCACTTGGTCCTCTGGATGCAGAGATGCAGCTCACCTGGCCTCCAAGGTTTTCAAAACCGGCGTCCCGAGTCCACAGATAGAAACGGCGGCCTCCCCTCCCTCCTCCCCGATCGATTCCCGCGCCCCCACCCACATCGCCGAAAAGCTTCTTCCTGCTCAGCCGCACAAGCCAACCGTACCCGCCGGTGTGCAGGTCGCCGTTCGTTAGTTGCTCTTGCACAACTCTCTGTCTCTGCTGCTGTCCTGCTTCCTGGTCAAATATATCCGTCCTCGGCTGGCGCCTTCTGGAAATTCCGGCGGGCTGCCGTCCTCCGCTTGCGTTCTTGCCCGTCCAGGGCGGTGGTATTAATCCGGGGATCCAGTCGTCTATCGCTTGGGGAAACGAGAAAGGGGAGAAAGAAGGCGGCGGCAGCAGAACAAGCTCGAGTTCAGAGGTACAGATTTACCTTTTCTTCATGTGTAGTCTTGCAGCTGTGTTCATCCTAAGAGCTGATTGTCTTGAGTAGTTCTTGATTCCTTCTTCTTTTTGCATGTTGAGCAGATATTGTTGCTGCAAATTTCAGAGCACTAAGAAATCCTTTTGAGAAGATTGACATCTGGCAACCTTCAGACCACCAAGCTCGGATTTTTATCGGTCCTGACAACGAACTCGTTTCCTCATTGCGCGCGCATTACATGCTGGTTGCGGCGTCGCTCATGGCGACGGAGGCGACGGACCATCTCGCCGGAGGCCAGATGCAGGCGAGGCGGCAGCAGGGCGGGAGGCCCGCCTTCGCCGTCTGCAGGCAGCAGAGAGCCGCTGCGGCGGCAGCCAAGCAGGGGCAGCGCCAGAACGTGCCGCCGTCGACGAAGCCACCGCCGACGGCGGGCGGGCTCAGCGCGGAGGCGTTCCTGGTGCTGGCGTGCGTCGCCGTGTCGCTCATCGTGCTGCCGCTGGTCCTGCCGCCGCTGCCGCCCCCGCCGCCGCTGCTGCTGCTGGTGCCCGTGTGCCTGCTCCTGCTTCTCGCCGCGCTGGCCACCTTCATGCCGTCGGATGTCAGGACCATGGCATCCTCCTACTTGTAGTTATACTTTTTTGTATTGTAAACAAACCTGTAATTCTTTTTGTTGCGGCCTTTTTTATCTTTCTGTGTATGGCATAAAATGAGTAAAGGAAATGCAATTTTTTCTTTCTGGAACAGGGTTCAGGTGGAGCAGAATACCACAATCGTGTGCTTTCTGCATTCGACTGAATTTACATTGGTTTAACCAAATTATGTCTTGCAGGTTATGTTTGTGGTATAAGGTAACGCGTGAACGTGGTCACTGGATTATGTTTGAACTTAAGTTATTTAAGAGAAATACTACAATAATATGCTCTGTCACATCAAGCAGTCAAAGTCCTTCTCTGTTTCCTTCTTTTTTTGGACCGTTTCAAACTTGGTTTCTCCTGATAGTAGCTTTAAGAACTGAACCACTCCTATCAAATACTCTGCAAGCCCGTGTTCCGAACAATCTAATTTGGTATGGGTGCATGTTACAAACATTTTAAAGATCACCTTTGTAAACCAGAAAGATAACAGAGCGAAGGTCCTTTTTCTGGTAACCAAAAGCCAAAAGCACAAAAAGAATGTAAATTCATGTTGAGAGAGCAATTCAGTAAACTCGTTCAAAACCAGGTACATTGGTTTTAATAGTCTTCTCCACTCACCATCTTCTTCTCCCAAGAAGCTTGGGCGAGAATGCCAAACAAGTCTCCTTGGCCAAACTTCACTACCATCTAGTTCTACCAAGTGGAAGCGAAAGGATAGATTCCCAACTGCCCGATTTGATTGATAAGGGCTAATCATAATGGGGGGTTTCGTATCCCTGGTTCCAAGAATGCCACGTCAGTTTGGGGGATGAATGAAACACTATGACTCAATGGAGAGTTTCATTTCGCTGTTTTCAAAGCTAACCAGTGTAATTAAATGCTAGTTGATCTATTGCCACACGGTATCCCCCATGAAACAACGGCGGTCACAATGGTCCTTTCACGCTATTTCCAACGTTTTGGAAACGAGTTAGTAGAGTGTCGTGGGGATGAAACTGGTTCCTTCTCTTCCCTCATTAAATCAGTGCCACATCATTAAAAATGCTGATGTGTCATGGTAATTAATGTCATGAAACTCACCATGAAACTCCCATTGTGATTAGCCTAAGTGGCGTAGATCGGCCCGATGCATTCTGCATCAGTTTCGGTCTTTTAGATAATTGTACGCTGTCGGTTTCTTACTGGGTAGAAAAAGGTTGCTCAGATTAAGAGCCGCTGCTTATGAATTCTTTCGAATTTGGTTCCTAAGATTTCAAATTCAAATACTTGTATACAGATATAGTTTTTCATAGGGATATGCTTTCTCTCCCTATGAAAAACTGAAATCGGTGACTTCAGTGTTGTTTTCCTGAAAGCAACTTCAGCTTGGTTCAACTTGTGAACTTTTTCCTTATTTGAAAGGATGACCAATTGTGATATCGAGATCTTGTTGTAATTAATACAGAAAAGCAACACAAATTCATTGGAAGTTCTGATATCGAGATCTTGTTGTAATTTTCCTTTTTTGAATTTTCGGTGTGAGGTTGGGTGCGCTTCTTCTTAATGAAATGCTTGCACAGGCAAATTCTCGAAAAAAAATCTTTGTTCTTTTGAGATATTCATGGGCGATTCTGCTCATCAGAAATACATAAACAGGTACATGCAACAAGGCACGGCGAGGATCAGACAACATCCAAACCATTAACCATGGACAGCCGTGCGGTTCCTCAGAGTTGGTATAATTCAGAACTCATCAGGCATGACAGTTTGCAGTTTCTCAGGAGACAGATCACAGCAATCAAACAAGGACAAGATCATTTCTCCCCACAATTGGTAGAACAAATAATCGACACATCTCATCAGAAGAAAATGCTCAAACCTGAAATTGTCCACAAGCAATCAATCAAACAAGGACAAGATCATTTCTGTACGTATTTGCTTACTTCTGTTCAATTTTTCTGTATAACAAACCTGAAATTGCTACGTATCAAGTTAGCAATCTCCTAAGCAAACAATCAGTTTTTAATCCAAAGGCACACGTATAATTTTACACAGCATTGTAACTAATAAGTACCCTGTACATCAATTCAACAGCTATGCGTGTTCTCGGCGCGCTTCATTTGGGCTCCACCCTCGTCGACGGCATCCCGCCGCCGCTGTAGTCGAAGGAGCTGTCGCCGCCGTAGGGGTGGCGCGGCGTCCGGCTGGCGTAGCTCATGGACTCGGACGCCGACTCGGGCCCCGGGCCGCCGGCCATCTTCACCATCCGCTCGATCTCGCTGACCACCTCGCCCATGGACGGCCGGTCGGCGCCGGCCTCCTCGACGCAGCGCAGCGCCAGGTCGACGTACTGCTCCAGCCCGGCGAGCGCCGACGGCGCCGCGCCCAGCGCCGGGTCCAGCAGCTCGTGCAGGCCGTACAGGTCCTTGCTCCGGTCCACCGCCGCCTTCACCTCCCGGACGATGTACCGGCCGCGCTCCAGCGGCTTCCTCGCCGTCACCACCTCCAGCATCAGCACGCCGAAGCTGTACACGTCGCTCTTCTCCGTCAGCTGCTGCGTCATGTAGTACTCAGGATCCAGGTAACCCTGCATTGACAATATTAATGTTGACACGTGTCAGCAGCGATCCAACATTATTAAAGTAGTTATCAAAGTTGTTACTGGTACGGAAAAAAAATGTTCGGTACATGAAACTCGATAGAGAATTAGTAGAGACAAAGTAGTTTAGGTAATGACCATTGTGCCCTTGACTTGGGTGGTGACCTGGCCCCTGCCGTCCTCGCCTAGGGGCTTGGAGAGGCCGAAGTCGGAGACCTTGGCGTTGAGGCGCTCGTCGAGGAGGACGTTGCTGGACTTGATGTCGCGGTGCACGATGGGCGGGTCGGCGAGCTCGTGGAGGTAGGCGACGCCCTTGGCGGCGCCGAGCACCACCCGGAGCCGCCGCCGCCAGTCCAGGCGCACGCCGGACTTGCCCGTCAGGCTCTCCTTGAGCGTGCCGTTGGGGACGTACTCGTAGACGAGGATCTGCTCGTCCTGGTCCAGGCAGAAGCCAACGAGGCTGACCACGTTCTTGTGGTGCACGCGGGAGAGGAGCTCGATCTCCGTCCTGAACTCCAGGCTCCCCTGCAGGGAACCCTGCTGGGACCTCTTCACCGCCACCAGCTGCCCACTCGGCAGCGTCCCTCTGTAGACCTGCAGCCAAGTTCGATCATCAGAATTCAGACAGAGGAGTCAGCAACTCTGAACATCGATGAACATACTCTGATCAGAAGTTGAGAACTATGTCTGTTATTCTTATCACTTCACCTTCCCGTAGCCACCGTTCCCGATGTCGTTCGCCTCCGAGAAGTTGTTGGTGATCTTCTTCAGCTCGTCGAAGCTGAACATGCGCGCGCCGCGGAGCTGGGGGACAGTGCTGGCACTGGTGCTCTTCATGTCCCAGGAGACTGCACAGAGTTGCCCCGGTCAGCAACCACCATACAACAGACAAAGTGTACTGAAACTCGGAAAGAGATCAAAGGCATGGTGGCATTCAGTACTGACCAAAAGACTGGCTCCTGTCTTCAGTCCCCTTGGGTGTTCTCTTCCTTCTGGCGATGAAGACAACAATGACGACGACTGCTACAGCAAGAACCGCACCGCCAGCCGACGCTCCAATTATAAGCGGTAGGCGGTTCGTCTTCTTCGATTGCGATGGTACTGCCAGGTCTACACACGTGAAAAATGTTGAGCTTCTGGGTGTAACGACCATACCAGGAGGTGCTAGTGCTACACTATCTGAATTCTGAAGTGCATTTTCTGAATGAATTGAATGGCCTTACCATTGGCAAAACTGTACTGCTGCCCATTGAAATAGTACGGGCCGAACGTGCCGGGCGGTTTGTATGTCTGGTTGCTCAGTATAAACCCAACATCAGAAATGTCTTGTTCGCTGAACTGAACCTTGCCACTTGGGAACAGCTCAAGGCTCATCTGCAGGTTGTTGTTCGAGTCGAAGAAAGGGTCGTGGATGGCGATCGAGTCCACCGGGACGTTTAGTTTCTCGAACTTGGTTTCCATGTCCTTCTCCAGCGTGACAAAGTTCGTGGGACTGGTCAAGTCAGAGAACGATGGCGATCTGAAGAACAGGGTGCCTCTGTATGGCACGGCACAGATGCACGATGGGCTCAGGAGCTGGTTTGAGAGGCATGGGGTTGGTAACGCCGAACAGTTCCTTGCAGTAGAGTACGGAGCCGCCGTCGGATTAGATTGCCCTGGTTCCACGCAGTATTTCTCATTGCTACCCGGCACGCAGATCGGGTTTCCGACAAGTCTGTGGTGTCAAGAGAAAGTGGAGGTCAGCAGTGAACAAGATCAGATCACACACTGTAAGCAGTAAGACAGAGAAGTGTGTTCTCACATGAGTGTCTTGCTGTACTGTGATCCCCCAACAGTGTTAGCTGAGATCTGGTTGTCCCGAAGATCGATTAGTTGGAGCTGAGTACTGAAATCCGACCCAATAGTTAGCGTGCCGTTGAAACGGTTGCCCCGGAGCCTCCTGCGGTTATCGGGAAGTATCAGTGAACTGAACATGAATTGTTTGAGCATATCTGTTTGCGTATTCTTGTCTTGATCAGCTGTTGACTTCACTGTGTTGTAAATTGTAACCCTATCTAATTGACTAGTTGTTACATTCTCTTAAGAGTATATGTTAGGATCTCGAAGGATTAGGCAGCCTTGGATGGACAGGATCTGTTAAGGATTGATTTTCAATCTATCCGATATGATCCTATCAGTCTCAATACATAGGAAACGATCAGTCAATCACAGTAGTTTCGTCTCTACACATTCTTCTAGACTTGATCGTACTGATACAATCACTTACAATGTCTGAACAGCAGGAAGGCTGAAGAGAGCTTGTGGTAGCTGGCCGCCAATTTTCAGATTTTCAAGGAATCTGCATTCAAAGAAAGTTCAGAAAAAGTGTGCTGCAAATGAAGTAGCATCAGAGGTAGGAGGAGAGCAGAAAGGGTTACAATGAGGTTAAAGACGGCAAAGTAGTGAACCAGGAAGGAACATCAGATGCATTGAAGCTGTTGTTGCTCATATCCCTACAACAAGGTTGCAAAAGATTCAAAAGTTGGATACCCATGTCTTGAATTCAGAAAGGAAAATGTGGGCTTATCACTTACACAAAGCTGAGTGAACTCATTCCTGTAAGATCTGGTAGTGGACCAGTCAACTTGCTGTTTTCTAGGTGGCTAATGTGAAAAAACAAAAGGAATAGTACTGTAGTAAGCTTCCTAGTATTGTAGAACTGATACTGACAAAAAGCATACACACATAAGTACAGAGCACACTCACAGTTCTGCAAGCTTGGTGAGGTTGTTGATATTGCTAGGAACTGGCCCACTCAGCTGGGGGTTGTTGTCGAAACGCCTGTGCCAATATAACTTCACGATCAGAAGCAGTACATGCTAATATAAAATTTCTACATTTCTCTTCTCAGCCGGGAACGATATATAGATGATGTACTGTAACTTACAGAACTTCTAGTGTGCTAAGAAGTCCTAATGTTGGGGGAATGCTTCCAGAAAAGTTGTTGTTGTCAAGAAGCCTTGAAACATGAAACAAACAAACCATTGTCTGAGCTTCACAATAAAATTAAGTTGTGAGTTGAGTTGAGAATTTAGGTTATTCTTACAGATGTATCAACTTCATATGCGAGGAGAAAATCTGGCTCGGTATGGGGCCTGACAGCTGGTTGATCCCGAAGTGGCTGCGACAAAAGGGTCATCAAGCTACAACTTTTTCAAAAATATCTATATATTAACGAATATAATTTGGGTAATGCACTTACAAGTGTTTTGTATTTGTTAGATTATCCAACCCAGGATTTGTCCCGTCGAATATGGGAAGTTCTCCTGTGAGCTTATTGTCTGCCAGATCAAACCAGTATAGCTTTGAGAGGTTGCCTAGTGATGCCGGGATGGAGCCAGAGAACTTATTGGAGTTCAGTGATCTGCAGGCATAGAGTTCAATGAATACTACTGAAGCCAAGCGAAAGGTCGGAAAGTATGAGTTGTGAGGTCCTTACAAGAATATAAGTTTCGACAACTGTCCTAATTCTTTTGGTATTTCACCAGAGAAGCTGCAACCAACAAGAATTCTGCAGAGAAATGAGAGGTGGAATAAGTCCAAGATGAATCTATGCGCAGCAATTCTGAAGGTAGTGAGCCAACTGAACTCATCCAAGTTTGACTACCCACAAGTTTTGGAGGTTACTCAAGGAACCAATGGTTGCAGGTAGAGGACCACCCAAGTCCTTGTTGTAGGATAAGTCCCTGAATCAAACAGGAACAGTTAACTTCATTTGCTTGCATACCATACCAAATTCACACTATATGGATGATTAGGCCAGATTAAAAAATCTTTAACTAAACTTTGGTGAAATCAGAAGTTCAGTTTCCTTTAAAAACTAAAATGATGTTTAAAATTGAAAAAAATGATTTTCTGATTGAGTAAATCACGTACAAGTATACGAGTTCCGACAAAGACTGGATGTCCCCTGAAAGAGTCCCTGACAGTCCAATACTTGAAAGTCTTCTGCAAAACATCCAGCCAAGAAGAAGAACAACATATGAGCGCTCGCTATTCGTCTAGATAGGTTAACTAGAAGAAACAGAAACCATGAGCTTATTTTTCTGCGATGCTGATACTAACACAGAAGTGACTCGGTTCCCCGTGCAAATTATCCCGATCCACTTGTCTCTGCACGGGTCATTGCCATTCCAGTTTGATGGCTTATTTTTCCAGTTATCAGTAATTGCAATGAGGGCAGAAGCTGCACAGGTGGACAAGAAAGAGCAATAGAATGAGCAAATTAGCATTGAAAATCACAAACACTGGAGGAAGAACGGAAACATACAGTCTCGCGAATCCGTATCGGCCAAGATTGCAGAAGTCTGCACAAGAACACCGAACAAGAAGACAAGCCATGGAGGAAGCCCCATGCTTGGACAGTTTCTTGAGATGCCCCTGGAGTGCTCTTAGTCGCTCATCTTCTGCAAGGTGAGAAGCTCCGGTTGTATTGCAGTAGGTCATATTGGTTGGTATGTAATGTAGGGAGGAACGCATCATGTTCATTCGGAACGGGTCAAGATATTGGTAGATATTCATATTTCATCTCCTATGAATTAAAATGAACCTGTAACCTCAGCTCATCCAATAAGTGACCACATACCTTGGATTAAATTTAAGAAGAAAAAAAATTGGGGAAGACCAGTTGGAGTCAATGGCGTGCCACTTGCATTATTAGGAAAATGACAGGATTTGCGCTATTATAGCCATCAATGTAGTGGTTGGGTGCCAGGTCGTGATTGCTCAACGCTCAGCAAGGGCGTGCAAGAGCATGTGCCCTCGTCTTTGACCTTAACACAGGAGGGAAATGGGGAACAATTGCAGGTATACATGCAAGTATGTTAAGAAACAAGAAGTGGAATATTTGGATGTTTTAGCTGTACTGTATTTAGTTATCTTTTTTTTTCTTTGGTGAAGAACATTTCAGTTGTTTATCTCTGCAACATGAGCTCAACCGATCATAGACCAGGTCATACATCAACCGCATGATGTGTTCCAGAAAATTGTTGCAAATCCTAGTTGGTTGATACATGGAAGGTGTTGACACAAATCTGGTCAACACACCGAATGCGCTAGAACGCGCGGATCGCAAATGATCGTCACCGGCGGTGCTCCTGCGCAGGCCGGTCAGACCGCTTCTACAGATCGGTTCTTCCAGGCAGCGCGGAGACCTAGAACCACAAGTTCGGGAGGGACCCTGCCAGGGCTAATGGAGCTAGGGTTGCTCTGAGGTCGGCAGGCCACTCAGAACGCTCTCGAACGCCGTAAGATGCAAGAAGAACAGAATTAGGGTTTGGCAAAGAGATAGGTTTGGAGAGTAAAAAGTAAGTGCAATAGGTTGAATCGATTGGGATTCCCCTCAAATCAGCCTTAGCCTCCGTATATATAGGCCGGGGAAGTCGTACCCCTTCACGAGTTGGTTTACAAAGATCACGATTTACAAAATCTAAACCTACTCGGACTATAGCAGACCCAACTGGTCTGACCGGTCAACCTCGGTCCTTGCCAATTTTGGCTATCAATAGAAGGGCTTTGCTAAGAGCAACTCCAGCAATACTCCCCAAATTAAACCCTCTACTTGTCAAGTAGAAGCTCTTCCTATTTTCTGAGGGCTTGAATTTTTCCTCCAACTCCAGAAAAAACCTCTATATCTCAACCCCTACTTCCTCCTGGTATGTGGAGCCTATTTGTCATGTCTCCTTTCTTCTTCTTTTTTCTTCTTCCCCTCTTCTTTCTTCGTCCCCATGGCATTTGGAGCTGGAGAGCACGAGCGCCGACAGGTGGGGTGGTCGGAGCTTAGGCCTAGCGCACCAATGCACGGAGGGCAGCCAGAGCTCGGCTTGCATGGCGGCGCTTGACAGCTGCTGGTCGGAGCTAGGCTCGGGCGGCGCCGGTGGGAGTGGCAGCCGGAGCTCGGACCTAGAGCACTGATGCGCGGAGGGCAGCCAGAGCTTGGCTCGCGCAGCGCCGGCAGGTAGGGCCGGTCAAAGCTCAAGTTGGCGCGGAGCCATCGGGAGGGGCAGCCGGAGCTCAGGCCTGGCGCACCCATGCCCGGAGGACGGCCAGAGCTCAGCTCGCGCGGTGCTGTTGGGCAGCGACCGGTCGGAGTTGGGCTCGCGTAACGCTGGCGAGAATGGCGGCCAAAGCTCGGAACTGGCGCACCGACGTGCGGAGGGCAGCCAGAGCTTGGCTCGCGCGGTGTCGGCAGGCAGGGGCCGGCCGAAGCTCGGGCTCACATGGCGCCGGCACGAGGGGCGGCCGAAGCTCGGACATGGCGTGCGGAGGGCGTCCAGAGCTCGGGTTTGGGCGGCCAGAGCTCGGGCGCACAACACGACTATGAAGAGGAGACGGGGCGGCTAGGCAGCACTGCAAGGGGGCGGCACTGCGGCGCAATACGATGAGGGTCTCGGCATGGGAGGCGCTGCGCGTCAAGAGGGGGAAAGAAGATGCAGTTGGATGGAACCCACGGATGGAGGGTTTCCTAGAGACCCCCTAGACCTGGGGGTGGAGGGGGAGATTTGGAGGCCTCCTCATTTTAAGAGCTTAAATAGAGAGCCTGCTGGAGTTAGTTTTTTTTTTACTTCACCCTCTAAATCTAGAGTAGGGAGTTTGATAGAAGATCTGCTGAATTTACTCTAAAATTTTTTAATGCTGACAGCAGAACATAAGTTGACTCGGCCTTAGCTACATCATTTGATCCGCTCAATCATGAACGGAATTAGTTCCTGGAAGCACTTCAGAATGCCTGTAGCAATGCAACTTGAAATGCTTGAGAGCTAGAGTTATTTCACATGATCGCAAGCATCAAATTCTGATCAGATAGTTATGCTTTTGGAACCAGTTTTTCCCTATCAAACACGCATAACTAGAACATCGTGTCAATCCATACAAACTAATGTGTGTATTATCAGCTTTTTTGTTAGACTCAGTCTATGACAAGTTTGCCATGTGCCCACGTTCAAATTTCTTCCATGTTGTCCAATGAAACACAATCTCATTCCATCAAGTGCGTGTGTGCACCATTTTTTTCTCGAGCACGCAAGAGAGCTGTGCGTCATTGTGTTAATAGAAAGAAAGCGGTGCTCGTGTGCCGTGTGCACCTTTTACTTAAAAAAAGATGCTATTAATTTCTTATTCCTGTTCTCACATCAGAATGGTAAATGACCGCTAAAACACATATATTTGCATTTTTTTACACGATCAACTGAAGTCAATACGCAGAATTTGCATAATCTCCACAATGTCACTAGACATAAGAAATTGCTCCGATATTGACACTTGCACCTCAAGCTTTAAATTTAGGCCAGGTCTTTGCCGAAGGAGGTGGGTTGATTACATAACCTGAAGTCATTTATCCTATTGGAGGGACTGCCTTATCCACCGCCAAGAATTGTTCAAAGGCAATGAAGTGAGATATGCCATGTCACATTCCAGATTAAATGTCTTTGATGACGTTATTGCCTTATGGGCAGTGGTCCAGTGGATAGTTTTTAACGTATACTACGTCCAATTTTCGTATTTTTTAGTGTTAATGAGCCAATTCTTTTGAGGGGAAGTAAATGAGCTAATTTCACTGCAAGTCAGAGTACTTATTTCAAAGTCCAAAGCTTATATTTTATTTCGAGGGCTGGTTTCTGTTAGTAGTACTCCGAGAACTTTTTTCATTGTCCAATGTCTTTTCTCTCCTTCTGCAATAGTACGGAAATTTTGGTGGTGAAGTCATCCTTAACATTGTTTTCAATATGGATGTGACTAAGTAAAGAGGATTGGTAATAATGTCACTATTTAGAATGATAGGATTGGACGTGGTCCTAAAGTGACTTAAGCCAGCAAGACGGAGTGAAACAAGATAGATTGAAAGGAATTGAAAGGAATTAGCACAGAATATAAACTAGAACATGCTATCTAAATGTGCAACTACGGTTCAATTAGTTTGAAACCCTCATCCCAAAACAAATAAGTTTTGCAACCTATAGCTAATCCTAGTAAGATACTACACTAAGAAAAGTAAACGCACACAAGTTGCAAGAGAAATGCAGAAATATAAAAAGAAGATGAGGGGAAGCAAACTCTTACCATGATAATTTATCCCATAGTATCGGTACGTACTAAGCAACCACCAGTCCACGTTGTTGAAAAACTCATTAAGAGTATTGCTTTCCGGTCACCAAATCTCTTTCGTGACACCCCTTGACTTGCCACAAAGGTTAGGCCACTAAGTTTCACGCCAAGTTTCCAGATCACCTTGATGCCGCCTTCAGTATGGAGCTTCCCATGAAGGAGGGGTCTCCTCGTCCTCCGCACAAAGCCGTCGTCGCCGCTCATCCACACCAAACCTGAGGGTCGATGACTTGCCGGCGAGCCACCAAGGCTCTAAGGGGCCGGCATTCCGAGATTACAGCTAAGGTTCACTCAAGAACCAAACACAAGGCAGCTACACCTTGCTCTCTCACTCTCTCTAGGCCTAATCTAGCACTAACATTCTCAAAGCATGTGCTAAAGCCTATGGATATGATCAATTAGCAACATGCATGGCTTGGAGGTCTTCTTCAGTGTCTATGTGCTTCTTCTGAACTCCAGCAACCTCAAATGACCCGGAGGAAGTGTTTATATAGGCTAGAGAACCAACCATAGCTGTTGCCAAAAACTTTCCCGAAAACCTTAAAGCGTCAGTTAAACCGGTCATAGGGATCGGTTTAACCGGTCACACTGAGCCTGCATGCTAGCTGTTGAACCCTAACATCTTTCTGCTGCACGTCGGTGCAACTGGCGCTAACTTTCTAGACACAAAACATGCGCTTTGAGTAACCAACTGACCAATACACCAACGCTTCTGTCCATAGCATCGGTTGCTCCGATGCTATAGAAGTTTCTTCACTTGATCGTCGTAGCAACTTCCCAGTACACCAACACTTCACTCGCTGAACTCATCCAATTCGATATTTCTTTGAGTTCTTTTTTCATTTCTTGCTTTACTAGGGCTTACATTTCATCCATGGGACCTAAGATCATCATTCACTTGACAAACTTGATTAGTCCCATTGACTATGTTGTCACACAATTACCAAAATCACAATTATAATCTAATGGGGCTACGTTTCTTACACAGTTGCTGGCTTGCGAAAATGATATGTAATGTCAACAGTTCGATATGTTGTTGCACATGATATATTGCATATCTATCATCTGATTGTGCTTTGTCTGTTCAATAGATCAATAGTTTTGCAGTTGTTCAGTAATTAGAACCACAATTATTGTGCTGCATTCAGAATTTGCAGTATTAATGCTTCATCCAAACTGTACACGGGAATCAGCGAATTGCTTAAACATTTTTTTTTAGATAATGGAAAAAGTTCCGGCTTCAAACCCTTCATAGAAAGGCATCAGTCCGCCATTAGTACAATCATACCCTCAGAGTTTAACCCACACTGAGTTTAAAATTAAAGACCAATACGCAAAAGAAAAGCCATCCGTGGGATGTGAAGAACTGCATAGCTGAAGACTCCAGAAGCTGGCATGCTTCGACTAGCCGCTCCCTTTGGTCATCATGAATGGGTAAGCTAGCTTCCAACACAGTGTCGAAGCAGTTACCCTCCTTCCAAATTATTATTTTTTTGAACAAACTCTTCCAACTTATTATTGAAAAGCATGCATTTTGATGTAGCTTGGTAATCTTGATTCTTTATGATGATGGTGCATCTGGCTGATTTTTAGGAAGCGCAGCTTGAAATGCTGGGATTTCCATGTATGCATCGTGAAGTCTTGCCAAAATCGGGTACTTCGACTGCAGGAAAGCAAGCATGTATTGAGACTACTTTCTGAATAAGCAGCACGACAGTGCTTCTTATTAGTATTTAACATGTTTACAGGGAACTGCAGATGAATGTTGGATACCATATCAATTTGGAAGCGATTTATGCCGGCATGGATCTGTGGCTCTAGAAACACATCACCCTGTTGATATATGCAAAATATGTACCTGAAGATAAGTTCAAATCGCATTGCAGAGGCAAAAAAAATAATAAATTGTTTCACAGGATCAGGAAAGTTCGAGGGAGGAGGAGTAAGTCAATCAAGAAGTTTTAAATGTAGCTTGGAGAAAATTTCTATGTATGATCAAGGCGATGATTCAGCTTTGAGGATCATTTCAAAGTGATTGGAGAAGGTAAAGCAGCATGCATAATGTATAAATTTGGGGCAGCCAAACAAACCAATTGGACATCATCTCCAGTAGCATATTTACTCTCGCATCCATCCAAAAGCTTTTCAATCGCTGACACAGAGAGTTGAAAAAAGATGGTATCACTGTAAGCAATATTACTAGAAAAAAACACTTTTGTATATTTTGGTACTGAAGGTGCATGTATTTAGTGATGTTAGGAACTTTCATCCCAATTACAATAAGTAACAGCATCACTAATATAATTACATCGCTGGATTTGGAAACTTGAATCTTGTGACTACAAACAAAGACCATTCTACTTTGCAATAAAAAAAGTGATAGGAAATCAGACCTCTGAATCCCTTGTCAGTATAACGCTGAACAATTTGAAGGCTCTCATCAGGGCTCATGCTTCCCTCATGCAAACCCTGCAAAGTTGTTCTGTAAATAATGTTGAACATACCTACAGTATCATGAATGGTAGCTAGCAGCTGGTAATACCCACAATAACGGCATAGCCTTGAAGAGGTTGAATGCTTGAACAAACTATGTTAGCAATCTGCAACAAGAGACGGACTTGTTGAAAAGGAGATGCAGTAAATAGGAGCTAAGTGACAATAGGAATGGTCGATCTCTTCAAATGACAACGTGGCCAATTTATAGCAGGTATATGTGCCAAATACCATACTGAAAAATTAAATACAAGATAGCAATTTAATTCCCCACATACAAATTGTCATTCAGATTTTTTATTTTAGTTCTGTGAACAAGGTACAAAGAGGCTTTGATCTGGAAATGACCTGAAGATTAAGAGCTTTCCTCTTGGGATCTTTAGGCAGGAGAGGATGCGCAGGATATTTGTCTTCCAAATACTGTTCAACCCAATAACAAGACACTTGTTAGTGATTAGTAACGGATGCAGTGACATGTCAAAAGAACATATTTACTTGACGGCACAATGAAAATCTGCTGAAGCAACATTTGTAACTCACCAATGAGATGGCAAGAGAGTCGGAAATGACTATGTCCCCATCTACTAGTGCAGGAATATATTTCATTGGGTTGATTTCTTCATAATCTACAAAAGGAAAGACATAGCGATGCATGTGTGAATATAATTAAAGGTACTAAGAAAATCCATTATAGCAGAAGAATTCGTAGTTGAACATAAGAAAAGTAGCACAAAACAATAATCTGCAAGGAAATCAACTAATACACGATTGAGCACTAACTTCAGCATATAACTCTAATTCTATCACCGTGTGATCCTTCTTGAGTTCTTGTGTTCTCATTTCTTGTGAATGCATGAATGAGATGGCAACTGCAAAGCAAGAGATGTGTCAAGGCGTTGCTGTTACCTGGGTCTGTCCTGGGATTTACTGACTTGTACTCATAGTCCACACCTTCATAATAAAGAAAAATGACGAAATCAGTCATCATCAAATGGACCTCAAATTTCACAATCTAACTTGCTCAATTCTCATCAGAGTTTCCCACACGTTGGCACACATCAGGTTCTCTAAACTTAAGAATTAAGAAAAACTCCCAAGACCAGTGGGAGCACATAAGCAACTAAAAAAATGCACTACAATCGTCTGATCCTGTCACTAAACAGTACAGCTCAAGGATATCATCACAAAAAATCACTGGGCTTGTCAAATTTATCCAGCTATTCACAATTCTTGAAATTCAACTAGACCAAGAAACACATAACTGCGAGCATCTGCAGTCATCCCTATCTGAAAAAAGTTCAGAATTTGACCAGACAAAGATAACTCTGAACCTGCTTATTGCAAAGCTTGGGACTACAAGTTGTACTGAAGGAGAAGAGTAGTTTGACATAGGTCCCCTTCTTGTGCCTATGCTATCTGAATTATAGCATAAGATGCTCAGCTAGGCCTAAGAACCAACCAGACACCAAAGTATGAAGAGTTAGTAGTAATTCACCTTTGAGGTTGAGAGCGATGCGGACACGGTGGGAGCAGGAGCTGATCCAGCTGTTGTACAGGATGGGCCTCGCTGTCGCCATGGACGCTGCTTCCTCGTCCTCCTCAATCAGCAGTAGCAGGGTAACTGAACTAACAGATGACGATGAGATACAGTAGCAGATGAAGCCAAAAATTGCCTAGACACTGAGCAGCAGGTGGAGCCCCAAATCTCCTGTCTACTCCTAGCTCCTTTGTGAGCAGAGTGGATAGAGCAGAGCCGAATGCAGCAGGGAAGAAAGGCCCTAGTTTGCCAAGTCCGAGTGTTTGGCAGGTGGGGCCACCCTCCCCTTGTGGCCAGAACCCAGAAGGTCATCCTGTCATCCAGAAAGTCAGGGGTTTGGACCGGAAAACAGAGGAAGAGACGAAAGGGGAGGGTTAGTCCAAGAAAGATACTTATATCTTTATTTATTTATTTTGCATCTGTGCATGCGTCAGTGCGCACGTATGTGTGCATCATCGGCGAACAATTTGCCTTCACAGGAATGTCTTCCTGCAGCGAGCATGCAGGACGCAGTGACTTCCCTTCAAGGTCGAAAACAAATTATCACTGAAAACATGTGTACTGATGTAACTTGCAGATAACATTGATTTTTACTATGAAGGTTGCATCTCGTTCCAAGGGTAACCGTAGGGAAAACCCAGTTTTTATTTTATAGGAACGAAACGTAGTGGTTCCCATGTATCTGTTTCGGAGCTAAGTCAAGCCAGATGCTTCGTCCCCATCTCATCCAATTATGAAACCATGGCGTTTCGCGTATGATTTAGTCAAACTTCTAAAACTTTGAACAGTAGTTTTCCTTGTTTTGCATTAGGCTAACAATCAAACTTTGAACAGTAGATTTCCTCGTTTTACGGCCACAACCACAGAGTCCTCATCCCTGCGCATCTCCTCCTTATCCCTCCCCAACTGAACAG
The DNA here is from genome assembly GCF_002211085.1 of Panicum hallii. Taxonomy (NCBI): domain Eukaryota; kingdom Viridiplantae; phylum Streptophyta; class Magnoliopsida; order Poales; family Poaceae; genus Panicum; species Panicum hallii. The sequence goes on along the minus strand of NC_038044.1, from coordinate 3,710,850 downwards.
CAGCAGCTCGATCGCAGGTAGTGATCACGCATGGTGGCGGAGCAACTTTTAATTTCAGAACGACGAAGGCACCTTTCTCCAAGTCAAGGCTTGCTTATACAGGACAGTGCTTCATGTATGTAGACAGCCATGCTATACATTCTCCAAGTCTAAGACACGTGTTGCGTAGTACATGCAAAAACTCAACTGCGACAAGATCATTATTCCCACTGATGAGGCTAAATTTTGTACTGTGAACACTTATTCTCTTGCGCTGAGCAAGAGCAGCAGGCCGCTCTTGTATAATCCATGGTTACCGGGAGAACCAGCAACCCTAGTATTTCCCACATTACAGTACGCGTCTTGTCGTAAGTTTTCATATCCAGGGTGATGGTGCATCTGGCTGCTTTTCAGGAACAGCGTCTTGAACCGCAGAAATTTCCATGTAGGCTTTGTAGAATCTCTCCAAAAGAGGATAGTTCGACTGCAAAAACAGTTGCCGTCATTCCCTAGTTTAAGGAATTTGCTATAAAGAAATCACTCTGATCAGAAATATATTTTGATTTTACCATCTTTCACTGTTTCGAAGTGTATATAGTAGTTCTACAACTTCTGGGCAAATTTACCCTATTTGTTTGTTCCAGCCTACCCTTCCTTAATCCTATCATTAACTGGCTCTACTGCAATTTTTAATATGGGTTTAACTGAGGGCAAGATGGACATTCCACATTCTTCCTTTTTGTGATTGAGGGGAGTATTATTTTACATGCATCTAGGAATAACAGATGACAGGTTGTGTACCATATCAATTTGGAAGCGTGTCATGCCTGCATGGATCTGTGGCGCAAGAAACACATCCGCCTGCCCATGAGCACAAAACACACAGCAGCAGATTACTGAGTGAATGTGCAATATGCAATGAAGTATCCAAGTTCAAATTAAATTTGACCATCAAGTATAGAAATGCTTGTATCACACCTATAAACTAAAGCAGAATCAGTGCAGCAGGAAAATGGAAATAGACATGGTTGTCCTTGCATTGATTATAACACTGCACCTTTTTTACAGAGTAATTTGTACGGGCCATGCAGTTAATTGTCAAGGAAAAAATCTAGAATTTGAAATACTGACCAATTGGATTTCATCTCCAGTAGCATATTTACTGTCGCACCCTTCCAAAAGTTTCTCAATTGCTGATTGGATCCAGAGGAAAGTCAGAGAAGGCCAACACAAAATGCAACAAACAATAAGGGAACAAGAGTAGGAAATATGGTGACAGAGGTCATATTTATTATGTGTTTACAAGGAAATACCATTTGTTAAGTGCAACTGGAAAGAAACAATACGCAGTAACAGAAAAGTGCACCATTGAATAAGAGAGTGTATCGACACAGACCTCTAAATCCCTTGTCAATGTAATGCCGAACAATCTGAAGACTCTCATTAGAGCTTAACTTGCCGTCAACCAGACCCTGCCATGGGAGTGCCACAAAATAAAATGCCCAGAAATCATTGAGTCAATACTGAAAAGGAAGCACAATATTTCATCAACACTTGCTGGTTGTGAATGAACCCACAATTACAGCATAACATTGAAGAGGTTGAATGCTCGAACACACTATATTTGCAATCTGCAGAGAAGTAAGAAACATTCGTCATCCACATGGATTGGCAATTTACAATGTTACAGATAGATTTGTAAACTGTAAACTGAAATGATCTTGGAACACTGTTGATCCCATGCTCCTTTATGTCCTATTTAGTAGCAAGTGATACATGCAAAATATAAATAACGTGATAAACTTATTCAATACTTGAGCTGCCTGCAGTCTTATGTTTCAAAACCCATAAGAATACTTAGCTTCCTACCATAAACTTCTCAACTCTTGGGTAAAACTTGTACCTGCAGATTAATAGCTTTCTTTTTGAGATCTTGAGGCAAAAGAGGGTGTTGAGGATACTTGTCTTCAAGATACTAAACAGAAAGCAAGAAGTTTGTCAATAATACTAAAGTGCCTATAGATAAAAAAAAAATTACAGAATAACATCTCACCAATATGATTGCGAGGGAGTCAGAAACAACAAAATCCCCATCTACAAATGCTGGGACATACTTGATTGGATTGATCTTTTCATAATCTACAATATTATCACAAGGGAAAAAAAATTAGTCCAACTACTCTGAGGACTACTGATGAATTCATTACAGCTGGAAAATGAAAAGAAAAATGTTGCTGCCTCAAAGTTATGAGTCACTCATGAAAACAGTACATCTCCTAAGAAAAATGCAACAAGGTGTCTAAATGATTCTTTAGTTCAAAGTGCAACAAAATGTCTGAAAAGCCAGTGTTATCTGCAAACATCGACTAAAGCCAATATTTTGGGAAACTAGTGGCCAATTTAATGGTGCATGTAAATTCACTCATAATTTTGGGAGGTGACCCAATTTGATACCACTAGGCTGACTGTATGTTTGATTATTTTTTGGAAGGCTCGCTATATGGTTGATGTTAACAAATTACTACTACCTCCATACTAAATTATAATTCGTTTTGGGTTTTCTAGATACATATATTTTGCTATGCACCTAGATATACGCTATGTCTAGATACATAACAAAAACTATATATCTAAAAAACCTAAAACGAATTGTAATTTGGGACGGAGGGAGTAGTTAACTAACCAAGTCCATCAAATACAAGAGATCGTCTACTGCTAACCTGGATCAGTCCGTGTCACAGCCCTGTACTCATAATCCACACCTTCATTACAGAGAAATCGGCGCAATTAGTTCACAGAAAAAAAAGCCATAATTAAATAACAAGCATCTGGTATAACAGGAGCCATCCCAGTGAGTGTGACCCGGTCCCTGCAGTCCAGAGAAGCACAAATTCTGACAACCCCCAAAGATAGCCTGTCCAAAATCAGGTACTCTGAACCACACAAACTCCCCCGATATCTGTTGAACAGATGAAATCAAGGAAGGACACGTCTCCATATCTCAGGAACGAGAACCCATTCTAGGCACGGATTTGCCATCATCTCTGGAGCAAGAAACAAAAGCCAGAGGCTTGATTCAGTTAGTTACCTTTGAGGTTGAGGGCGATTCGGACCCGGAAGGAGCAGGAGCTGATCCACGCGCTGTACAGAATGGGCTTCACCGCCGCCATGGCCGCGCCAGCGCCTCTTTGGCGCTCTTGCTCAGACACCACAGTAGTACCAGCTGGATGCGGAGTGAGGCAGTGATGGACGAAGAATGCTTGCCTTGATTTAGCTGCTGTGTGAAGTGCCGGCGGCGGTGCCTTCTGAGAAAGATGGAAGCGTGGGGTGAAGTCCACCTGGGAAAAGGACAAGGAACCGGCTGGCCGTGGCGTGGCCGGCCGGCCCGCCGGCAATAGGATGCAGTTGTTGGGGTTTTTTTTTGTACACAAGAATTCATCGGTGTGAGTAGTTTGTCGAAATTTTACAGAAAGGTCACTACAAATTCAGAAATGAGCATACGTATTTCATGCGTTTCGCGCTAAAAAGGAACTGTTCCTCATGTTGTGGTGCCTCACATATCAATGTTATACACTTTATGTCGCAACCGTCCATAATCTTTAAAATTTCATCACCCAAAATATACTAACTCCTTAGAATTTATATTTTTTCTTTTACACTTCCGTAATTTCGTCAGTTGTTTTCTCCTCTTCAATGCTCTCTCTGTCGCAAGTTGCAGCCTTTCCGTACAGCCCAATCAGGTCTACCAGGCAATTTCATACAGAAGAAGCCCAAATAGCCAAGACGGGCTGAATTGGGGCCCATTTTATACCTTGTCTAGTGGGCCCGAAAATGGTATACGGCCCGAGCTCCAGACGCGCGGGAGCGCAGAGCACACAGCGGCGGCGGCGGCTGCAGGCGGAAACCCTTTGCTAGCGGCGCGGGCGGGCGGGCAAGCAGGCAGGCAGCTGCGAGTCGGTTAGGAGGGCGGCCGCACGGCACCGGGGCAGCCGTTGCAGAGCTGAAAGATCCCATTTTTACCATGCTCATGTGGTGGCCACCCAAATGCACAGCTGAATGGTTCAGACACTGGAGGGTTTTCACTTTTCACCCGGGAAACTTTTTCTTGCCCCTTCTCAACGCTTGCCGCTGCAGTTCAGTCAGACTTCTCGAGTGGTGATGAGAAGCCGGATATTGTTCACGACAACACAATCATCCGGAAACGATCCCGCATTTTGAGTTCTGAAAGTGCTGTGCAACTCCGCTGCCTAAAGAGGAAGCCAGCGGTCGTTGCATTTGCCTACTTTAAAGATACCGAGAGCATTGGGTTTCATCATGACTTTTCAACCTACTCAGTGATTATGCACATTTTATCCCATTCACGCCAGGGGAAGATGTTGCTATCCTTGTTCTGTCAAATAGCTTCAACAACTGGAACTGGTAGTGGTGGTCCAGAAATCCTAGCACTCATGAATCACCTCAGAAGAACTCCTCACTCACTCTCATCTGGAAGCAATTGCTTGATCAAGGCATACACTATATGCCATGATGTGCAGGCCACAGTAGACATGCTTAGTCATCTTTGCAGGCTTGGGTATGTTCCATCAGCTTGGGCTTGCAATTTTGCTCTCAAATTTGTAGCACGGAGCAGTGGATTGGAGATGGTTGCCGCAGCTTTTGATCAAATGAAGTTCTCTCAGATGACTCTGGATGCTGATTCATTAAACATAGTCACCAGGTCGCTTTTTAAAGCAAAGAAGGCAGACGAAGCAGTCCAATTGTGGGTTGAGATGATTGAAATAGGAGTGAAGCCGCATGGATACTCCTCATTCATAATTGGTCTTTGTGATTGTGGAAAGTATGATGTAGCTTATGAGGTTCTTCAAGGGGTCACCAAAGAGAGGGTCCCAATTGAGGCCATGACTTATAACATGCTAATGGAGAGACTATGCAGAGAAATGAAATTGGAGGCAGCTGAAAAAGGTGCTGGAGTTAAAGGCCAAACAAGGATGCATCCCTGATGTATATGGTTATAGCTATCTCATTCGTAGTTATGGCAAAATGGGAAACGCATTAAAGGCGGTAGATCAGTGTGAAGCCATGGAATCCCATGGTAACAAGATAAATTGTCACATTGTTGGTTATCTTCTACAGTGCCTCAGAAAGTTAGGCAAGACATCTGAAGTTACTGTGCACTTCAAGAAATTTAGGGATTCGGGTATCCGTCTTGATAAGGTGGTATACAACATTGCTATGGATGGTTATTGCAAGCTTGGGAACATGAATGAGGCATTTTATCTACTGAATGAAATGATGTCTAGGGGTTTGGGGCACCTGAAAGAATCCACTTTACATGCCTGATCAATGGTTACTCTCTGAAGGGAGAAATGCAAAAGGCCCAGCAGGAATTCATGAAGATGCTGGAGGCAAATATAAAACCAGACATAGTTACCTGTAGCATATTGGCCACTGGATTCGGCAGGAGTGGTCTCCTTATGGAGGTATTGGACTTTATAAACCTAAACCATATGATGGATGAAGGGCTGGAGCCTACTTCACTTATCTATGGTGTAGCAATTGATAGCCTTTGTAAACAAGGCAACCTTAGTGAAGCAGAAAACTTATTTTATATAGTCGAAGAAAAAGGGATAGATAAGGTTGAAGCACTACATAGTGCTATGGTTTGTGGTTATTTAAATTCAGGTTGGACCGACGATGCTTACATGCTTTTTCTTAGGGTTGCTCAACAAGGTAGTCTTGTGGATCATTTTTCATGTTCAAAATTGATAAATGACCTTTGTAGAGGTGGAAACGTCAAAGGAGCTTCAGATGTATTGAGCATGATGCTTAAAAAAATGTTGTTCCTGATGTAGTTTCGTATACCCATCTCATATCAGCTTATTGTCAGACAGGAGATATGAGCACTGCTCTTGTATGGTTCAACGATATGGTTGGGCGAGGTCGTTCTCCTGATGCCACCGTGTATATGAAAAAATTGCAAATTTAGAACTCTAAACATCGCATTTCGCAGTTTTGCCACTACTAATATTGACATGGTAAAATTAGGACTCCAAACATGTGCTACTTGATACTGCTGCCATTTGGTGTATTTTCTCTTTTTTCTTTTTCTTTTTCATGTATTTGGTGGGATGAAAAGACCGTATTACCCTCCCTACTTTTTTTTGGCTCCTCACGGTTGGGCCGCCGCCTTCCTCTCGGCGGCGGGGCCGGCGGCGTCGACCCGTCTCGGCGCGGCCGTCACCGCCTCCGCGCTCGCCGTGCTGGGTTCGCGCTGCTCGCTGCGGCCGTCGCACACTTCCCCGTGCCGCGGTCGTCGCGCTCTCCCCTGCCGCGGCCGCCGCATCGCATGCGACGAATTCGAGGTTTGCGTGCTGCTCTTGCAGGCCGCCGCCGGGGCGTCGCGCTCGCATGCGTGTCCAAGAAGATGGCCATGCACGGCATCCAGAAGGAGTACGTTGCCAAAATCTAGGTGATGTGCCCGTCCACTAACCCGTGTAGTCTCGCTCTTGTCTCAATTCCTCCCAATCCTGCACTGAATTTCAATTTGATTTTATAGGAATTTCTATTTTCAATTCAAATAATTGCACGCTAGCATTCGATAGCGAGAGCAGTTTGCGTCTTACAGTCTCTAGCTGTTTCTACGGAGACCTCATATGTAGATTGTTGTTAGGTGCTCAGCTGTAGCGCTGCAACTGCAGTGGCTGACGCTGCAGCAGCAGCCGGCCAGCAGCTGCTCGTCGGATGGATGCATGCCACCGGCGCTGCCCTAGGTCATGAACGGTGAAAGATCGATCGGGAAAAGAGAGATGATCGGACGAAACAAAGCGACGTGGTGCAATACGGTAATACCGTAACAGAAGGGCAATACGATCTTTTCATCCTGCTAAATATATGAAAAAGAAAAAGAAAGAGAGGAAATACATCCAATGGCGGTAGAATCAAAATTGCACATGTTTGGGATCATGTCAATGTTAGTAATGGCAAAACTGCAAAGCACCATGTTTAGAGTTTCAAATTTGCACTTTTCTGCCGTATATACAGTGCTGATGAATGGGTGCTGCAGGGCTGGGACACGAACGGACGCACCAGACGCTCTCCGCCGGCTTCCCTTCGTCCTCTGCCTCCTTCCTTTCCTCGTCCCTCTCCCTCCCAGCGGCTGTTGCTGTGGCTTGTCCTCCTGCCAGCGACGGTCACAGCAAGGAGGCAAGTGGCACCGCATAGGGGCGGCCGCGGCGAGCAGGGCGACTGGGTGACAGTAGCGGCGGCGGCGCGCAGGGGATGCGCCTGCGAGATAGGTGACATGGCGTGCTTTACCGGACCCGTTCGCTTGTCGTGCTTTGGGCTGGCCCGATAACATGGCGTGCCGGGCCTGGGCCGCTTGCTCAGCCTGTGGGCGGGCACGGCACGGCCTGGTTCCGCTTCCGTGCCGTGCCTAGCCCGGTAACATTGGGCCCGTGCTTTACCGGGCCCGTGCCAGGCGGCCATTTGATCATCTATATTAAAACAGATTGCTTTCAGTTCGCCCCCTGTTCATGGTCCGGTTTTCCAACCCAAGCCAAAAAATAAATATGTTGGTTCGGTGCGGGCTGGATTTCGACGGCTTAATTAATATGCTGGGTTGATTTGGGCAGCTGGTTTCACCGGTTAACGCAGCGGTTCGCTTTACAAGACGCGCGCGCACGCATGCACGCGAGAGACTACGGCCTACACGCGAGCATGCATTGCGCAGATGAAGCTCCTGATGAACGTGGACCAAGGTAGCAGCGTAGAAAGGCCGCGTGGGTTGGCAAACACTCTGATTTAATCCGAAATTGCAATAAGTCAACATAAGAAACACCCTCACGGAAAGAGAATAGCATGCCTAGGGAACTGATCATGTTCCATACAAAAGATTTCTTAATTAAATCTAACAATAGCTTAAGTTAACTAAACTATAAGAAAATTCCCGAATGCATTCACATAAAGTTGATGTACTGCACCAAGAATACTCTCATACTTGCATACCCGTAGTGTATAACAAAGAAATCTGCAGCCTACGACAAATAAAAGAATAGTCATGATCAATGAATCTCTATATAGCATAACAACAAAATATGCAGCATAGTCAGGATCAACGAATGTCTACAGTATAATAACGAAATATGCAGCATAACAAATAATCTCTAATGTAGCTGCCTTGTGTACCCATAGATCCTATGTTTCAGATTTGGACCCTATAGAGTCAATCACCTTACCTTGTCAGAAACAAAATATACGCCTTGTCAGAAATTGCTATCCTTCAAACTCAGTGAAATCTGAAACAAAAAAGACAAGTTACATAAGTTTATTTTAAACATAATTGAAGCAAAAAAGACAAAAATATGTCCCTCTTTTGAAGGATAAAGCAAAGATACAGTTCTCGAATTCCACATCCAAATTCCAAACAAGAACTGAGAACATGGTAGGGATTACTATGGATTGAATCTTGCACCCATCCCTTTCTTTGCAAACTAAACCTAATCTCGATCTGAGCTAGGATTCATGGCTGAATACAATCCAGGAAAAAATGAATAGATATGAAAAGAGTAATGGAACCAATGGCACAGGAAGGATAGAAGGGAAATCTTGTTAGCAGAGGTCTCTATGGGGAGATGCGGTGGTGAGTCTACATCCATATCCAAGGACCCAGCAGCCATGGATGCAACAGCCTCCTTCAGTTCCCATGCTACCTCCGTCGCGAGCGCAGCCTCCACCTCGAGGCCTCGAGCGAGGCCTTCGCGCGGCATCTTCTTCCCGGCCGCCGGCCGTCGCCGCCGTCCGCCGCAGCTGCTCTTTTTTTTTCTTTCAGTGTATTGTGGTCTCGATGGTTTTCACGGGTCCACACCGCAAACCAGCATACCACCATTTCCGTTGTATGGGTCCACACCGGTCCGGCTCCAACCCGCGCTGGGATCGAGACGACGGGTCCTTCTGGATCGGGTGCGGGCTGGTACCCGATTTTGCTGAACCGATGAACAGGGCGACTTTCAGTCAACATTTTAGTAACTTCGACTAATAAAATATATAAATAACTAGCAGTAATAAATAATCGCCATGAAACCTTGACCGAATGGCTATATAATTAGCAACAATAAATGATTGCCTAAGCTAAAAATACAACCTCAAGTCATAAATAATGTTTTACTTAAGCCAAATTTATGTGACTAGATGCAGTAGCAAATTCTGCCGAGGTTGAGTAGTGCCCTTGAACAATTTAGGAGCTAATCTTAAATAGAATTGAATGCATTGTATGACTGCATATATGGGTTGCTTGTGGAGAAATGGGAGGACCAAAACTTAAGTTGCATTCATATTGAAGGAATCCGCGAAAGGGCAATCTGGTCAATTTAGTATTAGAGACAAAAAATTGTGCCCGCTAGAAACGAATGGAGAGATTATTCAACACCAGCACGATTCAATTAGTATCATGATTCCTTCTCCTTCTTATTAGAGCCTTCTTAGGTAGGCAATAGAGTAATACAGTCACTTAAATGATTTCTTAGTTTATGCGCAAGGCAATACAGTTTCAGAAAGATATACAGTAGTAATTAATCACCATATACTAACAACATTAATTAGCACACCGTCGATTTTGCATGTTGTACTATATTAAAAGGAGGATAAAAGATGATAAAATTTATTATATTGAATATTTAACTAAAATTGGGGATGTAACTCAATTGGTAGAGCACTAAGCTTCTCAGAGGTCCAGGGTTCGATTCCTCGCATCTCCAATCCAACTCTTTTTTTTTCTATTCTAGAATATGGTTCCACAAAGGTTTCTCAGGCAAAATGTTTGTCAAATCTTTTATCCACCAAACCTTAACCTCGCCGGAGAAGATGAATCCATACATGGTACAAATAAATTAAAATTCAACCGTTTGATTCCTCCCTTGCTAATTTATAGTATATAATTCATTCAGTCAACATATATCTAGAACACGATTGATGGAGAGAAAAAAACATATATCTTTGCACATCGTGTGGTTTGGACGATCCATGCATGTCCCTGCCATGAGCGTTGATTGGGCGCTTGGGTTTCAGTGGGACGGGTAGGCTGAGACACACTACCGCCGAGACCGAGAGTCCACACCGGCCGGCCGGCCGGCTTGCTTTGCCGTCAACGTCGGGACGTCACGGCCCCATGCGTTTCTTCCACGACATCATATACTCCACGCCTCCGCCGGTCTCTTCCTCCTATCTCGCACCGCACGCGGCTGAGCTCGCAGCTCTATATAGACACGGCGCCCCCGCGCGCCCGTCCCTGTCCCGGCCATACCCTCCGATCCTTCGCCGATCGAGCTAGAGCCTAGAGCTACTATACCACCACCGCAGCAATGGCCTGCGGCCACTCCGCCTCCGCGCTCCTGCTGCTGCTGGCGGTGGTGGCCTCCTCCGCCTGCTGCGGCCGCGCCGCGCCGGCGGGGGCGCTGGTGACGCGCGTGCCGGGTTTCGGGGGCGCCCGGCTGCCGTCGAAGCACTACGCCGGGTACGTGACGGTGGACGAGGCGCACGGGCGGCGCCTCTTCTACTACCTGGTGGAGTCGGAGCACGACCCGGCCGGGGACCCCCTCGTGCTCTGGCTCAACGGCGGCCCGGGGTGCTCCAGCTTCGACGGCTTCGTCTACGAGCACGGTCCGTCCGCCGTCGTTGATCCGATCGATCCCCCTCTTTTCTTCTCTGCGAATTTTTCTCCTTTGGCCAAGCAATAGTCGCCGTCGTTTGGTCTCTGTTGCGTTGCGGTCGCCGAACGGCCAGCAGAGCGGCCGAGGCCGCCGGGAGAGCGGCCGGCGCAGGAAGAAGCTAAGCGTGCGGGTGGGGACTGGGGACTGTTGGCTGCTGCGCTGTTGCTTTCTACGCATCGCGTAAAGGAGCCCCCGCCCGTACCCCGTCGCTGTCTTTCTGCCCCATTTTGTCTTGGGAAAGCTAACTACTATACCAAGATATTATTCCTACTCCATTTCCTCACCTCATTCTTTCTTCTCTCCCGCTTTGGCCATTCTTTCCTACTTCGACGAGATCGTCAGGATCTTCCCAGCACGTTAGACGTACGGTTAGAGTAAGGGTATGATCCACCGATGACCACGGGAACAAGTGGCGGCGTTGGGAGCAACAGGTTGTCAGGCACTGGAACGGTGATGCAAAAGTCTAGACAAAAAAAAAGAGCTGAAGAGAATCGATAGTCCAAAATTTAGATATTAATTATTTGCGCAAAAAATCCTAGGTGGGCTCTGATCTGAATGGACCTTTTCATGACAAATAATGTGCGTTCTTTTTGGTTCAGGACCATTCAACTTTGAGTCAGGAGGGTCAGCTGGAAGCCTGCCAAAGCTTCATCTCAATCCATATAGCTGGTCCAAGGTTGGGCATTTGATCCATCGGTCCTACATATATAATTAGCCGAAATTATCTGGTAGTTTATCAAAATTGAGAGTAGTGATTCTGTTCTTGTAGGTGTCTAGTGTGATATACTTGGACTCCCCTGCCGGTGTTGGCCTGTCATACTCGAAGAATGCTTCAGATTATGAAACTGGCGATCTTAAGACCGCTGCTGATTCACATACTTTTCTTCTCAAGGTATATTATAGTTGTTCTTTCATGCTGGTGCAGTAAAATTATCATCTGCTTGTGGAACAAACAGCTCAGTCATTTTTTCTCTCTTTTTCTACTATTAACCAGTGGTTTCAGCTCTACCCTGAGTTTTCGAAAAATCCATTTTACATAGCCGGAGAATCGTATGCCGGGGTTTATGTTCCTACCCTTTCACATGAAGTTGCCAAAGGTTTGGCTTTAGGATTGTAATCAATTATCCTTAAACAACTATTAAATGCCTTCCATTCTTGTTATACCTACAAATTGTTCCACAGGAATCCATGAAGGAGTTAAGCCAACTATAAATTTTAAGGTTAGTAAATTTTCTTATATTGCTGCCTCCATAAGAACTTTAAACGTGGTTACCAAGGAAATCTCATGTTAGGGCTACATGGTCGGCAATGGTGTATGTGACACCGCGTTTGACGGTAATGCCCTGGTACCATTTGCGCATGGAATGGGTCTAATTTCAGATGATATATACAAGGTATGTCTGTACTCCGACTGAAATCACCGATCAGAAGTATCCTTCATCACTAAATTTTAGTAATAATGAAATCAGAATGCTTCCTTGCACCCTAAGAATAAATGCGTAGTATTTGTTAAACTTCATTTTTTCGAAAATGGAAACTTTATTAATATCAAGTAGCCCATATCTGTTAAAAATCGTGAGGCCTTTGAATTTATCTGTATATATCAACCCGTGGCTATGTTCTTCCAAATAGAATCAACTATACTTGCAGGATAAAGACTATGTCTTTGAAGAGCCCAGCTGAATTAACCGACATCTCTATTCATAATGCAGGAGGCCAATACTGCATGTCAAGGAAATTACTGGAATGGTAGCACTGACAGATGCGAAGAAGCACTATCGAGAGTCGATGCGGTAAGCCGCCAGTGACACTATCTGGTAAAAATCAGTGCTGTTCTCTTATGATATATTATGTTCTTGTGTAGGAAATCGAAGGATTAAACATTTATGACATTCTTGAGCCATGCTACCACAGCACATCTATCAAAGAAGTGATCCCACAGAAGAGCAGAGCGCCTCAAAGTTTCAAAGATCTTGGTGCAACTGCCAAGCCCCTTCCGGTAAGAACAAGAATGCTTGGACGGGCCTGGCCTCTGAGAGCTCCTGTAAGAGATGGGCGCGTTCCATCGTGGCAGGAACTTGCCGTTGCCGCTGCCGGTGGAGTTCCGTGTATGGTGAGCACAAGTGCAGTACCCTTTTCTAGCTCTGCGTTCTCTTATGATCTGTTTAAATGTTAATCTTCTGGAGAGATTGCTCTTTTCGAAGATTGCCTAGCTAAAATTCACCATATGTGTATGCTAGTGTAGTAATACACTGATACTAATTAATATCGCGCCACCGCATTTTTTTTCATTTCGTTTATCTTCATCTTCTCCGGTTGTCCTATATAAGGCAGGCACTTCTTCCAACTAAAAGATTTATTTGACTTTTATCTGGTTCCTATTCCATTGCATGCATTTTCTTCTCGAAATATATAGGAGTTAATTTTCCCCCAAGAGAAGAATGATTCATTTTGCCCCATTTCTTACCCTGTCTTGTTTGCTTAATCTTCAGAGTGATGAAGTTGCAACAGCATGGCTGAACAACGATAGCGTCAGATCTGCGATTCATGCTGAACCAGTATGATAGTCATATAGTAATCATCTTGTATTTGATTGATCGAATTTTAAAACTTTCCATCTTCTAACCTTACAATGTTAGGTGAGTTCAATAGGACCATGGCTCATATGCACAGATAAATTGGATTTTCGTCATGATGCTGGGAGTATGATCAGTTATCACAAGAACCTTACAAGCCAGGGTTACCGTGCTCTCATTTACAGGTACATTAAGTGTAATATCCTTTTGGTTCTCAAGTTCTTTAGTCTCAGAGAAGCTGATATTATCAATGATATATTTATTTTGCATTTGTTTCAGCGGCGACCATGATATGTGTGTACCTTACACTGGGAGTGAAGCATGGACTGCATCATTAGGCTATGGAGTCCTTGATTCGTGGCGGCCGTGGTTCACCAATGAACAAGTTTCTGGGTATTGAACAAAAATTGATTCGGCATTTTTTGATCTAGATTTTTTAATCATTTTATCCTAGAGACTGAATTATTCTTTTTTTTATGAATTCACAATCAACAGAATTACCATTTGTTTCATGATTTCGATTTTTTGTTTGAATGCTATCCATAAACAAACGTACCTCATCTTTTTTTTTTTTGCTTGTTATGCTCATCAGGTACACCCAAGGATATGAAAAGGGCCTCACTTTTGCAACTATTAAGGTAAACACTGTTTCTAACTTTGTCAGTTAATCCATTATAATTTGCAAACAAGCAGGATTGTAGCCTGCCAAGTCAAAAATAAAATATGTTTAATGATATGAATACATTACTGAAACACGAAAAATAAAAGCAAGATTAAGTCGCCTTCAACTATCCTGTTGTTCATTTCACAGGGTGCTGGCCACACAGTTCCTGAGTATAAACCTCAGGAAGCATTGGCTTTCTACAGCCGTTGGCTTGCTGGTTCCAAGTTGTGAAGCTCATGAAGCCTGCTGCTGCTGATGGGAGGCATATTTCCATGAAACAAAGAACAACATGAAGAAATTGGATAATCCATAGAACAATAAGGCCATCGGAGGATCAAAGTTCCTAGCGCCAACTACAGTGTTGCATTCTTTTCTGCAAATATTATATCAATGCAGCTGTTTTGTTTCCATGCATTTTTCATGCCTTCACGGTGTGGCCAAACATTTGTGACAATTTTCGTTGACATTTTGAAATCCCAAAGGTATCAATGTCTGCTATTTGTTTTGATCCGTACAAGATTTCCCGCTGTGTTGTCAAATCTCTCTCAATAAAAGATATGTGGAATACAAATCTTTTGATACGGATTTAATTTGTACCATAAACATGCATGGAACTTGATTTTTTTTAGAAAAAGGATATTGTTGCGCTGGCGTCTAGAGAGGAATTTGATAGTTGTCGGACAAAACTATGAAGTTTGATTTTTTTCTTTTCAAAATTTATGATGCCCTGTAAAAATAAACAGAGGAAATATTTATAACATTGATAAATAATGATGTAAAGTGGATGTTCAAACAAAAAGTCCCAAACTTCAACTTATGCAACTAGGGTCGTAAAGGATACTCTCCTAATATTTCCACAAAGAAAAAAAAATACTGTGCATGATTGTAAAGGAGAGAAGCTCTGGTGAGCCTCTGCAACTAGTAGGCTCGAGACAAGCTTGAGTTGACAGTAGACACCAAAAGTGTATGTTTGGATGATCAACAACTTTACGGCAACTAGGTTCCGTCAAGTGGCTTGGCAAAAAGGGTGTGACCAACAAATTGTTTGCAACGTCATGATTTCATTTTTTAGAAACAGTCAAACAGATCACCCAATCCCCATAGGCTGCCTTATCAAAAAAAAAAAATCCCCATAGGCTGTAGGGAAATATGCATGAATGCATTTCCCTATACTAAATTAAACCCTGTAGATTTTGAGGGGATCCCGCTCCAAAACATGGCATATTTGTAAGATCCTGAGAAAATCTCGGGACATCTACCTGAGACTGCATATTTTGCTCGAAGTATTAATGGTAATGGCTATGAGACTGTGCAGGCGTTGCGGCCGTGTCAATGACACCACATCCCTTGACCCTTGGGCAGTATCTGCAGGCACGCAGAGCTAGCTCTATTTAATCGCACGCCCGGCCGGGCTCGGGCACACCATCCGTCGAGCTCCGACTCTTCTCCGACACCGGCCGGCAGCAATGGCCTGGTCTTGGTCTGTCTCTGCTCCGTCGTCGGCTCCGACGGCAGCAGCCTTCGTCCTCCTGCAGCTGCTGGCAGCCTTCGTCTGCAGCTGCCGCTCCGCGCCGCCGGACGCGCTGGTGACTCGCCTCCCGGGGTTCGAGGGCGCCCAGCTCCCGTCGAAGCACTACGCCGGGTACGTGACGGTGGACGAGGAGCTCGGGAGCAGGATGTTCTACTACCTGGTGGAGTCGGAGCGCGACCCGGGCAAGGACCCCCTCATGCTCTGGCTCAACGGCGGGCCAGGATGCTCCAGCTTCGACGGCTTCGTCTACGAGCACGGTGCGTCCATTACTTGTCGTGACAAAGGTCATGAGAACTGCTGTTCATTACTGTAGCAGGTTGCAGTTATAACTTATAAGTACATTCTTTTTTTGCTGGAAAACCTGAAGAATCATAGATATTGAAGGGCCAGTTTCTGTCGTTGGGTGTGCTGAACTTGATGTTCTTTTCATACACTTCATCTTATTCTTCAATGTTGCGACACTTTACATCATTGGTTATCTCGTTCAGGGCCATTCAACTTTGAGTCAGGAGGGTCAGCTGGAAGCCTACCAAAGCTTCATCTCAACCCTTATAGCTGGTCCAAGGTTGGATCCATTTACATAATAACCATAAACCATCTGTTCATTCAATCTGAACGAGAGCTATGATATTTCATTTTCACTTTAGGTGTCTAGTGTGATATACTTGGACTCCCCTGTTGGTGTTGGTCTGTCATACGCCAAGGATAAGTCCAAAGCTTATACAACTGGCGACCTTCAGACTGCTAATGATTCTCATACTTTTCTTCTGAAGGTATGTATATATAGAGGTTCATCATGTTTGGTGAATGGTGATGTCAATTTTTATCATCTGTTTGTGGAACAAAAGGCTGAGTTATTTTTCAATTCTTTCTTGTTTACTTTTAACCAGTGGTTTCAGCTCTACCCTGAGTTCCAGACAAATCCATTTTACATAGCTGGAGAATCGTACGCCGGCATTTATGTTCCTACCCTTTCACATGAAGTTGTCAAAGGTGTTTGCTTTGGGATCGTAATCACCGTTAAAAAGCTTTGATTGTTTTCATATTCTTGTTGCTGACAAAATGTTACACAGGAATTCACGAAGAAGTCAAGCCAACTATAAACTTTAAGGTTATTAAGGGATTTTCTTATATTGCTGCCTGCGTGAGAACTCCAAATATATATGGTTACCTAGGAAATCTAAAGTTTAATGTTTTATTCTGTACTCTTATTTTAGGGCTACATGGTTGGTAATGGTGTATGTGACACCGTCTTTGATGGTAATGCTCTTGTACCGTTCGCACACGGAATGGGTCTGATTTCAGATGATATGTACAAGGTCTGTCTGTACTCCAACTGAAATGCCCGTACCAAAAATTTCCTTCCACCATGAATTGTTGATGATACAATCAGAACACTTCATCATATCTCCTCTTCTCTAATGCACATGTGGCTATATTGAAAAAAAATAATCAACAACTGGCAAGAACATTGGTTTCGATTTGAACTGCCAGCTGAATTGACCACCAATTCTATTCACAATGCAGGAAACCAGAACTGCATGTCATGGAAATTACTGGAATGACTCCAGCAGTGATGAATGCCGAACAGCACTATCGAATGTCGATACGGTAAACCAGTGACACTATCTGGTAAAAATCAGAGCCGTTCTTGTAACTTATCCTATTTTCTTGTGTAGGTAATTGCGGGATTAAATATTTATGACATTCTTGAGCCGTGCTACCACAGCAAAAATATCAAAAAAGTGACCCCACAAAATAGCAGAACGCCTCTAAGTTTCGAAGATCTTGGTGTAACTGATAAGCCTCTTCCAGTAAGAACAAGAATGCTTGGACGGGCCTGGCCTTTGAGAGCTCCTGTAAGAGCCGGGCGTGTTCCATCATGGCAGGAACTTGCCGCTGATGTTCCGTGTATGGTGAGCACAAGTGCAGCACCCTTTCTTTAGCTCTATTGTTTTTTGTGATCTGTCAGAGTGTTAGTTTTCTGGAGAGATTGCTCTATTTCTGCACTACACAAATGTGCTAGATCTTTTACACTCCCACATTTCCTTAACAGAAGTCAATGTTGGCTTCCAACCTTGCTTTTTTCTTACAAACCGAACATGGGTCGAGTTTCTTTATCTTCTATGGCTATCATGCATGTGGCATGCATGCACATTGTCCAACTAAAAGATTTATGTGATTTTTATCCGGTTCCATTCCATTGTATGGATTTTATTCTTGAAATGCATAGGAGATAATTTTACTCCCACAAGAAGCATGACTCATTTTGTGCCAATTCTTATCGTATCTCATTTGCTTAAATTTTCAGAATGATGAAGTTGCAACAGCATGGTTGAACAATGATAGCGTCAGATCTGCGATTCATGCCGAGCCAGTATGATAGCAATATATTAACCATGTTGCATTAGATACATCGAGTTTCAGAACTATTCATCTTCTAACCATAGTTTCCCATTTACATGTTAGGTCAGTTCAATTGGACCATGGGTCTTATGCACAAATGCATTATTGAATTTTGATCATGATGCCGGGAGTATGGTCATTTATCACAAGAACCTTACAAGCCAGGGTTATCGTGCCCTCATTTACAGGTACTTGACTTTAGAAACCTATAATATCCTTTTAGCCCTTGCAACCTTAAATTAGCCTTAGAAGAAGCTGATATTATAAGTATATATTTAATTCCATTTGTTTCAGCGGTGACCATGATATGTGTGTGCCTTACACTGGGACCGAAGCATGGACTACATCTTTGGGCTATGGAGTCATTGATTCATGGCGACAATGGATCGCCGATGAAGAAGTTTCTGGGTATTTGAACAAACAGCGATTCAGTAATTTTTGTCCTAGGATGTTTGATTTGGTTTATCCTAGAGATTGGATTATTCTTATATATGAATTCACAAACAAGCTACAATTTCTTTTGCGAGGCAAATTTTCAGATAATTAATGATCTCTTATTTTCATGATCTCAATATAACGTTTATATGTTATACAAGAGGGGAAAAGGAGATGTAACTCGCATATTTTCCTTGTTATACTCCTTAGGTACACCCAAGTATACGAAAATGGCCTCACTTTTGCAACTATTAAGGTGAACGTTATTTCTAACTTTGTCTATTGGTGCATTGATATGTATATGCGATTGAATACATTAATGAAACACGAAATTACCAAAGCTTTGAAATTAAGTTGCCTTTAACTATCTGCTGTTCCTTTCACAGGGTGCTGGGCACACAGTTCCTGAGTATAAACCACAGGAAGCATTAGCTTTCTACAGCCGTTGGCTTACTGGTTCTAAACTGTGAAGCTCCTGAATTCTTAACGCATCTGCATAGAATGGGGAATCAAACAAAGCACAATGTGAAGAAACTGGATAACCCATACAACAAATAATGCACTCAAACTGGATAACCCATACAACAAATAATGCACTCAAAGGAGCGAAGTACCTAGCGCCAACTACAATGTTGCATTCTCTATTTTTGCAAACATTATGTATGCAACTTTTTACAGGCATTGTTCATGCCTTCAAGGTGTGGCCATAAAAACATGACATTTGAAATAGTTGTCTACTCTCTTGTTTGGATCCATAACAACGACAATATTGGACCAAGGTTTTTCAGATAGTACTGTTACATAACTCATCCCAACATTTGTACAATAAACATGTGCAAAATTCAGTAGTTGTTAGTCAAAACTACGAAATTTAAATTTTTAAAATTCTAAAATAACTAAAAAAGAAACAGATGGGATGTTTAGAATATCAATAACGATATAGAGTGGACATCCGAACAAATGATCTGATCTTCAACTCATTATTATCCAACTAGGGATGTAAAGGATACTGTTCTAATAGTCCCACAAAGAAAAAACAAACTGTGGTTGTAAAGGAGCCGAGCTCTAGTGAACTTCCCCATCTCAGATTGAGACAAGCTGGAGAGGTAAAGTGGCTTTTCATAAAAGGTGTGGCCAAAATTTTATACACAAGAAGTTCGGTAAACATAATAACAGAGCAATTGGTTTCACTGACCTAGACTTCGACAGATTTTTACTGGAAAGATTAACATGACGAGAAATTGGCTTCACTGCAACTAGGAATCATGAAAACCATTTTCTGAAGCGTGGAGGTTTCCTCGAGTCTGAACCTTTGGAGCAAACTCTGGTGTTTGGAGCATGCGTGTGCGGCATCAACGTAGGATTTAGAGATAATAGCACATAGCATGTTCTACTGTGTATATGTGTGCGCGCAAAAGGAAACTAGCTCAAGTTCAGTGAAGGTCGCGACAGAACCTCCACACGCAGTCAGTGATATATATGCGCGAATTCTGATTACTTTCCCGGCGTAAACAGATGTTCTTGTGTGCATGGTGCAAACTGTTGTCTGAAACCCAGAAAGCAAATGAGGTGTGTGACAGTAGAAGGTGATGCCATGCATCTTATTTCAGGCCATGTTTAGCAAGATCAGCTATTTTCAGCTCACGACATTGCTTTCCACGGATTCTGCGATATGGAAGGATTTTTACAGGCGTTGCTGCAAGTAGTTTCACTGAATCGGCTTGTGGACACGCTGATATTCAGAACGAGCAGAATGTTTTTAGTGCAGTCCAAGGTTTCAAGCCTCTCCTACATGTAAGCATGTGAATTTGCATTGGTCAGTGGATGATCTACTAAAAAAGGAGTGTAGCAGATATAGGACTATATTATATCTCCTGGCCTCTGTCAGTTCAAAGGGAGAAAGAAACAGATCATGACACTAGTATATAGAATAGACTACGAATCCGAAATTAAAGATTCGGATTATCTTTATTAATCCCGGTTTTCATACTCGGGACTAAAGGGTCTGTGTAAGATAAAAAAAAATTACTCCACACCCAGAACTCAAATCCGAGACCTCTTGCCTTGCATATAGTTTCGTTGCCATCCCACCTACACAACATATGTGACTCTACTTGGGATACCTTCCTTTTGAAATAACCAATGGAGAACCCTTTGGTCCGGGTTGGTAACAACAAATGGGACTAAAGGATCCTTTAGTTCGGGTTGGTAACACCAACCGAGACTAAAGGGTGATTCTTTAGTCCGGGTTGTGTCGGTGTTTTACCACCACACCCACCGAGGGATACCCCCGAGGTGGTGAGTTTGTAGGTAGAGTATCGCCGAGATCAGGAACTCGAAGGTGCAAAGGAACATAAGGTTTAGACAGATTCGGGCCGCCGAGAGCGTAATACGCTACGTCCTGGGTGGTTTGTATTGCCTTTGATGGTGAATGGGTGATCTCCTGGGTGATTCCCTGGATGATCGCTGGATTCTCTCCTGGAGGGGATCCTGTCCGCCCTTATATAGTCTGAGGGGACAGGTTTATATAGAGATCCTAGTCGGATACATGCCCTAGAGTCCTACCTGAGTACTTTTCTGGTCGTTCCCTACTATATCCGACTAGTTTTACTACTGTAAGAGTAGTTCTACTAGACTACGAATAGTTACAACAGATGTAGGGCGTGGACCATATCCCAACCCTTATCCTATGAAAAGTATGCCACGTGTACGGTCCCGTGTACTCGGATCTAACGAGTTGGTGTTACCAATCGGGACTAAAGATAGACTTTTAGTGCTGGTTGGAGCCACCAATCCCTCCCCCACCTCCAGGGTCGTGGCCGTTGGACCCAGAACTAATGATTACATGAGTTCCGGACCCAACCCAGACCAAGACAAATATGAAAAACCAATGACCCTAGCGTGAATATGCCTGCCAATTTGTCATCCATACAAGTTATTGATTATTGTATTGCTCTAGGCTACATGGCCCGGCTGTGGAGATTTCTGCAAACCATTAGCTGCAGTACGTGCATTGGCACCGTGCAGGAACACAAGCAATTCCGGGCTTGCCATAGGGCCCACCTGGAGTTTTGCGGTTACATATGCCGAAGCATGCCGCCGCGCCGTTATTACTACTACGATCCATATGGAAGACTTAACTGCTTGCAGTTCATGGCGATCAGTAGACTTGCAACATTCCTTGTGGCCGTCGTCACCGTACCTATGATCAATAGAAAATTAGAAACGAACCAAAGATTCAGATTGCGCCACACGTTGTTTGAGAGAGAGAGAGAGAGAGAGAGAGAGAGAGAGAGAGCGCATACATGAGGACAGCACCAGAGTGACAAGGCTGAAAATGAACAGGCGGCTGGCGTCCGTCATCCTCGTCTAGAAAGTAGAAACCTTGCGCACTACAGGACGGAAGGGAAGACTGAAGGTTGTGTTTTATGAGCTTGGTGTTGATCCCATGGACTGCCAGTGCTCTTTATAGTGGACACGATAGGCATCGATTTTACAGCACAGCTGCAGGCCATATATAGAATAGCAAGATATTAACCTTCCATAGAATATTTGAAGGATTTATATTGTTTTGATCAATCATTCCATGGAGCCTCTGAAGCACCTCTTTTTTATTTAATCGATCTCTACATATATCTCACAAATCTAAATCTCTATCCTCTGTCTGTATCTCTATTCTCTTTTCTTTTCTTTCTCCTAAAAATAAGTAAGGTTCCCCATCCGTCGTTCTAGTTTCACTCGCGTTCTGCTTTTGTAGAGATATGTGTGCCAATATGTAGGTTGTCTCCACTCTGATCTGCGTATATATAAACACAATAATAAAATTAAGCTAGGATTTTCAACTAGAAATAGATTTGAACTGCTGGTCCGATCCGACCATAAAAGATTGAAATTGATTAAAGACTTTATGCTTTAATTCAGGAAATGGTTAATGGCAAGATGAGATGTAAGAATTTAATTTTTAAATTATAACTGATTTCAAATTAAAATCAGCAAGTTGTTTCCCTTGCAAGATGATAAGTAAGAATTTGTAACCGAGTTCAAATTCAAATCAACTAGACAAGGTACCCATTGACTACCGGCCCACTACTGGTGTCCTAAACGGGCCGGTAGTGGGCCCGCAAAGAGTCCCGCGGTTGCGCGGCGGCGTTTGTGGGGGCCTATCTCTTTCTCCGAAGAAGTCTTCGCTTCGCCTGCCTCGGTCGGCGCCGACGCTTCCAAATTCCTCCAATCGACTCCTCCGCACCGTCCTCGCTTCGCAATCCCCAGCACCAGCAGCTCCCCTCTCCTCCCCCAAAACCCTACCCTCCCCGAGCGAGCGAGCGGGCTCCGGGCCGCCAATGGACGGAGGAGGCGGATTCATGGGCCCGCCGCCGGTCCCCCGCTCGCCGGAGGACGTCTTCCGGGACTTCCGCGCGCGCCGGGCCGGCCTGATCAGGGCGCTCACCACCGGTAACCCCCGCCTCGCCTTTGCCTTCGCCTCATCTACCCCCATCCGACGCCTTCTGGGGCTCCGAGTTCTCACTGGTTTCCCGCTGGCTCTCTGCAGATGTGGAGAAGTTCTACGTGATGTGCGACCCAGGTGAGCTCGCCCTGCCTGCCCTGCTCTGGTCTGCTCTGCTCCCCCGATTCGATTGGGATTTCTAGGGTTTGGGGGTGCGGAATCAGATGTTACTGGGCGGATTTGGAGCACGTTTGCTTTTCAATCTCTGAGAGCTCCCTCCGAGGACCGATCTGGGGACCTTATTCAGCTGATTTTCGATATTTTCCCTCTTAATTTCTGGAGTTCTCCGCCCGGATTTCGGTTTCGGTGTGCCCCGGGAAGCTATTTGGCCGGCGGATCCCAGCTCCGTTTCCGCGGGTGACGACCACTGAGCTTTGCTTCCGGTTTCGCGACGTATTAGTAATAGTCCTCGTGCAACAGTTCATCTGGGGGAGGGAAAGGGGGACGGGGAATCCTTATCTTCTGATGAGCTGGACGACCGCACGGCCGGCCAGTCATCCCCAAAAGTCGTGCTCCTGTCCATTTACCGTTATGCTCCCGGACAACGACTTTTTCAGCAGTTTTTCTGCTACTGTACGAGGGGTATTTCCGGGAGTTTCCGTGAGTGCGTGATGTCAAGCGATGGGAGTGTCAGGATAACATTTGTTTTTTCGAGTAACAAGTCAACATTGTTTTCCTTTCTGGGCACCTAAATGATTCAGCTTGGGGACGGGTGTATCGCAAACAATTATAATTATGTCACTGCATTTTTCCCAGGATTTAAGTCGTCATGTCCCACTCTGTCCATCCTACATGGAAACAAGGGCATGCACCTTGGTCACTTGTTATTATCGACAGGCCCTGAGGTTTATATGGGTTAATGCCACGTTTATGATTTTGTTTTCCACAGATGCATGGGTTTAAAGCTTGCACTGCTTTTAAATATTATATGCTTAGCTCGGGAAACTAGCACTTACTAGGTCCTGTTGGCAATGCAAGATGAGTTGCTCAGTACTGGTCGGAAATTGTGGGGGAGAAAATAGTCAATGGGCTTCTTATTGGTTGATGTATATGGAACTGATTTCTTCATGTTGTAATGTCACAAGGGGCCATGAAGACTCTTCTTTCATGCACTTTGTCATAGAGTCTTCCCTTTTGTGTTCCAGTTCCTTGTTTCATGAAATGATCAATTTCAAATGGATGGTTCAGTCTCTCCTTGTCGTCCTGCTTATTTTATGGTTACCAAAATCCCGCTTTAGAACTATGACCACCCAATTTGAGAAATTATCTTCTTCTTTTTTTTGTGCAGAGAAGGAGAACCTATGTTTGTATGGACTTCCCAATGAGACATGGGAAGTGAACTTGCCTGCAGAGGAGGTCCCTCCTGAACTCCCAGAGCCAGCTCTGGGAATTAACTTTGCACGTGATGGGATGAATGAAAAAGATTGGCTGTCACTTGTTGCTGTGCATAGTGACTCTTGGTTATTGTCGGTTGCATTTTATTTTGGAGCAAGGTTTGGTTTTGACAAAGAATCCAGGTATTTAATTTGTTCTTTTTATAAGAATTCGATTTGTTATTTCTGTACTTGACTTATTTCATGTCAGTGGGCATGGGCCTATCTCGTTAAGTATCTCATAGTTGCGAAATGTGAATATGATAGTATCAGGATCTTAGATTTTGATTGAGAAGTGAGAGTGGAAAGAGATTGTCACTGGTTAGTTAGATAGAGGATATGGAGAAGATGATGGTATGTTGGTTATTTTATCCAATATGTATGGAGGAAGAAAGATTAAAGGGTTTTCTTTTTAGGACAAAGTGTATTTTTCATCCCTCAAATATTGCAAAAGTTTGATATTCATCCCTCATATTTCATTTGGTGCAAATCAACCCCTTAACTAACTAAACCGGTGCATTTATCATCCCCACCTTAGCTTAATAATGGTTTAGTGTCATATAATATTGGTTTGGGTCATGTAATTATCTATCTAATCATTGCTTAGCCACGTCTAACATTGAGTTAATTGCTATAATAGTTTGGTGTGAATCGATTCCGTTAAAAATTTTTTGATACAATTTTTATAGGTACCAAATTTCGAGGATTTACTGAATTTTATTATGGACTTTATATCTTCAACTCAGCATATTACATTGCCAAGCAGGGTTAGTCAGATGATTTGCATGGCATAAATCACCATTAGATAGCACTAAACCATTGCTAAACTAAGGTGGGGATGATAAATGCACTGATTTAGTTAGTTAAGGGGTTTATTTGCACCAAATGAAATATGAGGATAAATGTCACACTTCTGCAATACTTGAGGGATGGAAAATACACTTTCCTTCTTTTTATGATCACTGGGAAATAAGCCATATTTGTGCTTCCATGGCACTAAAGAAATTATCTTTATTTGGATGTCAGTTCACTTGTTGCATATCTTGGTCATGTCAAGTGGGCAATGGTTCCATCTGCTTTCGTTGTTGAGTAGTCAACTTACAACTAAGCCTACAACATCCTTATTTCAGTTTATGTTGGATATTGACAGCTGTTGTATCTTCAAGCTTACTTATAGTGTTCCATTTTTCTGAAATCGCTAAATTTTGCAGTTACTTTGGTTGTAGTCTGCAGTAGTTTCAGCTTATTCACATTGTTTTCACTTCTGAGGCCTTTCAGTTTTTTTTCCTTCCAGGTATAGCTATAGCTTAGACATGAACATCACATGCAACCAAATGTTACATCTGTACACTGGCCTTGAGCTACAGTTTAGTTTGGGATGCTATGAACCTCTCTTCTTTTTGTTTAAGTTAGTTGTATACTGTCAGGTGGAGCTTTGAGCATAGTTAAAGAACCAACTTTTTCTAAATACATGCCAGTTTGCATATCCATTGTTAGAATTAGTAATATGGGCTCTTACATTGGTGTGGAATGAATTGATCACTGGTGATAGAGGTTTAGGTGCTGCTGAATATTTCCAAATATATTTTCACCCATACTGTTTCATTAAATTGGTTAACAATATTTAATTGGCATCAAATTTACCTAAGCCTTTAGAATGACCATAAATGCTATACTAGAGTGTTCTGATATATTTGACAATAACTTGCCCTATTCATTCCATGATTACTTTGATGTGCCCTGTGTTGCCCCTTCAAGACAAGTGTTTTCTTTTTCTTCTTCTCAGATATTATTTAATTTCATATGTTTCATGTGAAGTCCTTGTGTCCAAAGATCTCCCAGTGTTAGATTATTAGATTTTGATCAAAACCATAGAACAAAAATTTCTTTGTTTCAAGCTGTTTGACACTGATGGAGTTACCTTTTGACGATTGGCTTGCAGGAAACGGCTCTTCACCATGATCAACAACCTTCCCACAGTATATGAGGTTGTCACAGGAACCGCCAAGAAAGAGCCCAAAGACAAAACCCCTAAAAACAGCAATAAGAGTAACAAAACTGGCTCGAAGGTATGAAGTTTCGATTGCACTGTCATCAATTTTACATGACAAGCAGCCAACTAACTGATTCTCTTTTGACACTGAACATTTGGTGAATATACACAGCCGTCACGCCAGTCAGAACCCAATTCAAGGGCCCCGAAGATGCCACCTTCAAAGGAAGAGGAGGAGAGTGAAGGGGAGGATGGGGAACCACAGGAAGACCATGAGAGCACGCTGTGCGGCGCATGCGGCCAAAGTTACGACGACTTCTGGATCTGCTGTGACCTGTGTGAGAAATGGTTCCATGGCAAGTGCGTGAAGATCACCCCAGCCAAAGCGGAACACATCAAGCAGTACAAGTGCCCCTCCTGCACAGGCAGCAAGAGGGCGAAGGCTGGAGTCTAGGAAACCTGAATAGCCAACAATGCTCTAAGGAGCCTTGACGAGTTGAGCTAAAGTTCTCAGGTTAGGGCAGCTATAGATTCGAATACCTTGTCTGGATATTGTCGGCGTTGATGCTTGAGGATCCATCTAAATTTAGTGTCAGTACTTATGATTACTGACTGACTGTTGTAGTGTGTGTGGCCTCAAGCACCTATGCTCTATAGTCTACTGAATTGTGTGCTTTAGATTCCAACTATGCCATGTATGATCATTTAGTCGTTTTAAAGTTAGATTTCTGTCATTTTTCCTGACTGGGTTCTTTCATCAGGTGCACATACAAATCTTTCAGAAAAGGTAAGGCCCAAATGGTGTCCTGTTATGCATGATTCAGTTCTCTTAAAATGCTGGTGGCATACGTGTTGTAGCAATCGTTCTGCCTGGTCGTTGCGCCTTATGTGCTTTCTCCTGCATGTTCGAAGCTACTTTTTTTTTTTCTCCCTTGTTACTACTCAGGTTTGATGGTTGCTATTACTAGCATAGTAGCATTTGTTCAGGACAGGCTTTCATCGGAAGAATCTATTTAAATTTTTAGCTTTTTATTTATTAATAGTTTAAAAAATATTTTAGCTTCCTCATCGCCGGTGTCTGCATCGGTGGCCGCAGTGAGTGTCACCACCATGTCCCCGGCGTGAACGCTGCAGCCGGCGTCGTGAGCCCAAGCACCAGCAGCGCTCCCAGCAGCTCCGGCAACCTGACGACCATGCCCGACAAAGCGCGGCCGTCATCGTCGGTCCGCGCAGCGGCGGCGAGAGAAGGCCTTGGCGATCAGCAGTGGCAGTGGAGTGAGTTCCTGGCCGATGACGCTGGCGTTGGGACGGAGCTGCGCTGCGCTGCTGGGATCTCCGAACCTGGCTCGTCCAGCTTGACTGGACAACATGTTCAGAGATCATTAAAGCTGATAATAATTCTTGGCATCAGCTGACCCAAAAAAATGCAGTATCAGTTGATTTGTTGCTCTAGCCTCTTGGACCATCAAGTGTTGGATAGATTCTTCAGGATTAGATCATTAGAAGATGTAAAATGGTAATTGTGACAGTAAATTGACATTCACTGAAGGTAACATATAGCTGATTAGATCATTAGAATTGACGTTTACTGAAGGAAACATATAGCTGGAACATAGCACAGTAGAACAAGCAATTTGTAACCAAGTTTATATTGATCTGTTGCACTCAGGAGATGTTCTCATCCGGTACTCTCTGAAAACATACATCTATCTCTGATAAAGCAGAGGAAGCGTACATCAGTTTTCAGGGCAAATCATCACCGGATGAGAGGCACACATGTCTGAAAACCTGGAGGGCAGAAGATTCATCTGTTCAATTAAGGAATGCACGTTTCATCCGGCCAACGAATCCTTATGTTGTGTGTAAGACTTGGCCGTCAGATGATAGAAATGAATCACACCGGTTACAATCATCGGAAGATAATGGCAGGCTTTCTGTGGATGCTGAAAAGCCCATTTTGGACCTTCTACTTCACAAAACAAATTAACAGAGCGTCGAGCAATCAAATTGCGTCAGTAGGTATCTGCATTCGCATGCTAGATGGAAACTGAGAATCTGAGCATGTGTCACTGAAACCTGTCTGCTCACCGTGTCACCGTTGCAAATGCATTGCCGCTTGCAGGCTAGCAGCGGGCCTAGCTAGGCAACCTACAGCCTGCCGGCGGCGTCTGGACTGTGGACAGTGGTGGATGAAATCCGCCATGAGGAAGAGGAAGTAAAGGTACGGTCTGCCGGTGTGGGGCGGCGCTCCGGCGAGGCGCTGCATGAAGAGGATTGGAGTGCATCACCCTGACGCGAGATCGACCCTAGGAGGGTTGGTACCTGAGCCGGGGAGTGCCACCGTGGCTCGACCGGAGAGTGGACGGGAGCTCGTGCGGGACTGCCGGTGGGGATGGTTGGGAGAGGTCGCCGGCAGCGGCGGGATCTCGCTGGCTGCCATGGCAAAGAGGTGGCCCGCTAAAACTTTAAGAAAATGATATTTCCGTATAGCCCCCTATATTTGGCAATTAACCCCCTAATTCCGATCGCGATTAGTAATCTCGATCCGAATATTCGCATATAGCCCCTAAAAATTTCAATTAACCCCCTAATTTGGATCACGATTAATAATCGCGCTCCGGATTTTTGCATTTAGGCCCATGGTTCGGGTCTGCTCCTCCTTCCTCCGGCCCGCCCGCCGTGCCCTGCCCACCGCCGTAGCCGTCGCCCCCGCCCTCTTCCCGGCCGGAATCGCGAGGCCCTATCCCGCGAAGCAATCGCCCGCTTCTTGCTTGCTGCTCTTCCGGCGCGGTGTTCAGGTTCAAGCTTCCTTCTTCAGGTAGAAGAAGGCTCCAAGGACACCACCGACCTGGGCAGGGCCTCCACGAGCGCTTCCTCAGCTTGGCGCCTCGGCTCGCCCGAGCGTCGCCGAGTTCCAGCCGCTCCCCGACTCCGAATCCTTCGCTCCCGGTGGCCGACGTCCACTTCCTCTTCTGCGGATTCCGGCAGGCCCGCCCTTGTACGCAAGGAGTGACTGCGCCGCGTGAAACCAGCAGCCGATAGGCAAGGAAGCACAGAGATCGCAACACTAACCAACGCAGCCAATCCATCGGCAGTGAATTGGTATTATACTCTGACACAGAAGAGAACTCCGCTAGTGTTTGACCATGGCCACGTGGGAGTGCTGGGCCGGCGCGGCGGCGAGCCTCGATGATGCCCGCCCACGCCGCGACGGAACTCCGTGTACCGGGTGATGGTCTGGTGGACGCCAGCGTGCTCGGCACCTTGCTCCAGAGCGCAACGGGGCGTCGCGGAGCAGCCCCGGGTGGTGGAAGCCGGCGTCGCCGACGCCCCAGGCCGCGGTAGAGCAGGGCGCCGACCACGCGCGCGCCATTCTCGCTCATCCTCCGTCGCCATCAGGGTCCCGAGAACGATAACGACCAAGTCAGACTACGACTCTGCCGAATCCGGGCCGCACATATACGATCGAACGGTCCCCAGGTACCGTCCACCCCCGACCCCAGCAAGGCCGTCCACGAGCGCCGCCTCAGCTTCGTGCCCCGGCTCGCCACGCCGCCGGCGCGTTCCCGCGCCACCCGCCTCCGTATCCTTGCTCCCAGAGGCCGACATCCATGGTGGCGTGGTGCTGCGCCACGCCGCCACCTGTGGCCCCAGCGAGGTTGACAGGTTGTCTTCTTCTTCCAAGAGCAGTCGTTGCAGACTCGCAGCTAGCAAGCCACACGCATTCGTTCAGTTAGTTGCTGCAGTAACTGCGAGAGGCGAGGAAGGCATGGCACCCTTGTTTTGTTCGTACCAAACTTTAGCTCTAGCCCAGACCTCGATCGAGCTCCGCTGGTCACGCTCGATGGCTCAAGGTAAGAGAAGACCGCGGCGGCATCGTTATCAGAAGCATGCCGCTGCTCAGTAGTCTGCTCTGACGTGCAACAATCGGTTGCAATTGAGGATTCGGTCCACTGATGGTGCAGGCGGCTGCTGTGGACTGCGAGGGGCGAGCAAGGCATGGCGTCCCTGCTCATTCAGACTTGATTCTTCAGTCAGCAGAGCTGCAGAGGAGAGCAATGCCGCTTAGTGTCTGCCACAAGACGAGCACTCATGAAGTAGCTTCAGAAGATGAAATTGATGCACCATGCCAGCGGAAATCGACTTGCCGGACAGTACGTACATCTGCATGAAGATCAACTAGTGTCTCATTTTGCAAGTCACTGATAGAATATTGTAGGAGATTAGCAGGGGATTATTCAGAATGGAGGGCACAGTTATGGCAATGCCTCCGAACTCCAAGTTCATGTGTCTCGCATGAGCTCCCCGAGGGCGTGCGCGGTCCTCCTCCGACACTCCAACAGCAGGATCGGAAGAAACCCTGTTAGATAGAAGAAGACTTGCATTGGCTGCTGGGCCCCTTGTCGCCTTGATCCCTCCTGCTCCTGCGGCGGCCCATCCTTTTCGCATGACACGCCATGCCTGAATTATGAGTGCTCCACCATTTTCCATGCCGAGGTGAGGTCCCATCCCATGTGTTTGAAATTTAAGCCTTCTTCAATGTTGCCAGCAAACATCACTGCTCGTCCTCAGTGGGGAAAAAAAACAGAGCAAACAGATCATGTTAAAGAGCTAGTAAACTGTAGCTGAAAATGAGTATGCAAGTAGTATTAGTGACGATAAGCTTATAGATGCACCATTGGAGAAGGTTGCTTCAACGTAATCTTTT
This sequence comes from Panicum hallii, assembly GCF_002211085.1. NCBI lineage: Eukaryota > Viridiplantae > Streptophyta > Magnoliopsida > Poales > Poaceae > Panicum > Panicum hallii. The sequence continues at coordinate 3,679,978 of NC_038044.1, read as the reverse complement.
ACGTTAATTTGAAGGCTGTACTGTTGTAGTAAATAATACGACGCACGTCGGCATTGATCATGTCCGTGTGATTCGCGTGAACGGATGCGCGGAGATCCTTGTTGGTTGTCAGCGTGTACATGTCGGCAGCAGTAAACAGGGCCGCCACGCCCACGGGCGGGATTCACATGCTTCCCACACAAAGGCCAAAGCCAATCACCGCCGTCTTCGCTCTTCAGCTGTCAACTCGCGTGTGTGCTGCCTGCAACTGCAAGCGGCTTTGAATTAACCTCAGTGAAACTGCTTGACAGCGTGCCTGCCTTTCTTCCTTGCTCTGCCCAACGCTGTGTTTTGTTGCACAAAGATAAGCCTACCCTTGTCAGGACCAGGCGTATTGAAATATGGAACTGCTCTAAACTGCTAAACAGCATCTTTTTGATGAACTCGAGTTACCAGAACAAATATTTTATCGCCTCGGCCCGTGCTTTGACGGACAAACCACTGGCTATGACAGTGAGAATCCCTAGGAAAACAGAGCACGTGAAGCGAACAATTGATTCAATTTTCGCATTGCTCAAAACACAAATTTGATGTGATCCGAGATAAAAACAGGCTCGGCCCGTGCTTCCTAGCATTTTCTCCAGCTGATTGTTTTTTTAAAAAAAGGAAATTCATTTTCTCCAGCTGAAGGCCTTTTCATTTTGAGATGGAAGCCCCGGCTTTTTCACGAGACACTGATTGTTCTGTCAGCCGACACGCGACAAACTGTACTGTGCTGCAGAGCAAAGCAGCAGAGGGAGCCCCCGAACAAGAAGCGCCTGCGACAGCCGTGGTGGTGGGGGAAATTTTAAACCCGCCCGCGTGCAGCTTCGAATCTCCGTCTCCTCCGGCATTCACTGCCCCGATGGCGGTAGGTTCCACCTCCAAAGGCGCCTCCTTTTTCGACCCCCCTTTTGGGTTCTTGATTGCTTCTAGGACCAGTTTGAACTGTTTCCCCTCCTTCCCGTGCGTGCCGCAGGTTTCGTCGATCCCACCTCCACCTGGCGGGCTCCGTGGTGGCTGGTGAGGTTCTTGCCCCTTTCCTCGCGCAACCCTTTTCGCGATTGCCTCCTGTTCTTGTTTGGATCTTGGTGCCGGAACGCTGCTGTGTGTGCTCCAGCTTCCTGGGGATTGGTTGCTTCTCTGGTTTAGCGGCTGCTAGTTTGGCATTGCATTCCATTTGGTTCATCGGCCATTTCTCCCCCCAGCAAATTTCAGATTCCTTTTCATCCCAATCTTCATTTGATGATGTCCGTTGTTTCCCTTGTGCGCTTACCTGACAATCCTGCCTTTTTTCCTTTTAGGAAACTGCTTATTGATTTTTTTTCTCTGTTTCCAGATTGAGGGGCAGCAGCCTGTATACGGAATCATGTTTTCCCCCTCTACTCTTTTCATCCAGCCTTTCAAAAAGATACTTTGTTACCAGCTTAGGTTTCCTGTTTTGCTCAAAGGATTTATTTTTGGCTGATGGTTTGTTCCAATTTATAACCACAAATACCCATCAGCATATCACATATGCCGCTCTTTTATTGGTTTTCGGTGCTTGCTATGCTTGTAAACTGTTGAAGACTATCCGATTTGGCATCATGTCAAGTGGAGTGAACTTCTTTTTAGATAAACGAGTGGAGTGAACTTGAAGTCCTTCACCATACTTTTGTGGTCACAATAATTTCTTTTTTTTCCCCTGAAAGATCCACAATTTATCTATTTACTTCAGAGGTTCCTGTAACTTAATGTGAATCACCTTTCATAAGGTCTGTCTGATTCCATGTTTTCACATAAAATTGGTCAACATATCTGCACACTTATAGGGTCCGCACTCTGCAATTTCCCTGCCTTTACCTATAGATAATTTAAGCAATGATATGCATTTTGTAGAATGATTTCTTGTATGATTTGAACATTGCAATCTAATTCCTTTGGCACCGAAATGTAGTTTTTTTGTGCCTTACTTCCTGTTCTAGATACGCATAATCCATTGCTTCTGAAGTTGCAGCTTGAGCATGCGGCTTCTGAAGCTGAAATTGTGTTCATTATATTTCCATCCTATTTGACTATTATAAGATGCATCAATTTTGTGTGTTTGTACTTTGCACCTATATTGGATTGTATAACACTTGATATTGTTAGTAATGAGCATATTGCACTTATTTTCCCTTCATTGTTCTGTCTTTTAATATTTAATATTTTTCTCTCTGCTAGACGAGTTGTCATCATTCTAGATTGGAGATGGGGACTATGGTTGGAGGGTGTGTTGGCCCAAGTGAACTTCACTTGAGGAAGGAACTTACTGCTCTGCAGAAGGCGCGCTTCTTGCAGGATCCTGAGACTTGCTCAACATGGAGATCACCTTTGAGTTCTAGGTCATTGGTGGCAGCTTCAAGGGTTACACACAATGGTGGGATTTCTAGTAGTTTAGCACCAAAGCACATTGAATCAACTCGTGCACCTCCAAAAAGTGATAAAAAACGAAGAAAGGTTTATCTGTACAATTGGAGGCAGAATTCTAACAAGTCGAGTGAAGGTGGAATAAAGTTAGATGAGGATGGTAGGCAACCATCTGGTGAGTTAAGCCTGGACAGTCCATGCAATTCTCATGGGGTGAACTCCAAAAGTGATGCATGTCTGGACGCTCCAGACAGCAATTTTCAGAGTTCAACATCATGTACACCTGTCAAAAGAATAGCTAGAAGGAGAAAGGGTATTTTGTCCAAAAAAGGAGCAGTCAGAAACCCAGCTGTTTCGAAGTTGTTAGATCTTCAGGTTAACTCCTGTGATCAATCTGAGGATACTGAGAACTGCAAGAGTCAGGAGCTATTTCAAGGAGGTTACTTTTCTCATCCTACATCTCCTCTATTTGCCGCATGTGGATGTGTCAGCTCTGCAAATCCCTCAAAACTACTGAAAATGGGTAGAAGAGAGGGTTCTTCCTTTTCTTGCACACCTGTTTCTACTAGCTCCTATTACATGCATGGAAGAAGGAACACTAACACTTTTGGTTCTTGGGATGCAAGGACTGCTACTTCTTTAGATGGTGATGAGTCTAATCAATCAGCATTGCTGGGGAGTCAAAGGTCTAATCTCCCTTGTTATTCATCAAAAAGGAGAAAACGTAGAGGATCTGAAGGAAGCAATTATTCTCCTTCACTATCTGCTATACTTCGAAGAAAAGGTAGCAGCCTACTATGTGGGACTCATACATTGCATAAGAAGAGATCATTTGGTTCGATGAAATGGGCACACTCAAAAAAATCTGCTCGAGGAATGCCACTTTTGGGTACTAGCTGTGATTTTGGTTCTTCATCATTTGATTCATCAAGCGATGAACTCTCAACCAATATAGGGGAGCTTGATATGGAATCTTCAAGCCGGTTGGATGGGAAGAGATGGTCAAGCTGTAAAAGTCAGGATATGATCAATCTATCTGCTCAAGGTGCTGACCTGGCAGCAGCGGACCAGAGAAGCTTGACTCAAAAATACAGACCAAAGGCATTCAGAGAAATTGTTGGTCAAAATATTGCAGCACATTCACTTAGTAATGCAGTCATGATGGAAAGGATAGCTCCTGCCTATCTTTTTCAAGGTCCTCGTGGAACAGGGAAAACATCCACTGCAAGGATATTTTCAGCGGCACTAAGTTGCCTTGCTACTGTAGATACCAAACCATGTGGGATATGTAAGGAGTGTACAGAATTTTTCAGTGGAAATGGTACCAATCTAATTGAAGTTGATGCAAGTAACAGAAAGAGTGTAAGTAGAATTAAGCACTTACTAGACACCATACCGCCATCTGGATCTTCGTCCCGTTATAAGGTGTTTGTTGTGGATGAATGCCACATGGTATCTTCCAGTGTGTGGTCAGCATTTATGAAGTTTCTTGATGAGCCATTACCTCGTGTTGTATTTATATTCATAACGATTGACCCTGACAACCTGCCTCGAGCTGTAATATCACGTTGCCAAAAGTATGTGTTCTCCAGGATCAAAGATATTGACACTGTCTGCCGGTTGAGGAAAATCTGTATAAAGGAAAACCTTGATGTTGAATTAGCAGCTTTAGATTTAATAGCTCTGAATTCAGATGGTTCGCTAAGAGATGCAGAGACAATGCTAGATCAGCTGAGTTTGCTGGGGAAAAAGATAACACCTTCACTTGTTAATGATCTGGTAATCTTGTTTTTATGATCAACTTCTTTTCATGAATAAATTGCTTTGCATTATGTGAAAAATATGTTTCCTAATTTGTAGGCTCTTTGATCTTTATGTCAATTTTGCTTTAAATTTTTTCTTCTAACTTGATATCAGTCAGAATGGCAGATTACTTTTTTCTGAATGGTTCATAATCATGCTTGTAGGGTTATTTATGATTCCTTTTATACACTAAGTTTGTATTTTTCATTAGGTTTTTTGAAGATCCTGACATGTAAATTGATTTTTTAGAGAAAAGTTTCGCCCGCTTTAGAGTCTGTTTGGATCAAACCAGCTAATTGGTAGATAGCTAATTTTAGCTGGGGTGCATCCAAACCTTCTAACTAGCTGGATAGTAACTATCCAATTAGCTGGACCAACCCATCTAATTCAGCTAGCTAGCTAATGGATTAGCTGGGTGGATCCAAACTGGGCCTTATTTCTCCAAAACAAAGCACATTGATACTTCAATTGTTCTAGTGAGAACAACTGAGGCCAAAGGCCAAGAAAGTTTGCAAATCCCAACGTACTCGTGAACCAAAAGCTAACCAACAAAAGTCAAACTTTCCAGACTAGCTAGCTTCCTGTTTTGTTCTTTTTTACCACAATAGGTGCAAACTCCAAAGGGCACATCTAGCATTTGACAATATTCTGGACCCATGTCACCTTGATTTATTTTGAAAAATATGAGCTTCCTTTCTAAATTGTACTCTATAGAATTGGGTGAAGATATCAAATGTTCTGTTTAGCGAAAGGAATTGGGACCATATTCTATTCAATGAGCTAGTAACTGTTAAAATATTTTCCATTCCTCATGTTCAATTGAGTAGTGGCTCTAAACTGTAAATTGCATTTTGAAGGTTGGGGTTGTCTCAGAAGAGAAATTGCTTGATCTTTTGGAGATAGCTATGTCATCTGACAGCGCTGAGACAGTCAAAAGGTCCAGAGAGTTGATGGATTCTGGCATTGATCCAATGGCATTAATGTCTCAATTAGCTGGGCTTATCATGGATATCATTGCTGGCACCTACAAATTGGCTGATTCTAGTTGTTGCAATGCCTCAGTGGTTGGTGGTCGAAGTTGTAAGTACTTTCAACCTTGTGTTTCCATATGTTTTCAATTCGTTAATTATTTCCATCCCTCCATCTTTTTATTTCTTTTATCATAACTGTCACATAAATGTTTCCATGCTTTTCTATGTATCATAATATCACTGCAGTAGTGCAGTCCTACTAAGACGAATTATATCTTTTCTGGAATTTATTTATACCAATAAAAAATGTCATTTTCTCTGCTGCTTCCATTCATCAATATCAACAGACAAGTGCATATTTAGTGTTCTCATGTGGTCATTGAAAAGTTGGAAAACCTGTCGTTGTGTATTTGATTTTGAATTAATAAAATGCATAATACATGTAATACCCCTGAAAACAGCATTTTACAGAAGCCAGTGAAAGCACATCCAAACCTGCTTTTGGCTTCTAATCAAATACAGCTTTTGCTTCTCAGAAACCAATTTCAAAAGCTGGCTGTTTGTTTCAGGTTTGGCTTTTGGCCAGAAGGCAAAGCAAAAGCTGAAACAAAACAGGGCCTTAGCACTAGCTTTCTCTTACAAGATGGATTGCTTTATGCTCAACTGGCCAGTTTTGAAGACATGATCTCAAATCGTGAAATGCCATATCTTGACCATAAATTGTTTGTGTTATGGTTGTTAATTGCTACCTTCTGTAGTCTGCTGTTTGCATAAACTCACCTTGGCTGTTATTGACTTATTGTGCCATATACCTTTATTCAAAAGATGCAGTTCATCCAATCTACAACCTACTAATCTATCTCCTAACAATTTCATTTGTGTTCTCTAGTAACGGATGCAGAGTTGGAAAGGTTACAACAAGCATTGAAGATTCTTTCTGATGCTGAAAAGCAGATAAGGGTTTCAAGTGAGCGTCCCACATGGTTTACAGCAGCTCTACTACAAATTGGATGTGGTCGTAGCTCAGATATGAACCAACCAAAAAGCAGTACAAGAGAACACACTAAAGCAGCCACTGATGCTATGTCTGAAGCAGCAAGAGAATCATCTTCCAGCAGGACCGTTTCTCATTCATCACCTGCCTTTGGGATTTCAAAGAAAACACTTGAACACAAAGCAGTTAGTGTGCACTCAAGTCCTCAGGTCCTTGCCTCACATTCATCTAGATCAAGATTGAATGACAACTTGATTTATGGAGAGTGTATGTCTGTTGACAGAGTCCCACTCAATTCTAATCAACTGAACGGCAACTGCTCAAAGCAATGGGCCATGGTGAATGAAAACTCAGATAACCTCGGCCAGATTTGGATAAGATGTATTGAAAATTGCCACTCCAAGACACTACAACAGCTACTTCTTGACCACGGGAGGCTAGTATCAATCAAGCAATTTGAAGGTAAACATATCTTGCGTATTCTCTTGTGATTGACATGGAACAATTTGAGTGGATTACTTTGTTGCTAAGATACTCATAATTCTTACACTGCAAACAAAATACATACATAGTTCTCATTGGTCAGTTCTTTTATCTGTATATTGTTTTAATATATTTAAGAATCATCATCAGACATTTGACCCATATGTGACAGAAGTATGTCAGGCACAGTATTGTCCACAAAAGGTGAGGCCACATAAGTAACAGTGGTAACAGAGTCGATGAATTGTATCTAGTTTTTAAGCTGAATTGTATCTAGTTTGCTACCAGTTTGTTGAAAATTTGTCAAGATACAGTTTTCCAAAAGAATTTCAACATCATAAAGTAGATTTGGAGTACTTTCAGGCGTCTTTATAGTATCTTTATATCTGCAAATGAAGGGACAGATATCTATGTCGGTAATTGATGTTGGAGGTTGATGAAACATGATCTGTTTTTTAATAAAAAACTGTAATATTGTGCACTGTAATGAATGTCATAAGATGGTTGTTAAGGATGAAGTAAATGCATCCGTCGAAGTTGAAATTGAATCACATTCTCCATGGGATTCCTATGATGATTGGCCACTATTCTATGTTACCCGAGGCGTAATTTTCATTTTCATTCTTTTTTCAGGCCATGCAATTGCATTTATAGCATTTGAGGACTGTGAGATAAAGTCTCGAGCTCAAAGATTTTTGAGCAGCATCACAAATTCAATTGAGACAGTACTAGAATGCAACGTGGAAGTCAAAATGGGCCCACAAGCTGAATTGATAGATGGAGAACTAACATCAGAGGCTGGACCTAAAGTAAGAAGAATTGAATCTGATGTATTGGGTTGCTCACCAAACAGTGACCGATTAAAGAGTATTGTGAACTCCTCAAGGAGAAGTTTTGATCATCCAGATGAAGGAAAGGAAGAATTGGAGAAGTACAAAAATACCCCATGTGCTGATGAAAGGATGCATTCGGTTTCAGTTACTTTAAATTCAGGAATACCTAAGGTTAGAGGATTGGAAGTTCCGACCCAGGTGCCGAAGGAATCAATAAATGGTGAGCAGCGGTTAGAGAGTGCGTGGCTCCAGGTTTCTGAAAAGCATACTCCAGATCTGTCTCAAGTTGTTGAGAACCAATACCAAAGGAAGTCGTCCATGTCCCTAGTTCTGCCCTCATGCCTTGCTGATGAGGATCTCACGCATGAGATACAAGCTCTGAAGATAGTTGACAGTTATGGTTCTCGGAAGCACCAAAGTGGAAGAAGTGAAAATGGATTTTCCATTTCACCAAGCAAGCTGCACAGAAAGGATGACATGGCTGATTGTGACAAAGAGAGCATGTAAGTTCTATCCTGTATGCTTTCATTACATGCTCTCATCATAGCTTTTAAGTGCACAGTAGAGCTATGGCATTATTGATTGACATGCTAAGTTAAGGTTTTTCTAATTCTAGTGAAATTGAAGTGTAACAACTTGGTTTGTAGTTCGGACATATTGATCCAATTGTTGAAATTGATTGACCTTGAACAATATTTTAGCATCAGCACATGCCCTCAATATATCAGTACATCCATCCATCTTGTTTGCAGTTCTGTTGAAATTTACTATGCCTGTTAATTGTTGATAGCGTGTTTGCCCATGCTTACCGTGCCTTATTCACAGTTGCTCTGAGCCTGGGAGACCTGGTTGTCGTGGCCTTTTCCCTTGTTGGAAAGCTCAAAAACCAAAAGGAACGAAGGTAAAATGTCAAATGCTCTTATCTTAAGCAGTGGCACTGAACATCAGGTATTTAACTGACATCTGTGTGTAATGCAGGCAAAAAGGCTGGTTCGGGAAAAATCTTCTTAATCTGGCAGAACAGTTTTGTGCGATGTTTATTATGCAGCAAGCCTGGAAACTAAAGGTGCATTTCAAAATTTCTTGTCTTGCAAAATGACAGACACTCTGTTGTTTTAGAAGATAAGAACTTTTGAAACGACCATATCTGACATTCTTCTTCCAGCCTGCTAGCCATTCAAATTCTGGTGGCCGCATATTTTTGGCCTTCAAAGGACGGGATTTTGGTGCAATGACTAGCGACTAGTCTATGACAGATTCAGTGCTGGAGGGCAATGAGATATATTACTCCAACATTCAGCTGCAAGTGGAATCTTTACGTTGTATTCATATGTGGCCCTATAAAGTTATTCAATGCTTGTGTTCTTCGAGGGAGATAAAGGAGAGGAAAATGCATCCTGTAAATACATCTGGATTGTAACGTTTTTATATTACATTGAGAACAATATCCGATGAGGAACACCTCGAGTGAAAAAGCTGATCAATATAGGTGCAATTTTTTTTCTTCAAAATTTCTGTTCTTATGTACCCAAGATCCTGTGTTTGTCTTAATTTCATGCTTCCTTCTGTGGGTGTTATTTTCCCTTTGGTACTGCCATTTTTTTTAAGAAAAGAATCTGACACTGTTCTTAGGATACGTTAAAAGCTTCCGCATTGACCTGGGAAGCATTACTGGGAACCTAGAGCGTGCTGTCATTCTCAGTGCTATGCAGCTGGGATATGAACCTCTAAAACGAGGAGAACATTTTGAGATGATGGCATTAGCTGACTGTCCGTTTTTGTTGTGGAGAAAATAGGAGGAAAGAAGGTCAATACACAAAATTGGCACAAAAAACTAAAAATACCAGCACCGCAGACTTGTTGCCACAGGAAACTAGCAGTACATTTTCCCCTTCTAGCTCGAAGAAAAGTGGGAACTTATTCTGAAATGTGAAACATCGTCTGATAGTTAAGGATCTGTCTGATCACTTGGCGAGTTCTTTGTCTTCACTAGAAGAGTGCTCGATCTTGCCTTGGCCAAAGACTACTCGAAGAGACTCCCGGCATTGCTGGCATCTGCAGCTCAGCCTGACTGAAGAATGAAGTCTGAATGAGCAGGGGCGTCATGCCTTGCTCGCCCCCTCGCTCAGTCCACAGCAGCCGGCTGCACCATCAGTGGACTGAATCTTCAATTGCAACCAATTTCTGTACATCTGAGCAGACTACTTGAGCAAGGGCATGCTTCTGATGATGATGATGCCGTCGTCGCTTCTCTTATCTTGAACCATCGAGCGTGACGATTATTGCTAGCTGCGACGATTGCTGTCTTGGAAGAAAGACAGCCTCGCTGTGGTCCGCGGGTGGCGCAGCACCACGGATGCCGGCCGCCGGGAGCAAGGATACGGAGGCGGGTAGCGGCGGGAACGCGGCGGCGGCGTGGCGAGCCGGGGCACGAAGCTGAGGCGGCGCTCGTGGACGGCCTTGCTGGGGTCGGGGCCGGGGGTGGACGGCATTTCATTTACCGTCCACCCCTTGGGTCGTGGAGGCCGTTCGATCTGACATGTGCGGTCCGGATTCGACAAGATCGGGGTCTGACTTGGTCGTTTCCGGCCTCGGGAGCCGGAGGGCGGGCGCATCGCGCCAGGATGGCGAGCGGCGGAGCACGACGGCGGCCACGCTGCTCGAGGACGCCGGCAGTCCCGCCGCCGCGTCCTTCGACAGACACCCGGGCGGGTCAACGGCGACGACAGCCGACGCAAGGACCTACGCACCTGCATGACGAACCTCTGCGCTGCGCGTGACCTTGCCCTTTGCCGTGGATGCCGCGGCGTCCGATCCCGCCATAATCAGCGAGGTCGCCTGGTTTACCGAGGTCAACCCCGACCCTAGAGGCTGTGCCTGGTCCAGGAAGTCGCTCCTCAGGGCGGTCTCCATGGCTTCGACGTCGGCGGCGTTGGTTGGGGTTGCTAGGCGGGCCCTCATCGGCTGCCGGCGCGGTCCTCGCCCAGCACTGCTGACGACAGGAAAGCGTTTCCGTTTGCTGGAGGCGCGAAGCGGCGGCGACCCAGGGGGCAGAGTCCCATGTACGGCGCGCCTGCTATTCATCGACCGGCGTTCCACGCGCCGCCGCAAGCTGAAACATTTCCAACTTGACTGTGAGCGACAGAAAGCTTCTGAATTCTGATTGTTGTGCAAATCTTTCGCATCTGCTTCAGTCGTTTCAGAATGAGCAAAATTCAGATTGTTCTCCATCATGCCAAAAGCTTCCAGCAACGTTCTTCTTAAGTTTGCTAGGCAGGGCACGGCGGGCGGGCCAGAGGAAGGAGGAGCCGATCCAAACCATGGAACCAGGGATCTAACTGCAAACATTCGGATTGCGATTAATAATCGCGATCCAAAGGGGTCTATTTGAAAATTATTAGGGGTCTATATGCAAATACTCGGATCGAGATTACTAATCGCGATCCAAATAAGGGGGCTATTTGAAAACGATCGGGGCCTATATGCAAATATTGTTTTTCTTAAGTTTTGGGGGCCACCTCCACTCCATGGCCGCCAGCATCTGCCATCCCGGCCGGCGGTCCCGCGCGAGCCTCCGTCCACTCTCCGGTCCAGCCATGGTGGCACTCCCCGGCTCACGTTCCAACCATCCCATGGCCGTTTCCCTGTCAGGGTAAAGCACTCCCATCCTCTGCTTCATGCAGCTCCTCACCGGAGCGCCGCCACACACCGGCAGACCATAACCATACCAATGAATCAGAGACATTGACGCAATTTGATTGCTCGACGCTTTGTTAATCTGTTGTTTGAAGTAGATGGTCCACAGGACGCTAAAGCTAGCAAAATCACCTGATGCTACATTTCTTGGATCAGTTGATGCCATGAATTATTATCAGCTTAATGATATCTGAACATACATGTCACCCAGTCAGGCTGGACGAGCCAGGTTCAGAGATCCCGGCAGGGCAGCACAGATCCTGCTGGTCCATCCCAACGCCAGCGTCGTCCGCCAAGAACTCACTCCATGGCCACTGCTGACCGCCAAGGCCCTCTCGCGCCGCCGCTGCGCTGGCCGACAACGATGGCCGCACTTTGTCGGGCATGGTCGTCGGGTTGCTGGGAGCGCTGCTGCTCCCGTTGCCGCTGCTGGTGCTTGGGCTCACTACGACGCCGGGGGCGTCGACGCCGGCGCCGACGCGGACGCCGGTGATGAGGAAGCGCCGGTGGGACGCGACGTGGGCGCCGGCGGCATGGACGGCGACGTCGCAGGGCCGGCACAGCAGGGCGCGGTCCTCCAGGCAGAAGAAGTAGCCCGTCTTCTCCTGCCAGCGGATACAAATTATACGCGTACGAGGAACTGAAAATGAATCAACCGCAAAAGCAAAACCAGGCAGAGTTCTCCGAGCTTTGTTTATGTCATGTTACGCTCAAATTCATAACGTTTTACTGCAGATTTATTATTCGAGTTCACGATTTCAACTGAAATTTAACCGAACTTGTGGTTGCAGGACCGTGATTGCATTGCATCGGGCGTTGTGCATCACCTATCCTAGCAAGTAGCAACCACCAGAGCTGTCAAGGTCACGAGCAAAGATATGCAATCAGATACGGGTTGTCACATCGTCGCTGTACTTCTCGTGCGCTGTACTGCTGGACCATTTGATGAGAATGGCACCAACAAGCCAACAATCGGCCAAATCTTTGTGAGGTAACATGATCTATATTGCTTTTATTCAAAAAAAAACATGATCTACATTGATCTTCTTCATGAAGAAATAGGTAGCCTTATCTGTGTCAAGATGTACGCATGCTTCTGTAGCAAAAAGCTAGGTTTAATGCTCTGTATGCCCCAATCAAAATTGTTAGTGAACTTTTAGGCTGTGGGTACTCCATCCATGCTTCCTTAAAATAAATTTGGATTTTTTTTCTATTTCTTTTGGTATGAATACAGGTTAAGCCAACTATGGCGAAACATCCATGATCTGTATAATACACAATTGACATCACGATAACAGAATTATAGACATGAAAGAGCTGAAATTGGAAGATTTTGAAATGAGTAGTCTCCAGCCATAAACTTACTGCAAAATCCATAGTAATCTAAGTAAGCCATGTTATTACATAATTGCACGCTCAGCAAGGGTACAGTACGTAAGGGTGATGGAAGGAGCACTTTGCTGTGTGTTTGTGTGGGTGGTGGTGGTGATATGTGCGTGCATATGCGTAATCCTTGGAAGCATCAAAAGAGTTAGAAATGGTAACCCTTAGAATACAGTATTATATGAACAATAATGGTAGTTCTCTTCCTAGACCAACACAAAAAGGCACTAAATTTATAGCTTTATTTGTGACAGATTGGCCAATATTTAGGTAGCTTGCTTGTTGGTCTTGTCGTTTTGTAACAGGAACAATAGCATATATAGCAGATAACTGAAAATTGTATTTCTTCTGTATTGTGATTAGCGTGGCTTTGTTATGGTTCCAAACTGATAGAGGCATTAATCAAATTTGTTAATTCATGCCGAGCACCTACAACGCCGATATATATATATATGATTCGGAATTTCGGACACGCACGTACGCACCTGGCAGATGTCACAGGCTGGGTGGCTGCCGCTGCCGTCGACGATGGCGTCGGGCGGGGAGGGGCCGGCGGTGGACGGGAGCAGCGCGACGCGGCTGTGCCTGCCGGCGAGCCTGTTGGCGGAGTGGACGGCGGCGTCGCAGCGGCGGCAGAGCGCGGCCTCGTCGGCGCAGCACAGCACCGCCGCCTCCGCCCGCCCGCACGCGTCGCACCCGATCTTCATGTCTGCGTGCGTGCTGGCGCTGATGGCCGGCCGGCGGATGAACGGAGGAAGCCGCTGGAGAAAACTTGATTACTTGAAGAAGCTCGTCTAAAAATATCTCCTATGTGCCCGACACTTTCTGGTACTCGCTTTGCTCCCGTCCCTTGTGGACATCGTGTGGTCTCTACGGTCGTGCACGTTTATGGGTGCCTTTTTTCCTCTCCCCTTCTTTCTTTCTTGTTCACCACGGCTTCAATTTGAAGCCGATGGCTGCCACCTGTGATGTATAAATGTGGATCGATTCCTCAAGAAAAAGAAAAGATTGCATGTGGCCGTGTCGGTTGAAGTACGAATGAATTGCCTGTTATTTCCACTTGTTGGTCGAATAGTTAGAGGTACTTATGGAGTGTTTCCTTCTCGAGGGCTAAATTTTAGCCCTGTCACGTAAAAATATATTTTTATAAATCTTTTCTTCAGTAGTATTAAATAAAGTTTAATTACAAAACTGATTGCAAAATCCCTAAACTAATTCATGAGACGAATCTAATGAGATATATTAATCTATAATAAGCAGATGTTTACTATAGCATCACTATTGCAAATTATGGATTAATTAAGCTAATTATATTCGTCTCGCAAATTAGCACCCATCTGCGTAAAAAAAAATTTACGCAAATTTTATTTAGAAAAAATTCATTTTACTCCCTTCAACAATTTACTTTGTCTGCTTTAACCGCTGAACAAAATTTATGCTCAATTTACTCCCCCAACAATTCCAGTTAGTCCAATCTACCCTCTAATGATATTTTAATTTTTTATTTCTCTGCGTACGAATTGAATTTTAAGTTTAAATTTTGTGAGTGGATAGAGAACATGATGTCATATGTTAAAAAATATATTAAGAATTTTTCATGGTTATTTTCATAATTTGGAAATATTTAACACGAAATTTATCAAAAAAAATACAATTCTGCATGAAAAATATTCATGAAAAAAATCATAACGTATTTTTCTAGCATAGTGCATCATATTATAAGTTACATTGCAAAATTTAAAGTTCAAATTCTACTTGTAAGTGGAGAAATAAAAAAAAGAAATCTAATTAGAGGCTAGATTGGACCAATTGAAATAGTTTGGGGTAGTAGCTTGAGACTAAATTTTATTTAGGAGTTAAGTGGATAAAGTGAATTGTTGAGGGGAGTAAAATGAATTTTTTTCCTTTTATTTAATACTCATAAATGACAAGATTCTTTTTGATATGACAGAGCAAAAATTTAGCCCCTGTGAACCAAACGGGAACTTATATTACGTGCAGGTACTTAGGTAATCTCACAATTCCAACTATCCCAACATATGCTATTGTTACTCACATTAGAGATTGACCTATAAGAAATTCTAACCAAATAAAGATTATGATAAGGTTTGACCTATAAGAAATTCTAACCAAATAAAGATTATGATAAGGTAAAGTGTAATCCACGTCTCCCAAATAAACTTCGACGTATGTTAGTTTTGTACTTTTGTGCCACATAAATCCAAGATGCAGACCGCTGAAAATGAAATAAACTTCGGCATGGTCCTTACGGGTCCATAAACGAAATAAAATCCTTTTCTCTCTCGAAAATGACAAATGAACTGTCTGAAAATGAATCATGGCAGCATTCAACCAATGCAATCTTCTGAGAACCAAGCTAATTCTTGATCCAATGTGTGACAAATAAATCGGCTGGCCAATAGCTAGCAACCTGCTGGATGGACCAGTCCATGTTAACATCATCTGGTGAACAACTTGCTGCTCGGATAAGCGAGCCATCGAGTGGCCACTAGGTCCCAGCTAGTCACGCATACAGTATATATATCTGCTTTTGTGTACTTATTTTCTTGTTTCATTTACTGTCCGTGCAGTCAATCGGCACTCGTGTTCACATAGTGCACAAGATTTCTTACTCTTTTTTTTTCCTTATGGAATTATTCTTTCTTTTGGTTGGTTGCACAGGCAATACGAATATGTTTTGAACAACTAAAACATGATAAATCTTGAAAAGAACCTGTCGCTACATTTTCGTATCTCTTGTCTTACGCTATATTCTTGCGTATAGTGTGTTTGACCGTCAGCAATGCTAATTAAACTAGCTTTTTTTTTAATTCCCTTCCATATGTGTGTGTGTGTGTGTAGCCCTGGGTATGCCAGAACGTTAGCACTTGGGCTGGTTAGGTAGCAGATCATATGGCCCAACAACATTTTAGCGTATTTGGGCCGGGCATCGCACTAAGGCCTAGTTTGGATGTTGCAGTTTCTTAAAACCATAGTATCGGAAAACCAAAGTTCAAAAAACCAGACCCATATAATACAATAGTATTTGAAAACTGCAGTGTTTCTCAGTTTTGGGAAAATCATGGATGTGTTTGCCTGTTTGGGTATTGACGACAATACTGCATACTTAAAATCTAACCACGTGGATCCGTGTACAGCGTCAGCTACCTGCTATTTAAATTAGTAAAGGCAGTGCTTGATCCTCCTTGTTGATCGGATCATACCTGTTTGTGTACTGGTCATACTAATCCTTCCTTTTTTATCGGATCTTAAAACAATATCCGTTAGCTCCCTCTATTGGCAACAGAATATCTTCATATTTATGTGCAGAAGGTAGTCCACCACTCCACTAAGTACGAATATAGGTTCAGACTGCCAAATCCCATCATCAATCGGCACCATGTGGGGAAATTTCTTCGAGCGAAAGCAAAGAGAGGACGACGAATTTGCTGTCACCACTGGCTATAATCTTGCTAGTGCTTTTTCGTCGGTTCCTACACCGATCCATGAGAGCAATATGTATATGTATCAGAAGTTTTGAAGGGTCACGAATTAATCTGCAAGAGAGACTTTCTTATGGAGAAAGCAATGGATTTGCTTCGTGAGAGGAATCTTCTACAGGATACAAGAGCAGTTGCTGTTGAAGAACAAGCAGCTATATTCATCTATGCTGTCTCAAAGAATGCAAGCAATCGAGATCTGCAATGGCGCTTCCAACATAGTGGTGAGATAATAAGTAGATACTTTGGGATAGTACTAAGAGTAATGGTCAGGTTAATTGGAAGCTTGATACAACTGCCGACGGTGAATATTCCGCTCAAAATTTCAAATAACTCGAAGTTTATGCCATACTTTAAGGTACCAACAATGTCATCCATATACTATCATACATCCATTTATACTTGTTGTACCTTAAAATTTTAACTAGAGTAATATTCTACAGGACTGTACTGGGGCAATAGATGGAACACATGTTCCAATTTCCATAGCTCCACGTCTACAAGATCCATATCATAACAAAAAGGACATTGTCAAAAATGTCATGGTTGCATGTAATTTTGATAATCGGTTTGTACATGTTAATGCAAGGTGGGAAGGCTCAGCTTCAGACGCGAGAGTGTTGCAAGATGCACTGCAGAATAATTTTTACATGCCTGAAGGAACGTTTTATTTAGTCGATGCAGAATATGCCAATACAACAAACTTCATTGCACCATATCGCAATGTAAGATATGATAGTTATTCAATCAAAAGCATGCACAACTCCGTAATCATGTTGAACGTATTATCGGCGTTCTGAAAATGTGTTTTCAAATACTTAAATATGCGTCGCATCATCCTATTGACTCACAAGCAGACATTGTGTTATCCTATTGTGCACCTCATAGTTTTATAGGTACCTATGAGGGAAGTGAGCAATGGATTGAACAATCAGGTCCGTGTATTAAGGGGAGAAGAAAATAGTTGATGTTCCTAGTGGAGATACACACTATAGAAATGATGTGCAATCTGTAAACCAACGAAGAGCTTTGGGTAGTGAAAAGGGGATAAAATAGCTGATGATATGTGGAGAGACTACAATGCTTACTTGCAGTGCAATAGAAGAAATGATGCATGAATTGTACTTTATTTTCAGTTTTTATACAAATAATATAGTTTCCATTGTTTGATGTAATGTGTCCTTATTTGCACCATTTAAGACAGTTGATCGTCTTCAACAATTTAGGTGTGGGCAGAATATCCAGCTTTTGTAACTTTGCAACGCACTTAGTCATGGGATAAGGATAGAACATTTCCATACTATGATGATCTATATGATATTTGTGATGGTATGTTTATAAACCCTGAGAGCCACTAAGTTAATTACATTTTCGGTGCTGTTTTTTAATTTTTTATTACCTTGCATATTGTCAGGCAAGGTAGCAGAAGGGAAGCGCTGCAGAAGGACAACAGAAGGAGAATAGATGGATCGTCAGATAAGGGCAACATAAACTCATTCTTACAGGAAGATAGTATCCCTGAAAGTGGTACAGATTTTGGTATGGGATCACCTGATGCAAGCAGAAAAGCTACAAAATTTAACTTTAATTTTGAAGATGAGGATGGGATGAACACCAATGCTACCAATTCAACATATGGTGATCCTAGTGGTGTTCTAGAAAATAGCCAAAATTCCAGTACAAACCAAAAGAAAGATAGACTTAAGAACTCTGCACCAAGTGGTATGAATCAGCGTGCTAAATGAGCTGAGAAAGATCCTGACAAAAATAGACCAAGGAAAAATAAGAATGTTGTGCTCGAAAGTCTTGTTGCCTTGAGGAAAGAGGAGCTTGAGAGCTACAAAGACCTTAAGTCAAAGTAAATTGAAAGCTACAAATAAGTTAAATTGGCACAGAAGGAAAGAAATGATCCCAACAACGATCCTATTTCTTCATTTCTGTTGTTCTTCGAACAACTCGTTCCATTTCTTATCTATGGTTGTCACCATTTTTATGTCAGGATTCCAACCAAATCCACTCTTGAAAACAATTGATTTCACAATATTATTATCTTTCTTGAGTCTTTGCTCCCTGTCCTTGGTATGTGCCACACTGAACTTGGATACAGGGTATTTGTTGTTCAAGCGTGTGGCCATGCAATTCCAACCTTCTTTGGTCCATCCATTCTGACCGCGGTATCTTGCTGAGAGATGATACTCCATCGTGGAAATAAGAAATTTGATTTGTGCATCACTCCAGTGTGCTCTTGCTTTTCTTTTTCCCTGCAATCCGTGTTTCAGTTATAAATGATCATTACCTTCAGATGCTTAAGAATGAAAAAAATCTCTTTGTAAGTTTATATAATCTGTATCTAAAAGGCCAAAATAATTATGCCTGTAACATAACAAATGCTCATTCTTTATCTCAAGTATACTAACATTAGGAAAAATACCTTATCTAGCCTTTACATGTCTCTCTGATTTTATCTGGCCTTCACGATTGTTCATAATTAATTAATAGACCTAGATTCATGTGTGCTTATATCTAGATCTAATGGGCACACTAAATTGATTTGAAAGATAAAATACAAATCGATAAAGCATATAAAGACATAGCTAGATGCTATAGGAAAGACATATTTAGATGCTACAGAAATTGAATCGATGTCATGCTTCCCGGCTTCTGATCTACAAGGTTCAAGCAAAGTGCTGCTGCTGGCGATACTTACTCCGGACGCAGCTTACGGCAAAGCAAAATCAAAGGGGCAATAAACAATCGAGTCAGAGCAATCGTATCTTTGCCCTTCCTCTCATCCGTTCCATCTTTGCTCGTTATGAAAGCACAGTTG
The DNA here is from genome assembly GCF_002211085.1 of Panicum hallii. Taxonomy (NCBI): domain Eukaryota; kingdom Viridiplantae; phylum Streptophyta; class Magnoliopsida; order Poales; family Poaceae; genus Panicum; species Panicum hallii. Next base: position 3,661,082 of record NC_038044.1, on the reverse strand, counting down.
GATGTAGAGAAGATATCAAAATAGATAGAAAACTGGATGTGGGAAGTAAGTAGCGCCCGTAAAAAGAAACACGCCAATGAAAAGGTCTACGCGCCAGCCGCGCGTGAGCTCTGTCTCGAAAAAAGAGGACGAGGGTGGAGTTTTCAAAACGTTAAAAAAACCTTGGTTTATCGAGATCGCAGTTTCCTAAACTTCAAATAATTTGCATCCAAACACCTCCATGCTTTCCAAGTATTTTAGAAAATCACGGTATTTTTCTAAAACTTCAAAAATACTGTGCATCCAAACAGATGTGTTTTTTATGTTTTATTTTTTTCTCTCGTGGAGATGATCAAATATATGTATGAGGATCAATCGAGGAGTGCGCTCTCGATTAGAATATTTCTTTAGAAAAAATATTTGGTAGAACTCCACCTAGGATCAACCTATAAGCTGCTTTCAGTTCTGACAAACAGAACCATAATAGCCACGATCCAATTTAAATGATTGCTCTTCTACATCATCTTGCCGATCTAAATAAGTTAAACAACTACTCCGTATTAAATTTCAACCTAAATAATAAACGTAGTACTATTCTACTATACTCGCGAGACAAGAGCATACATGAGATGTACGAGAAAAAAAAAATAGCAAACAACATAATGTTTGGTAGTTCAAAGGATATCGCGTTTCTTGTCTCCTCTCAGAAATTTTTTTCAAATGGAGAATACGAAGCTGTCGCCTGTCGGCTGCGACTGAAAAGAACAGAGAAACGAAAAATCCTCCTCATTTCTTCCTCTGCCCCCGAATCGCGCCCCTGTTCGTCCCGATTCTGAAGCATCAACATCGTCCTCCGCCATGGTAACGAACCCGCATCCCATCGTCACAGTTCTTTCATTGATCCATTCTTGTTCCTCACCTTGGTTCGATCTGCCTCGCCGGCGCAGATCCGGTTCATCCTGCTGCAGAACCGGCAGGGGAAGACGCGGCTGGCCAAGTACTACGTCCCGCTCGAGGACTCGGAGAAGCACAAGGTCGAGTACGAGGTGAGCGGTGAGCCTTCTGGGCAAGAAATATTTGATCTTGGTGCTGGGCTCCAGCTTTGATTTGGTTGCTGATCCCGTGGTGGTGTTTCTTGGTTCTTGGTTGATGTGAATCCAGGTGCATCGGCTCGTGGTCAACCGGGACCCCAAGTTCACCAACTTCGTCGAGGTGGGTGGTTCGAGCTCCTGCTTTTGTTCCCAGGTGTCGTTGGGGTATCGATTCGGAAATCTCGGGAGGGTAACTAGTGTAAAATCTTCGATTTTGCGTACTCAACTACTCATGGTTATGACTTCTTGGTACTAAATGAAATCAGGTCGGTCAATATAGCTAATGTTGGATTTAGTTGGTTCCTGCTTGCTTGCCTCTTTTTTTAGGTTGAGCAATAATGCAAAAACATGCAGATTGACCATAGTTTTTTGTCGTTAGATTTGGGGGAGATTGTCTGGTAGGATGGGATAATTGTTGTACTGTAGAATTTGTTACAGATGCAATCTTGATTGAGCATGTCATAGCTCAATCAAGATTACATCTGTAAAAGGGCCTTTTATCCATAATTAACTTCCAGAAACTCATGATTAGATATTTAATATGACCATGAAAGAGAAGCAAGATCAAGCACTCTGCTGACTGATTTGAAATAGTAAAGAAGATCTGTACTGTAGATATTAGTTACAAGTGCCTCTTTAGGATATGTTTTCAAGATTGATCACTAAGAGTAGTGCTCAATATTGGTATTGTATGGTAAACTTATATATCCTAAATATCTAAAATTTCTCTTTGAGTAGTGTTCAATTTCTAAAATACTGCTAAGGAAGATGAGTTGTGCGTAATATATTTTCTATTTGTATATCAGTGTGATAGCCAGTCCTATAGCTTTTGTTCAATTTCGTTATTTCCCCTTGCAACTAATTTGGGACTTCTCTTTCAGTTCCGTACACACAAAGTCATCTACAGGAGATATGCAGGACTTTTTTTCTCAATGTGCGTGGATATCACTGACAATGAGTTGGCATATTTGGAATGCATCCATTTGTTTGTTGAGATATTGGACCATTTCTTCAGCAATGTTTGTGAACTTGATTTAGTATTTAACTTCCACAAGGTAACTGCTATGTCTCACTAGGCTAATCTAGCAATCTGCAATATTGTTGAAGTATTGATCATATCACATCTTATCTTTAAACTTTAAAGAGTAGTTTCTATTTAAGTGTTCTCTTTATCAACAAGTTCACTGGTAACCAAATTTTCGTGTGTTTTAACTAGTGCTACTGTATTCTGCCTAAGTTTTTCTTTTTTCAGCATTACTTGTGTTTACATTTAGTCTGTTATGCAGTTTTAAAAACTGTTCGAAAGAGTTTCATTTTTCAACTGAAAGAAATTTAATACGTTAGGGTTAAATATTTTATTAGCCAGTAAGTTTTTTATGACCAAAGCCATGCCTATGTGCTAGCATTTATTTGGTGTTGCTTGTGTTTATTGTCATTTGTTGCTAAGATATTATAGAACTGTGTGTAGATGATAAAAAGGGCCACTGGAAATCCGCAAACAATATAAGATGTTACTCCTGCATGTGTGACATTGCTGACCTATTTGAACCTAACAATCTTTAGCTATTTTATCCCAATTTTCCGATACTCTTGTACTATGTTTATCACCATTTTTTTATGTGTCAATAAATAACGCCTTCTGGTTATCAAATGATAATCTGTAAATGTGTGTTTACACCATGCCTAGTGTATTCAAAATAATTACCCTATGCATTGGGAGGTTGTATATATGGAAATCTCCAGTATTTACACTGCCTAGTGTATTCAGTATATGATTATCTATGCATTGGGAGGTTGCCATATACGGAAATCTCCAAAGCTGTGCTCAATATTGTCAGAACTGAAATTGTATTTGCATTAGACATTAGAAAAGAAATCTTCAAATCTGAGAAGTGAGAGCAGTCTATTTAAAACTGATATTTGAAAATAAACACTGTGAACTTTATGTTTGCTACAATCAAGGTCAAATGTGATTGCGTACCGTTCTAGTTTTTTGTCTTTTTGAAACCAAACTAAAGTATCTAACTTTTGTCGATTTTGCTTGACCTTCTAAGTTTTTGATAAATTGTTCTTGTAGCCGAAATTCATTTGCAAATTTGCTTTTTGACCTTTTTGGCTGTGTGCTATAGGTCTACTTGATATTGGATGAGTTTATTCTTGCTGGAGAGCTTCAAGAAACAAGCAAAAGGGTACTACTTTTTCCCATAATACATATTGCTGTCAACTATGCATTAGGTACTTGTATCAGTAATATTGATGGAAGCTTCCATTGTTTTCCCAGCATATGATGTAACAGAACATAATTAGAGTTTCTTAAGTTAGTGAGAAGTCAAGGGTACACTATAACTTTTTCCTGAACATATATCATCAGTATAGCTAAAAAGGATTTCTTTTATGCACCTACTATTCTACCTTTAACTGAGATCAGCTGAATATATATCATCAGTATAGCTAAAAATGGTGCTCTTCGGACTACAAATATTTCTCAGTTTTTCTAAAGCTAGCCGCCCTTATTTTGTTCTGGTGTAAAAACACAAGATCTTTCACTGAACTTAATAAATCACCTCCCCCCCCCACCCCCCCCCCACCCCCCCCCCCCCACACACACACCCACCTGACTGCATGCATGTAGGGAAGCTGAAGTAGCGAGTTCACCACCTGCATTTCTAGTTGTCAACATAAATGTATATAGAATCTTGTTGTGCTATGTTTCTTCTGAGAACTTCATTGGAACTTCCAGACTTTATGCTGGAAAACAAGACATGCATTTTTGCTTTACATGTAAGTTGTATTCATTCTCAAACACTTGCATATTTTTCAGGCAATTATAGAGAGGATGGGCGAGCTTGAGAAGCTGGAATGAGGAGAAAAAAAAAGTTGTGATTTACAGTAGCGTTGTTTGGGATATAATCAGGGACGAGCCTGTTCTGCCCTATCGACAAATCACTTCCATTTTGTTTGTACAATTCTTTGTACCTTTTGTGCTATATCCTTGCTCCATTTGAACCTTTCACGACTGCGAGTCTGTAAGTGCCCTTTCATTGTTGCGAGAGGTTAATGATGGATATGTGGGCCCACCTTTCATGTGAAGAAGATATGAATTTGATGCAAAGCAACTAACCCACTGATTAAGTGATCATATAAGTGTGCACTTTTAACACCACTGATCATTGTTTGCTACCCTGAGTAAGAGTTCACTGTTATGACTTCAACGAAATATCAACGAGGTAACCATTGATATGTATGCTGATTGATGTGTTTGTGACAATTAAGTGGATGATCATCATCTCATTATTCAGATGATGATGATTGGCCTGATATCCTGCTCTGGAAGGAGGGTGATAAATGGCTGGCCCTAGAGGGCCTTTGGGCCTTTACTTAGGCCTTGTTTAGATGCACTCAAAATTCCAACTTTTTACACTCTCTCTCCATCACATCAATTTTGGGACACATGCATGGAACAGTAAATGTATATAAAAAATAACTAATTGCACGGTTTAATTGTACATTACGAGACGAATTTTTTGAACCTAGTTAGTCCATGATTAGATAAAATTTGTCAAATACAAACGAAAGCGCTACAGTGGCACTGTTGCAAATATTTTGCAATCTAAACGGGCCCTTACTAGTAGGCCCAGCTCTTCGTGTAATCAAATTTCTCTCCCTTTCTTTTATGCTTCTTATGGGTTTCATTTTTGTTTGCAACAAAAATATTAAAATTCGGAACCTGTAATTATTAAAATTTTGTAATATAACACATTAGTTTCATTTTCCAAAATCTGTAAAAATTTCAAACTAATCCCTACGAGTACATAGCCAGGTGTTTTACTAGGGCTGTCAGATGTGGATGTTTATCTTCAAGATTTTACTGCAGACCTCTTAGATTTTGTTACTTACTCAAACTTCGAAAAACGTTTTCTAAAACTTGTAACGGCACTGATAGTAGAATTCTTTTGGAATGGCAATTAAAGTACCGAGTGAGTTCAATCCTAACATGTCGTTGAAGAACAAGAAGAAAAACTCATACTAAAAAGAAAAGTTCCATACACTTTTTTTTTGAAAGACAAAAGTTCGATACACTCATACTTGCTGCCTTGCGGCTGATATCACCACCTTCGAACAAACAAAACGGAACGGAATAGTAGCAACCAAACAGGGCCACCTACAAGCATAGCTTTTGCACGTATATAAGACAACACTTTGAAGGCAAAGTACACTTATGTTTGTTAATTGTTCCAACTAACCAAATCTAACATCCCTTTTGAACCCAACCACACGAATTAAAAGAAGCTCCAAGCACTAATCCCAGTTGGGAGACGGTGTTAAGGTATCTTTGTTTAAATAAAGGATGGTGTGTTAATGTATCTTTAAAGACAAGAAAATGATCCCTCACAGCACAGTCTCCTGTTACCTCCCTTGCAAGTAACACGCCACGTAATTCAACAAACCCTAGCCACATCTATATACAAAAAAGGTGGATGAAAATGGCTATTCTTGTCACACCTTTTAGAGAATTTTCTTTTTAAAACAGAAATAGCGCACATATTTTCTATGCTTCCAAATATCTAAGGATACGCCATAAATGCCATATATACCATCCTGGCGTGATAAGGTTCATTAATAGGTACACTTACCAATGCCATAAATTTCGTAATAATGCTGTGAATTTAAAATTAAAAATAAACGATGTGCCCAAATCAACAAAACTAGACCAAACACAAATATTTTGAAGTGGTCCTGATTAACTAGCCTATATGCAAAATATGAAAGTGGCACGGCCATTTGAAAAAGCTTGAGAAATGAAAAGGAAAAAAAAAGGAGGAACCATGCTGCAGAGGAGAAAGATGCACGGATTGTGACATCACAACAAATTGGGATGATGCACATAATCCCTTTGTGTTTTATGAGATCCTCTGTACAGCGATTTCCAATTGGTCCCTAGTTAGCCATACGGCCGGTCCCAAGAATCCAATGCATGCCGACCACATTAATCCGGTGATATTGGAGGGTTAAGAAGAGATAAGCGTTGGGGATTATCAGGATCAACAGTGATGTACAGCCACCCATTCCATACCTTTTGGATGATGCGATTTAGAGAATAATCTTATGCCACATTTTATCTCTATATTATTTTTACACGTTCAAGAATAATCTCTACTTCACGTCTTCACCTAAAAAAAAAGTCTCTCTCTCTCTCTGAGTTTTTTTCTTGATAATAAATTCTGCCATCTTCTCTCTCTGGATTTTCCATGATTATTCAACTGCTATTCAGAATTAACTATGTCGATTATCTTAGACGACGGGAAACTAAACATGTTTTCAGGGAGGTAGTTGGACACCTCTACACAAAAATAAAATGCAAGCAATCTACAAATCAACATGGACAATTCAAATGCAAATTTCTGCTCTCCAGCCACAGAACCATGATTCTATATACTCTCTCCGTTTCAAATTGTAGGTCGTTTTAGCAAATCTAAATACATAATATTTGCTACATATCTAGATATAGTATTTATCTAGAAACATAGCAAAATTTACATATCCTGATTTGCCAAAACAATGTGCAATTTGGAACGGAGGGAGTACACAAAAGTTAGCTACAAGATGCCGTAGTAACACCAGTTCTAACTTCTCTAATAGCCAAGATTTCGACCTAGCCATTTTTCTTTTTGAAAATTGAAGATTTCGACCTGGCATGATCTACTTTTGACTGAACTTCTAGTGCCCTTGCAATTGGTCTTGGTCCACACCTAGTAGGGTTAATGCATGCATGCCGATCGAAATCCTTGCTAACAACATGTAGGGCACACACACATGATTGGCAGCGAGGAGGAGTAAGAAGCTAGATAGGCTCCTCTTTTGAGGCCCGGGACGACAGCAAGACTCGGATCTCCAAACTTAGCTCTGGTGTGAAAATTCAGTCCGACAGTATGTAGAACGAAAAAAAAACAGAGAGAGTCAAATGGTCCATGCACTCTTGCTGCTGCTGCTGCATCTGATCTCTCTCTCTCTCTCTCTCTCTCTCTCTCTCTCTCTCTCTCTCTCTCTCTCTCTCTCTCTCTCTCTCTCTCTCTCTCTCTCTCTCAAGCGGGGCACACCTGATCAGGTGGTCCAGGGGGACCAGAGTCCATGCATCCAAAGGTGCTGGGTTTTTGTCCGTGATCATCTGGCGTGAATTTCAAAGTTTTTTTTTTCTAGTTGTTCTTTTTTTAAAAAATGCTTCAATAAAGACATAAATTCGGAAAATTTATATCTTTATTGAAGCATTTCTAGATGTAGCTTATCAACATTCAAAATTCCAATCAAAAGGTGCTGTTTATCTTTACTATAGCTATTTTTCTAGCAAAGATTTTTTTAAAAAAATATCTTGACCACCACTCTTCAGCATATATATTCTTGGTTTTCTTTCATGTACCTTGTGTTGGCATCATTTATCAATGTCATATTATTCTTGGTCAAGAAATCAGCATCAAACATAATTCCAAGACTAAGAAACGAATCAGAAGACCAGAAAGGACGGCGGCAAAAGGTCACTGGAATTACGTTTTAGTCAAGAATAAAGCAGACCGCAAGGTATTCAAGAATAAAGTGATGCGGATATGCAAAGGATCAGATCAGTAGAAACAAAACCAAAAGCAAAGAATAATGCAAATGATTGAGAGCCAAATTCGTATTGAATTATAAAAAGGAGAGCAAAAGAAGCTAGGATCCATGCATCTTTTGTGTATCCTTGAGAGAGAGAGATCGCAGGACGACTATTCATACAGCCTTCTAACATCAAGACCGAACATTCTCGCCGATCCAGAGGACATTCAGCTGATGGAAAGATAAAGGAGGTGCTAATGTAGTACCTTAAAGATAATTCCGTGTGCACTTTGCATGCTGAGGAACTTTATATATTCATTGGAATAAAAAGCGATTAAGACCTTTCTATCCTCTCTCAAAAAGAATCTAATTCTAACAATGATATGTATGCTCAGCAACATGGCCAATTTGATAACTTACATATGTACATGCATATACATGTGCATCTATTTGGATGGAGTTGAAAATTGAAGCTGGTAACTTGGTATTGATTTGATAATTGGTAAATAAAAAATAAGGGCAAACAAAAAATACACAGTAGAAAACTTTGTGTAAGATACAATTTCATGATTTATAAACCATCATAGGCTAGATTCATCTACTCATGCAACCAACGATCTCGGACCCTTTTGGAGTGAAAGGATGGACACAAGAATTTTGAAGGATTTTTTTTCGGCAAAATTCTTGTGAAATTGAAACCTTTCAACTTGAGCTCTTACTGAACCAGCTGCAAAATTGAATGTACCACTAGTAAATACCATGCCCCACTGCACAGCACAGATTTGTACTGTAATCCCCACCTGAGCCTTAAAGGAAGACCTGCCAATTTTCTTCACAGGCAGAAGAATGTTGTGCAGTGAGTAGACACAGTGGCAGCCACCACCCATTTCACCATCACGAAAGCAGAAGGTTTTACACATGACCCAAACCAAAAGCTAGGATTTGGTGGGCCTGAGGTTAATCTTCTGCACGACTGCCAATACAGCAATTGATGACTAAAAAAATCATGTGCAAATTGCCAAATGATAAGAATCTGTTGGGTGACAGGGATACATGTGGTGCGAAACAATTGGACCTGTATGTGACGGTTTGCTCTAATCTACTAGTCATTTCTGATGACCAAATGGGGAAGTGATTGAGCTGCCATTGGCTAGATTCATTCTTGCGTGGTTCTTGGCAAGTTTGACTCCCAAAAGAAGCCTCACATGGAAACGAACAGCATAGTGTAAGCTTGGCTTCAGGACAGGTGGCTGGAAAGCACTGGTGAAGAATGTGCCTATGCTGCTCTGTCCTTTTGTTTGCGTTCTAGTATTTTTCGTGGGAAGGCATAAATGGCCAAATGGGTGCAGAATGTGATAGTAGCAAAAAACTGAAACTTTAAATATATACACACGCCGTCGCAAAAATGATTTATAGAAATACGATGTAAATATCAACTATTGCCTTATATGGTTTGCAGGGCAAACTAAACCTTTTAGAAAAATTTACATGAGGTTGTTTTTGTGCATTCCAGATGCCAGATGGAAGGAGGAGGGAATCGGTAAACTTGCTCCACACTTAATCTTCTGGATAGTACGCATCATACTATTTCAGAAAGAAAAAAAAAGATAGCATGCACCATAATATTTTTTGCGAATGGACACAAAAGGAATTGATTGCTTAAACTCGTTTTCTGGCGGATCCCTTTCTCAGAAAATAGGAAAGAAAAAAGAGGAGAAAGGAACTGAACAAAACACTCATTATTCTGAATATTTTCAATAAAATAAAAATCTGAGGGGGGACATCCATGGACGCGCTCAGCTCCTGTAGCTCCCACCCTCTCTCACCATTGCAGTACAGCTCCTGACACACCACACAAGGCCACAGGCTCTCTCCCCCTCTCTGAGCAAGCTTGGATTCCTGACAGTGCAAGCAAAGCAAGCACCAGAAGCTAGTAGCTCTAGTAGTATTTCTCTTGCTGCCTCCCTTCTCTCATTTCACCTTGTTATTACACACCACTACTACATCAGAGACAACAAGCCTTCCTCCCATTGGCCATCTCTAGCTCACAGCCTACTATCTCTAAACATCGACATTTTCCGGTATTTTCCTTACCACTTTGCAGTAGTAGTTTGTAGTAGGCAGCAAGGTTGGTTTCTTGTAGCAATGGAGGCCAAGGTTTGAGAAGGCATGAGCTTGCTCCCTCTTTGCCCTCCTGATTAGCCCCTTGGCAGCCACTGTAAGGTATGTTTCTCCACTCTTCTTCTTCACCTTTGTGCTTTTGCCCTCCCCTTTGTTTCTACACTGTTCTTCCCACAGCAAAAGCACAAAATGTTTAGCATTGATACTAGAGTGGGAGAGTAGGAGTAGAGGTCAAAGGCTGGTCCATGTATGTCTTGTGTGTTGTTGAAGAGTACACAAGAGAAAGTATCCTCCACACACCAACCAGCAGCAACAAGTAGTGGTGTGAATACAAAGCATTTGCAGACAGCAGCCACTGTATCCATCCTCTACCTTTCATTCTACTACTGATCTTCTTCTGCGTGGCCATGGTGAGGAGCCCAAGAAACCTTGGAACATAGGAGTAGTACCAGGAGTAGTAGAGACGTAGAGTTAACCCCATCTTGGAGTTTGGGACTGGTATCTTCTTGCCAAGATCCCAAGGCCACCACAAGGTCCACAACCTCGTCCCTTTTTGTTCTCTCACTCTCCCCAAGAATCAATCTTTTTTCCTTCCTTCACTTTTTTTGAGCCTTCCAAGGCATACCAGATTCTTGTTTCTCATACATCATTGCCTAGAAGCTCCAAGCTGTCGTCTTGGCATCCACTTCAGCTTCCTGCTGAAATCCCTGCTGCTTGTTCAATTTTTTGTTTGTGCGTGCGCGCGCGCCATTGCAGATTTGCAGCGGAGCAGGAGCTGCGGCAGAGGAAGGGAGCAAAGCATGGATCTTTCCGGGGCGCAGGGCGAGCTGCCGGTGCCGATGGCAATGCACGGCGGTGGCGGGGGCTCGCCGTACCTGGGCCTGCACCACGGGCACCACCACGAGCACCCGCAGCAGCATAGCCGTGGCCCGAACGGGCGGCACATGTCGCCGCCGGATGTGGTGGTGCCGGAGGAGGCGAAGAACCGGCAGCTGGCGGTGGTGCCCGTGGGCGCGGTAGGTGGAGGCGGGGCAGGTGGGGTGAGGTACCGCGAGTGCCTGAAGAACCATGCGGCGGCCATCGGCGGGAGCGCGACGGACGGGTGCGGCGAGTTCATGCCGGCGGGGGAGGAGGGGTCGCTGGATGCGCTCCGGTGCTCGGCGTGCGGGTGCCACCGCAACTTCCACCGCAAGGAGCCGCCGGGTGGCGACGCGCGGCAGCTGCACGGGCACCACCCACACCACCACCCGCTGAGCCCGCTGGCGGCGGCGCACCACCACCACCGGGGCCTGCTGGTGGCGGCACTGCCCCCGGCGCCGACGCGCATGGTGATGCCGCTGAGCGCCTTGCAGCATCAGGCGCACCACAGCGCGGCGTCGGCGGAGTCCGACGACGCACGGGCGCAGCAGCCGCCGGCGCGGAAGCGGTTCCGCACCAAGTTCACGGCGGAGCAGAAGGCCCGCATGCTGGGGTTCGCGGAGGAGGCCGGGTGGCGGCTGCAGAAGCTGGACGACGCGGCGGTGCAGCGCTTCTGCCAGGAGGTGGGCGTGAAGCGGCGCGTCCTCAAGGTGTGGATGCACAACAACAAGCACACCCTGGCGCGGCGCGGGCAGGAGGGGGGCCACCACGGCGGCGACCCGGAGCATCTCGGGCAGCTCGGCGGCGGCATGCCGCTCCCGGAGCCCGGCGGGCCCGGGCGGAGCCCCAGCCCCAGCCGGAGCCCACCGCCGCAGCAGCTCCGGCTGGATTAACCAACCAACAAACCCAACATCACAACAACAACAACATTGATCAAGACGGCGATGCTGACGACGATCGCCTCACTCTAGCTCCGGTTAATCTAGCTTAGCTAGCTGCATTGGCTTCTTTCCACTGTTCCATCCATCCATCCATCCGTCAACCGAACTGATGCTGAACTTCCACGGATTTGTTTTCTTTTCTCCATGCTTGATTTCTGTAGCTCCTCTTTCTTTCTTTCTTATTGATGTCCCTAACTTTGCTGTCTACTATTGCTTGCTCGAGCGACTGATGTGGGAGGGTGAGACTGAAGATCACTTGTTAACTCTGATGAAGCTCATGTGTTGTGTTGTGATGTGCCTTCCATCCCATCATGCTACTGTTCTTGCTCTGTGCCTTGTGCATGGTTGTTAGCACGTATTATTAGCAGCTCTGAAACCTATTTATGGTTGGATTAGGCTAATGATTGAGGCCAGGGGCAGTTGGGAGTTGATGATTGGTGAGAGGGATGGTGCTGGGCTGCTGGCAACAACAACAACACACACACACACAGCAATGCAATCTGGCTTGGTGGCTGGCTGAATTATTGCTGGAGCTGGGGGGCCAAGCAGAGGGGAGGGGACTGGAGCGAAAGATGTGGGGGTGCAGGGGGGCAGGGGAGCATGTGGCGAGCCGATCCCAAAATGGATAGCCACTTAATGCCCTGCTGTGGAGTGTGCCAGTGTGGTGTGGGGGATTGATCTAACTGACCATCTGATCTCCGCCTCCCCTCCCTACCCTGATCTGATCTTCTGATCATCTGATCTCCCCTCCCTACCACTATGTGCAATCAGCATTCAGCAACCTGCAAATGCAATGCAACAGGATCTGCCGTGGAGTGGACAGTGATTATTGGTTCGGTTTGGGGGAGCTGAAACTCTTTGATCCTGCCTGCATTGCCATCGCCCATCAGCATGAGGTTCAGTGTTCTTGCAGGTCTTTTTCTGTTGTTAGTTTACTTCGTTTAAAAGAAAAACTCAGCTGCTCCTACCCCTTGTCTGAAGGAAGGGGAGCAAGAAAGAAGTCGCATTTCTCGGTCTCTGCGGCTGACACAGTACAGCACGCCCAATTCAGATCCGAACCGGCGCCTGATTGGCCCCAAATTTTGTTGCGATGCTTACCACTTTGTCAGGGAATAACCTGATTACCTGAATCCAGAATTTGGTTTCCGTTTCTCCAGAAAGAGTCCAAGACTGGCACGGTCTGGGCCCTGCATCACTGGGGATTCAGTAGTGATGTACTAGCATCAGCGCTAGACTCCTACCAGGACTAGTGTTGTGTTCAGATCGGCGCCACAGTGCTCCACTCCGCTCCGCTCCGGTCCAATCTGAATCCAATCTTCTTCTTCCCCGTGTAAATGTAGGAGTAGAGCTAGCTAGTACCAGTACCAGCAACCACACCTGCTGCCCTGCTGGGATGTGTTGTCAAGCTCTCGTCTGCAGCAGCAATGCCACTATGCAACACGAAAGGACGACGGCAAAGATAAAGGCCATCATCAGGAGATAGTAGTACTACCCTCCTGCTCGAGCCTAGCAGCTACAGTGCCGCGTGTGTCGTCGTCTTTGGCCTGGCCTGGCCTGACGATGGGAGAACCTCTCTGTCTCTTCGAACGTGCTGTCTGAAGCGAGCGAGGGAGTGAGGGGTGATCGGTCAGGCAGGAAGGCATGCTTGGTGCTTCATCATGGCGACGCTGAACGGAGGTTGGTGGCGACTCCCCGACGAGACGAGACGGGACGGGACGGCGCACTACGGGCTAGCGCAGCCGCATTTGCTTGCTTTGCTCTCCACAGACATCACGGAGGAAGTTAGGAAAAAGTCTCACACGGAATGCGTACGGAAAATAGTCTGTCAAGTTTCAACTGAAGTTTTCTTTTTTTTTTGTGGGGTACTAGTATAAAAACTGTTTATCATTTAAAACCCCTAATGCACAAGTGATGAATTAAGGATCGACATGTTTTTATCATATTGTAAAAACTAGGGGGAAGACTAACATTGTATTTGAATAAGGTAAGGTTCAACTAGAGTTTCTTTTTTTTTTAAAGAAAGGTTCAACCAGAGTCAGGCTCTGTTGTAATGCCGTTGGCTCCGCCACTGACTCGTTGTATGCCGTTGCCCACACAGCAGGAGCAATACTCTACCATCAACAGAGCGGCAAAGGTAAAGATGACAAAACAACTCCCTCTCTTTTCTTCATCATCCCCTGGCAATGGCATGGCATGCATGGCCAGCGACTGCAGCAACAGCCAGGTCAGAGCGCCAGAGCCCCATGCCCTCCTGCTGCTGCAATGGAAGCCAGCCACAGCCAGGCCCTGCTCACGGCCCACAGCCCATGTGTGCGGACGGATGGGAGCGGTTGCTGCCACGGCAAGGCATCAGAATCAGATGATGAGGCAGCGAGCCCTGCACGCACGTTGCCGCCGGTGTCAGCATCCGAGGGACGCTAGTGCTCGTGTCCATTGCGGTTGCAGCAGCAGCAGCAGCTGCTGCTTTGATGTACAACCGTGTCATTTTCTTTCTTTCTTTCGTGATGTACTACAACCGCGCCATTTTCTTTCTTTCTAGACGTACTACAACCCTGAAGCTGCTTTGCTTTACGGTGATCCCGGCGCAATGGAATGAAGATGATCGATCAGGATGTCGCGACGCAGATGCTGCGGATTTAAGGATCGGCTTCCGGCACTGAACAGTGGAGCAGTGATGTACAGTGGTGATCTGATCTGATGGAAGAGAGCAGCGAGCGAGCGAGCGAGCGACGACGGACGGACGGAACCCGACGGAGCGGCCGTCAGACAGAGGCATGCGCGTGCGGCCGCACGTGTGATCACATCAGAGGCAGGCAAGCAACCCCGGGCTACCCTTTGCGTGGTCGCAGAGCTGTGCTGCCGCCGCGCACAGGTCTGTCCTCCTGGGATCGTTTCTCATCCAGCACCTGCTGCCTCTGCGTGGAGACGTGGAGGATTCAGAGACTTGGAGACTTGGACGACAAGATCGGAAGACGATGCCGCCCGGCAAAGCTTTTCTGCACGTACGGCGCGGCGCCACCTCGCCGGACGGTCGCCCAAGTGCCCAACATCCAGGTAAAGCGAAACAAGAAATTGAACAAACCTCACAAATTTGAAACAAACATCATAGTAAAACAAGTTCACAACAATTCACATTGTTCAATAAAAAAAATGAAAATACTGATCAAGGACGAAGACCCATTCCTCTGATGCGTGACTCATTTTTGTACTCTGCAATGACCACCATGTGTATCCACAGTTGACTGGGTCGCAGTCTCCAGCTTACTAGGAGTGGACTCCAAGGCAGGCACAGCACAGCACACTCTCAGGCCCTCTGCTGTTGGGTACAGTACAGCTGCTGAATCATGCACGCATGTGAGGCTCTGCCATGCCAAGGACGGATGCTGTTGGTACTCTCTACTCCACTCCACTCCATCTGTGGCGATGCCACGTCAGTAAGCTTAACCCTCCGGCGGCACACACGCTTGGCCACTCGGGAAAGCCTCTTCATCTCTTGCTGCGAAATGTCAAATGTGGCCATGGCAGTTACGAACTGGTGTCAACCGCTGAGCTAACCCACCGTGAGTCCATGACCCTGCCACCCAGCCCCTTCTTCTCTCTGCACAACGCAATAGACTCGACGCCGATAGCCTTCTCTGCAAACAAGAACTGCAAACCTCAGGCACCAGTGGGTGTGTCAACTGTCAAATGCAGCAGAATTAGGTGTTCATCAGAGTTCGCATTGCTGCTAGCACAGGCCTAACCACGATTCTCCTCCTTGCCGGCGTAATGGTAAGCAGGGTGCAGAAAGAGGATGTCAGATTTCAGAAACAAGGTACAACCAACACGGTTCAGCTCAGGTGATAGCTTAGAACAGCTGCAATGCCTGTCGCTTCTTTTCCTTTCTGTTTTACTTTCAACTGCACGAAACTTCAAAAAGGCTTCCCCAGACCCCATCCCGTTGCTGCTTGTGGATCCAGTCCTGAACTGGATCTATTTATCCATCATCAACCCATGGGCCCAAAAGGTTGAGCCATGGACGCATTGGGATCATTTTCCCGAGTTACAAAAGGCGTAAACCAAGAAGACATGCAGTTGTAAGGGCCACTGGGCTTAAAAAAATTCTTAAATCCAAAACCAAAACACCTGAACCCTTAAACAAGGAACAAAATAGGAGAATGAAAATCTTGGGACTCTCAGTAATGTAGACAAACTGTATAAATGTAGAAAATGAGAATGAGTTTGTTAGTAATAACTAAAATGATGCGTAGTACACATCATACGCTTTAGATGTACTGACATACACGGATTTGTTTTTTGAGAGGAAAATACATAGATTGAAATATACATTCAAATTGGTACAGCAATTTTCCAGAGTGCTAAAATACCTGATACAGACACAAGTAGTACCTTCTACCTAATTAGTATGAAGTTATCTGCAGTGTATTAATATGTAACAACAAGCCTGGCATAGGTATCAGTCAAAATGTTTACCATGTAGTTCACCAAAGATGCTTCTTTTTTTTTAATTCACCATCTGTAATAAGATGGCATCAATGTCAAAAACAGAATCTCCTCCAAAAAAAAACTTAACACAATTGATATAAGGAGGATATATAGCTGGAATATGGGGATTCCGTACTCACCTAAATGTGTAGTATCAGTAACTTTACCAGAATACCAAGACCATTGGAAACTTTTGGGATTAGGATCAGCCCATACCACCTCAGAAAAAGAGGCTCGGTATAGATGGTAGCACGCGGTTTGATAGAAGCAATTATAAATTGTGAATTTGGAGTTCAGAGCCCATCTCCATCATACGTTGCCCATCTTTCAATAACAACTTGAAATTCGTTATCCCTTTTCCTTACCTGTAATATGATTAGTCACCAATGGAAATTAAAGTTTTGCTAAAGCATGCTTCACTTGACAAAATAATCACTTGAAAATTCTGTGTACAAAATATAAACTCTACATTTGTATAACAGAGTTTATCGGTTCGAACAAGCATAGCAGTAAGTGCGTGGTTAAGATGTCATGCTTTAAAATGAGATTTATTGGTGAAGCAAACAATGAAACAAGAATATTGGCATAGAAACAACCGAAATGATCCTAATTCCCATTTCTCTAGATCACAGCATTATATGCTCACACGACCAAAAACAACCCCTGAATTCCTCATAACACAAAACTGAATGAGACATGCTAGGTAAAATGTTACCTCAACCAGTGGCTTCTTTCCATGAAGTAGCATATCCACACTCCTTTCTGTCTGCAGAAACACAATAGGCGCAGTATATTAGTATTGTCTCAGCTGGAGAACATAAAATACCATCACATGTTTTTATGAGTAGACTACATTGAGGATCCTAAACTTTGAAATTTTCTTGGCTGTTGCCTGTTGGGAAAAGAGCAGGAATTACAGTGGTGATCAGAACTACAGAATGCAATAACAATGATACAACAAAGGCCAAGCAACCTTAGTAAAGAATTAGAGATGGGAAATATTGTAACATAGCATATCTTCATTTGTATAGGTTGAAAATGCACGGATCTTAGCATGGGCAGGGCAAAGCAGGAAATTCATGCTTTAAAATAAATACACAACATTCATCGGAAAAAAAATACATCACCACTATCTGAAATCTAAGAAACATAAATATCACCACACACTTCCCAGCATCCCCATTATCTTATTGACATTAGGAAAGGTGTATTTATTCCTGTATTTTGATTGTTAGACATGTAAAGGACATAGACATACCCGATGAGTTACCCAGTAATGTCGTTCCCTCATCTCAATAAGGAATGGGAATGTTGGAGGGGCCTTCCTCTCTAGAATACTTTTCTGACTGCGTCGAGCACGAGCCTCATCATCACCAAGAGTAACAGTTTCTACACCTCCAATCTGTTATCCAGTAATGAACATAAGCAGGCATAGTTGATCTTTTTATGCAATGTGATAATGATAGCATACCAAGTCAGATAAGGTCGGATTCTTAATGATATTCGCAAGCCGTTCTCCATGGGCAGTACCAATAAGCATCACACCCCTTTCTGCAATTGAGCGGCAAGCTTGTGCTTCTGCTTCAGTTCCAATCTCATCTACAATAACCACCTCGGGCATATGGTTTTCAACTGCTTCAATCATCACTCTATGCTGCATTGATGGTTCAGGAACTTGCATTCTTCTTGCGCCACCAATAGCAGCATGAGGAATATCCCCATCCCCACCAATCTCATTACTTGTGTCCACAATTACCTGCCCTAAACACCAGTGCACCAATATAATATATAAGACACTATAAATCAGTCAAATTGGACCTGAAACAGAGAATTACAAGAATAAAAACTGTTTAACATACCACTCTTTTCTGAAATTCATCTGCTAGAACACGTGCAATCTCACGCATAACAGTTGTCTTGCCTACTCCAGGCCTGAACAAACAAAAGAATGTGCACTAAGTAAATGTTGCCCGATTCCCAAATAAGGAAATGGCACACAACAAACACAAAATGTATATACCAATGGCTCTAAAGCATTAGTGAAACTTCCAGAACTGGTTCATGAATGCACGATTGTACTTGACAAAAATGTTGGTTTCCGGTATTTTTATTTTAACATTTTCAGCTGTTTTTTAACTTATAGGTTCAATAGCTTGGTGCTGTCACATATCAAGAAAATACGTATGAATTTATTCTTGAGCATTTTGAAACTCTACTTCGGCTTCAATTCGTTTTGTAAAAAACAGAAGGATCCATTGAAACATCAAAAATATCGACACAAAAAAGCACAACCCTAGACTCCTGTTGCTGTTCCTGAATAAAACATATATCACCATATATTTTACTATTGTAGTCCTAATGACATCTCCATGCAGTTTGTACTCATAGAACACAATTACTATCTACTAGCTTCATTTTTATCATCTTAATCTGTAAAAAGACAGATGGAAGAAGCAATCAAGATCCTAGAATGATCAAGAAAGAAGGCGAGGTACCTTCCCAAAAACAGAATGCTTTCTTTGTAATTTAGGAGATCACGGACCATATCAACATGTCCAGTAACAGCTCGGCCAACTCGACAGGTCAAACCAACAACCATTCCTTTTCTGCTCCTTATAGCAGATATTCTATGTAAAGTACCTTCAATTCCTGCACGGTTGTCACCTCCAAACTCACCTACAGCTTGCTGTGCTGCCTCCAGCTCTTGCTGTGAGATCTATCACATGGAAAATACAATTAACAGGACACATTAACTGTGCTTTTGCATGCCAATTCACATTTTTCTTTGTGTGCACTCAAAAAGAAAATTTTATGCTTGTGATCAGTACAGATTTATGACCAGAATGAAACTCGCTGCCAGTCAGGAGCGGGCTTGACTGACTAATATGACTTCCAACTTATATCATACAAAATATGCGAGGCTGACACTAATAATAGTGCATGGAAACATATATGACTGTTCGTTTTCCTTTGATCGTATGATTGGGTTTCACAATATTGACAAGGTAGGTACACACAAATAAAGTAAACATAATATTACGAATTTGAGACTGCATAGCAGTACCATACCTCACGGTCCCTTAGGTATTGGCCACCAGAGTCACCAAGGAAACGTGCCTCTGGTCGTCTCCCCAAATCCAGAACGACCTAATTGATGGCTCATTAGTTGGGATCACATATGGAATTAAAAATTTACATTCTTGACATATGAATATTCAAATACAACGAGACTCAAAAATAGTTGAAGCAGGCACGCGCATCTATCTTACCTCCAACAGCTGGTCCTTTCTAGGTTCATTCTGCAGACTATCTCGTAAATCTCTTGGTAGAATCTGCAAAGGGTAAATCCACACCTTTATGTTATATTGTTATCCAATCTACACAAAGTAAAAAAAAACTACTACAGCAAATTACAAATCCAGAAAACATCAGATAAGCCTGCCATACATGTCGTAAATGACTTCAAAACATGAAATGAATTTAGAAATAAAGATTTCATTTTGTATTGAAATGCTTATCTCAGTGCAGCAACTTGATTCAGTCTGCAGTAAAAAATTTATCCTCTCCTTTTGTTTTATCCATGCAAGGCTTCATGCTTCTTGCAGTAAACAGTGAGTACTGCGGGCATTAGTGCACAGGGCATATGAATGATATAAAGTTACTCTGTCATTTTCTACCCTATAGGTAGATCTTGCATGTGAAACTGTAACTAAAGACCAAACCCAGTGAATCAGAATCTTTGTGCTTGATGTGTGCTTCAGTTATGTAACCGGCGTGCAGAACTGCAGATGCAGGAACAGTTATACTATTCCAGCATTACACATAAGGATTTATGTCCTACACACAGCTCTCCAGCAATTCAACGGCTAGAAAGCTTTGTATCAGCAAGTTATCCGCCGTTCGAAGCTAGAATTAAGATGGATAACTACTGCAACGAGAATTCGAAGTCAACTATATCCCAGGCTAGCTTGTTCTCTAAAAATCCCTGCCGAAATCACACGAATGTTTATTTTTGACTGCCACCTTCATGCTTTATCGTATGTCCGTATGCAGATGATAGACCGAATTAGCACTTTTTTAACTGCGTCTCCGGTCCCCGACTACCACCTTTTTCCAACACGAAGTAAACGAACTTAACGATTTCACTAGCTGCGATAAAATAGGTGAACAGGGAACAGAATTGGACCTGCAGGAGCTCAGCAAGGTCGTCCTCGACAATGCCTCCCCACCCACCGCTGCCCTCGGTGCTGCAGCGGGCAGCATCAATGCAGGCCCCGCCCCCGCCCCCGCGCCGCCGCCTGAGTGGAGGATGAGGCAGCGGGAACTTCGGGGCCAGGAGGGGAAAGAGGAAGAGGCAGCGAGAGGCGCACGCGGCCATCGCGTGGACACTACTGGCCCCCTGAGAAGAAGCGGCGGCGCGGGTGAAGCTCCGGCGAGCGAGCGTTCGTTGCCGTTCCCTTTGGAGTTTTGGATGGATAATGCTCACTTCGCGCGGTTGGAAAAATGGGGGATCATAGCTGGGCCGTCGTGACTACTTGAAAAGGCCCAACCCCATTTCGGCCCAATTCTTCCTACAATTACGTTGAAGCAATGGAAGAGTACAGAGCGATAATCCACACAAATAACGGATCAAACTTTGCCTATGAAAAGAACTCAGGTTCAGTAACACGGATCGAAGTCTTGCTTTCATTTTTGATTGTTATATAGACCACCTTCTGTTTAATGCGCATAAGCAATTATCTATACATATCCAGATGTACAAACTCACAACTTGAATGTACATAAGTAATTTATGTCGACATAAATATCATAAAAAGATAATGCTACACAGAGAACAATTGAGACCACAGTACAGCTACGCATTCTTAGATGAGACTTTACAACCATACTTGTCAGGATATACAGCACACTAGTCAGGATACGATAAAAAATGAGTCACGTCAAAAAAAAACTAAACATTTATCACTGAACCTAAAACAAAGGTCTAGGGTCATTTATCTAGGACCCAAACTTGTATTTGATAGATACTTGACGATATACTTTCTTCGAAGCCACTGGAACCGTTCTTCGGCCGTTTCCATGGTCAGGAACATCTCCCTCTGTTCTCTGCTGATGAACAGCTCAGTCGCAATGAAATGTTCGTTGCTTCCAGACCGTGCTCCACATTCACGAACCATTGTCATGACATCCCGGATGCTAGGCCATGGCTGTGTGTCAGCCTGGGAGCTGAACTTTTCAAAAGTGTCCTGTGCCTTTTGAGCCAGCTCCGCTATGCAACTCAAGTGAGACTGCATGAGCAGAGCAGTTTCAGCCTTACTTTTCTTGTTCCTCGTCGCAATCACATGAATAGGTCTCTTCTTCCTCCTGTTTGAGGTATACTGAAACATAGGCTCTTGATGAGTGTCATCATTATCTTCAGCGTTGTTGTCTGATACATCCAGGTGCACACCATTCATGGTGGTTTCTTGAGCGTATGGGAGACCATGTGTGGTCTGCAGCAAATGATCCACTCCATTCATGGGGCTGTCTGGAGCAGATGGCAGATCATTTGCAATCAGAGGCAAATGATCCACTCCATTCATGGGGCTGTCAGCAGCAGGTGGCGAATGATCAACACCATTTTTCGGGCTTTCTGGAGCAGGTGGCGAAGGATCCACGCCATTACTGGTGATGTAGTCAAACATTATTTTCAACTTATCCTCATGTTGCAGACCAAGATTGCGGTATCTCCTTGCACCAGGCAGCTCCTACCAGTAAAAAAAACGAAAGGTTGTGACAAGATTAAAATGGTTAACACGGTAAAAATTGCAGAACCAGAGTAAGTATCGCAAACCTTATTTGTCTTCTTCCACCATTCATCGTCAGCAACAAATGTTCCCCTTGCCGCATCCCAGGGTAAACCCGCCCCCACTACAAGCAGCTTCTTCCAAGTGATGTAATCACTCTTAAACTTATCCCATTTGTTCTTAAGCTGCAACTTTGTATAGAGAAGCTGTGTCCTCTGCTGAAACTTGGCGGCAACTGTACGGTAACCAATGTTGTTCAGATGGGTGTTTGGCCTGTTCCCAGCATGAACTTGTTCGACAAAGAGTTCACAGATAATTCTAGTGCGTTCATCATTCCACTCTGCTTCTGGCATCTGCACTGATAACATGCATTTGGCTGGTGTTAGGATTTATCAGTGTAAAGTTGTGAATTGTGAAGTGCACGACTCTGTAAGCGAAAACAGTGAGAGAACACAACAGCATGCGAAGGTTACTCCCAAAAGACGGTGACCATAACACTTCTGCACAATTTAAATACAGGGATTCTAGCCAAACAACACTGGCATAAAAAATTTAAACAGACACTGATCCGGGGCATACTAGGCTACTGTGGAAAGGTGTTTCAGGTCTCGCCTACATCAGTATCATCATATTGCTGAAACCCACAACACAGGAAGTATTACAGGTGTATGTAAACAACACTGCTGTACAAACTTAAGACACAATGATCCTCAGTGCTACAGAAAGATGTTTCAGGTTTCACCTACGTTATATCGCTCAAACTCACAAGACAGAGAAGATTCCAGGAGATGAACATAAGTTCTAGTGCTAGGCCACATTTTAAATCCGCGAATTATTGGAATCAGAGGATAAGTCAACAAATGCGATAAGGAAAAAAAATACAGGTCCTCTGTTCAGTTATAAGTTCAGGTAGAAATTAGAATGACCGCAAGCGTCAGAATTCAGTTATTCACCTTCTTTAAACCTATCCTAGACCTAACGGAGCTCGAGGGTTCGGAGCACCCACCCCAGCAAGAAAGATTTGGGCTCGATCGCTCCTGGCCACAGCGAATTCAAGGGGAGAAGCCCTAGATAGAACAGGGTAATTCAATCAATCCGAGCGAAGCAAGGTTGAAGCTTTCCTTACCAGCAACAAAAAGGTCCAAGACAAAATCGACCCGAGCTCGATTGTATACCCGCTCCGCTCCACGCCGGGCCAGCACCAGCAGAGAGCGCCGGGGGGGGGGGGGGGGTGGCGGCGGCGAGAGGAGGAGAACCCCTCGGGCGACCGCCGGGCGGCGCGCTGGGATCCGGCGGACGGAGGCGCCCGCTCGGGGGTGGGATTCGGCTGGACAAGCGGACGGGGAGAAGGGGTAGGACCCGCCGGCCGGTGACCTCGCCTCCCGCGCCGCCGCGACGGGAAAAGGGTAGTGGTTTTCTAGGGCTCGAGGGGCGAGGCTGAGAATAGTTGGGAAAAAAGAAAGAATTATTTTTCCTCTCCACGTATGACGTATAACATGGCACGGCAGATCGTGAGCGAAAACTGTACTTGCAAGTTGCAACATCACCAGATTATTTAAAGAAAAATATTGTAAAAAATGTTTTCGTAGACCTATTTGATATAGTCCAAATAATTTTGTGGGAGCCATATTTGGTATTATCGTATGATTTTCTTATCTCAACTTTGATGGCATACGAGTAAATTGTAAAATTTCACAAGAGCGCCGATTCTAAAATATGATTATGATGATTTTAACTCTATTTTGTTCTGCTCTCGGATTTCTAAGGTATTCTTGACATCCTATTGCATACCCTCTAAATTTCTATGTATGTATCAATGGATGTTTTCCTGTAACACTTGATAGGTGAGGTTCATTCATTCTGCTAAATGATTCATAAACTATTTAAACAATTTTGTCAAGTTCATTTTATATAACATTTTTAACTTTACTTTTAGGTAACATTTTAAAATAACATTTTGCTGAATTATTTCTACACAAAACTTTTTGAGGAATTATTTAAAGAATTTTTCTACTCACTTGATAGGTGAAGTACATTCATTTTGATGTATCCTAAAAATTACTCATACTGTACCAATACCTATAAAAAGTACTACCCAATTCAGAATTTCATATTCGACGCGGCGCTATTTGAGAATTTAATATTAATAAATATTTAGCTTGATCAATACTAGGTCAATAAAAATCCTAGGAGCACATATTGGAGTGCAGTAGAAGTTAAGGTGTTCCAAAAAATGTTATTTAAGTTCAAGGGGTAGTTATACTAATATCGGCCTTGACACCAACGGTTAAAGTTATATACTAGTAGACCATATCAAACCAAACTTTGTCCAAAAACTGAAACTGAGAGAAGGGAGGTAGCAGCAGCAACAATTAGCATCGTTGCAACCCATCGAGAATCAAGCAGTATAGTATATGCTTTGGGCTGACAATATATAACAGACACCGATCACAGCCTCACAGGTGCTGCAGCATCTGATCATTTATGTCTAATCGATTAGGTTTTAGTTCTCCATCAGTAGACCGAATAGCAAGGGGATAGTCAGACACAATAGGCATGCAACACACATCATAACAAGCTAGGTCACGGAAGCCAATGCAAGAACATCTGAAGGCAACAACGAACTGCCAGCTTCCATTATCGGCGACGACAGTTCGCTTGAAAAGCTCCTTGTGCAGCTTAGAACTGATGAGGATTATTGATGCCGTCGTCGCCGCTCGGTGGCGCCAGCTGGTAGCCGAGGTTGAGCTCGGTGGTGAGTATCTGGCGGTGTGCCTCCAGCATCTGCAAGCCTCCCGGAAAGAAGCACTTCATGTCCAGCCCCGCGAAGGGGCCGGCGGGAAAGAAGCACTTGGTGTCCATCTGGAAGAATGGGTTCAGCTCCGCACTGGCGGCGGCCACGGCGGCAGACCGGGCCACGGTCACCTGCTGCAGCTGCTGCTCTCCCTCCTCAATCTGATCAGACAGAGATGATGGACAGAGTGATCAGCATACGTGAAAAGCATGATTATTTCAAGATTAATGTATACAGATTTTTTTTCTGTGTTTTTCAAGGCTAAGTAGCTATATATGCAACAAAAGTTTGTTTCTGATTTCTGACAGTTAAGCATACCTTGGTCCTGAGGTTCATGTGGTCATTCTGGAGCTCAGTCTCCTGCAGTTTCAGCAAGTTTTGGTGCAAAGAAATGAATCCAAACAGGATTAGCTAAAATGAATGAAGTGTATATAGGTGACATGTATGTATTACCCTTTTGACCATGTAATTGATCTCTGCAGACAGCAGCTCACTCTGAAACAAGAATTTGGCGATCAGAATCGGCGATAACATAGCAGTCACAGTTACATCAGAATTTGAAGAATTATTTAAACAAAACCATTTGGAAACAACAAGTACTATCTGAAGAATTGAACACCCTTTCTTTATGATTAGTTTGTGTGAAGATGCATGGTTGGATTGGATAACTTAGTACATTCCTACCTTCCTTGCTCTGATCTTTGAAATGCCTTTCTCGAGGCGGCTCTCAAGCTGCTTCAGTTCTTTAAGTGACAAGTTTTCCACCGAATCACCAACCAAGTGCCTTCACATGGGAGACAAAACAATCAAAACATATACAGGCAGTGCTTTACTTTCAGTCACTCAATCACATTCCTCTCAATACAATAGCTAAGGAAGCAATTTAATGCATGAATGCTGTGCACAAGGCTGCTCTTACCTGTTAGTGTTCTGCAGCATCTGGATCTGGTTCCGCAGTTTCGCGGATTCTTGCTGGTAGTATTGCTTAAGACAAAACAAAGAGTCAGAGGAAACGATCAGAAGGATCTCATATAAAAGGCCAAATGAGTAAAGGGAATATTCAGTCTCAGAGAGTAACCAGAGGGGTCTGACAACTACTTTGTTCAGGTGTATGACTGTTTCCCTTTTAGAAAATTCCTGGTTAATGTAGTAATATAGATTTGACAATGTCTTGAGCTTGCATTAGAATAGTAAAATATGATTTAACGACGACTATAGGCACTATCATGCATTATGATCTAGTACTAATCTCAAAGTTAGTTTAGGAAAAATCTTATGAAAGAACTCAGTTTATAGATACATGCATGTGGTTGCATGGACTTCAGTGTATGCAAATCATAAAATAAGCACCATATTTATTTAACTGTAAGAATGGTTTGAAAGGTATAACCGTGCATGAATTAGTTAGTATTATTACCTGGGCGTTGAGCTCTAAGAGTGGGGCCCCAGATGAGGATCCAACGGCATGTGCCTTCTTGTACCTCTCAATAGTAGCCTTCACACTGCAACCGAACAGCAGAACCAAGCAAAAGGCATTGAGATGGAGTCAGTACTGAAGTGACATCCTCTGTGTCGTTCTTGCACGATAAACAACAAGGTAAATAATATTCACAAACCAAAAATGTGAAAGCCATTAATTATGAAGTAACTTATATGCGTATATGAAGCATGTAGACAGTCAATGCATGTGAAACCGTGTCCCGGTTACTTCGGTGCAAAATTGTGCAGGGAATAATGCAACTGTGCTAGCTTGTGCTGTTGAATAACTTGACAAAGCACATGAAAGGAATGGAGTGTCGTGCATTTGTTGTTGATTGACACTTTGCATGAGAGAGGAGCAAACACGGCGAATATGGGAGGACGGTGCAGTCTCTGAGCCGGTGCAAGTTTGCAGCTGATGAGGCGAGGTGTACGTTCTGAAGATGCATCATGTATTCATGTGTGTACGGTTGGGACTTGGGGAGGGGAAGCGAGCAAAGGGAAACTCTTGACAGCTAGTTTAGGGTCAGGTCAGTACGTTGCAACGTCATCTCAGCCACAGAGAGTGTGTGTGTGTGTCCCTTTCTCTCTCTGTGTGTGAGAGAGAGAGGGAGAGGGGGAGAGAGAAGCATGGAAATGCATTTGACTCGACAGAAGACGGTGCGCAGAAACTTTGCATACATTACCCTGTGTTCCAAGCAACAAACATCTAGCACTTTGCAAACGCATTTTTGTCAGTCTGATTGAATGTATGATGAATGCATGGCCATAGTAGACAATGGATCTTTTTAAATATATAATTAATTAACTTCTGAATAGTGCACAATGTATGAAGTTCAGATCAGGAAACGGAAGGAACACATTTTTGGCACAGTCAATTCTGATTGATGTGTGCATACATGTCAAATCAAATCCTTGTGTGTATACAAAAAAAGATAAAAATTACCAATGATATATAAAGTAACTGGGGGGGGGGGGGTAAATCATTGCACATTTTGATCTATATGGATGGTAGCTCAAAAGAAGTAACAGTGATAGTCAAGTTTATTAATTTAAACAGATTATAAATCCAGTCAAATTAAGCATGCTCCATATATAGGTTGTTGCCATGGTAATTTGACGGATACGTGTGAATATAATAAAGACTAAACTTTATACTATTCAATTCATCATTCGCCTAACGTTAAGCAAATTTATGAAGATCTCGCTATGAAATACTTAAACTTGTGGCATAATAAACCTCACAAGTTCCACGGCACCACCAATGAATCATATTGGATTATATTTTTCCTGATTACTACTCATCAGCAATAACCATATGAAGCAACAGCAAGTCGATCACTTGAGCATGAAATGACATGCTAAAAGAATCAAGCAAGTATCCACCATGCTACCAAGATGCAAGCTCAAGAGATCTATCGATGCACAGCCACGCACCTGTTGTTGGAGTACTCGTAGAGGCGGCCCCTGCTGGAGAAGACGATGAGCGCCACCTCGGCGTCGCAGAGGACGGAGAGCTCGTACGCCTTCTTGAGGAGCCCGTTGCGGCGCTTGCAGAAGGTGACCTGCCGGCTCGTGTTGTTCTCGATCCTCTTGATCTCAATCCTTCCCCTCCCCATGCTGGAGATCTCGGCTGAAAGACAGCAAGGTTTCACATGTATGAGAGCGGATTCAGATCATCTGAAGCGCATCATGAGAGGAGCTTGAAAGATCCAACCGCTGAGAGGTAGTAGCACACTACGATCAAGCAAGCAAATTCATCCGAAAGGGAAAAGCTAGGAACACGGGTCGATTCAAGAAACCAGCTGCTGGATACATCAGCAAGGATAGAAGAGAAGCCCAAGCCTCTTTAAGATAAAAGATGACAAATTTTGCTTGATTTGGCAGACGATGGATCAAATCTGAAGGCGTACATGGAAAAACGTGATGTCATGATTGGGCAGATCGATGCCTGGCAGACTTGATCAGGCAAGTTTCTCCCTTCACCCGGCCGGGAAAGGAACACACAGATGTAAGGCAAGAAGATCATGTAAACACAGTGGATCCAACGAAATCAGCCACAAGAACACAAGATTCGTTGGGGGAAAGAAGCTCAAAAATGAAAACCTGAAACAACAGTAAGCCACTGAGATGAATCAAGGAGCTTCCTTTCTCGTTCAAC
Organism: Panicum hallii; assembly: GCF_002211085.1. Classification (NCBI taxonomy): domain Eukaryota; kingdom Viridiplantae; phylum Streptophyta; class Magnoliopsida; order Poales; family Poaceae; genus Panicum; species Panicum hallii. Next base: position 3,632,802 of record NC_038044.1, on the reverse strand, counting down.
AACAAGAACTTGTCGAAGCAGATAAAGGATCAGATGTAACAAATAGCAACTCAATCTTGCAAGGAAACTTTAGCCAAGAATATAATTTGGTTAAAGGAAAATAATCGCAAACAAGAAGCTGCCAGGACCTAGCTGGTTTGCAAGAAGCAAGAAACTTTCCTCCCTCATGTCCAAGATCAAATATCCCAAGATCTAGCGATCGAGCTGCTAGGAGAAGAAATCTCAGAACCAAAAAGCTAAGACTTTCCAAAGCATAGTAGCGCAGGGAAAGAATGCCCAGATACACACATATAGAAAGCAAGAAAAACGGAAATCAAATCTAAACAAAGAAAGAAGCATCGAAGTAGCAAGCCGCCATGGTTTTCTTGCAAGAACTCGAAGCACAGAAAAGGGAGTTTTTTCCCCCGCGAAGGGAGAAAGTACAAGCAAGATCCATCGATCTGAGCCGAAACTAACCGGATCACAACTCTCACACACAACTGCCGCAGAAATACCTGTGAAATTTAGCATGTAAAGAGATAACCTAGCTGAAAAAGCAAGACTACTCTACCTTGTTCCCTTCCTCTCGTTTATTGGACTCGGAAGCAAGCAAGGAAAGGGAGCTACTACTTTGGTTCCTCTCTCCCTCTCCTGCAGCGTGAGGGTAAAGTGGTTTAATAGCAGGACAGGCAATGCAAGGGAAGGGAAGGGATCAGCAATCGGCAGGAGAGAGAAAGAGGAGGGAGAGTGAGGAGGGCCGTGAGAGGCAAAAGGCCACACTACTACTGACCAGAGCTGTGGCCTCCTTTGCTGAGCCCTTTGTTATCTTGCTTACCCAAATATAGCCATTTAGACATCTTTACATATTCTTAAAGCCTTTTGGTTTATGGCCTCTCCTTTTTCCTCTCTGTGTTTTATGTCTGCAAGAGTTGGCAATAATGTGCAGTAGGCATGCAGGAAACAAAGTTTGCACATATGAACTGATTAAGGAACCTGCATCGATTCTTGTATAGTTTTAGTCCAGCAAAATCCAACTCAGTTTGCCATATAATTTTCGAGGCAAAGTCTGTATCTGCAACAATTTGGTCAATCGTAACGTGGTAATTCCAGCTTTAGTAGTGCTAGTCTTGATTAGGAGTACTACTCCAGACACATTTACGCTTTGTTATTCTCGTCGTTATTATCACATGTGTGCTGTTATATTTTCACATGCATGCATGCTCGCTCTCATCAAAGAGAGGCAGGCAAATTACAGATTGGGAATGTCAAATCTACATGATCGGAGCTCATGTTGACCCGGCGTATTTGGAATTTCCTCATCGGTGGTACAGAGACAGTGTCCATGCATTTGCAACCTGCACATAAAACCATACACTGCTAGCTGTACCTCCTTTTTGTTTATATCCTTTGACATGTATGCATATCCAAACCCATGATGCATCAAATAAATTTTATTCTGTTGTTACATGCATGTATCCATGATACGTGTACTGCTGGCTCTTGCGTGTGTGGTAGATAGTCCTCCAAGTCCCAATTGCCTGCCACTTCACATGCATGAAAAGCTAGCAATGATTCAGCAGCTGCTGCTTGTGATGGATGAACTGCAAAATAAACCATGGCGAGAGTTCTTGTGCAAGGTAGCAGCAGTTACATGCATACGCATGCAGTGCAAATTCTCTACTCATTACTACTCTACCTCCGGTAGTCTAGCAGCTTGCCCCCTTTGATGCACAGATTTGACTAATGATTAGCACATATGGCTAATAATGCTTATCCATAGTAATAACCATTGAACTTGTTCTTCATTCTCGCAGAGCATACATATGCATATGAAAGGTTACGTATCACCTCTGTCATCTCTCACTTGTTCTGGTCAGGTTCTTCCTTAGCCGTCAGGGGGCAGCTGATGGAGGAGAGAGCTGTGAAAAAGATATATATATCAAGAGATTTATTTTCAGGACATCAAGGTAAAGTAAAGGCAGGAGAGAGAGAGAGAGAGAGAGAGAGAGAGAGAGAGAGAGAGAGAGATGAGATGGAATGGGAGGTCGGTGTCGAGTTGCCGAGTTTGGGAGGGCAGCACCTGATCCCGCGCCACAAGCCTTCCCCGGATCCAGCACCCACTTCCGTGCTACGCATTCGCTCGCTTTCTTCCATCAACCAACCCATCAACCAGCTGCAATGCAACCACCACTCACTTCGCCTCCTAGCTATAGTCCTCGACCTCGGCCTAGCTGCCTGCCTGCTGCCCACCACCACCACTGCGCCCGTCTCTGCGTCGTCTGCCACTTGGGATGGGGTTGAGGAGGGCGCATTGCGCTGCTGCTCTCGCTGATGCATGAGCCTGGTAGCTAGGCTGCTGCTTCCTTTCTTCCACCAGAGCAATCCATGTGAAAGCTGCTGGCCGTGATCACCCCAAACCAAAAGCAGGGGTAGATGCGTCTTGCTCCCAGGGTACACCTAGCTAGCCAATACTAGTGGTTTAGGGCAGAGAGGATTAGAGGAAGCACGCACCTAGTTAGTGTAACCACCTAGTCACATTATTATTCTCAAGTTATATAGCACATTAAGCCTTAGAAAATAGTCGATTCAAGCAAGCACATTGCTCTCTTAGATTTCAGAAAATAACGAGCCGGCTGATCAATAAACCACCACAATATGTTGAATTATATGTACAGACCGCCAGACAGGAGCTCTTGTTCTAGATTGGTCATATATATAAATACTCTCTCTGGTAAGACAAAAACTTGACAATGTTTTGGACAAATTAGAACATGACGATGAAAGTGCATCTAGGCCTCTTTGTGGGTTTTGGTGATTAAATTACAACACAATTAAAGAACTATGAGATTTGGATAGGTTACATTGCAAATGAGTGTACCAAAGTTATATTATCTCAAATTGAAGAAAGGGCAAGCAAATTGAAAAGAGATAAAATTGCAAGGGCTATTATTTGATCTCAATGATAGCTTGCTCGTACGAATGAGTGAAGATTGATAATGCATTAATATTTTGATTAAGAAGGAAGAAATTTGATCAAGAGCTTAATATCTCAATAGAAGTAAAGATTCTTGGTTGTTTGATAATAAAGTTGGTATATGGATCAATTTGTCGAAGAAATGAATTTCAGTAAGTATATATTATGGTGCAAGGCTACATGTGATTTAAGATGGCAAGATGGTTAAGAGTTAGTAAGAACTTGGCTACGAGGTACTAAGCGAGGGAGAAGGGCAAGCAAAGGGCTTGGCACCGATGAACCCATGCTAGGGTGAAGAAATAAGTTAGTGCTAGCATTTATGGACCAATCAAGGCTATGGATAGTCACAAGTTGCTAAGCATCAATTATTATGAATCATATGGATTTAGGTGTCTTGAAGATGTCAAGTTGATTACTGATCATATATGATGAGGAACCTCAAGGCACTAGCTCAAGAAGGATAATGCTCAAGAAAAAAGGCAAAGAAAATGTTTGCAAACCCTCAAAGTGTGATATTGAAGAAAAGCGGCATGATGAAGTTATTCAAGCTCAAGAGTTTTATATTGTGTTTATAATTTGATCTTGAGTATAGGTAATCCCGTACTATCAAGAAGGATGTGATATTGATAGCTTTGCCTATGACTCGGTGCCCAAACCTAACCTTTCAAGTGCTAGCACGAGATAAACACTTGTCACAGCACTTGCACCTGATGGTTTTGGACCATGTTTTCAGTTGGAATGGATAGTTCTCTGAATAAGCTTTCCATAGAGTTCAAGATCATCGAATTTGGAGTTCGGAGTAAAATGTTATACCTTTTTCTCTTAGATTACCTAAGCTGTCTAGTGGACCTGCGGAGATTCCGAAGATATTTGCAGAGACTCCAAAAGTTTCGGAGATTCAGAAGATTTTTGAGAAAAGGCAAATACTAAATTTATCACGAGATTCCGGATATTTTTGCGGAGTTTCCGGACCTGTTTTGAACCTAACGGCTACTTTTTTTGGTCCGGAGACTCCAGAGATTTTCTGGAGATGCTGGAACTTAACAGCACAACGGCTAGTTTTGGGGATGGGTATTTATACCCCTCAGCCCCTCCCATGTGTTGCTGTTGGTTCCTCACACAAAAAATACATATCCACGGCCCTAAGAAGCTCTCCCCACTCTAGATTTTCAAGAAATTTGAGAAGAGAAGTGATTTGGAGTTGAGAGAGAGAGATTGGCAAGGAAGATTGAGTGAAAGTGAGCAAATCCATTCTTGAGCACTCGAATTCATAGCGAGAACCCAGTGACGTTTGTTACTCTTGGAGGTCAAGCCTCCTAGATAATTAGATGTCGCCCGGTGAGCACCCAAACTTGTGGTGTGCCACGGGAAGCTTGTGAAGGCTTCCATTTCACCTCCGCAAGGGAAGAAATCGAGAAGTGAAGTGGGGAAAGGGTTGAGCGCAATCCGACTTCTTTGGAAGCATCCAATGGAGAAGTAGGAACCTATGAAGGGATTCGAACTTCGGTAAACAAATCCTTGTGTCACTTGTTCTTGATTTGTTAATTTCACTGCTTGTTGTTTGTGCTATCTTCTTTCTAGGTTTATCTCGATCTATCACTTGAGAAGGTTTGAACTGCAAGCATCTAGTGAAATACCTTGGAAACAACTCACCAGTGTGTGTATGGTAATTCGTTGATTTAAATTTGGTTGTAGTTTCCTTAGACGTGTTTTGAAACTTTTGTTATTTTCGAAGACTCCGAAGATTTTTGCGGAAACTCCGGAAGTTGTGAAGATTCTGGAGAAATCTTCGAAGATTCTGTAAGTTGCTAATTCCACTCTAAGTTTTTATGTAAAATTTCAGAACCGTCTATTTACCCTCCCTCTAAACGACATCGAAGGTGCTTTCAGACGCTTGTTTTGAAAAGGGCAAATGTCAAAAATTTAAATTGACGCTTAGTAGTCAAATGATAAGAATGTTTAGTGTATAAGCTAGATTTTTATTTTTTTTGAAAGTTTTTACGTTATATTGGTTTTTGTAGTTATAAATGTCATGTCTTTTTTTTAAAAAAAAAGAGAAAGCAACGGACTCGAATTCTAATCTTAAATATCAGGCAAAAAATTATAAAGCGTCCATTTTTATTCATGAGCAAAAAGAGTGGCTAATTAGAGCGGGTGGAAACACGCTGCCGCGCCACTACCTTATAGTGCAAAAAATCAATTTATTAATGTTTATTGGCATCAGGGAATGTTGCAGTATGTTGGCCATATGGTCATAGACGACGACACAGGTGATCCTCCTTTGAGAGGTGGGATTATAACCTGCCAGTCCCCCATCTGCATGTACGACAGTCCTTAGGCTATCTCCAGCGATATCCTCCAAATCCCATCCCCTATTTCCATTCTCCATATCAACTTCATTCTCTATACCAAATTTTACTCCAACAACATCCTCTATTTCTATCCTCTATACCCCACAATTTTATTTTTCTATCATTTCCTCCCCCGCCCGCCGCCGCGCGCCTCCCCCGCCCCCCGCCGCCGCGCGCCTCCCCCGCCCGCCCCGCGCCTCCCCCGCCCGCCGCCGCCGCGCGCCTCCCCTGCTCGCCGCGCGCCTCCCCCGCCCGCCGCCGCCGTGCGCCTCCCCTGCTCGCCGCGCGCCTCTCCTGCCCGCCGCCCCGCGCCTCCCCTACCCACCGCCGCGCGCCTCCCCTGCCCGCCGCGCGCCTCCCCCGCCCGCCGCCCCGCGCCTCCCCTGCCCGCCCCGCGCCTCCCCCGCCCGCCGCCGCCGCGCGCCTCCCCTGCTCGCCGCGCGCCTCCCCCGCCCGCCGCCGCCGTGCGCCTCCCCTGCTCGCCGCGCGCCTCCCCCGCCTGCCGCCCCGCGCCTCCCCTGCCCGCCACGCGCCTCCCCCGCCCGCCGCCCCGCGCCTCCCCTGCCCGCCGCGCGCCTCCCCCGCCCGCCGCCCCGCGCCTCCCCTGCCCGCCTGCACCCCGCCGTCCCGCAGCCCCTGCGCCCCTGCACCCCGCAGCCCCGCCGCCCCTGCAGCCCCGCCGCGCCCCGCCGCCCCTGTGCCCCGCAGCACTCCCTCCCTCTCTCGCGAGTTCCTCTGTGCGACCGGGATGGAGGACGCCGCTCCTGCCTTTTTCTGTGGGGGACGCAGCGCTCCTCCTCCATTTTACCGCACGCGATAGCGGATCCCGCTGGAGCGATACAGCCGCTATAGTGTCCCGTGTTTTAGCGAACAGAAGCTTTTACCGGACGCCGCTGGAGATAGTCTTAACCGGCAGCCTTCTGAGAAGGACCCAATAATAGTCAGCCACCCACCAATAAATTTAGTACGGATATATCAAAGCAGCCACAAGAAGTAAAGATTTGTTGTCATGGGAAGCTATAAACCATAGAGAATCACCTCTCAATTTCCAGTGATTTTTTTCCATTCTTATCTTGGTAATAGAACAAAAAACTAGGCAAATGAGATAGTTGTAGGCCTTGTATTGTAACTAACTTTCAGGACAAATTGATAAATGCTCGCGTGTAAGACTACAAAGCAGCCATTTTGATATAAAATATCAACCCCGTAAAACCCCTACTAGTCTTTGCTTGTTGCAAAAAAAAAATCAAGCGCGTTCAATCAGTTCTGTTAATAAGGGAGAAAGGGGCACATGCCCCCTCTTCCTACCGATAAGTGGAAGAGAAAAAGGTTTTCTAAGTATATATGGTGCAGTTTTTTGGTTCTATGATTTTGAAGAGGTGATTGTCCTGTGTACCACAGCATGCACCAACTCGTGAACAACATCCTGAGACACCTTGCCATGAATAGTGATGTCAGCATGGTCCCATCTCCTCGCAACCGTGTGGTAAGATCCGATGTTGGGAAACAAGTTCAGCCTCTCATTCTAGTAGGCGACGCCTGCACAGGTCGCGAAAGATGAACGCGCCGATACTGAAACCATGGAGCCGGCGGGCGTCCTCCAAAGCTCATCTGATGTAGCTCTCACAGGCAGATCTTCGTGAATCACGATGATACTGCGCGATCGTGTATATCGCCGTCGCCTCGCCGCAGGAACCTGCAACCGGCTGGCTATTGCTGAACAGCAAAGGGGAGGAAACCTTCCTAGGAAGAACAACAGACACCCTACCGCGTCCAGGCTGCTACCGTACGGGCTGCCGGGGTGCACTTGCCAACCCCCCCCCCCCCCCCCCCCCCAAGTAGGAGCTGGAGGTACCGACCAGGGTGAACTACACCGCGAGCAGGATTCATCTGCAAAAGCAGACACAAATGAATAGATCAGATATGTTAACACAATTATACCATTAAGGTTATATTATAGGTGGAGAGGTAAAAAAAGATGATGATGATAATTAGTATACTAAGAATAAAATTAAATATTTATGAGAGCATTGATGCATAAGTTTAGAATGTTATTGAAATTTAGATACAAACTTTTGCTTAGGTGATTGAATATGTGAAGTTTCATATATGGTTTGGAAGTTTTTCATATCCATGTCCAGGTACAAAGTTTTGGATTTGCTCATTAGATCTTATGATTTGGTATTTTGATGACTCAACAATTTAAACCTGTTGCTGCTGCTTATAAACGACAAAAAAGAAATTGGATGAAGCCCTCGTGCTTGCATTTATCTTTCTTTCCTTAGATTATTAAGGAACGAGCATTGCCCATGTGCTCCTAAAGTATCCTTTTTAATGGAAATAACATCATGACATTCAACGTTGGAACTGAAGGTACGGTTACTGCAAAAAAACATGTTTAGGAAATTCATGATTTCGTCCAAGACATATATTTTAAACCGCTTTATTTTAACACCTACACAAGTACTAAATCTGCTGACGGCTTTTGTGGATCTCGGAGCTACAGCGTGTCTATCAAAATCTGTATGTGCAGATAGACCAAAATCAGTGGTACATCAGAACACATCGCATGCATTTTAGATGATATGCTGCGGCAGGAAAAGCATCCACACTTGCACGTCCTGGTACTGTTTTTCCCCCTCGCATCAGTAGTCTGCTCCATTTGCATGCAAAGCACTGATGATACACAGACACAGTAATCTACCTACGTGTACAATGCATGGCTTACATCATTTAATTTGACCGGTGCCTCGCTCGTGAATCAGAATGCTCAACAATACCCCGGTTGTAACGGAGTACAAACGGGGCTGTAGGACGAACTCGCAGTGATCTGTGGTCATTTCCAGTTTTCCACCGTGGATAAATGAACTGAAAACAGAGTCAAAAAGAAGTTCGTTGCAGCCGGGGAGCCCCTGCTCCACTCCGTCGTTCAAAAGCAGCTGGTAGGAATCCACCCCGAAACGGGAGGCCCTCATCGCCGGCTGATCTCCTTTTCCGCGGCGAGGACCGACCCCGAAACGGCAGCGACATCATGCGCGCCGCACAGCGCACAGGCACAGGCACAGCCACGCAGCTGCAAAGCCGCAGCTAGACCACTAGACTGCCAGACACAAGCACAACCAGCTGCTGACGTGAGCAAGGACACAGCAGTAGAACCCATCAGATTTTGTGTGGCTGTGTCGTGCCGCCTGTCCGTCAGAGCACTGCTGCGACACAGAACATGAGAACAAGTTCCAAACAGATGGCCTCATGGGATTGTGCATCGGCTAGCTCATGGCAGCAGCGTCCATTGTCACAGATCATGCCAGAACCTCCACTTGAGTTGAGCTGCTGGACAATCGAACCCACCAGATCAGGCCTCTCCACACATGCTGAAAAGGAACTCCAGATATCTTGCTACAGTCCCCAGCACCCACACAACTCCAGACATTCGCAGCGTACAAGCTTGAGCTCCCACTCGCAGATTCAACATCCAAACATATGCAAAAGAGCAGCCACAGGAAAAAATGAATAGAAAGCTGAAACTGCACAGTCACAATCGGCACAAATGGCACACCAAATGCAGGCTGGTGTTGCCATGCAACATTCTCTTCAGACCTAACAAACCATATTAGAACATTCTCCAATTATTAGGGATAACATACAAGATGAAAACCGTGGATGCTTTTCATGAGATATCATGATTCCATCCATCCTTCCACCCATGCGTTCCAGTAGTATGTTGACTCGGGGGCGCATATAATGTGCAGGCTGAGTTCCCAGATTCCTTACTAGAACCAAACGCCTGCAAAAGAGAAACCACCAGAAAAGGCTGAAACTGCAGTCCCAACCAGCACATGGTAATCTGGGGTTACAGAAGAAAGCAGCAACGGAAGGCAGACAAGTGTCGCAAACAACATTCTTTTCTGAGTTCTGACCTAACTAGCCACAAGGCAGCGCAGAGATTTTCAACATTCTCCAATAACTAGGAACAGCATCTCTCGACGCTTTTCATGAGATATCATGATTCCATCCATCCATGATTTCCAGTTAAAAACTTTTTGACTCTCGGTCACATACAACTTTACCAACAACTGAAATGCCAAATGCCCAGTTCTTATGAAAAGTAAACAACTGGATGGCATTGACCCCAACTAACTTTAAGCAATGCTAAAGCCAAGGCTTGAACAATGATGCCAACATCATTACCTCCTACCAGGAGAGTTTCTGGTTGAAGTTTTTCTTCTTTTTCGGTGCATGTGAACTTACAAGTTCAATTACTGCCGGGAGATTCAACACAAAAGAGGGCTTCAATATACACCTCAGTACCCAGTTCAAAAAATATACACCTCAATATTTGTGCAAGCATTCACAATTGATATATATTCCAGTTCCCTAAGCACTACAAAAAAGGTGCAGATTGTACATATTAAATTAGCTAAATAAAGAAGATAAGTTCCAAATCATGTTCCTTCACTTGTAGTATAAATTAATTCTTCAGAAAGAACAGATGCCACCAGCAACACCAGTAAAATATTCACATAGATAACAAGACAAAAACCAATCCTCAAAGGACAACAAGAACGGGAATATCTCTATAACTGTTAAGTAGAAAAATGCAGTGTCTTTTACATTTTGTAAGGAATAACTGAATCTCATTCACTGAAACTTTATTCCAAATCCTAAGTGGAAGAAACTGTCCCTTTTGAAACAAAAAAGAAAAGAGTCTTCATAGGAACATCAAAAGCTTTCAGGACTTCAGAACAACCTGAGTTTCAATTACTTTTCAAAATACTTCCTGGCAGAAACCAAAGTATATGATTCATAATATGGCTTCAATCAACATGCTACAAGTGTTGCCGATATATTGGAGATTTGCATTCTCATTGAAAACAATTCCATATTTCATACTTAACTATCATATAATATTTCATGGGTACTAGAATCAAGGTACAAAATTTCACTCCCGCAGGAGCAGGAAACCAAAAAAGAAACCAACAAGCAAAAACTAGCACTAAAGAGGAGCTAATCTAGGAGATGCCCAGGTTACCCATAAAAAAAATCTGAGAGCTTAGTAACTTGAATCATATATGTTAGCCAATTACTTCAAAGTGCTGAGGCACAGCTGACGTCATTACATGAAAGAATGATAGCATATAGACATATGAAACTACAAATCACAATAAACACAATAAATTGACTGGTAAGCAAATACCAATGATTTACACCAGGAACATGTAGATTTATCACATAAATCCATTATCAGAAGGAGAGCCTGTGGAATGGTTAGAAGTTCTGGAATATGTGATCTAGAAACAAGTCCTAAAGCCGATACAATATCTTGGAGAGAATAGCTTGAAACCTAGACTTCTACTTTTCGTCCACTTCTAACAGAAAAGCTAGAGTCCTATTCTAGTTTAGGAACTTGTCCTACCACAGAAACAGGGGTAACGGTTAATCAGCACCAGAAACAAAGACTGCACTAAAAATTAAATCTGCCGACATGTAAGTCATTATGATCAAGTTAAGCAATATTTAGTGGGGAAAACAACGGAATCGGCCATACATGTGGAACAGGATCTTAGAAGATGAGTTAAGTTAATCATAACATCAATATACAGCCAGTATACAAGCTATAGCATATTACAATATTCATGAGAATCAACAAGAGCATAAATAAAGATGTACAATGACCTGCAAGGTGCTTTCAAGTGGCGTGCAGCAATGCAACCAATACTGGCGAAAGATCATATTCCCTTGAAGGTGGATTGCTATATAAAAGCAGGTTGTGTCACTGCATGTGTGTTAGACTTGAGAGGAACGTGAAACCAGTGACTGCTTACGATTAGTGCCATATTTGCTTCAAGGCCAATCCAAAGTGAAGGTTATCTGCAGGCAGAGAGAAACGATGGTTAGGGGGAAGGTGCAAATGCGACGAATTGAGAACCCTGTCCATAGAAGGGTAACCTTCTCCAAGCGCCAGGAAGGACTACTCAAGAAGGCAAGAGAACTCTCAGTGCTTTGTGGTGCTGATGTAGGTGTCATCATATTTTCCTCTACTGGGAAGGTCCATGATCTGGCAACTAATGGGTGCGTTCTCCAAAATTCATGTTGTTATACAGTTAATCTTAAGTTTGACAGCACTTCTGAGATGTTTTACATTTACGGTCAAAATGCAAGAAATATGCAAAGCTTGGTAGAGAGGTACCAGAGCATCGCAGCAAGAGGTCAAATGGAAAGCAAGAACCTACGAAGCCAGGTCGAACTGTTCACCTTGTAAAGTTTGAGGAATTTTCAATTTTGTAACTACTCGAAAGAGACATATCTATCCATCTTTCAGTGCTAACATGCCACCTCCACAAATGAGCAACTGGATGAGCTTGAGTACATTGCATTTAGGTGTAACCTAGGATAACATGATTATGCAATTTGTTGGGGGAAAAAACAGATTGGTCTTTGAAGTAAAAAACAAATCTCGCCTTTTGTTCTGATACTCAAATTAATAATAGAAAAAATTCTTGATAATGGTGCCAAATATAACTCACAATCTTTTTACACAATATGACAGGTAACAGAGCAATGGATTTCCTTGCTAAGGCATGAGATAGGTCAACTACAGCATGGTTTAAGGTAAGCTTCATGTTCAAGATGATAAACCAGTACATGACTTGCATCGTAGATGGGCTGTAGTGGTCTACGGTGATATCAATAGTAGCCAAGTATGCAGCTTGTGCTGCTCATCCCCAGCAATGGATTGTGAATTCTAAAATTTTCAGCAAACTGGCATCTTGCTTTTTGCCATGAATCATCGACAACGATCCTAGTACAACTGCAACTGCAATACGGCATGACCAACAGGCAATGAAACACATGCTAAAATACCAATAAAGTTGCATGTTGCCTTAAGTTATGGTACTTGGTTCTCAATTTCTTAGGTTCTGCACAAACAGTTTGGAGCAGAGAAATCTTAGAAGTGATTGCTAGGAAAATAGGGAGTTACTAGTCTACTGCTATTGCAGCCAAGGGTTCCAATGGGTGATAATAAGATTTGGAAATACTTCCTAGCAGGGGCGAAGCCACGTCGATGGTGCCTGGTGCACAGGCACCAGGGTTCAAATGATTTTTTCCACTGTCAATGCTAGAATTTACCCGTAGAATACAGTACTAAAGCCGTGCACCAGGGTTCCTTGGGCTCTAGCTTCGCCCCTGCTTCCTAGGAGGTAACACCAAGTAAAGTAGCAAACATGACCACTTCACCAGACATACTCACCAAGACACTGATAACAGGAAGCTAATACTAGAAAAAACAAAGAATAAATTGCACCATAGGTACGTAAACTTGTGTGATGGGTGCATCTAGATCCATATACTAACAAACTAGACATATATATATCCATGAACTCAAAACCGAGCATATAAGGTCCAAAGGTGGTTTTATTAGGCTGATGTGGTTTCCAAGCCAGCCCATCATGTCTCCCCCGAACTCATTGCCTGTGGCACTAGCCAAATTTCTATATGGGAGAGGCTCCATGAAAAATCACCACCTAATACCCATTAACCTGGTCCACCTTGAGCCTCGTTGTCCTCAGTCCTCACACATAATAGCAGCAGCAGGACATAGAAAAACGGCTGAGCCGTGCCATGGATCTGGGAAACAACTGCCTCCAGTGCTGATGACAAGAGAATTGGAGAAGGAGCATGCTCCCGCAAATTTGCATCTGTGCAGGCACCAACGCTGCTGGACTAGAGAAACAATGGAAACGAGAGCATGCACGATGGTCAGATCTCTTGGAGAAGAGAGACAAAGAGACGAAACAAAAAAAAGTGACGTGGATGTGACTGAATGCCACGTCACTGCTTAATCCGAGGTGGATGACATGCAAACAAGCAGGAAACCTCTACTTGGACCTCCTATACATGGTCTCACTAGTTTTGTGTACATGAATGTCAGGTTTTCTAGTTTATGGACTTCTATGTACCTGTGATGCAAGTTACTCAAAAAGAAATTAATCTTGCATAGTAGCTCTAACTACTCCATAATCGAGAAAATTTGAGACTAAAACTTGATTGAATGAATTTAGATTGCAAACATCATGAAACGCCGCAACAATGAGTTCTGTAGCCAACTACATGTATTTAAAAATTGTATCCAACATGTACAAAGCCCTCATCCAACTGTAAAGTGACATATAAATCAAAGCAGGTCCACTGGAGGGGGTCAAGGGGACATGAGACTGGATAGACTGCATATGCTAGAGAAAGGTCTTGAACTATGGTATTGTCAAACACGCTCCACAAAGGCAAGACTCCCCTTCTATTTTCAAACTTATTCACATTAGGCACAAAACCAATTTGAGACATCTTTTATCAGATGCAGATCATGCAGCAAGAAATTCAAGTTCTTAAAAATAAGGTCAGCCTCAATGTTTCATAATCTTCCTTGATGTTTCAACAAAGGCTCCTTTAATTTCAGTATATATTTTGTTTCACTTCATAAGACAAACAAATAAGAAAAAGGTAGTCTCTGACAGCACAAGATGTAAAACAGAAGATGAGAATATATTTTCTTGATGTGCAGGAAACCATACTTAAATCAGCAAACGAAATTCTTCAGGAGAAGGTAATAGCTAGCAGTTATTTTGTAATATTTGTTTGGAAATGAAATCCTTGGCCTTTAATAATAGGCACTATGTATTTAAAAATAGCATAAACTGCAAGCTCATATTCAAAGTACATATTTAGGAGTGGGAATGGGTTAAGTAGTTTAAAGTGCAATTCTAAAATCCTGAGCTTTTAATGCTAAATATTTTTTTTTATGTGCAGGAAGGTATATTGAAAGCAGCTAATGAAATTCTCCAAAACAAGGTAATAATAGGCAGACAATTTCCAGCATGTCATTGGAAAAAATGATGATCGTTTTTAACTTTATATATTAGCACTTCCATAAATATTTAACATTAAAAAACTAAAATTTAAAAAACATGATTAGGAGGAGGAGATAAATCATAAATTTGAATACTGAATTCAGGGTTTAATGCAAATCACCAAACTTCGAGAGGTAGCAAACTAGCAACTAGCACAACAAAACCTACATCTATAGAGAAGTTGTATTACATCCTCCATTTGATTGGAAATATAGGATTAGTTTCATTACAAAGGTACAAAATAATAACGGCAAAGCTTGTTGACTATTTCATTTCGCACTGCCAGGTGAACGAACAGAATCAATTTATGAACAACTGCTCAGCCTTTTCTGGATCTTCATATTCAACACATTACGATGCAAATGAGAGTTGCTTATTTACAATATAATCATTCTGAAATGATAGTTGTTGCCAGTATTTGGCGTGTTGTCTGTAGGACATGTTTATCCATGGTTTTTTATCATTCAGGTTTCAGACAGCACGTTGTACTGAATAACACATATGCATTGTAGGGTACTGTATTCTGTAGTTGTCTCAGTTCCCACCAGTTGCTGGAAATACTTTTGCAATATAATTATCTAAGTGTGAAGAAAAGTTTTACGAATCCATGACATTATTGTGTATCACCATATTTACGTAGACAAGTTTATGTCACAATGGTGCAGTCTCACTGATCCAGCATGCAAATATATTATACCACTCCATTTGAGAACACTAAAAAAACATTTTAAATTATGTGTTGGCATGCATAGTGGTGCAGTCTCACTGGTCCAGCATGCAAATACATTATACCACTCCATTTGAAAACATTAAAAAAACATAAATTATGTGTTGGCCCCTCTCCCTGATTTTGTGTCACAAAAGCGATATGCTTGTGTGAATATACTTACAACTTTGCAATGGTGTTGAAAATCACAAGGCCTCTATTAAAATTCCAGTGCGGCTGGGGTAGGGAAGAACACAGAGAAACAGGTGACGAATTCGCCCCTGGATTCCTCCCACCAAAATGCGATTTGAAACGGTTCAGGGGGGCTTAGGCGCAAGCAAGCGACACTAGGCTGCTGTGAGTGTACCGCGGAGAAATGCGGACGGCGGAGGAGGAAGGAGGGGCACCTGGGCGACGAAGCCGGTCACAGGAGCGCGATGAGGATGAAGAGCAGGACCGCGGCGACGAAGGAGTACTTGACGGCGGCGGCGAAGATCGCGGCGAAGATCGCGACGAGCTGCAGCAGCAGCGAGGCGCCGGCCCAGGCGAGCGCGCCGGTCAGCACCACGGCCGCGGCGTTGGTAGGCTCCGGGGACAGCAGCTCGCCCCACCGGATCTCTGACAGCGCCGGGAGTGAAGGGCTGCCTTTCCGGTCCTTGTCCCCCTCCGCCGGGGGCCCGCCGTCGGAGCCGGAGGCCGCGCGGGCGACCGCGAGGCGGCGGGCTCGCGGGAGGAGCGAGGAGGAGGCTGGGGTGAGGAGTCCGGGGCGGGGGAGCGGGCAAGGAGGGAGGCGGAGGGGGAGGGGCGGAGCTAGGGTCCCGGCGTGTGCCGCCATGGGGGAGGAGCGCCAGGACAGCGAGGGAGCAGAAGCGAGTGGCGCTGTGGCGGTGGTGGATGGGTGGGCGGGGGCTGGAGTCTTGGCTTGATCCGTTAGATCTGGAATCGACGGGCAGAACGGCGGGAGGGCAGAACGGCGGCACGTCATCAGGCACGACGAAGCGCGACCTCCGCCAGCGCGGACGCCTCGCCCAGGAACGCCCTCGACCTCGAGAACATCCGTCGTGTGCTCGTGGCTGGGCGCCGGGCCAGGAGGTCTCGCACCGTGGGGAGACGTTCTTGTTGGGCCCGAAGATGGGCCTTATGAGGCCTGGAACACTTATGACGACGGGCGCATGTTGTATCTATTATTGGTCCTGGGCCGGCGCAATCCCTCTTGGCTTACAAAATGGGCCTCACCAGTACCGCTGCCTCCGGGCATTCAGCGGTGCAGACGGCCTGCTTTTCGGCCGGGTCGTCCAATAAGAGAGAGATGCTCTCCTTTATCAAAAAGATAACAACAATAACAATAATACTAATAAAGGAGCTGCTCTGTACTATATTGGACTGGATAGCGAGTGATCCTACCTATGTATCGCGCTGGCAACTAACCAGCAGCTTCGGCAGCTCGTCATGTGCCCTAAGCAAAGGCTTTTCGGGCTTTAAGCGCGCGCAGGTTAACCAACAACAAGAAGCGTCGATCCGTGCACGGCGGCCAATCATGTCTGGCTGCCCGCCGGCTGATCTGTACACTAGCGCGCGCGCGCACCGCCGGAGTTGGTAATAGTTGGTACAGTGGCAGGAGGGCAGATGGACCGACCTATCTATTATATTAATATAATAAAAGAGACTATCACGTTCATCGAGAGAATCTACCACGTTAATCAGAAAAGAAAATAATTTACACCGTTGGATTTTATAAGGATCTAACGGTCTAGATTAATTAAAAATTTTATATTGAATATGACTAATCCATATCGAACATGACTAATAAATATATAAATTCGATTCTTTTAAAAAAAACAGCTGTTCCATGTTTGAAACATATCACCTCTTTGTCAACTGCATTGTCGCCCGTTGTCAGGTTCCTCGACATCCTCGCCGGGTAATAATGGGAGTTAGGACAGTGGTTAGTAGAGAAACCGTATTACGTATCTGAAATAGACACTGGTTTGAGGGGTTTGGAGGCTTCCATCCATTCCATGCCGCTGAGGGCATGCATGTGTGGTTCAAGTTGCCAATAGAGTCAAATCTGAACGAGCGGTACACTATACTTCAAGAGCATGAGTTTCGAAAACTGTAGCAGGGCATTTCACTACACCCATCACTCGGATTACGAGAAACAGATTTACGGCAAAATCGGTGGTTCACCTACGTGTTTAAAAAACAAGCTCTTCTTTTGCTTTCTTTGGGCCGGCGTTCTTGTGTAACGAGTCGCCTCGGAACGCTTGGAATATGCAGGATCTCACATCACTTAAACAAATACAAATCTACCGATTAACAATTAGCTTAGAAAAGAGGGAAAAGCATAATAATCTTGATGAGATGGGTTCTGTAACAATTTAGTGATACATTAGATACCTAGAAGTGAGGTGCGCGCAATACAACAAAACAAATCAAGCAGCTCGATGAACACTAGAATATAGAATGGAATTGCAAAGGACGAGTGTACCAGAGGTAGCCACTAAGAAAAGAAAGCAAACTATAAAAATCAAATAAAGAAGCAGATCAAGCGGTGAATCAATCATGCATGCTAAGGTTTTCCACCGACAACACAAGGGTAAATATATGTGTCAACCAAACCAGCTATGAAGCATATTAGATTATTCAATGAACTATCATCTCTCTCCACCTGACACATCTTTAATCTATTTCTTTAATTCATTGATCTCAAGGGTTCATATTAAATATGATTAAGAAATAGCTAATTTTGAATTTAAAAATTAAGAAAGAAAGGATATGATTAAAGAGACCATCCCGAGTACGATTAGTAAATAGCTAAATTCGAAATTAGAAAATAAGAAAATTAGGACTTAAGAAAAGAGTCCATATCAAATACAATCAGTAAATAGCTAGATTTAGGATTATAAATGTTAGCATTAGCATTTGACAAAAAAAAGTAACTATTAGCAAAATAGCTAAATTAAAAATTAAAAATATAAGAAAATTATCAGTCGACCAAATTGAATATGACTAATAAATAAATAAATTCATGAATTAAAATATAAAAAATTAATAGTTAATTTGTACAGTGATTAAGAAGAAAATTAGGAAGGAAAAGGCCAAATAAATAATATAGGTCACATACAAATAATAAAAAATTAAATTTGAGTTAGAAAAAAGGACTACAACTTCACAAATATTTTATATAAAATACAGTTAATAAATATTTAAATCTAGAATTAAAATTAGTAGTTAACCAATATGTGTCTTGCTCAACTTGGATTTCCATGTTCCCACATTAACCAAAAATCTGACCGTCCATCTATAGCATTTTTAACCATGTGGATAAATCTATCGAGCATCTTGACAAAGGAGTCTAATTTGGTCACATCATCTCGCTGGTGCATCAAAAAGGGAAAAATATGTGCGGTCGAACAATTGGTATGTTAAAGTGTATAACTATTTGTTACCTTAAAATAGTTCACGCAAGATAAATAGCAAGCCACGGGTAGTGTTCAACGAAAGGTAATGGCGTGCACTACTAACATGCATCTTCGATCACCGTGATACAGCGGGTAAAGATTCTTACAAGCACAATAGAGATAGCTGTATCTAAGATAATATGGGCGCATGCATAACGGGGTTATATCAACGGATGATTGGAGGATAATGAAAATAAAGGATATTGTACTTCTGATGGTATATATATTGAACCACTTACCTAAATTTTTTTCTACAAATTTAGAGATGATTTATTTATCATGCACGGTAACTAGAACACTCAAAAAAATCGCAAGTATTTTTTAAAGAAATAATATTCATATCAAAATAAATATATAAACATTTAGTTACTCTCAGTAAATATCCAAAAGATGTATTTCTATATAAATCATTTATTTTCTCCTAAATTATCTTCCAAAGATACATCACAAAATATAACAAAAAAATAAAGATTGCACAGATCATTAGGATAAAGATGAAACAACTACAAAGATACAACTAAGTAAAACTATTTGCATTCATCTTTTTTAAATAAAAAATCTAAATGTTTAAGGAGAAAATTAGGTACCCGCGCAATTTGCGCGGAGCACCTTGCTAGTTGTATAGCACGTCAATGATTAGTCGCTAATCACAATCAATACGACTCCGATCGATCCGGCAGTTTGGAAGTGAAAAGCTGGGCGCGCGCGTTAGTTCACCTGCTACCATGCCATGTGATGACCTCGATCGCTAGCTCAGCTCCGTCGCTCACCGCCGACGACGGTCCAATCGGCGGCGTCCAAAAACCTGGATTGGATGGGCTACAGTTTTCCGGTGATGGCTCCACATATCATCCCAACCGAAAGGTTACATATATGATGACGCCGCCAGGATGTGAACTTGTCCTACCAAGAACAAGAAGGGTGGTTGGTTGCACGGTACGGTTGGGATAGTAGATTAATAAGCTGCAGCTTGACAAGACCAGGCACCTAACGTCGCAGATTAGCAGGGAGTGCTACAGTGGAGTAGTAGCATAGGTTTATTTGGAGAAACCATAACCCATCGTTTCTAGAAGGACGCACGACATGTGCAAAGGAAACCACTTTCCCAGCGTGCCTGCCTCTTCTCCACAGATCTACTTCTCCTATCCACCTCCTCTGTTTCTCAACCACTCTAACCGATCGAATCATTGTCCTTTTGGTTCCTAGTTCGCGCTCCTTTACTCCAAAGTAATTGAAAGACCACATATTCCACTCGTAACCTCGAAATCTTCAGTCTAATCAGAGTGACTCGTAGCACCTATTCAGCTCCCAACCACCTTGTTGGCCTTGTGGGGAAAAGGCGCCAACTTTGATTAGATTCCAACGTCGCCAAGCTCAGGTCGCCTTCTGCCGGCCGGTGATCTTCTGGCCTATGTGCCTTCCTGCGAGTTACAATGTGCTAAATAATGTTTGCTTTCAACTAAACTGAAGGCAAAATCCTAAATCCGCTGATACAGGGTAGTGGCAATCGGCACGTCCAAGTCCTGAATCAGTGAACTCCCATCAGCTCGGAAAGCTAGCTCCTACCAATCTGCTGCGCACAGGACACGTCGCCAGTGGCCAGCAGCAACGCAGCACAGTGTGCGCGCGCTTCGTTCGGCTGGCATTGAGACCTGCAGATGGTTAGCTGATCGCATTCAGTTCAGAGGACAGAATGACTTTTTCGCCTTTTCCTCGTCCGTAGCAGTTCTCGCAACGACTGTTGATACGCCGAGGACAGAGCGAGCTTTCCGGTTTCGCGCCCACATCCTGGCCCTGGACCCTGGTGGTGGTACCAAGATTCAGATTATCAATATATTGATGCTTCAGTTCGGGGGCCCGATCGAACTGAATGGCGCAATCACGCATTTACACAAAGCTGCGTGATTTGTACGTACGTACTCCTCTCATCACCTGCGTGCATTGTTGTTCATCATCTAGTATTTGCAACTGATGGTGCAATCATGCATTTTGTTGAAAGAACTACTCCATAAGAATAACGAACTGTTTACTCCCTTCCTTCCCCCCCCCCCCCCCTCTCTCTCTCTCTCTCTCCCCGTCTCTGCATGGGTAAAATCTGACGTTTGATTTCTTGCAACTGATATGGATCTTCGTTGAAGATGCTCCCTAATTGTTTCCAAAGCAGAGGGCACTCTGACACTCTTTGAGATAAGCCGGCATTGGTTGCACGTTTCAAAGCAGCAGATAGAGCGGAGCGGAGCGGAGGATCAGACGCCCATCGCAGACGAATGGATGCTGAGAAATCCAACCCAACTCACCCCATAGATCTGGCCCCAATGCAAGCGATTCAGGTATCCGCGCCGTTCAGAATCCCCAGCTGATAGCGACCCCAATCCCAATAACCCAAAGGAGTTCTAGTATTATATACACAACCTGGAAATCCTCACCCTATTCAGAGCGAGCAACACCTCATCGTCAACCCCCACCAGCTCGCCCAGGTCAGATCACACTTTGATCGGTCGGTCGAGTAGCATCAAAGCGACAGAAATTGCCTTCCGGTGCAAGGTATATATGTAGCTTCACTGGCAGGTGGCTCATCTCCCTCAGAGAGCACAGCGACTTTGTTTGTTCATCCGTGGCAGTTTTTCCTGTAGCTGCCGGCGACAGCATTGGTTTGGCTTGATTGTTTGGCGATCACGGCTTGGCACATTTGGAAGAAAGCCTGCCTGGACATTTTCTGTTCCATAAAAAAGTGGGATTACAAGATTAGGCACCTGCCCTTTGTCTTAGTAGGAAAGTGATTAGGAATAGTACGAATTTGCAACGAGGATAGGAAGCCATAAATTGAAGGATGCAGTTTATCGGTTTGGCACCACCAGCCACGTGGCTTACCACCACTTTCTGTCAGATGCAGACTTGGTCGGTCACATATTTCTGCTAAATCCTTTCTGGCCTTCAAATTATCTTTCGTTTTGTCAGCGAAGTCCATACATGTGCTTATAATACTTTCACCAACATTACGTTCTTGATGCATGACATCAATGTTGTGCATCAAAAGCAAGGCCTTGACATAAGAAAGCTCCCACAATCCACAGATGTGAGTCCAATTATGTTCAGTTCCAAAACCTTCATAACCATCACGATCTTTATTTAATTTCAAATCATCCAGCATAGCGGCAATTTCAGTACCGCTAAGACGCTTCGGCGGCCCCTTTGTGACAATAGTGTCTTTCTTGAAAGCATTCTTCTGGGCCCTAAACTGATGATTCGCTGGCAAGAAACGTCGATGACAATCGAAGTAACAAATCTTTCCTCCAAATTTAAGACGGAAACAATCTGTGTCCTTACCACATATAGGACATGTCAAAATTCCATGACAACTCCAACCAGCAAAGATACTTCGAGCCATTAAATCATGGATCGACCACAAATATGCAACTCGAAGATTGAATTTCTGCTCTTTGTAAAAGTCATATGCTGGAACTCCATCCCATAACTTTTTCAACTCTTCAATTAAGGGCCTCAACATAACATTGAGTTTTGTTCCAGGATGATCAGGACCTGGAATTATGAGGCATAGGAAAGTAAAATCGTACTTCATGCAAAGAGCAGGTGGAAGGTTGTACGGTAGAGCAAATACGGGCCAACAAGAATAAGTTGATGCATTTACATGAAAAGGTGAGAAGCCATCTGTTGCTAACCCAATGCGGACATTTCTATTGTCACTAGCAAACGTTGGGTCAAATTCATCCAGTGCCTTCCATGCATCACTATCGGTCGGGTGGGTCATCGTTCCAGGGTTATCACGACGACCTTCTTTGTGCCATCTCATATGTTGAGCTGTCTTTCTTGAGAGGAACAACCG
The DNA here is from genome assembly GCF_002211085.1 of Panicum hallii. Taxonomy (NCBI): domain Eukaryota; kingdom Viridiplantae; phylum Streptophyta; class Magnoliopsida; order Poales; family Poaceae; genus Panicum; species Panicum hallii. Next base: position 3,610,584 of record NC_038044.1, on the reverse strand, counting down.
TTTCACACGTGGTGTGAGAGGCATATAACGGAGTTGCTTACGTGCTATCTCCGTTGTTACTGTATCACCATCATCATTTACTACTTGTATGTACCTCGATTTTCCGCACTTGCACACTTTATCTTTTTCGGTGTCCCTCCAAAACAACATACAATTATCTTCACAAACATCAATTTTTTGATAATCCATGCCGAGACCAGTGAGCAGTTTCTTTGATTGGTACATATCCTTAGGCATCTTGTGATTCGCTGGAAGTACATCACTGATCAATTTCAAGAGCTCCTTGTAGCAATTTACTGAGAATGCAAATTTAGACTTAATGGCCATAAGCCGAGTCACAAAAGCAAGAACCGTCACTGTTGTGTGTTCATGCAATGGCTCTTCAGAAGCCTTGAGGAGCTTAAAAAACTCTACAACCTCCGGAGTAGGTGGATCTTGAGATTCAGAACCCATCTCCTCATGTTCCTCGTGAAATATATCCGGTCGTATATCGTCAAGCATCTCCTGCATCCTATCATGATTCGCCCTATGATCAGGTCGAACTTCCGATGCATTTCTCCTAATTGCCTCGCCGTGATGCACCCAAACCTCATAATTCGGCATAAATCCATGCCGACAAATATGCATTTGCAAATCAAACTCACTTTGGCAGATGCAATTTCGACACTTGTTGCATGGACACCTGACATCTCGACCGGTACTTGATAAAGCGAACGCTTGCTTTACAAATTCATTAGTTTTCTTAACCCACTCACTAGTGTGCTTTCCATCTTGAGCCCAACCTTCGTACATCCACCGACGATTCTCCATAGACTACATTAATCATCCAAATTAAACATATTGTATACACTAATTGTCGTAAGCCGTCAAAAATTAATATATTATACACGCTAATCATTTAAAGTCGCCGAAAGTCAACATAGAATACTTCTAGTCACCTATGGCCGTCGGAAATTAACGTAAAATATATCTAAACACGTAAGGTCGTCGGAAGTTAACATATTATATAAACTAATCATCTCAAGCCGTCCGAAGTTAACAAATTATATACGCTAATCATTTATAGCCCTCGGAAGTTCATATATAATATATCTAAGCACCTAATAGAAACATAATCTTTAAAACTACATAACAACAATTGAAGTAACACTCATTCTGGTACCTGCAGGGGCGCGCGGCGGCGTCGAGAGGCAGGGGCGCGCGGCGGGATCGAGCGGCAGGGCCGGCGGGGTCGAGCGGCAGGAGCGCGGGGTCGAGCGGCAGGGGCGCGGGGCGGCGGGGACGACCGGAGGGCAGCGGGCGGCAGGGGCGCGGGGCGGCGGGGACGACCGGAGGGCGCGGGGCGGCGACGAGGAGCGGAGGGCGGGCGGCGCCGGGGAGAAGCGCAGCGGGGAGGAGCGGCAGAGCTAGGGGCGGGCCGGCGGGGAGAAGCACGGCGGGGAGGCGCGGCAGAGGGGCGGGGCGGCGGGGAGGAGCGGCAGAGGGGCGTGGCGGCGGGGAGGAGCGGCGGGGAGGAGCGGCCGAGGGGCGGGGCGGCGGGGAGGAGCGGCGGGCGGCGGGGAGGAGAGGCCGAGGGGCGGGGCGGCGGGGAGGAGCGAGGGGCGGGGCGGCGGGGAGGAGCGGCGGGCGGCGGGGAGGAGCGGCGGGCGGCAGGGTGCGGAGGGGAGGAGCGGCGGGCGGCGGGGAGGAGCGGCGGGCGGCGGGGCGGCGGGGAGGAGCGAGGGGCGGGGCGGCGGGGAGGAGCGGCGGGCGGCGGGCGGGAGAGGCCGAGGGGCGGGGCGGCGGGGAGGAGCGGCGGGCGGCGGGGAGGAGCGGCCGAGGGGCGGGGCGGCGGGGAGGAGCGGCGGGCGGCAGGGTGCGGAGGGCGGCGGGCGGCGGGGAGGAGCGGCGGGCGCCGGGGAGGAGCGGCGGGCGGCGGGCGGCAGGGTGCGGCGGCTGGGCGCGGGGCGCGCGAGAGGAGAAGCGAGCTGCGGCGCGGCGCGTGTAGTATGCTAGGGTTCGGCCGAACGAGTAACGGCGTTTGGCTTACTTCCGACGGCTCAGCCCCTGCCGTCGGAAGTTACTGTTATTTCCGACGGCCGCTGAAGTAGCCGTCGGAATCTACTGTAACTTCCGACGGCTACGCAGTGCCGTCGGAAGTAGTATATACCTCCTACGGCCTGCAGTGCAGCCGTCGGAAGTTAACGGGGCCGTCGGAAGTACGCACATTTCCTGCAGTGCACCATGCAACCCTACATGGAGAGGACATCCGATCCACAGGACGAATATATGAAGCATTACCTATGGTTGGTTGGTTGGCCTTGCTTGATCACCTAGCATGCAATGGAGCCAAACTCTCTGCCTATGACCAATTAATATATGTAGATAGATGCATAACCCATATTCACCAGTGTGGGTTTTTAAGGTACCATGCATCTCGGCAAGGTGTGGGGGTATATACAAGATTTATCACTAGATTCATGTTTTAAATATCTTTGAATATCATAGGAATTTCATAAGATTTCAAAAAAATCATGAAAAACCCACCATCTCTCAGCGAGCATCTGTCCAAATGCATCCACACCCTCCATGAATGCCCCCCGCATCCTCCAAGCTGAACTGAAAGCAACCCGGCCCCAGAGCAGCGTGCCACCAAACTTATAGGCCGCAGGCCAGGCCCCGGCTTCGCTCGTCCTGATCACTCCTACCAATTCGCCATCACCCCCATCCAATCCTCTGCTCATCTTTGCTTCGCCCCTCCTCCACTTCACTTGCACCACAGATCAGTCGCCATCATCATCGTCGCCTCACCGAACGCCATCACAAGAACCAAATCTTGCAGCTGCCTGCTTATAGCCCTAGCAAGGTGCAGGTAGCAGCTGGATTATTGGTCTCGGTCGGGAGGAGCGGAGAGAGGAGGCGTCCGTCCATGTCGAGCCCCATGCACGTCCGCAAGGCGATCCACTTCGCGTCCCTGCGCGCAAGGCTCGCGCAGGGGAAGGGCGGCCTCGCGCTGCGCCTCCTCCTCGCCGCGGCGCTCGCCGGCTTCCTCCTCGTCTTCGCCGCGCGCTCGCTCTCCTCCCCGTCCCCGTCGCCGTCGACGGCTTCCCGGCGGCAGGAGGTGGCGGAGTGCGGCGGCGGCGACAAGGGGTTGCCGCTGGCGGTCGCCGAGGCGCTGGTGCACTACACGACCTCCAACACGACGCCGCAGCAGACCGCCGACGAGATCGGGGTGTCGCTCCGGGTGCTGCAGCGCCGGGCGCCCTGCAACTTCCTCGTCTTCGGGCTCGGGTTCGACAGCCCCATGTGGGCGGCGCTCAACCACGGCGGCCGGACGGTGTTCCTGGAGGAGGACGCGTCGTGGATCGCCAGCGTCCGCTCCAAGCACCCGTCCCTCGAGTCCTACCACGTCACCTACGACACCGTCCTCACCGAGGCCGACGCGCTCCTCGAGCTCCGCGACCACCCGGCCTGCGTCGCGCAGCCGGACCTCGCCTCCGCCGCCGAGGCCTCCTGCCGCCTCGCCCTGCGCGGCCTGCCGCCCGCGTTCCACGAGCTGGAGTGGGACCTCATCATGGTGGACGCGCCGACGGGGTGGACGCCGCAGTCCCCGGGGCGGATGGGCGCCATCTACACCGCCGGCATGGCGGCGCGCGCGCGCCGGCCCGGCGACGGCCCCACCGACGTGTTCGTGCACGACGTCGACCGCCCCGTCGAGGACGCCTTCTCCAAGGCCTTCCTCTGCGAGGGCTACCTCGCCGAGCAGGTCGGCCGGATCAGGCACTTCGTCATCCCGTCACACAGGGAGAAGGACGGCACGCCATTCTGCCCTTGAGGCTTGAGCTCCACCACTACCAGCATCAAGGCTCTGCTTTTCGGCGTTGCCTTTTGCTTTGATGCTTAATCGCTTTGCTTTACAACATGAGGATAGCACACCACCACCCATCCGGAATTCCTTCTTGATTCTTTCTGTACTGCTGCTGCCACTAGTGTACCTATTACTGCTACAAGAATGTTTCATGATATATAGTAGAATTTTGGGGGTCACACACTCACACCCTGTTGGAACCGGGAGGCGATGGTGTTGGATCTTGTGTAATTTTTTCTTGATTTTGTTTGGATGCGGTATTTCACCCTTTTGTTCTTCTTTTTTTCTCTGTTATGGATGGGATTGGATCAGATCGAATGGTGCATCTTAGTCACACGTACTATGCAAGATGGTGGCGGATCAAGAGCTGGAACTTATGAGATGTAGGCATTGGCAAACTATTTTTGTTGGATGTTGATGATGAGAGTTTGTCGCATTGCTATCTGCTACCAAGGGCATGTCATCTACAGAGAGTGGCTGAGAGCTAGGCAGGAAAAAGACACTCCTGATGGAAGTGTCACACCTAAGATGTGGATGTTAAGAGTACTATCATCTTTTTGAACAAATGAATATTGTAATCCTGCAAATTGGGACGAACAATTCAGGGTTTAAAGCTGCTACCTGCATGTTGGGTACCCTGCCTGTGACACTGTGTTGTCTCTAACTTCACTGGTGTCTGCCAACTGGGACCAGCATCTTGGAATGTTCATGCAGTGCGTGGTCTCTTGCTGAACAAGTGGCGACGACATGCCCCGTTGGGCATCTGTGAGCAGGGCTTTGATTTCCATGGCACGGTGGCCAACGAGGAAATAACCTTGTGAGTCGTACCTAGTTCATTCATCGCAACCATCCTATGTAAGACATCAACGGAGAAAAGAACCATGTTCGGCCCTCAAAGCCACCAGATCCCAGAGGCAAACTAGAAAGTGCTTTAGTACTGCTTTACCAACCACCCGGACAGTAAAGCGAAGCCAAAAAACTTGTTTCAGAAAGAAAAAATGTAACGCCAGCCGAAAAGCAATATAGGAGTTTCTCTTTTATTTACAGCAACTCAAGTGAAAACTTGTATACCTATAGCATCTTACTAGTGTTAGAGGTAAAGTTTTTAAATGTTGAGTGTATAATTAGCGAGGAGAAAAGAGCAGATTTTTTCCCCTAAGAAACATTTATTGGGCAGTTTTTTTATTTATTTTAGAGTTTGTTTATAATTAGCGAGGAGAAAAGACCAGATTTTTTCCCTAAGAAACATTTATTGGGCAGTTTTTTATTATTTATTTTAGAGTTTGTTTGATTGCTAAGGGTAGTATCTGATCATCTGGAATGACTAGCGAGTGCCTTAGAGTTGGGCAGGGGTATTAGGACACTCCTTGTCAAAGTGTCACACTTTGTCGTCTATAAAAGGGACAGTACTCTATTAGAGAGCAATAATATGCTGAGAAGTGAGATGAATAATGTTAACTTGCATACCTGGATGGAAAGTTCAGGGCAGGGAGCCCTTGCTGGCTGGACTGAAGTCATGACACGGTTGGATTCTTGCTGGTACGTACTCCACTGAGTTTGATGCTTTTGGAGTGTTTCTGCAGTAGTTTCATCGCCTTTTTTTCCCCATGAAAGACAGTACATGTCCGGCTGCAGTAGTGTTTCATCGCCACTGTCGTACCGCATCTAATCTCGTGTGTTGGATGACTCCCCTTCTGCCCTTGAGCGATCAATCAGGCTTTGCCTTTTGTGTGTCTGTTGCTTTCCTTTAATTACTAGAGGATAATACTCCACCAGCTATCTGGAACTGGCTCTTGATTCTTCCTGTACGGCTGCCATTACTCTACCAGCAGCTTGGTCAAGGATGTTTTATGATACAATTTGAAGGTCACACCCCCATTGGAATAGGAATAGGGAGTTTGCATGCGCCTTTTGTTGCGAATTTTGTTTCCAGTTTTATTTGGAGTAAGTATTTGTGGTTTCTGAGAATTGGGTATGAACATGACAGCCATGAGCCATGATGAAAGTGTCACTCCTAAGATTCCCATCTAGGATATTTCTTTTCTTGTAGCGATAATGTGCTAAGACGAATAATGTGAAAATTGCATAGTGGGATGAGATATTCATCAGGTCAGAAAAAGAAGTTGAGCATGAGTTGGAATGAAGGCAACATTCCAGGTACTACCAACTGATGGAACTCAACTACTGCTGGCACCTTACTTGTGTAGCAGCTGTGTTGTCCTCGACTCTTTGACCAACTGGTGAGCCTGATGATCTGAATTTGATGTCTTTGGAATGTTTCTGCAGTGCATCCTTCACTCTATGCTGAACAAAACAACAGAGAACATGTGACATGCTTGAGTTAGGCATTTTGTTGTAGGCAGCAGGTACTTGATCCGCATGGCATGATGGCCCAAGAGGAAATCAACTTGGGGAGTCGTACCTAGTTCATTCATGAAAGTAATCCTATGTAGTACGAGTGTCAGTGGAGAGAAGAACCATTTTTGACCCTTTGCAGAGGCAGTTTCCGGTAGGGAATGCTTTACTCCTGTACCTACCAATCCGTCAGCAAAAGCATATAGGCGTTTTTTTTTCAAAAAAAATCTGGGAAAAGTGACAAACAATGTTCTATGAAAAACATGGGCCAAGATAAGTGCAAAATTTCAAACTTGTCTGCAGTTTATTTTTAGAGTGTAGGGAAGTGCAGATTTTGCCTAAGTGGTGCATGTTCATCTCAGCGTTTGTGTGACTGCTGAGGACGTGCTATCATCATCTGGAGTGCATGAGTGGCTGCGAGCTGTGTTGGAGTGGGACACTCCTTATCAAAAGCGTCAGATCTACGATGTCATTTCAAAGACGCACTTTTTATTGGAGAACAATAATAGTACGATGAGTACTGTTGCCTTTGCACACATTTGGCTGGAAATTTCATGTCAGGGCAGGGAGCCAACAATGTCTGCTGGTCTGGACTGCGGCCAGGGTTTACAGTTTTTGTACTGCTCCACTTGCTGTGTACAGTTTTTGGCTAGCTGATGGTCAATCTGTCTCACCTGACCTGAGCTGTGCAAATCTGATGCTCATCAAAGTGCCACCGACGGTAGAATAAATCAGGTCTGCTAGACATGGGCCGGACGGAAGAAGCTACCACTGACTGGACACCATTGAAAAAACAAAGTGGCCCAGTTATACTTTGTGCTCCAGGAAAGCCCAATCACGAGGCCCGACACTCCGAAAGGCTCCCTTGTAGCAATCGTGGCCCCATCTCCTCCACCGCCGGTGACGCCATGGCTTCCTCGGCCGCAGCTGGTCGCCGCCTCCTACTCCTCCGCCACCACCACCTTCTCCCGAGACGCTACATCTCTTCCTCATCCGCAGCCGATAGTCTCGACGATGGCGGCGGCGGCGGCCGCCTCAAGATCTTCGACCGCGACCTGAAGCGCCGGCACCGGGACCGCGCAGCGTGGGCGATGCGGGAGACTGACGGGTTCGTGGATGCCGTCGCAGAGAACCTCCTAGACCGCCTGGAGGACTGCAGGAAGGCGTTCCCCTCCGCGCTCTGCTTCGGGGGTTCTGCCGGTCCCGTTCGCCGCTTGCTCCGCGGCCGCGGTGAGCCACCCATCACCCCCCCCTCTGCTCTTACTGTGTACTAATGGGGGTACTACTCCGCCAAGATCCTATCAGTTTAACCCGGAAATGAACTGATTGTTTGCGTGTCAGGTGGAATTGAGAAGCTGATCATGATGGACATGTCGGCCGACATGGTGAGGAAGTGGCGAGAGTCAGAGAATGCTACCGACGACGGACCAGAGACGCACTTTGTTGTCGGTGATGAGGAGTTCCTTCCGATCAAAGAGAGGTCAGGGTCAAAACCAGATTGGTTACCTTCAATTCTTTGTTGGTCTTGGTTTCATGTATGCGTTATGTCGAGAGTAAAATGTATTCCGTAATAACCCACAATAACTTTGCTGAGATTTCGATGTACGTCCTGTACTTGTGGGGTCTGGCAATCGGCTGCCATTTCTAAACTGGTGATTTTCCATTGTTGATCCACCTTGATTTAAAAATGTGACCTTTTATATCGTAGAATTGAATATGAAAAATCATATGTTTGTGTTTCCAATTCTCTTGCACGAAAAAAGTATTATCTCATTCGTTAGTTCAGTTTCCAATTCCTCTCCTCCTACCTTGCTTACAGATTAAAGCATACATGAGGAACAATATGATTTCATCATTCTTGTGTGATTTCTCATGCTTGAGTGAGTCTGTCGCTGTCAAAAACATAAGCAACAGTACACAGGTTGATCTTGCTGCATTTACTCATTATGTGGTTCATGGTTTCTGAAGCTCACAGGATTTGATAATAAGCTGTCTTGGGCTTCATTGGACAAATGATCTTCCTGGAGCAATGATACAGGTAATTTTCTTAATCTGAGCCCATTTGTATTGCTATGCTCGGCTTTGAACAGTCAGTTGATTACTAGAAAATACCTTAACTATTGATAACTTGCATTATTACCTTTCGGTTGCAGTGTAGGCTGGCGTTGAAACCTGATGGCCTTTTTCTCGCTGCAATTCTTGGTGGAGAAACACTGAAGTGATGATCTGTCACATTGTAGAGAAAATTTAAAATTCTATTCTCTCAGTTTTTAATTTCTCTGTCTGACTTGTCTCTCACTGGTTTCTAATACTAGGGAGCTTAGAATTGCATGCACCATTGCACAAATGGAACGAGAGGGGGGCATCAGTCCTCGAATGTCACCTTTAGCACAAGTATGGCTTATTTATGTAATTATGTTCCGAAATTTTGCTTAGTGGATATTTCTTTTTGAAATTTTGCTTAATGGACATTTCTTTGTGAATTTTTTCTTAAGGGACATTTCTTTGTGAATTTTTTCTTAATGGACATTTCTTTGTGCTTCCTTTGCATATTTGTTACAAAACTAAATAGTAAAATTCTACTGATGCTTTTTCTTATGATTTAGACCATGCAGCCATGTACACTAGTTAGATATTTTTAATTAAAGTATACAAGTAGTTAGATTGAATCTTACATGCACGCAACTACTCTATCTTGGCCTTTATGTATCTATTTTTCTTGACTGCGGCTTTATGTTGCACCTTTCAAGGTCCGTGATGCAGGAAACCTTTTGACAAGGGCAGGCTTCACCCTTCCAGGAGTTGATGTTGATCAGTATACTGTTAAATACAACAGTGGTTTGTACAAAAAGAAAACTTAAAATTTATGATGAGTACTGTGTATTGTTCCATTTCTCTTTTCATTACAATATTATGTGATGGTAGAATAAACATGTATTTGAACTTTTATGCTTTGTTTGTGTGTGGTATTGTTACATCCATCAAATAGCAACAGTCACATCTATATCAGTCCTGGATCTTTGCATAGGCTGCATTTCGAATAATATACTATGAAAGTTCATTCTATATCAAAGAAATACGCTGATTTTGACTATGGAGATTTACGGATTACTTACATGTAATGTGGTTTGCTGCTTTTGTCAACTAGCTTTGGAACTTGTTGAACATCTTAGAGCAATGGGGGAAACAAATGCTCTGTTTCAAAGAAATCCTGTGAGTATCCAACATACCATACTTGCTTCTTGAAAAATGGCTACGTACCCTAGTAACTGAACTTGAATTGGTTTTGCGTTATCAGGTGTTAAAAAGGGATACAGCCTTGGCGACCGCAGCAATTTACCAGTCAATGTTTGGGTTAGAGGACGGATCTATTCCAGCAACCTTTCAAGTTCTGTATTTTTCTTGTTGGAATAAAGCAAAGCAGACTTTACCTTTATTTAAGCCTTAACTGGTTCAGCAACATCCTTTTTTTCTCAGCAAAGCTGAATTATTCTGGGTTAGAAATAATTAATTCCCGTATTAAAAATGATACGCAAACTGGGCCTCTGATTACCATTTTTTTGTACAGGTAATTTACATGACTGGCTGGAGGGAGCATCCATCACAACAAAAGGCTAAGAGAAGGGGTTCCGCGACCATATCATTTAGTGACATACAGAAACAATTTGCTCCCAGTGAGAACTGAGCTTTGCTGCTTCAAAATGGCAGGTGAATGCTGGCATTAACTTCATTTGTGTTATTTTCGCTATCTTTTGCAACTCTGCTAACTCTTGGTTTTCTATCACCAGTGTTCCCTAACCCCTTGATCTAAAAAAAAAAAATACATGGGGAAAGAAAAGAAATCTTCCAAGAGCTCCACCCTGAAGCTTCATATTTCTGAGGGAGTGAGGGTTCACATTTGCAGAAAGCAAGTGCGCTTCTGTTGGTTGTACCAATTTTCTGTGGGAAATCACTTAATCTGTATCAACCATGATCCTGCTGCGAATAGTCAGTGCATGGAGAACCGATGTTGCCTGTTGTATGTAGGTTCATACTGAATTTGAGGAAACCCAGAACATGTGAAACGTTACGAGACACTACCACTGTTATTGTCGTGACTTAAACAGTTTCCCTGCGGCGTCCAAAAATTACGAGACACTACTACTGTTATTGTGGTATATCTGTGAGTACAAAGAACAAACTTGGAACTTCATTTACTCCCTTAACAAAAGTGTTCAGGCTTTTTGTCGGTGATATGGCTTAGTAATCCTTTTACATAAACTACCGCAGCCTCAGAATTCAGACGCCAATAATACTCTAGCGTGCATATGCAGCTGTGGTATTTTTTTCCCCTAATGGGCTGCAACAATGATTGTCTACACCAAACTTGCTGGTTGAAAAAGAGTCGGTCTTTTCTTTTAGAACAAGGGTCATTCCAGTTATCACCCAATATTTTACGATACTTAGCATTGACTCCTCATTTGTTAAGAACTCAAGCTAACCTGAAAATACATCATGCTATTCTAGACGCATCATCCTCAGCTAGCAGTCAGGTCTTAAAGAAACTTGAAACTGTTCGTTTAGAGCTTCAAATTCAGCTCATATGTTTCATACTCCAGAGTTTTGTCAGAAAAAGGGATGAACAACTTTACGATGACAACATTACAACTAAAACAAAACTTCACAAAAAATGCCTACATTCAGGTGCTCATTCTCTAAATAGAATAAAGAAGAAAAACCTCTGTATTCACGCAGGCTCTGCAACCCCCTTGCTCATTTCTTTACCTGAGAACTTAATGATATTTGCAATGTAATCCACTCATTCTCTTTGTAGTATGATGCTCCCAGCTTACCGATCTTTGCGATGGTAGTGAGCAATATTGCCTTACCATGCAAGAACTCTTGCAGCAGCTTAACATGGCAGCTTGCTGAAAAGTGCTGTGCATGAATTCTAATTTCAAGTGTTGAAAGCGCCAGCAGCACCATTGAACCCTTGTTCAATTCTCCTACGACCTCCAGCTGCTCTATGTTCTCCTAGCTATCTGCTTCCCTTGCTAAGGCGTGCCTTGCGCACCGCTTCTTGGATGTGCCTCTCGTGCTCCTTGAGCATGTCATCAATGTTCCCTCCTGGTGGCATCAATGGCCCAGAGTAGTGTATCCTTTTGTACTTCCTTCCATGGTTCTGATTGCAGCAAGTCGCAGACATAAGGTACAATCCATGTGAAATGAAAGAAACCTAGTGTACTTCTCTGTTCCAAGAGTAGAGTACTAACCTCCTGTAGGTCCTTTTGAGAAGGAGCAGGCCTATCAGCTGGCTGGTTGTGATCGGTAACCTCAATACCATTCTTCAAATTGGTTGCATCATACTGTGGTAGATTTGAATACGATGATACTTTCTTCCTGGCGACATGAACAGAGCTGCAAATACGACCAGGAACTGCATGGTGATCGGCGTAACCCCTCATGTTCCATGTTGATCCACATTCAGGAACCTGCACTGAGGTTGGCAATGCCCGAGGCTCCACCCGGAACCCTGGCACGCTGTCCTCTGGGTTAAACTTCTCACAGGTGCTCTTTGAAGTAGTATGTGTGGGTTGCTGCAAGGTGACAGAGGCATTCAGAGTTGGTGAATTCCCTCTTGATCGTGCAAGTCCTCAAGAAATGATGCAGTGTTATAGTTTAAGATGCCATTCTTTGAGTAACTGTTCTTGAAACTTGTGATTTTTTAGACATTGGAATTTCTATCATTAAAAATATATAGAGCTTATAAACCGTCCAACTGATATTTATGACAAAGGTACTACTAATCAAGTACTGAAGCGGTTTGGAATGTCCATCTATCATACTCACCTTCACTTGAGCAGCAATATCAATGGCGCGACTGGTTACATGATTCTCATTTCCGGGTTTAACAGATTCAGCTCCTCGTCCGCCAAGCTCTGCGTTTCTTTGCCTGGAGGAACAGAAATGAGGAAGACTGAATGTCAGCATCACAATGAACCCCAACAAAGTAGTCGTGAAATCCAAACATGTAAGGGGTAACATAAGATCTGCAACTTGTACCTCCTCGCCTCTTCTTGCCTGAGTCTAACATCATACTCTTTGCTTGGTGGAAGTTTCGGTAGGCTTGAAGGATCGCAAGCAAGTGGTTTGGTTCTGAAAAACTGAAAGAGGTTTGATACATAGCATAAGTGCTACAAATCCAAGCATGAGTTTGTGAGCCAGGCCGTCTCAAGCTACACAAAAGATTATCATAAAAGAAGTGCAAAACTTACATCACTTTCAAGAGCTGAGGCAGCTGTTCCACGAACTTCTGGTTCTAGTGAAAGCAAGGAGTCTATGAGAACTACAGCTGGAGGGGGGAAATCTTTGAAAGTCTCAGCAACACACCGCCCATATTGCTGCTGAGGCTTGAACATTGCTGTTTCTGGCACCTTTGATTTCTTGCAATAATACTCAGGTGGTGACCCACATAGCTTAAAGATCTTGTGAATTTGCTCCACCTAGCATAATATCGTCGCAACAGGACTCATGAGAACTCAACCACAAAATCTAAAGAAAGGATGAAAAGAAACTTGTATGGTTTATTCTTTGTGTCCAAAAGCAAGATAACAAACCTCGGTTCTTCCCGGCATGATAGGTTTGCCAGCAAACAGTTCTGCCAAAATGCACCCTGTACTCCACATATCCACAGCAACACCGTACTCCGTGGCACCAAGCAAAAGCTCTGGCGGTCTGTACCATAATGTCACAACACGGCTTGTCAGCGGTTTTGGATTGTTGGGATCATAGGTTATGGCCAGGCCAAAGTCTCCAATCTTCAGCATTCCATTGCCATCAATTAACAGGTTTGAGCCTTTGATGTCTCGATGCAGAACCCCATTTTTGTGGCAATGGTCGAGGCCATGTAGCAGCTGCTGAACGAAGCACTTTATCTGATATTCGTGCTGTAATTTTAGTTTATGTATGTTTTCTAAGTGATCGATGGAAGAGTAGTGTGATAACCACCTGTGGCTCAGTGAGCTTGAGGCCTGGAGTTGCAACAAGACCAGCAAGGTCGTGTTCCATATACTCGAAGACAAGATAGAGGCTCTGTGAAACACGAGATGTTATAATCCCTTCAAGCTTTATGACATTTGGATGATCTAGTTTCCGAAGAATATGAATTTCTCTAGCCATGAAGCGCACACTTTCGGGGTCCATATTGAAAAACCGCACCTTTTTAAGTGCGACAATTTTCCCTGATTCGAGATCCCGAGCTTTATACACGATACTATAAGTTCCTTGACCAATCTGCAACACAACAGAATCTATGCAATTATTCAAGTATTTTGCATTGAGGAAATCATTCACTCAGTATTTTACCTTGGCCAATTTCTCAAATGAATCTGCTCGCCGAGGCAACCATCCTTCTACTGCTTTAGGTGCCACATTTATGAGCCAAGCTGGCCAACCAGCAACTACATGCTCACCCGAGAGCCCTTTAAGGTCAGCATTGTTGCCACTGCTGATCCTAGCATCTAAAGCTACCACCTTCGCTCCACCGTATGAATCTAATGTGCTGGAGTTGAATGTATTTTCTTTGAACTTCGCATTCAGCACCGCAGAGTCATCTCTCCATGATGGTGTTCTGTGTCCAGAAGTGGCACTATCATCTTTGGCGCCTTTGGAGCAAAGGCAGCCCATAAGATGCAATGCCTTCTTCTTGAACGAGTTAATCGCACTGAAACCAATTTTTGCAGTTTTTCTTGCTAATCTCTGCACTTGACAAGAAATGACCATTGCCTGAATTTCCAAACGATGATTGAAACAACATAATGTGAGTTTTTTATGCTTTCCAGATAATATTAAGAAACAAACTAAATGTTTCTTAAACATTACTGGGCAGAAAAAACACGGAAGCCTTTTTTTTAACGGGGAAAAGATGGATAGACTTAGATTGGAGAGAAACTGAAATGCGAAACACAAATTGAACATTAAGGTAATAGTTTCAAGGATGGCAGCCAGTCAATTGACATAAATTTGTACGAATCCGACCAGTATACCAAAAATTAACTGCACATGGATTCTTTAAAACTTACTTGAGTAAATACGAAGCACCAAACGTTATAGAAACTCACCTCTGGGAAAAAGCAGAGCTCTGACCCTATGGACAATTTGTTGAACGTGTCATCATAAGCAAAAGACAAAAAGCCATGTATGATAGAAAATTCAGCTTGGTGTGAGGGAACATGCCAGCAACAAGAACCAAAAAACTGGTACCGATATGTTCTTCCTCTTCAAGAAAACATTATGGCATTCACTCCCCATTTCAGAACTTGGACAGAGAGGGGTGATTGCAAAAAATAACAACAGATAATAAAATTGAATTCAAGATAGAAGACAGATTCCAAGTAAGATAGATTTTGTAAAAAATCTTTCATTTCTCCTCTTTCTTTGTTCTAGAGAAATACATGTGATAAAATGTGAAAAAAAATCAAAGAGAAAATAAGCAAACCATTAGAAGTTACTACCGACCAGGTATTAGGAAAGGAATGGATGAGAGGGTTTCTGACGGCTAAAATTAGTTAATGGTTATATTTATTATCTAAAAATAGTTATCAGTTATGCATGTTTCTTTTCTTCCATGCCACTATCATGGACAAAAAAAGAAAACAAGCATGGATAGTTATTTAATTTATTATCATATTGCAGAAAGATCTACATATTATTGGAATTATCCATAGTTATAAGGAGGTGGTTTGTTTGTTTTGGAGGTCAAGTGCTTGGCCAGAAGGAATCTGAATTAATTGACCTGAATAAGATGAGCCATTTGTGAAGGATACCTTTCGCGAGAGATGCTGAAATGGTTCTGACTATACCAACACGAGATGAAATGCCTTGTGTTTAAGAAATCTGGAAGAGATGCCTCTTCCTAGAGCGGCGGGGCGGCAGTACAAAAGTACTGCAAGTTTCCCATGGTTTCGGGATTTGGAAAATGCAAATTTCAAACAAAGTAAAGGCATTTTTTTGGAGGTTTGCACACAGCACATAACATTTACCACTAAGATGGAAGATAGCTTGCTGCGGTGTGAAGCCGGATAAATGCTGTCCTATGTGCTTCAGAATAAAGATCCATGTGGATGTGGACACAGTGTCATACTGCCATACAAGAAATAAAGCAAATGGAGGGAAAACAAACAGATCACAGAGCAAATATGCATCTCGGAGCTTGGTTGTATATCATTATGAAGTGTTAAATACTAATAGCTCACGCTCGGGAAGTCCAGTTTGTAAAAGATGGCAGAGATTAAATGCTCCTTTCTTGAAGATTAATTGTAATGGAGCTTTCAGCCCCTCATCACATAGTGGTGTCTTGGGCTTTGTTACCAGAGTCATGGAAGGACAGGTGATAGCAGGGGTATTGGGAGATGTGCCCATTTGCATAATGCTCACCATGCTGATATTGCGTCTTCAAGCTTCAAGGTAGGTAGCAGTCCTCAGCATGGAGCATGTTATTCTGGAGGGTGACACCTTATATATCGTAAATGGACATCAAAATTCAGAAATTGATCTATCTAAGATAGAAGTGCGTATGAAGGAGTGCAAAAGCTTGTCATAGTTTTTCTCACGTGCCATGATCCTGTGATTCGGTAGCTGGTATATCAGCCTTTGGCACCAGTGTTTCATCACTTGATCCCATGCTTTGGCAGGGTCAGCTGCCAAACTTTGTCTATATCCAAGCCTCCAACAATTTGGTTGAGGGTAGTGGACTAGTTGGTAATGGAATATCTTTTCAATCTTAACAAAACTATAGCTGAGAAAAAAAAATTCATTTATAAATTGTCATGGCTCACTGAGTGCTGCAGAGGGGAAGTTAGTTGCTTGTAGCATATTAAATAAGACTCTGAACACAGTGTAATATAAACAAATAATTCATAATGATAATAACAACAACAAACTAAAATAAAATTCATATTTCATTGTGATGCAAATCATGTTGTTGCTGAGGGAATAATGCCAACAATATTATTTCTTGTTAGTACAGTATGATGAATGTTAAATTACACACTCAAGAAGTGGTGTAATTGCTAGTTGGTCAGAAAGAATGTTGCTTTGCAGTAGGTTTACAACTATAAAAAGGAGTATCAGTATCACTTTGAAAAAATCATAAAACACATAGTCGTAGGAGGTAAAAGGTAAAGAACCTGTACAAAATCACTGCTGTTCAGAGTCCAAAACTGGAGTTGGTAAATTAAACAGAGTAGATTTCAGGTCAGCAAACCGCTGTGCTTCCGAAATCCTACCGGCACCAACAAGAAGGTGGATGATGCAGTCAAAATTCTCTTGAGATGCTTCCAGTTTGTATTCTTGCACCATGGAGTTAAAAATTTCAAGGGCTTCATCATGTAACCCTGCAGCATTGCAGATTCTCAGAACCACGTCGAAAGTAGCCTTGGTAGGAACAAATTTATTTGACAGCATCCAAGCAAAAAGATCCAGTGCCTCCTTATGCTTCTGATTGATTGCATAAGCTTCTATTATTGAAGTGCAAGTCAGGGATCCCTTGGACTCAGTTCGATTAAAAACCCTCTGTGCTGCCTTGAGGTCTCCGCACGTTCCGTACATGTTTACTAGTTCCGCTGATACTAAAGGGAGAGGTTCCATCCGCAACTTTAGCACCTGACCATGCACTTCCTTGCCAACTTTTAATGCCCCAATATCACAGCAGGCACTCAACATCCTGGTGATGGCAACAGCATCTGGCCTACGGTTTGTCAGCAGCATCGATCTGAACAAATCAACAGCAGTCAATGGGTCTCCATTCTTGAGATAGGCATCAACCAATGCAGTCCAAGCTTGTACAGTCTTCTTGTCCATATCATGGAACACCCGGTGACAGTATTCCAAGCGATCACAGGAACCATACATGGTGATCAGTGATGTGCACAAGGAGACATTGGGCAGGAACCACCTCCTTAAAGCGTATGCATGGAGCTGCTTCCCCTCCCTCAATACTTTCAACTTTGTGCAAACTGGGAGGACAGTCCCCACTGCAATGAGGTCTGGCCTGATTCCTTCTTGCTGCATCCAAGCTATGCACCGCAGCGCCTGGTCTGGCCTGCCATTGGATGCATACCCAGACATCAAAGCTGTCCACGACACAGCATTCCTGTTCTTGCTGCTATAGAACACTCGCCTACCTGAGATCATATCGCCACACTTGCAGTACATGTCAACCAACCCTGCGTAGACCTTTGCAACATCTTTACGATCTCCAAACTTCTTCACCACAAATCCATGAATTTCTCTACCCAAGTTCCGCGCCCGCAGCTCTCCAATGACCGGCACAATTGACGTGAGCACCACGCAGTTGACCTTGATCCCGTCCTCTACCATCCAGCGGAAATGCTCCAGCGCCTCTCTCTTCATCCCCTTGTGTGCGAATCCAGCAATGGCCGCCCCCCATGCGACGACATCCCTTTTGGTCATTTCCTCGAACACCCTAACAGCAAGCTTCACTTTCCCGCACTTGAAGTAGACATCCATGAGCCCAGTCATCAGCATCCCCGGCGCGCCAGCGAACGCATTCTTGATGAGCGTCGCGTGCGTGGCAGTGGCCATGGCCATCGACGGCCTAGCGCTCCCGGAGATGGACTTGAGCACACAGCCGTAGGTGTACTCGTTGGCATCAGCCCCTGCGGCGCGCATCTCCGCGAACGCATCAGCGACAGGGCCCGCTGCCTCGCCGCGGCCACGGCGAACGTGCCCATGCAGGAGCGCGTTCCACGAGTAGGCGGTCGCTCCACGCTGCGGCATCGCGTCGAGCACCCCGCGCGCATCGTCGGCGGCGCCGAGCGCGAGGTAGAGCTCTACGAGCCGGGCGAGTAGGAACTCGTTAGTGTCCAGACCATGGACGCGGAGGTGCGCATGGACCTGGCGCGCGTGCGTGAGGGAGCGGCAGGCCGCGAGGAGCGCGGCGAAGGCGGAGGCGGTGGCGGGCACGCCACGGTGGGAGAGGTGGTCAAGGAGGGAGAGCGCGGACGGGAGCCGCCCCGCGCGCGCGAGGCGGCGGAGCTCGGCGGACAGCGCGGAGGCGTTCTTGGAGTCCGGACGGAGCTCTGCCTGCGACGTGCGGGGGGTGGACGCGGCGCCGACGAGCTGCGCGCGGGGTGGACGCCTCGCGGGGAACGGATGAGTGAGTGGTTTGGGTGGGGAGACGGTCTTGGCAGGGAGAAAATGGGGGTGGCGAATGGCGGCGACGGAAGAGAAAGAGGAAGAAGAGGCGGAGGACGCCATGGATGGCATCCGCCGGGGCGCGGAGAGGTTTATGTTGGGAAAGAGGTTGATTCGGATAGAGCGGAGGGGATCAGATATTAACGGCCAATAAGCAAAGAAATTCAACTTTTACTAGCTTCACATAAACAAATGTGCTCCATTCCATTTTAAGAAAAATCAGAGAAATGGTTGCTCAGATTAAAGAAAATGTATGTGTTGTTTTATCTATTTTCAGACAACAACACGTCTATTATATAGCTTTTCCGAAGAATATAGGAATAAGTGTGACATAATGTCCAATATTATCACATCTCGTAGTATGCTATGGTTCAATTTTTCTTTTTTTGTTATTTACGTAAAGTATGTAATGGTAAGGTTTGTCTCGGTGCTTCATTATTTACCTGTGATATATAATTATTATAAAAAGTGACACATTTAGAGAGTGACAGAGCACAGGTTAATAACCAACTAAATTAGATGGTAACAATTGAAATTAGACGATCCAAAAAATACGCCACCGCTATACATGGAAAAAAAAAGTTAACCAGAAATCAACGGGCACCATGCATCTAGGCCAATTTTTTCTAAGTCCTAACAAAATAATTACACTTACTGAACAATTAACCAGTGTTTGCACTTCGTGGATAACTATATAGTCACAGATTTCGAACTAATATGCTCTGGAAAACCGTAATTACTGTATAAATATCTTTAGATTGCACTGTCAACCCGTATAGTACAAGACATGTATTGCACCGGAAGCTACTGCTGATGTTAATCACCACGTGATCAGGGACTAATCCCAATGTTAATCACCACACGATTACGGAGGGACTAACGCCCAGGCAGATCTATCTATTCCCCGAAGCAGGCACCCGGCGGAGTCAGTCGGCCAACTCCAGTGGATCTGGACCCGCGTTCAGCGCCCCCCCCCCCCCCCCCCCTCCGTTTTCCCTCCCGATCGCCTCCTTCCCTCTCTCTCCGCGGCGACGACTGGGCGAGCGGCGCCGCCCTTCCTCCGTCGGGACCTTCGCCGGCGAGGTACGCACGCCCCTCCCCTCCCCTTCGCTTCCCTTCCGTTCCCTTCCTGCTATGCGAAACCGAGCCAGATCCAGACATCCTCCCGCCGATCTGCTCCGCGCAATTCTCTGTAATTCGTCCTCCTTTTGCTGGCCATATAGACGCATCATGGGAGGTTGCACTTTTCTAGATCCGGGCTGCCTCTGCCAATTTTCTCATTGCACTCTTCCAGATCCGGCTCTATGCGATGCGTCCGCGCCTTGTTCCGGCCGATCTACAATGTGGCACCGTGAATGATACCGCGGTAGTGTTGTTTGGATGAATTTCTGTAGTCCATTTTTGCGCTTTCTTCTTTCCACGGCCTTGAAAGGCGTGGTATACTGGTAATCACATCAGCTTGCACCAGCGGTAGGCCGGTAGCTGCATGTCCTTGATAATGGGTTAAGACGCAGTCGCGCGAAATAGCGCGCAAAGAATGGTTTTTGGAGCACATCGTCTGTATGTTTGAATCTGTCGTTAGGCGTCTGAATTATAAAATCCCTATGTTTGTTCCCTGCATCATGTGATGCAACTGATCCA
Organism: Panicum hallii; assembly: GCF_002211085.1. Lineage (NCBI taxonomy): Eukaryota > Viridiplantae > Streptophyta > Magnoliopsida > Poales > Poaceae > Panicum > Panicum hallii. The sequence goes on along the minus strand of NC_038044.1, from coordinate 3,590,546 downwards.
CTCCCTGTTTGCTGTCAGTGTTATGTGCAAAAACTTGTTGCATGTACAAGTGGCATTTTCAACTGAGATCACATCGCAGGGGCAAGCCAGTTGCCCTTTCCTTGGGTACTGCCAATTTGTTGAAAATAGATACCTTTAGTTGGCTGCAATTGCCCCTTTTTATTTTTCTCAGTTCTGACAATCTTTGTGGCTACTCTGCTCATCGAGTATTGTTTTCCATGGCAGGTGCATAATTTGTGGGCTTGGTGATTGATAGATCCAGTGATCAACAAAGTGATTGAAAATGGTATGGCTAATTGGTTTCATTTCCTTTTTCACTTTTTTTTGAACATGGTTTCCTTTTTCACTTTTACTCCTCTAGTTAGTTAGTGCTCCTAAACTGATTTAATCTTCTGATTTCAAGTTTATTCCTTTGCTATTATTGAGTTGTTGCATCTCGTTTCTGGAAGGGGCTGATTGATTTTTCTTTTGTCGTTTGTGTACCCTCAGGTGGTCCTTGCAGCTTCCATCGTTTCGAAGTCGGGAAAAGGTATGGTGCTCTAGTTAATCAGATCCTTCGTTATTGTCAATTCCCATAGAATTTTATTTTGTACCTTCTTATTTATCTGTTATTTACCTCTGTTAGTTCTAGTCATCATTTGCTACATGGGCATGGTAGCATCCTATCACAAATTTGGTATCATATTGCTAACTAGTTGGCTCTTTACTTATACAAGCCTATGGGCTGCCATAATATGAAACCACTACATGTTTCAGTTTATCTAGCTTTCCCTCTGGTTGTTAGTTTTTTCTTTAAATGAAGTGAAGGGACTGAGCTGAAGGCTGTTCCTTTTCTGTTTTCAATTGCAGCGCTTGTGTCAAGACAGTTTGTTGACATGTCTCGCATAAGAATCGAAGGATTACTTGCTGCATTCCCGAAACTGGTTGGAACTGGGAAGCAGCACACTTATGTTGAAACAGAAAATGTGCGTTATGTTTATCAACCTATTGAAGGTTTATATCTTCTACTTATCACAAACAAGCAGAGCAACATTCTTGAAGATCTGGACACTTTGAGGCTGCTCTCCAAGCTCGTATCCTACTTTCACATAGATTATCTTTTTCTTTGGAGTTTACCTTATTTATATGATTCTATTTAATCTATATGAATTAAAATAGAACCTGGGGGCTGGGGGTGGTGTAACTTCATGAGCTTTACTTTCATAGTGATAGGTTCAAGATAACCGTACTGGCTATTCTTGTGGAGAAAATGGAAGTTATAAGTATACATTACATCCAAGCTTATCTGGATTTTACATATTAGTGAGGGAAAAAACATAAAAAGCAACAAGCACTGTAGGTACTTGAAAGTATCTATGCAAAACCTTTACCAATACGAATCTCTTTTTTTAGAGCTGTGTATATATATCAACTTTATGTTACTATTCAGCTGTATGTTCTTTTACAGCAATATTCCAATACGATGGTCTCCTTAACTTTTGGTAAGGTGCCCGAATACTCCCCTTCCTTGGATGAGGAGGGTGTCTGTAAAACAGCATTTGAGCTTATATTTGCTTTCGACGAAGCCATATCTCTTGGAAATAAGGAAAATGTTACGGTGCAACAAGTAAAACAATATTGTGAGATGGAGAGCCATGAAGAGAAGGCACACAAGCTGATGATGCAAGCCAAAATCAATGAAACCAAGGATGTCATGAAGAAGAAGGCTAATGAGCTTGACAAAATGAGGGTCTGCACTACTCTTTTCACCAGATTTAGAATACATTCTGATTCATTTGAGTTGTTAATCCATTCAGAACATATTTTGGCAACTCCAGTTTCTCATAAAAATAACTTGCTGGGATGGCATCTGTGAGGTATAAACATACATAAAAGATATGCATGTATCCTTTCTGGAAAAAATTGGATAGGTTTTATGGATTGAAATTTTCATCAGAGGACAGTGGGACCTAGTCTATTTAGAGGAAATTTTAGTTGGGTTCCATTGCCAGGATTTTTGCATTGTAATCTCATGTCAGGCTATTTTGGGTATGCATTTCAGTAGTTAGTATTGTACTGCAATGATATTTTCGGGTATTCTTTGTTAATATCTAAGAGGTTATATTTTGTGTGGTGTTCATTGCAGATGGAAAGAGGTAAACTTGACAAAGGAGGATACTCTTCAATATCTGGTCCACGTGTGATTGAAAAAACTTTCAATGATATGAGCATCAGTGGTTCTCGATTTGGTAGTGGTTCTGGATTAGGTGGACTGAGCACTGACATGGACTCATTTGCTAGCAAGCCCAAAGGTAGTAAGGCCTCTCCTGTATTTCTTGATATATATTTTACTTTAGAAAGGCCTCTTATTGCATCAATTTATGTCAATGTATTAAAGTTTTTTTCCTTTTTTTTGCATGCGCATCTAGTTCTGTTTAATCCTGATTTGCTGTTAAAATGCTAGAGACAATACAGGGCTAGCATATGACCTGTATTTGATTCTAATTGCAAGTGACTTTTCTACAGGTCGTCCATCTCAACCTGCTACTGCACCTGGTAAAGGTTTTGGCATGAAATTGGGCAAGACACAGAAGACAAACCAATTCCTCGAATCATTGAAAGCTGAAGGAGAAGTCATTTTGGAGGATGTACAACCAAGTACAGTTCCTTCAAGATCGTCTGCTCTCCCACCAAGTGATCCTGTCACAGTGACTATAGAAGAGAAGCTAAATGTTGTGGTTAAAAGAGATGGAGGTATTAATAACTTCGATGTTCAAGGAACCCTTGCTCTTCAGGTTCTTAATGATGCTGATGGTTTCATCCAATTGCAGGTAATGCTTTTCTTAAATTCTAGTAGTATTGTACTTGTTTTCATCCCCCTTTTATACTTGTGTATGGAAAGCTATAACTGTGAAATAGTACAAAATAGTACTACCTCTGGTCCATTATATTTGACATTATTTGACATTGCAGACAGAAATTTTGGCCTACAGCCAGTTCGGATTGCTTGTCGGAAATGACGAATATAATGAACCAGGGGTAGTATAGAACTTTATATTTGCAGTGTCATGTGTATATGTATTGAGATTGTATTCTATTCAGTGTTGTGGTCTTTCCTGTACTGCTGCCCCAAAGACAACACTATTCTATACTGTAACTTTCACCTTCATTTATGCGTCTTGTGTTGTTTATTTTTATTACTGGCACAAGGTACTTTATTGCACTGCAGTATATAATCATACAGTTTTGAGCTGGTTTTTCTGATATATGGTGTGTTGTAGATTGAAAACCAAGATATTCCTGGACTTAGCTTCAAAACACACCCAAATATCAACAAGGAGTTGTTTAACAGTCAGCAAATTTTGGGAGCAAAAGATCCAAACAGGCCCTTCCCGAGTGGTCAGAATGAAACTCCTCTGGTGAAATGGAGAATCCAGGGGATGGATGAGTCATCTTTACCTCTATCAGGTGTGAAATCACTTTGTTTTCTTGTGTCTAATAATTTGCTAATTTGAACTTTCAGTAACATGCTTTTGCTTGGTGTAGTCAATTGCTGGCCGTCGGTATCTGGAAATGAAACCTATGTCAACATTGAATATGAAGCTTCTGAAATATTTGATCTGCACAATGTTGTCATATCTATACCTCTGCCAGCACTTCGGGAGGCTCCAAGTGTTAAACAGATAGATGGAGAGTGGAAGTAATGTTTCCTTTTCCTCTTCAATTTAGTTATTGTTATTTATTTATTTTACTGAACATTTGTATCCTAGATGGTAGTACACTATATAAACCTGGAAAAGGACTGTTATGTTTACTGCATTATTCCATTTCCTCGTGGCATTACATGATGCGCCTTTCTTTGTTTTATTCAATTGAGCTTGTGTTTGTTGTCTCAACTTTGTTTTACCGTTTCACCTTTCCTTGTGCAAACAGGTTTGACTCAAGAAACTCTGTGTTGGAATGGTCTATTCTCCTTATTGATCAGTCGAATCGCAGGTTGGAAATATTTAAATGTTAAGCCCATGATTATCATTCTGTTTTGTAGATTGACTTCTTGCGTCTTAACTTTTGCTTTCTGTGCCCTTTGCAGTGGTTCCATGGAATTTGTTGTTCCCCCAGCTGACCCATCATCATTTTTCCCCATCTCTGTTGGGTTTTCTGCATCCAGTACTTTCAGTGATTTGAAGGTTAGTTCCCAGTTCCCACACACTGGTCGAATGAACCCTCCTTTGTGTGGTGCCACCTTATTCATCCCTTGTCAATTGTGTTTATCTGAAACTTTTCAGGTTACTGGAATCCATCCTCTGAAGGAAGGCAACCCTCCCAAGTTTTCACAGCGGGCTCGTTTGCTCACTGCTAACTACCAAGTGGTTTAGTGCTCTTATCAAGGTCGAGTGTTGTTTCACTTAAAATACTTCCAACAGCACATGATAGTGACATAATGTATTTTGCCATGAACTTGTGTGAGCCATGGCAGGGAGGATCACTTTGCATTTGGAGAATATTCTTTTTTGTCCCTTCCGTTTTTAGCATGTTGCACAAATTGATGTTCTGATGTATTGCTACCTAAGAAATAAGCGTGTGTTCTTGTGTTTCGATTGCCTGCAGTATTGTACCGTCCTTAACCCCTCCTAAGAATGCTGTTTCCAGGATCAGGTTTGTTGGTTGCCTGGGCTAGGCTTAGAACCTGAGCCAGTTCTTAGTTCTTACCCCTCACGTTGTTTTAACATCATGTTATTCCATTATTTCTTAATGATCAAGAGGACGATAAACAACGAATTAACTTGCCTGAGATGAGCTGTAATAGTAAGAAAATAGCTTTAATAATGCGAATCTTTGCAGCACATCATGATTCAACTAATATGGAGGAAGGTGCCTCATTTTGATAGAACAAATAAAGCAGATCAGATATTAACGGCCAAGCCAAAATAAAGTTCTTGCTAGCTTCACTTAAAGAAGCGTGTTTTGTTTTCCAAAAAATAGAGGTAGAAGACCACTTGAACTCCCGAGGAACACTTACAGTAAACTGATTGCTTATTAGAGAGTGCATGTATCAAACTAAAACAGATATATATATATATATTATATAATATTTTTGCATATATGGAAAGAAAGCATGGTACAAAACCATATCACGCACATGTATATGGAGGCAAAACATGCTGGTCATCACTATATATGTATTCGTCTCTTTTCTCCCACCCTTGATCAATCTAGCTACGCCTTCTGGATCCACTAGATATGATGTCATCGAGAAGATACGGTCCATGATCCCTTGAGTTCTGGCATATGAGAAGAAATCTCTTGAGGTGTAATGTCTTCGTTCATCATGATATCCTCCCAAAACTCGATCAACAAGGAATCATCGGCCATGTCAACTTCATCCCAATTGATATTCTTGTTATCCCCACTTAATTTAGTAGCAGAAACAACTTCTAAGCTTCCATGTTGATGTTGAACATCATTACTATTGATTGTAGCTTCAAGATTGATGCCACTAATGGCATTGGTTGTGCTATGAGCATGTATGTCACTTCTGATCTGTGCAACCTTAGGATTGATATGATTTGATTCGATGATACCAATAGCAATGGGGCCACTATTATTAGCTATCTGTGAAGGAGGTGAGAATTGCAAAGAGGATGAAGGAATATGATAGTATGCTGCACCTCGATCTTGAGCACGAACATTACTAGTGCTAGCATAACCAACACAATAGGAAGAAGTAGAAGCAATTGTGCTCATGTAACAAGTATTTGGGATATTTGGTTGTGCTCTTGGAGGTACTAAAGTAGCATTTGTTTCACTCACGGTGGGTGGGGGAGTGATTGTAGTTGGCATCAAGGGGCATGCTTCTTGCAGCAGACATGGCAAGGGTAAGGTCATGGGACAATCGTCTGTTAGTGGCAAAGGAGAAGAAATACAAACATTGGGAGAATATCCGGTAGATAGTGGAATAGATTGCAGCTTCTTGTACTGATTGGAAGAAATCAGGTGGGATGTCGATGATTTATTTATCAAGCTATGATTGCGCATCTTAGTAGACTTCAAAAGAGGAGTAGAGTTGTGCTTCTCCTGATCAGTGTGTAGAATATCGTTCAGAAAACCAAATGACTTAATGGAGGTAATGGCCTCAGCAATATCTGAGTCCAGTATGATTTTACGTTGATGCGAATTAGCACACATCCAAGCACGAAATGAAAGTTCTTGCACAAAGATCTCACATGCCTTTGTTAGGAAAGTTGGGGTGTCGAATCTCATCATTATTTTACCCTTCTTAGCACAAAGGACCTTCTTGAGACGACTCATGGGGAATGCATATTCATGGAAGTCCTTGATTGCCTTAGCTTCTTCTTGTTTCTTCTTCCAAAACTCCACTTTCAACCGTTGCTCAGACTCAAGTAATGACTTCTTTGATGATGGATGAGTGTCAATAGGATGATCCATTTCTTTCATCTTTAGTCTTGATATATGTACCTAGATATGTGACGCACATTTAGCTATTGCTTACCTTGATATTGTAATACAAAAATGAACTATTGATTCAACTAACAACCTATTAGTTATATTCCACTGTCATGGAGAAGGAGACAACTTTGCAAGAAATAGACTTTATTGAAGTAGAAGACATAAGATACTATAGAAACAAGCTCCTACACAAACTAGTTGTGAGAGTAGCAAGATAGATGTTGTACCTTATTAGCTGATTAGAGTTATGAAAAACACTAGAACGAACTTTGGAAACACGATCGGTGATCGGTCAGGATGGGCCTCATGTACAACAGTTCTTATAGGAAACCAAGAGGTCAGTTTGTTGAAAAGAAACAAGGGAGATTAAAGAAAATAAAAAGGTTGTTGCTTGTTGATTGATTTCTTATGGCTTCTTGCTATTCTTTTTGGCTATATACATGCACCTTTTCCACCATCTTATAAAAAAAGTTTATGCCTCACATTTTTGAACCATTCATTCCATATATTTTTCATGCTAAAATAATTAAATAATTCAGTGCAGCAGCGAATTCACACTTGTGTTCACACTTGATGCAATTCAAGCATATTTGCTTTTGATCTAGTAGATATAGTTGGTTTGTCGTTATCCATCTTTATGCTTGTCTATAATTGGTTGCTTTGGTAAAGATAGACTACCTAACAACTTTCTGGTTCTACTAGATATTACTTGTGTATGACAACTACAATGAATAAGTAGGTGAGAGTATGCTACTAGTTGGATTATTCATGCTATGTGTTTGTACAATTGCGTTTCGTATACGCTTTATACATTCCCAAAAGGTTACCTTTTCTTTGTCACTACTTCAATGGAGTCTGTTTATAGTGTAAAGATGTATTTTTCAACCATTGCTTTTGTGTCTTGTGGTCGTTTGAGGTGTAAAGGTGTCCTTAAAAGTTTACTTTCTTTATTTGGCATAAATGCAATGGATATCTATTTGTGGTGCAAAGGTGTATTTTTCTGTCATTCCGTTCATCTCTTTCTAGTTCATGTGTGTATTGCTTGTACATCTTCTACTTAGTTTCCTTCAGTCATGGTTGTTGTAATGATCATGTGATCTTTTTTTACTTCATATTTTGGCGATGTATGTTGTCAGGAGTACATCGTGCAAAATCTATAAAAAAACCATTAAAGACATTCATGATTGAAAATGCATCTAGGCCCCTAGTGGGTTTTGGTGAATAGAATGACACCGCGATTAAAGAACTAATGATCTTGTTGAGTATATGAGCAGGAATTGATTGTTATATCAATGGAATATTTATGATGAAAGATATTGAAAGTAAAGATAAAAGGCTCATATGACAAGATGTGTGACTAGGCTATAATTAAAGTGATAATATTGACAAGCAATAAATACTATATGGATTGAGTTACGTGTTTGATGATAACTATTTATTCTCATATCCAAATGAAGTTTGTTGACAAAGTCATAGCACTAGAGAATTTCTTGTGAAGAAATGGACAATCTATCAATAGAAGATATAAGTTGCAAAGAATTATAAAGAATGGATTTTATTGATGATTTAATTATCATACAAATCTATATGGAACTCTATGTGATGCAAGGATGAAGAGTTGGAATTCGGGATAGTATTTCGAGGAACTAAGCTTGGCGAAGGGCTATTGGTCTGTGCCGAGGTACCAACGCTAGGGTGAACAAACTTTCTTTGGATTCAACTTGAAAAATCTTGGTCATGTATGGTATTTATATTAGCAAGTATCAATCTTTCTATAATCTTATTGTAAAGATGGTGGTTTGAACTAGAAGTGGATTTCATTAAAAGATAATGGTTTAAGTCACTGGCTCAAGAAAGTTGTGCTCAAGTTATAGAGACCAAGTTGGATGCACTCCTCAAATTAAGAATAATCAAGGCATGACATAGCACACTTTTGAGAAACTCAAATGGTTGAAATGTAATCTACCTTTGATCTTGAGTATAGGTGTGACGTACTATCAAGAGGGATGTATCATATTGTGTTTTGGTTTAGTCTCAGTGCTCAAGTAACCCAAGTAAGTTGAGAGAGACATAAAAACCTCAAGTGCACATTGGGTGGAATTAAGAGGGGCAACCCGGAAGTTCCGGGTTTCCCAACCTGGAAGTTCCGGATTTTGCATATGTGGTACTAACGGCTAGTAGGTTTGAAAATCCGGAAGTTCCGGATACGAGAATTCAAAAGTTCCGGGTTTTAACCGTCACATAACAGCTAATTTCTTTGGACTCAGCTATTTATACTCTCGAACCCTTTCCTTGGTGGGCTGCTGTTCTAAGCATTTTTTTTCTGCTGGTTGCTGGTCGTTCTAAGAAAACTTGGTAGCCTCGTTGAGCTCTCCCCAACCTCTCTTTGTCAGATTGCGTGATTCTTATAATATCTTTGAGTTGGGTTTGAGAGAGTGAAAGCTTGAGAGCACTAGAGAGCACAACAAACCTTAAGCACTTGAGCTTGGCCGAAATCGTGTGTTTTGCATTTGTTACTCTTGGGGCTTTGGCTCCTAGACGGCTAGGTGTTGCCCGGCGAGCATCCAATTATGTGGGCAGTCGTGGGAAGTTTGTAAGGGTCGGTTTCCACCTTCGCAAGGGAAGGGAATCAAGATAGTGGAAGGCTAAGGTGTGCTTGTGTAGCGCCTTGGCGGGGAGGCTTTGCGGAGCTCCTCAACAGAGAGTAGGATTCACTGAGCTTGTGTAACACATGCAGTGAATCCGAACTTCGGTAAAAATCCTTGTATCAATTGTGTTCGACTTTATCTTGTGGATTTGAGGAGCTCTCCATTGAACACTTGTATTCTTGGAGAGATTGTTATTTTTGTAATTACAGGGATTGTGTGGACCTGTTCCAGAAACTCCACTTAGCCTACTCTATATTTGGGGTTTGAACTTGTATTATTTACTCGCTCTAGATTTATTGTCTTCCCTCTGCTATGTGTGAATATGGAAGTTCCGTTTTGTAAAACCCGGAAGTTCCGAGTTCATCTACTATCCTGCTCAAATTCGGAAGTTCCGGGTGTAGGATCAAGAACACCGACTAGAGGGGGGGTGAATAGGCGGTTTAAAACTAAAACTCACAACACTAAAAAAAATTTAATTAGTAACACAAGAGAGACCTATGTCATGCTACTACTATCTCTAAAAGGTTTGCAACCTAGGGTGACAAGATACAATTCAAGCTCTAATAAATTAAATTGCTCAAAGTAAAACAAAGATAAAAATGAGCAAGAGAGATAACCAAGCTTGACACACAAATTTATCCCGTGGTGTCGATGACTTGCCGGTCACCCCTAATCCACGTTGAGGTGGATTCCAAGAATTAACCGCTCCTCTATCAAGAACCTCTTGATCTTGAGCCGGCTAGAAGCAAGGAACCGCTCCACACCTCGATTTCACTAGAGTTGCTCTTCACCACTCCGGCAAGGTGAGCACAAAACCTCTCACAACCGAAATCGGGGCTTCTCAACAATCTCCTTCAAGAAGCTCCACGAAATCACCTTCTCCAAGCCGTCTAGGGAGCGGCAACTCCCAAGAGTAACAAGCCAATGATCCTTGCTTGAAGATTCCCTAGTGCCACAAAGCTCAAACTCTAAATGCAATGCACTAGGAAGCACTCTCACTCTCAAAAATGCAAATCCTTAGCAAGTGTGTGAGAGAGAGGGATGTCTTAGCTCTAGAGAGTCAAGAATGCAGTCCAAAGGCCAAGAGAAAGACCCAAAGGCCGGGCATTGGGTATATATAGACATCCCATCAAAAACTAGCCGTTACAGTCTTTTCTGCGAGATCGCGAACCGTCCGGTTTCAAAAACCGGACCGTCCGCCGTTATAAGCCAGAGAGTCAACGTGCATTAAATGCGTGTCAGAACTAGCCGTTACAGCCCTGGCGGACCGTCCGCCGTATAACCAGCGGACCGTCCGCGGTTAGGAGTTCCACCACTCCAGAGACATGGCAGTCTCTGGAACAGTCCTTAAATCAGCCAGCGGACCGTCCGCGCGCAAAGAGCGGACCGTCCGCCGTTCATTCTAGAAAAACAGACAGAGACTGCAAGGATTCTGGTTCAACATATCGCGAGTCCAGCGGACCGTCCGCCCCCCAAAGGCGGACCGTCCGCGGACCGGGCCACAAGACAGACCAGAGAACACTTTCTTCTGGAATCAAGAAAGTTAGAGTGGCGGACCGTCCGCCCAAGGTGGCCGGACCGTCCGCCCCCGGTGGCCGGACCGTCCGCCGGCCACAAGACACTCCCACTATCCATCAGAAACGGTAGCGGACCGTCCGCTCCCATGGTGCGGACCGTCCGCTTTTGAGCAGTCAGCTCTCAAACTTGTTCTTTTTCAAAATCCGACAAAACGAAGTTAGCCCTTATGCATGCACTTAGATATTTTGAGCAAAATGGCACTAGAGACCTGTCAAGCACGAGTACATGACCCCTCTTGATAGAACGGCTATCTATCTAACAAATCCGGTCACTTATCATCCACTAAGCACCTTGTGACCGGTAAAATTCAAAGGACCCTATTTTATACCTTTGCCTTGAGCCCAAACTTTTCTCATCGTCTCCAAAGATCCACACGTTCGCAAATAACTCTCATTCATCCGTGGATCAACCTATACTCATTTTCTTAAAAAGAATTGTTAATCCACAAACCGTTGTCATTAATTACCAAAACACGAATTAGGGGCCTAGATGCTTTCAATCTCCCCCTTTTTGGTAATTGATGACAACACTAAGTTTTGGAGTGATAAAAGTGTTCAAGTCAACTTCATACGCTAGGCATAAAGAGAACTTGAAATTGAACTTTGGAAAAAACTTACTCATTTTCTTTGAAAATTTCAGAATATGTATGAATAAGTTAACCAAGTTCAATGAGTAGAGAGAACTCCCCCTTGATGTGTGCATATAAATTTGAATGAATATCCAGAGCACACATATTTATATATGAGCATTTTGACGGAGTTTTCCCTACAAGTGGAAATCAAGGCATACAAGATACACAATATATATGACATGAATATTAGTTTGATTACCATAGCCTCACAATCACAAGATGAACATAAGTGAATAGAAGTAGCGTACATCAACATAGTTCATCACAAATAACAAGCCAAATCCATGCAAGATATAAAACATAAGTCCATCCAATAAAGTTCAACACAAAATAAAATATCAGTGGCAAGCGGAAGCAAAAAGCGAATGAGTTCCATGAGAAATCCATGAGCTCCCCCTAGATCAAGGCACTCCAAAGTTCCTTCTCCCCCTTTGGCAGCAATTTCCAAAAGGATCAATCCATCGGCGGTGGAGGAGGAGGCGTGGATAGAACGGCTGGTGCGGGTAGAACTCCGGAGGCGGCACTGGAGCCGGGAATACTGAGTAGAAGTGGTCAGAAAACCCGGTGAAGGCTGTGCTGAAGGTGTCAAAGCGCTGCTCCAAATGCTGCTGCCTATGCTCGAGCTGCTCAACCTGCTCAGACGAAGGCAAATCCTCAAAACTGGAGTCAAGAGCTGCAATATCTGAGTGTAAACTCTCCTGAACACCCTGCATCTGAGCCATCATGGGCTGGAACATTTGCTGGTGCATGTTTTGAAAGTTGAGATCCATCTGACTCTGCATCTGACTAGTCAATCCAGCAATCTGAGAAGAGAGATCTGCCTGCATGGATGTAAAATACTGATCAAAATAGCCAGCTGGAGGAGCCCACTGCTGCTGTGCGGGAGGAGGTGGTGGTGGCATGCCATGCTGAGCTGCAGCCGCTCCTATGTGAGCATCATCGTCACTATCGTCATCACCATCATGCCCCTGTGCTTCAGCATCTCCAGGGAAAGGAGTCAACGGCCTCATAAGAAAGGCATGATCGTTCTTGTAGGGCCTGAAAGGAGTATGCTTGCACTCACAAATGCCTCGAAAAGAGGTCGTTTCCTTGATGATGGACATAATGTATGGAGCAAAATATAAGTTCATCTCCATATTGAGCTTTAAATCTGCAAGCTGATCCATGATGAGAGCAATGACATCAATTCTATTTCCATTCATGACATGAGAGATCACATTCCAATAGAGCCCTCTAACCTTGTCCTTGTTGCCACTCTTAGGCATGAATGTGACTCTTGCAATTTTATTGATCACTGCAGGATGATGCCTCATACCCTGAGTTCCTCCAAAGCTTCTGGCAATACCAAGATGTGCAGGCTCATAGTACATGGGGTAGTCATTCTCATCTAGAGGATTTTCCAAGACTACATTCATGCTTTGCTCACTGGTGATGAAATCATAGTCCAACTGATTTGCTGCAGCAAACTGGGCAAATGTGGCAAAATATGTTCTTTTCCCAGTGGTCCACCAAAACTTGCCAGCTACCATATCAATTTCTACGGTGGCATAGAACTGGCGTATGACTGTTTCATTCCAATCACATCTATGTTGCAGAAAATTTGCTAACCCCATTTCCTCAAATCTGTCGACTAGATCAGTCATGACAGGATGTGATCTCATATATCCCAGGTCAATGGTTTGATGTTTGAACACAGTCTTTTTAACCAAATGACCGAAGTAAGCATCTTGTTGTACCTTGGTTCTGAAAAAGAGAATGTTGGTGTCACAAGGCATTTCGAACTGGTTCACTGCTCTAGCACTAGCATAGCTCTCAGCAGTCCACTGTCGGCTAGGAAGATCTAGCCCCATCAAGACAGTAACATCATCGTCAAAATCCTCAAGATCCTCCTCTGAAGAATCATCACCAACACCACCCACGGAGGATGCAGCAGCCATGTCACTAGGGTTAGGAGCATAGTCCGAATCATCGGAATTATCACCATCCCTTTGCCTCTTGGATGTTCCAACCTTCTTGATTTTTGAAGTGAAGGCTTTGAAGATTTTCCGAGGTGGCCTGAGATCAAGAATTGACCATAAGAACAATTACAAAATAAGATATCCAATCCATAAGTATACAGGTCAGTTCTGATACTTGCTGAAAAAAATTTGCCACCGGCGGACCGTCCGCGTGATACCAGCGGACCGTCCGCCTACTGTCAGCGGACCGTCCGCCTCTTACAAGCGGACCGTCCGCGACGCATCTGTTCAGCGCATGAACACAGAAGTCGCCTCATAATTTGATCCATCCACAATTCGAGTTTAGATTCAAATCAACCAACCAGATTAATACTACACCATCTCCTCATCACTAGAAACAAAATGCCCCAACTATTTGCAAGAATCCATGGCCCAAAAATAGATCGGAGCCACTAACCCTAACTCTTTCCAATGAGTAAATCCAAGAACAAGAGTTAGGGATTCATTGAAATACCGAGAGGACATGATGAAGAATGTTGATAAGAGTCCGGGGATGTGCTCGGACTGTCCGCGAATCACACCAAAAATCCTTGACCTTGAAGTCTTCCCCACGTGCTTGAGAGAGAAAGAGAGAGGGCTTTTGGAGTGTATGTCTCGGGTTGGGGAGAGGAGAGAAAGAGACAGCCCAATATAAAGCAACCCTGGTCGGCCCCAGCTTTCTGTCAAGTCGCGGACCGTCCGCGGTTTCCAGGCGGACCGTCCGCTTCCAAAATTTATTGCTGTCATCAGTTCTGCAGAGCGTCTGGGGACAAATCCAGATGGCTCGCGGACCGTCCGCAGCTTACACGCGGACCGTCCGCTTGGTAACATTGCGCCCCAAAATAACATTGCAGGCTCTCTGTTGATCGGTTCACTTGACCTGCGGACCGTCCGCCAATTACAAGCGGACCGTCCGCTTCATAACTTCTGCAGCCCAGAACAAGTTGCAGTGTCTCTGTTGAATTAACCTCATAAATCGCGGACCGTCCGCCTCTTACCCGCGGACCGTCCGCTGAACCAAGTTTCAATCTGTTCAGAATTCAGCCAATTTGCACAATTCCAACTTCAATATGGGATCATTGCTCATATAAAAATCAAAAAATCTCAAATCTTGCATGAAAATCTTCCAAACTCTCATATGAGCAAGTGATAACAAGAATTCAAAAATAAATCGAGTGAAATAATGAAAAGTCATAAACGGCTCAAAAATCCATCAAAAATTCAGAAAATTGAAACAAGGAAAACATTGAAGAACCATATGTCACATGTGCTAGCTTTCAAGCCACATTTGAGAAATCAATGATGTTTAACTCATTTCTTAACTTGCAAAACCGAGATTCATCCAAGGGCTTAGTAAATATATCGGCTAATTGATCATCCGTGCCAATACCATCAATCTTGATATCACCCTTGTTTACATGATCTCTAAGAAAATGATGACGGATATCAATATGCTTGGTTCTTGAATGTTGAACCGGGTTAGTAGCAATCTTCACGGCACTTTCGTTATCACACAACAAGAGAATTTCACCAAAATTCACACCATAGTCAAGAAGAGTTTGCTTCATCCATAACAATTGTGCACAACAACTTCCGGCCGAAATATATTCCGCTTCCGCGGTTGAAAGAGCCACGGAATTTTGTTTCTTTGAAGACCAAGAGACAAGAGACCTTCCAAGAAATTGACAACCACCGGAAGTGCTCTTCCTATCAACCTTGCACCCCGCATAGTCCGAATCCGAGAATCCAACCAAATCAAAGTGAGCACCCTTGGGATACCATAAACCAATATTAGGAGTATATTTCAAGTATCTCAAAATCCTTTTGACGGCGGTCAAATGACATTCTCTAGGTGCGGCTTGAAATCGTGCACACATGCAAACACTAAACATGATGTTGGGCCTAGATGCGGTCAAATAAAGTAAACTACCAATCATAGAACGGTAAAGCTTTTGATCAACCGGATTACCTCCCTCATCTAGGTCGAGATGCCCATTTGTGGCCATAGGGGTCTTGATTGGTTTTGCATCTTCCATACCAAATTTCTTCAAGATATCTTTCACATATTTTGATTGACACACAAAGGTGCCTTCCTTGAGTTGCTTGATTTGAAGTCCAAGAAAGAAACTCAATTCACCGATCATGGACATCTCAAATTCCCTAGACATCATTTCACCAAATTCTTCACAAAAACTTGGGTTAGTTGAACCAAAGATAATGTCATCAACATAAATTTGACAAACAAACAAATCCTTACCAATGGTTTTAGTGAACAAGGTAGTGTCAACCTTACCAATTTTGAATCCCTTGGAAATAAGAAAGTCTCTCAATCTTTCATACCAAGCTCGTGGAGCTTGCTTCAAACCATAAAGAGCTTTAGAGAGCTTATATACATGATTTGGCTTCTTGGGATCTTCAAAACCGGGAGGTTGCTCAACAAAAACAAGTTCACTAATTTTGCCATTTAAGAAAGCACTTTTCACATCCATTTGAAAAAGTTTTATGTTGTGAGAGCAAGCATAAGCTAACAAGATTCTAATAGCTTCTAGTCTAGCAACGGGAGCAAAAGTTTCACCAAAATCCAAACCTTCGACTTGAGTGAAGCCTTGAGCCACCAATCTTGCTTTGTTTCTCACAACCACTCCATCTTCATTTTGCTTGTTTCTAAAAACCCATTTAGTGCCAATGACATTATAATTTCTAGGCCTCTCAACTAGGTCCCAAACTTGATTCCGGGTGAAGTTATTCAACTCTTCATGCATAGCATTCACCCAATCCGGATCTCTCAATGCATCATCTACACGGTTAGGTTCAAGAAAAGATACAAAAGAATAATGTTCACAAAATGAAGCAATGCGAGATCGAGTTTGGACACCCTTACTAATATCACCCATAATTTGATCCACGGGGTGATCCTTTGCAAGAGTATGATGAGTTCTTTGAAGAGCGAAGGGTTCTTGAGTTGATGAAGAAGGTACACTTGATGAACCAACTTGATCTTGTACTTGAGAATTATCGTTACTAGAATCTTGTACAACTTGTTGTGCTTGATCATTTGAGATAGAAGTTGAAGGATTAACTCTAATAGAGATAGAATGGCCATCATCACCTTCATCTTCTTCTCTTGGTCTAACATCACCAATTGACATATTTTTCATAGCATTTCTTAAGCCATCACTTCTCACATCATCAAGATTTTCTTGTTCACTATGAGACCCATTTGTTTCATCAAATTCAACATCATATGCTTCTTCAACAATGCCATGCGTTTTATTGTAGACCCGATAAGCCTTGCTACAAGATGAATACCCGAGAAGAAAACCCTCATCACATTTGCTTTGAAACTTTGATAACCGAGTTCCCTTCTTGAGAATATAGCATTTGCAACCAAATACTCTAAAATATGATATATTTGGTTTCCTTCCAATGAGCAACTCATATGGGGTCTTGTTATGGAATCTATGGCAATACAATCTATTAGATGCATGACATGCCGTGTTGATAGCTTCGGCCCAAAAACTATCGGAAACATTGTATTCGGAGAGCATTGATCTTGCCATATCAATCAAGGTTCTATTTTTCCGCTCAACAAGACCATTTTGTTCCGGAGTATATTTGGTTGAAAATTCATGTTTGATTCCTTTCTCATCACACCATTCTTCAACTCTTGTATTTTTAAATTCACTTCCGTTATCACTCCTTACTTTCTTCACCTTGAGTTCAAATTCATTTTCGGCCCTTGTCAAGAATTTCTTGAATATATCATAAGTGTCGGCTTTGTCATGAAGAAAGAAAACCCAAGTATACCTTGAGTAATCATCCACTACAACAAGACAATAGCAATTTCCACCAATACTTCTATATGTTGTAGGACCAAATAAATCAATATGCAATAATTCCAATGGTCTTTCGGTTGACATGACACTCTTAGAGGGATGACCATTTGCAACTTGCTTTCCGGCTTGACATGCACTACATAATTTATCTTTCTCAAACTTTACATTCTTCAAGCCAACTACTAAATCATGCTTTATGAGACGGTTGAGCTGTTTCATGCCAACATGACCAAGTCTTCTATACCATAACCAACCCAAAGATGATTGAGTGAACAAACATGTAGACAAGTTTGCCTCTTTAGTAGCAAAATCCACAAGATATACATCCTCATATCTAAACCCCGTAAAGATGTGATTTAGTCCATCCAAGCTAGTCACTACAACATCATCTTTAGTAAAACTACACTTATATCCAAAATCACAAAGTTGAGTGACCGCTAAGAGATTAAACTTGAGAGAATCCACCAATAAAACATTTGAAAGAGAATGATCACTTGAGATTGAAATCGTACCAACACCTTTGACTTTGCCTCGGCTATTGTCACCAAAGATGATATCACTATAGCCATCCACATTCTCATTTAGAGAGGAGAACATCATTGGATCTCCGGTCATGTGTTGAGTGCATCCACTATCAAGCACCCAATGTCTTCCTCCGGACTTGTAATTTACCTACAACAAAGAGACAACTCTTTTAGATACCCAAACTTTCTTGGGTCCTTGAACGTTAGTGACCAAGACTTTTGGCACCCAAATGGCATTCTTTTTAGCACCATCTATAGGTATTCCAACAAATTTTGCACTAACATTGCCATTTGAATTTCTCATAAGAATGTAACTAGAATCAAAGGATATGACTTTCATGTTGGTGCAATTTTTCTCAACATGACCAACCTTCTTGCATTTTTCACAATATGACTTACCACTACTCTTCACAAAAGTGGTTTTGGTATGCACAAAAGCCTTCTTCCCTTTCTTAGAAATATATCCAACCCCTTGCTTGTTCAAAGTGAACTTTTGACTTGCCCAACAATGATTAAACATGGCTCTACTATCATAGCACTTTCTCAAATCATTAGTCAAGCAAGTAACCTCTTTCTTTAACAAATCATTTTCCATAATAAGAGATTCATTGCAAGATGAGTTATCAATTTTGATGCAAGAGGAACTAGTTGAACTAGAATCGCAAGGTTTATCATCAATTAAGTCACAACTCATACCAATGCTCAATGTTGCTTTTCTTTCATGATTAAGTAGGGCATTGTGAGCTTCCTCAGGCTTCTCATGAGTTTCTTTGAGATTCTCATGTGAAGTCTTTAGCTCCTCATAGGAATCTTGAAGAGAAGTAAACTTCAACTTCAATTCCTTTAACTTGGCCTTTTCTTTAGTCATGAATTCATCGGCATCATTTAGCATTTCAACAAGATCATCATATGAAAGTTCATCAAGTTCATCATCTTGTTGTACCTTTGCACCACCCTTTGCCATAAGACAATGTGGTGTGGAGAAGAGTGATGGAGCCTCCTTGATGGCGATCCCGGCAACTCCCTTGGATGGCTTGTCATCATCATCATCATCATCATCGGAGCTTGCATCGGAATCCCACTCAACAAAATAAGCTTGACCATTCTTTTTCTTCTTGATGAACTTCTTCTTCTTCTTTTCATCATTTTTCTTGTCCTTCTTGTCATTTTTCTTGTTTGGACAATTGACACTAATATGACCCATTTCACCACATTGGAAGCATGTCTTGTCCACAAAAGGATTTTTTCTTGATGATTGACCTTTCTTGCCAAAGTTCTTCTTGTTCATCATTCTATTGAATCTCTTGACAAAGAGAGCCATCTCTTCATCCGATTCTTCTTCTTGACACTCACTTTCTTCTTCCTTTTTGCTATCTTGAGCTTTGAATGCCACACTTTTCTTTTTCATATCAATTTCTCCCCCATGAGCTTCATCTTGAGATTTCTTGAACATGTCATGGGTGAGAACTTCTCCTAATATTTGTGTGGGAGTTGCGGTCTTCACATTTGACCTTACAAGCAAGGTCACAATTGTGTCATATCTTTCCGGAAGACATCTAAGAAATTTGTGGTTGAAATCCGCATCCGGTACCTCAAATCCAAGTCCCTTGAGGTTATTCACAATGTCATTTAGCCGGTTGAACATCTCGGCTATACTCTCATCCTTCTTCATGGTAAATTCACTAAAATTGCCCTTAAGCAAATATAACTTAACCTCCTTCACACTTGATGTGCCCTCATGAATTTCCATGAGCTTTTCCCATATGTCATGTGCATTTGTGAGACTCTTGACTCTATTAAATTCGGTCACACCAAGGGCACTAAAGAGCACATTGACCCCTTGATCATTTAGTATCTCATTTTCTTCTTCTAGGGGTGTCAAATTTTTTGAGTCCAAAATGACATATCCATCATTTACCACTCTCCATAGCTTTCTACTCATGGCTTTGATATGAGCCGACATTCTAGTCTTCCAATAATCATAATTATTCCCATCAAAGAACGGTGGCTTGCCAACATGAATTCCATTATCACTAGTCATTGTTCTACTCCAAGATGGTTAAATCCGCAATTAATGGAGTACTTAGCTCTGGTACCACTTGTAGGATCAAGAACACCGACTAGAGGGGGGGTGAATAGGCGGTTTAAAACTAAAACTCACAACACTAAAAAAAATTTAATTAGTAACACAAGAGAGACCTATGTCATGCTACTACTATCTCTAAAAGGTTTGCAACCTAGGGTGACAAGATACAATTCAAGCTCTAATAAATTAAATTGCTCAAAGTAAAACAAAGATAAAAATGAGCAAGAGAGATAACCAAGCTTGACACACAAATTTATCCCGTGGTGTCGATGACTTGCCGGTCACCCCTAATCCACGTTGAGGTGGATTCCAAGAATTAACCGCTCCTCTATCAAGAACCTCTTGATCTTGAGCCGGCTAGAAGCAAGGAACCGCTCCACACCTCGATTTCACTAGAGTTGCTCTTCACCACTCCGGCAAGGTGAGCACAAAACCTCTCACAACCGAAATCGGGGCTTCTCAACAATCTCCTTCAAGAAGCTCCACGAAATCACCTTCTCCAAGCCGTCTAGGGAGCGGCAACTCCCAAGAGTAACAAGCCAATGATCCTTGCTTGAAGATTCCCTAGTGCCACAAAGCTCAAACTCTAAATGCAATGCACTAGGAAGCACTCTCACTCTCAAAAATGCAAATCCTTAGCAAGTGTGTGAGAGAGAGGGATGTCTTAGCTCTAGAGAGTCAAGAATGCAGTCCAAAAGGCCAAGAGAAAGACCCAAAGGCCGGGCATTGGGTATATATAGACATCCCATCAAAAACTAGCCGTTACAGTCTTTTCTGCGAGATCGCGGACCGTCCGGTTTCAAAAACCGGACCGTCCGCCGTTATAAGCCAGAGAGTCAACGTGCATTAAATGCGTGTCAGAACTAGCCGTTACAGCCCTGGCGGACCGTCCGCCGTATAACCAGCGGACCGTCCGCGGTTAGGAGTTCCACCACTCCAGAGACATGGCAGTCTCTGGAACAGTCCTTAAATCAGCCAGCGGACCGTCCGCGCGCAAAGAGCGGACCGTCCGCCGTTCATTCTAGAAAAACAGACAGAGACTGCAAGGATTCTGGTTCAACATATCGCGAGTCCAGCGGACCGTCCGCCCCCCAAAGGCGGACCGTCCGCGGACCGGGCCACAAGACAGACCAGAGAACACCTTCTTCTGGAATCAAGAAAGTTAGAGTGGCGGACCGTCCGCCCAAGGTGGCCGGACCGTCCGCCCCCGGTGGCCGGACCGTCCGCCGGCCACAAGACACTCCCACTATCCATCAGAAACGGTAGCGGACCGTCCGCTCCCATGGTGCGGACCGTCCGCTTTTGAGCAGTCAGCTCTCAAACTTGTTCTTTTTCAAAATCCGACAAAACGAAGTTAGCCCTTATGCATGCACTTAGATATTTTGAGCAAAATGGCACTAGAGACCTGTCAAGCACGAGTACATGACCCCTCTTGATAGAACGGCTATCTATCTAACAAATCCGGTCACTTATCATCCACTAAGCACCTTGTGACCGGTAAAATTCAAAGGACCCTATTTTATACCTTTGCCTTGAGCCCAAACTTTTCTCATCGTCTCCAAAGATCCACACGTTCGCAAATAACTCTCATTCATCCGTGGATCAACCTATACTCATTTTCTCAAAAAGAATTGTTAATCCACAAACCGTTGTCATTAATTACCAAAACACGAATTAGGGGCCTAGATGCTTTCACCGGGTTTGGCAAGCAGTGAGTCTTATCCGGTGCTTTGGAGTGAAAATTTATAGGTGCGTCTATTCACCCCCTCTAGGTGACATCACTATCCTTTCAATGATAAGCACCTATAATTTGTGATTTGAATACAATTACCATGATGTATAGTATTCCTAAAAAGTGAACTACAAATTACATGCATTTGCTTATGAGCTGTAATAATTGATATCTGACACAAAAGGCCAGCCTCGTAGGTGCTTATCAGGTAGGGCATGCATCAATGCATGAGTTCATTTACAAGGTTATGACTTTCCATAAGATGAAAAAAATAATGATGTTGTTTTGAAGAATCTATGTTGTTTGGAAGAACTTTGGACGTTATCATATGTTGTACTAGGAAGGACCAATTGTCTTTAATACAAGGATTATATGGATACATACACACCACCATCATATAAGCTAACTTTTTATTGAAGGTATAATAGCTAGGTGGAACTAATAAAGAACTTCATATTTTCTTCGTGTAAATAAGCTTTTGAAATTTGTAAGGAGTTATTAATAGGCAAGCTGAGCCAAACCCATTATTTCTAACAATTATACCTTGTGGGAAGTCACACATTTTAAGTCTAGTCTTGCTTGGAATTGTCTAATTGACCGAGCTATGATCATAAAGAATCTAAGAAAAGATATTGGAGATGCAATCTAGTTGATATTGTCTATTTCGTGGTATAAGGAATCTATTGATCATTAGTTATTCTATTGCCTACATACTAGGTACAATAATGTGCACAACAGCCATTTGATTTTTGTGACTCACATATACATCATGTTCCTTCTATAGCTATTAATGGTTTGGCGCTGTTGGAGATGGGCTTCGCGCATCCATAGATGGTCAGGTGTACTCATTGGCTTCAATCTGTGCCAAGTATCTTTACGAGCTCAACTTACAATGGGCCTGTCATCTTGCCATGGCCATGCGGATGTTTCCGTGCTGGAACGTGTTTCATGAGTAGGTGGTTCCGTAGTTGGCCCCACTACAACATCCCACAACCAATAAGCAAAAGAAAAATAATATTTTGTTGGCGTATATAGAGAAATGATTGTATACAATAGAGAAAAATTATATGCTTATTTGTATTTATTTCAAACAATACTAGATATACATATTATCTTCATTGTCATAAATATGTTCTTTTCACACATCTATAGAGAGAAGACAGTCGTCATTATATAAATATTGTTGTTTCCTTCTCCATCTCTCAATCCATCTAGCTATGCCTTTCTCCGGTACTCGCAATGGAGACGATGTCATCAAGAAGATTCAGTTCATGACCAAATCCATCATGTTGCAAAATATCAAAAGGAAGTAGAACAAGATCATTGGTGGAGGTAGCAGCAGATGCATGTGCTAGGTCTTCATCCATCATGATGTCCTCCCAAAATCTTGCCAACAAGGAATCATCAGCCATGTCAATTTCATCCCAATTGATATTGTTGTTTTTTCCCTTGCTCATATTAGTGGTAGCAATTACTTCTGCATCTAATTTTCCATGCACAATATTTTGATGATTGCTAATATCACTTTCTTCTCCCTGATCTTATTTTTGACCATCATCGACACTGATATTAGATTTTTGATCAATGGTATTAGTGGCACCATTTACTCCGTAAACATGTGAGGTATTTTTGATATGTGCGAAATCCTGTCTTCTATGCTTCAACTCAGCAATACCAGTAGAAATATGGGCACCACTATTAGTCAATGGTGAAGGGGATGATAATTGGAAAGAAATTTGATGAGCACAAGGATAATGTAATGTTACACCTCCATCTTGAGCATTAACATTACTAGTGTTAGGATTACTGACAAAACATGTATTAGTAACTGTGCTCATGTTGTTGTTATTTTGGATATTGGCTAGTGCTTCTGGAGGTACCTGTAAAGAAGTCATTGCACCAAAAGTAGCAACAATGTTGTTGCCAAAGAACTCTAGCCCCCTAGTGGTGCAGGTCACAGGTGGTATCATTTCACTCATAATGGATGTTGGTGTGACTGTGGTTGTTGCCGTCAAGAGGTGTTCTTGTGGTGGAAGCAGCACAGGTATAGGCATCTGATAAATATTTGTTGCTGCCAAATGAGGAGGAATGTGAACAGTAGGAGAATGATCAGTTGATTGAGGAATAAATTGTTTTGTTGAGTATTGATCAAAATGAGGTTGGCTGGATGTTGATGGTTGGTTTGTAAACTTGATGTGGAAGGACTTTTTAGTGACCTTGGATGAGAAGTAGAGTAGCGCTCCTCGTGATGTGTGTGTAGAACATCATTTAGAAAATCATAGGAATCGATGGACAAAATGGACTCAGCAATATCAGAGTCTAGTATGATGCTACGTTGATGGGATTTCGCACGCATCCAAGCACGGAAGGAAAGTTCCTGTACAAAGATCTCACATGCCTTTGTCAAGAAGGATGGCGTGTCGAATGTCATCATCATTTTACCCTTCTCAGCACAGATAACCTTTCTAAGATGGGTCATGGGGATTGTGCGCTCACCGAAGTCCTTAATAGCTTCAATTTCATGTTGTTTCTTCCTCCAAAACTCCTCTACCATTTGTTGCTCAGAGAATGATATTGGAGTCCTTGTTGATGTACAGATGTTAACAAGGTGATTCATTTCTTTCTTCTTTGACCTTAATTGATGCACCTAGATAATGAAACAATCATATAGTTATTACTTATTCTTGATACTGTAATACAAAAACAAACTATCAATCGAACCAACAACTTACTCCTTAAACTCCATTTTTAAGAAAAATAGATAAATTTTAAAAAACGCACGATAATATCTCAAGCTTCAACATATAAGATACCTAGAAACAAACCCATATAAAAACTACCTTTGATAATAAAAATAGGGCATATGATGTGCCTTAGCTGATTAGATATATGGAAGCACTAAATACTAATACTCTGAAGGCACTATTGGTGATTGATGAGGATGGGCACCAACTACAATGGTTTTTATAGGAAACCAGGGGGTCACCCTTTGTTGAAAAAAAACTTGAAAATGGAAAGGTTGTTACGTGTTGATTGATTTCTTATTGTTTTTGCTATTCCGTTCCACCATTTATCAATGCTTTAACGATATCCATGCGCCTTTGCTTTATATCCTATAGCTATAATCTATTTGTCGTTTACCATCTTCTTATGTTTATATGTTGATGGTTGCTTTGATAAAGGAGTATCCAACAACTTTTTGGTTCTTCTGGATATTACTTGTGTACTTATGTATGACAACTATGATGATATAGTGGGTGAGGAATATGTTACTAGCGGTTTGAATGCATGATTTGAGGGGAAATCAAGTTTCGCGGGAGCTTTAGAAACTCCCAAAAGTTATCTTTTTTATTTGGCACTATTACCCATGGATGTCAGTTTGTGGTGCGGATGTGTACTTTTTTTATCATTTTCTTTATCTTTTTCGGTCATTTAAGGTGTAAAGGAGATTACCTTTTCCTTAACTGGCACTACTACATTGGATGTCCGTTTGTGGTGTATTTTTATATCATTTGCTTTAACTTTTCTAGTCATTGGTGATGTAAATATACTTTATAAAAGGTTACCTTTTTAATGATTGGCACTAGTACTCATGAATGTCAATTTGTGGTGTAAAGCTATAGTATACTTTTGTGTCATTTGCTTTATCCTTTCCAATCATTTGAGGTGTAAAGGTACATTTTAAAATGTTACCTTTTTCTTGATTGGCACTACCATAGTGGATCTTTGTTTGTGGTATAAAAGTATACTTTTATGCCATTCGCTTTATCTTTTTGTATTATTGGAGGTCTAAAGGTATATTTGGCACCAATAGATGCCAACTTGTAGTGTAAATATGTGTTTTCCAATTAATTTTTTTATCTCCTACTAGGTCATGCATGCATTTCACATGCATCTTCTGCTTTATGTTGTTGATTCATGGTTATTGTAGTGATGATGTAATTCCTTTTCTTCTTATTTTAGATATGTATGCCAAGGAGAGTATGTCATGCAGGACATGCAAAAAAAAGCATCCATAACTTCCATGATGACAGCCTTTACTTTGTGAATTGGAGACACATTATCATCTTTTGTACTCCCTAAAATTAAAGTTGAAAGTATATATACAACTTTGATTCAAACCTACAAGTAATGATATGTTTCTAAAAGTTATTAAAGTAAAAGGTAAAGTGCATGCTTCCTTGCAAAATATAAATATTAAAAATCATCTTCATGACTAAGATGGCATAGAAATGTCCCTTTGATGCACGGCATGATGAATCCACGTGTAATAGATACATAGTTTCCATTTGAGACATACATGGCCTGTATAGAATCCAATTAATGAGAGGAGTCAGAAGGTAGTTGCTGCTTGTTGGTTGAATTGTACCTTCTGATTCTTCATAAGATAATAAAGGACTTCATCGTTTGGTTGCACTCTGGCTCCTTATGAAAGATGAATTGAAATAGAAGTTGTAGAAGGGACCAATTTTTTCGATTATAAGGATAACACGCATACCACTTCTCCACAAAATTGCAAGTGCATCCAAAATGAATCCATAGAAAGCACTTGCAATTCTTTAAACCATGCACACCAGATTCAATATCTTAGTGGATGGAACCAAACCTCATTCCAACACCATCCCCACAAAGATTTACCTCATTCATTATGTTCTGACGAAAAAATAAATTATGGTCAAACAAGCTAGAAAATAGAAATAATCAAATAGTGTAAAAGGGATCAACAAACTTATTACCTCTTCTTATGGTTGACAAAAGTTACCAGCAACTTGAAATTGTCGATTCGGTGTCTGATTGTAACTAATCGCACCTATGTCTATCCATGATGGAAGGGTGTTAGGAATGATTTGCCGAAGTAAAGAAAGACAAAGAGGGAGAGGATGGACTGATAAGTCCTAACACCAGTTGCTGGGTCACCTTATATAGAGTTCTTGCATGAGATCATCACCCCTTTTTAAGGTAGTCCGTCATGACATGTCAACAATGCGGTCCTTTAGTTTCCACAAGTTAATAGGCCATATCTTTTCTTTAATTTTTTCACATTCATGCATGCTATACTATATTTTGTCAACAAATGAAGCATGAACCAGATTGAGCCCATCCTATTTTTTCCTATGCCTAGTAGACCACATAGGTGTCTTAGCAAGACCTAGGGAGTATTTCACTTATCATGAACCTATTGGGCCTTGACAAAAAAAATTCTTTTCCCAAATTAATATCATCTTAGGCAACGTCAATCTTTTGGCCGAATGCATTGATCCCTAGGCTAATTAAACATACCGTATAATATATAGTAGTTAGCGGCCACAAGGAGATCTGCCTCGTCAACCCTCTGACCGCGGACCGGCTACCTTTTTTGGCCAACGCTTGAGGGACGAATGACTGGGATCACCGCCACCGCATCGTCTCCGGTTACGGCTAGCTGTCCTAATGGTACGATTTCGATCTGAAACTGTCGGATGAAGATTATTCTTGCCCTCGATTCCGGGCATACTTCATGCTCCCATGGCATGAAAAATTAATGGCGGCGTGTATCATCAGATCTCAACACTTGCCGCTGGTGCGCCGCCGCCTATTACCACGGCCACATCGTCTGCGTCAACTTGGCAAATTGTCACGTCCTCCGGCCGGACTTGGAGCCAATCGGTCAATACTATATTGCTAGTTAGGTCCTATTTTGGTCTTAAAGTGCTAAATTTTATCCCCGTCATGTTAAAGTGAATTTTATCATTTAGAAGTATTAAATAAAATATATTTACAAAACTTTTTGCACAGATAGATGCTAATTCACGAGAGGAATTTAATAAGATTAATTAATCCATAATTTGCAATAGTGATGTTACAATAACCGTCTGCTAATTATGGATTAATATATATTATTAGATTCGTCCCGCGAATTAGACTACAAATTCTGCAATTAGTTTTGTAATTAGATTTTATTTAATAAATGACAGGATTCTTTTTATATAACTGAGCCCTCCGAAAAAAAAAACACCCCGGACCTGGGAAGTGCGAGCAGCGCTGCCGGCCGAGCCCGGCAAGGTACGCCGGTGTAGTACCTCTGGGAGTCTCACCGGCGGGCAGCTGCTGGCCAGCGTTCTCCAGGAGACCTGCAGCGGAACCGGCGACGACAGGCCGAGCAGCGGCCTGTCGGTGTCCCTGCACGAGCTGCGCCTGAAAGCTGGTCAGAACGACGGCGAGGAGCGGGGACACGAATTTGACGTAAAAGCGTCCTAGAGTGGCACAACACAACAACGACAAGGCAACGTCATTCAAAGGTCCAGGACTGAGCTGCCATTTTGGCGAATCCGAGAGTGACCTAATCCCAGATCGATCCCTTGTCGGTCCCTGCCTCCCTGAACTCCCTCGAGAGGCCGAACACCTCCCAGGCTCCCACGGTTCCACGTCCACCGCTGCGGCGAGGAGCCCCGGCAAGGCGGCGGCGGCGGAGCATGGCGTCGTTCATTGCAGCGGAAATGGTAATACGCCTCCATTACTCCATCTTTTATCTTCTTTTCTGTTTTGGTTTGGGAACGGTTCCATTTCTCCATCGATGAGGCATGCCAATCTTAGTACAGATGGCAGCAGCATCAACGAGATTTGTTGGATTTTACCAGATAGTAATATTTATTTAGCCAGATTAAATAGTTTTATTGAGGATATCACCAGTAGCAGGTTGCCCAATGCACAGCAGTAGAACACATGCTTTGTAAAAGCTAGGTGCATTGTGTGGGCATTCATAACTCAGATCTGTACTTTTAATTGACAAATAAGTAGAAACTTTGCAGATTACAAACTACATTGCTGCAAGCTAGCACTAACCATCACACTTCTGACGGCCAACATGTCAGGAGAGCAAAGGTTATCTTAGATGAATGAACTCCTTTCCCTCTAGAAGCGTTGCCACGTTGGTTTTGAACAGTCTTTTGTATTCTTATCTAGGTGTAGGTGTGCAACCTCCAGTGAAGTTTCGGACAAAGGTATGGTGTCAGGAAAAAACTGTGAGCACCATCTGTCATACAAGAAGTTTGCAAAGCAAATTTCAACACAAGTTTCTATTCATAGGGAAATTTTCCATTTGAGAAAAGTCAAAGTTCCAGCCCTACGCATACAAATTTGCGTTCTGAAGTCTGATGATTCAGCAATAGAGTACTACAAATAGCTACTGTAAATGCAATGGGGGCTGTCCTGTCTACATCTGGTCTGGATTGATGCTTAACTCTGATTTTTCTTTCAGAAAAGTCAACTCTGAAGTTTCTGCGAACATACTGCATCTAGTTCAGTCACCATCATCACAACTAACCATTAAGAAAGTTGCAGACTGAACATGTATTGTTGCTCCAAGTACCCAGACAGTGCACCCTGTGGCATGTATCTGATACTGAATTTTGGGCCCCGGTTCATGGGAGTCACAGTGAGAAGCTACTACCATGAAGCCAGCCAAGTAGGCAAATAGGTGGAGATTCTATCTGTATATGATACCAGAGTGTCTGTAACAATTTCCTCATCAAACTATGAGGTTGATTCCTACCTCCGTGTTGTTAGTTCAGCACAAGCAGATCTCTCCTTAGAAATCTCCCCTCACATACACACAAACTCTATGGCTGCTGGTGCTGCAATCTTGTTCGCCGGGAAGTTGGCAGGGACCTCGGTGGCAAATGCAACCATCTCCTTCTGGATCAGCAAAGCTTTCACCTGCCTGACTGATTACTGCAAGGCTGAAGGCTTGGAAGATGTCAAGGGCAGGGTACTGAAGTCGATGAAGAAGGTCCAGGTTGTGTTCGATGTCGTCGACCCTGAATGCATCAAGAAACAAAGTTCCGCCCTTGATGTGTGGTTGTGGCAGTTCAGAGACGCAGTTGAAGAGGCAGAGGATGTGATAGATGAGCTTAACTACTACGAACTTAGAGAGAAGGCGAAGGATCATAAGGTCAGTGACTGGGGCTCCTCTTCTGCTAAACTGAAGCATAAGTTTGTCAAATCTGTTAAGCATGTTGATGTTATGGATAAGACTTTGAAGGAATTTACTCACCGTGGTATACTCAAGAGGCTGAGGAAAGCTTTGGAGGGACTAGAAAAGGCAGCTACCGAAATTGTGGCTATTCTCACAGTCACACAACAATTGAAGGACATCCCTTCTGGTAGTCAGAAGCAGCTGAATTTGATGAACAACGACTATGACACTGGTTCAACATTGACTGAACCTTACTTTGTTGGACGAGAAGAGGAGAGACAAACAATAGTTCGATGGCTGACCAGGACACCAGTGGAAGCTTCTGAAATTGTGAGGAGTACTCACCATGTTCCTATTCTGTCAGTAGTTGGTCATGGTGGAATGGGTAAGACTACATTGGCTCAATATGTATGTGAAGAGGAGGTGGTTGTAAAGAATTTCAAGGTTATATGGGTCCGTGTATCGACTAGATTCAGTGCAACTTCAGTGACAAGTAAAATCCTGGAATCTGTCACAGGGGTAAAACCTTGTGCAGATGGTTTAGAGGCGCTTCAGCAGCAACTCAAGCAGGAACTCAGGTCTGTAAATTTTTCCTTATTTTGGATGATGTTTGGGAAGATAAGCAAAAAAAGGAATGGGAAAGTATATTTGCTTCCCTGAGGAAAGCAGAGAGTGGGAGCAAAATTTTAGTAACAACCAGAATGAAATCAGTAGCAGATATGGCTGCTAATGCTATGGGGGTTGAAATAGAATACCTGGAATTAGAAGGACTGCAGGAAGATGAAAATCTTAAACTATTCAATCATCATGTCTATTCTGGTAGGAATCCACAAGATTTTGTAGATTTAAAGTTCATAGGTAAAGAACTTGCAAAGCAACTGGGAGGATGTCCCTTGGTAACTAAGGTTGTCAGCGGATATTTGCAGTGTAATATGAGTTTTCAGTGCTGGAATAGTTTCTTACAAGATGGTCTGGAACATTTTAAAGGAAGTGAAGATGAGGTTATGGAAACTCTCAGATTAAGCTATTACTGCCTACCAGCAGAAGTTCAAATTTGCTTTCGATATTGCAGTATATTTCCACAGGACTATGAATTTAAAAAGAAAGATTTAGTGCTCATGTGGATGGGCTCAGGATTGATCTCACAAGATGGAAACAAACCGAGAAGGATTGAGGATATTGGGGAACAGATCTTGGCTGAGTTAACTAGAAAGTCGTTCTTTGAAATGAAATTGAAGGTAGTTCAATATAGTCAGAGAAAAGAAGAATATTACACAATGCATGACCTGATGCATGAACTAGCAAAATATGTATCTGCTGGCGAATGCACAACAATAATTGATCCTAGCATGTTGAAGACTGAGGATGATACAATTCGACACTTGCGTATTGCTTGCATTGACAAATTGTCTACTGAAGAGATCAAGAAAATCACACGTTTTAAGAATCTGCGCACTATTATTATTGATGGTCCAGGTTTGATTGATAAGGATATGTTACGTGCGGTTGAGTATTCTATAGAAAAATCAAAATCTTTACGTCTCCTGCGATCAAATATGGAGAACACATTTCATCTGCCTAAACTTGCTGGTTTAAAGCACCTTCGTTATGTCTATCTGCATAGGATATCACTCGAAGGAATGCGTGGCCTTGTTAAACTTTATCACTTACTGCTAGTTGATTGTTTAAATGACTCGAGGGAAGAACCGAGACAAGTGATGTATTTCGGGAACATTGGTCATCTGCGATATGTAAATTATGGTGCAGGCAGAATTGGCGAGTTTCCAATTGGAAGACTCACTTCTCTTCAGGAGCTGCACAACTACTGTGTACAAGGAAATAAAGGTAACAAAATAAGTGCTATCAAGAACTTGAGGACTCTCCGTGAACTGCAAGTTTTCGGCCTTGAGAATGTTGAAAGTCTTGAAGAAGCTGATAATGCCAAGCTAAGTGA
This sequence comes from Panicum hallii, assembly GCF_002211085.1. Lineage (NCBI taxonomy): Eukaryota > Viridiplantae > Streptophyta > Magnoliopsida > Poales > Poaceae > Panicum > Panicum hallii. The sequence goes on along the minus strand of NC_038044.1, from coordinate 3,559,159 downwards.
AAAACAATATCTCGACTCTCTATCTCTCATGTGGGCAGCACGTGCTAATGCGGAAAATGGGAAAGACGACTTGATTCTTGATCACCTTGAGCCACATGCTAACATTAGAAACTTGAAAATTTCTGGTTATTGTGGCACAAGACTTCCTATTTGGATTGAAAACCTCCGTGTCAAGAACTTGGTGTCACTTGAGTTAGCGAGATGTATCTATTGGGAACAGTTGCCTTCACTTGGAGAATTAGAATGCCTTAAGAAACTTTGGTTAGAGTGCCTTCCTAGCCTCCAACAGATTGGTCAATCATCTCAGCTGTCCAACATTAGTTGTATTGGTTCATACCTTCCTCCACATCTTGACACACTAATAGTAAGACTCTGCAAAGAACTGAAGCAGTTACCCATCCTACCACCCAGCTTGGTTCACATGGAAATAAGTAAGGTTGGGCTGACCAAATTCCCAAGGATAGGCAACCTACATGGTGCAAGCATTGAAACCAGGCCATCTAAATTGCAGTTTGTCCATGTTGAAGAATGCGAAAGATTGACCTTACTTGAAGAAAGTCTTCTGTTGCAGATACACTACATCAGAACTATCCGTTCCTTATGCATCAGCGACTGTAAAGAACTGGAGTCTGCACCCCTGTTTGGTGAAATGAGTGACCTTAGAGAGCTCAATATCATAAATTGTCCAAAGCTGAGGGCAACAAGTGAAATTAAAGGCATGATCCTGTCGCCATCTCTTAAAAATCTTATAATCAAGCAGTCTGCTGATCTAGGGCATTTGCTGATGAAGTCTCTACATGGTCTCGCTAACCTTTCTGAGCTGCAACTAGAAAACTGCCCAGGCCTGCGATCCCTGCCGTCAGCTGATGTGTGCAAGAGTCTCAAGTCATTAAAGTTCTTGGAGATAATTGGGTGTGAGAATCTCTCTTCATTTGGTGGACTCGGTTCCCTTCGATCCCTCATTTCACTAAAGATTAGTTCCTGCAGTAATCTCGCAGCCCTTCATGAATCTGATAATGATGGTGATGCTGCTGCTGCTGATGAGAACGATGATGATGTTATAGAAGAGGAGAATTTGGTGGTGCCTGTCAGTTCCTTGGACATCGACTACCTTGAAGTTGATGTCCCTTCCGTATTGAACATCGAACCTCTCAGTAGTCTGTGCCACACCAAAGGATTGGTAATTGGAGGTGGGCCACAGATGGAGAGCTTGCCAGAGCAATGGCTTCTTCAGAACCGCAAAGAACTCCAGTCACTGAAGGTGTTAAGTGCCAGCTCCTTGGAGTCTCTGCCGCCACGTATGCGAGACCTGAGAGCACTCAACTTCTTGTTGCTATCAGGGGCTGGGAAACTCCGATCACTTCCAGACCTGCCCTCCTCCCTGCAGTGGCTCCATGTCATGGGCTGCTGTCCAGAGTTGGAGATACAGATTAGAGTGAAGGACAGCCCTGAATGGACTAAGATCTCCCACATTCCCAAGGTGCATATAGCCGCTGTCAAGCCGGTCCAGTCTCGTCCTCACGTTTTTCATGGTACATATGCATCTCTCTGATCCCCATAAACAATTTCTCTGCTCGCGAATGCTATGAGTTTCTCAAATAAGTTTATCCCTGTACCAACTCCATTTCACCAGTATTTTTTTCATTTCAGTTCCGATTGTTTTCTAATCAAATTCTCCATTAGAGAAATTCAAAAGGCCTGCTATTTACCTTTGTTTAAAAATGTTATCTAAGACTTGACTCTCTTTCCGAAGCATGAATAAACTCTTAGATAACAATTTTGCATCTGTAATACTCTATAAATTGTATGTCAGGATAATGTTTTGTGTATAAATTTTCTTCCTCTATAACCCCAAGCTAGTTTCGAGGGGGAAAAAACAAGAACACCAGGTAGATGTAAGCTTCTTTCATTCTTTGTATTAAGAAGAAAGCATGCAATCAATGCAAATTTAAATTAGAGAGCACTGGGAACCTAGATGGTGGGTTTGCACATACCCACGCTGCCACCAACTGTTGCTCATAATATATTTCCTAGACTGCAGTGTTTACCTTCAGTACTTGGTTCTCGTTGATTATTTAATTTATCCAGTTTGTTCAACAATATATTTTTTTACGCAAATTTAATTTGTTCCACAATGCTACTACTATAAATCTAATGACCGAAGATAATAACTTTTTGTAGGCGGCTATTACTTCATGTACGGCAAAGAATGCAGCGAAGAGACTATATATGGAAAAGCTAACCAATAATCATTTAAGCATAAGCTACTGTCTTTACTGCATTCTTGTAGGACAGCTCTGATAATAATTTAAACCCTTCAGTGTATTCGACACCAATGGTGTCATGTCCAAGTTTTGGGGTCAGATCTTTAGTTGAATAATTGTTAGATTATGTAATGCACAGGACTCTTGCAAACCTTCTCTTATGTAAGACTTGGACTTCTCCTCCTTATATGATATGGTAGTGCTCCTACCGTTTTTTCAAAAAGGAAGAAGAAGAACATGTCAGTCAAGGAATGCATGCGCAGAACTCCTCAACTGCTCCTATACGCAAGTGCAATGCAAACTAATTAACAGTTCACCTGAGTGTTTTTTTTAAGGGAGTTCACCTGACTGTAGAAATCAGGAGTACCACGTCACGTTTGTCTTGACGTGTACGGGATGGACACACTTATAAGCCTCAACTATACTATTATTGTCAAATAGATTTTTTTCTCAGAAACCAATCTATCGACCGCCACCGGATCCCATCATGCTCGCAACGACGACGCACGCCGGCGAATCCCAGTGGTCGGAGCTCCCGCCGGACCTTCTCCGCGACATCTCTGGCCGTCTCCACGCCACGGTCGACTTCGTCCGCTTCCACGCCGTCTGCCGGCCGTGGCGCGAGACGGTCGTCGTCGATGGTGCGCCGAAGAACTTCCTGCCGTGGCTCCTGGCGCCGTCCGACGCCCACGTCGCAAGCGCCGACCTAGCGGACCAGCGCTGCCGCTGCGTCTTCTCCAGGACGAGCTGCCGCGCGCCGGGCATCTGCATCCGGGACAGGAGGGTCGCGTGCGCCGACGGCACGGCGGCGTGGTTGGTCGGCGGCAACAACGAGCCCTGCCTCGTCAACCCTCTGACCGCCGCCCACCTGCCTTCCCCCCTCAGGTGCACGCCGCGACGCAGGATGCCAGATCGCACCCACCGCGTCGTCTCCGGCGACGGCACCATCCTCGTGTACGACTTCACGCCGCATCCACCAGGCCGCAGAGCTGATTATGGTTTTGTTCGCGAAGATTTCGAGGGCGCCATTCTGTGCCCCGAGAAGGATTGCCCCGATCACGAGCCATGGATGGGTGTATCACGTGATCTCGGAACCGACCGCTGCTGCGCCGCCGTCTACAACCACGGCGACGTCGTCTGCTCGGACCTGGCAAACTGCTACATCCTCTGGCAGACCGTGGATCGGTACACTAGTACTGGCCTCCATTATCGAATAACTACGACAATGCACGCAGCGCTGCCGGATTAGCCCGGCAAGATACGCCGGTGCAGCTACCTCCTGGAGTCTCGCGGTGGTGGCGAGCTCCTGCTGGCCAGCGTTCTTCAAGAGGCCTGCGGCGGCGGTCGGCTGGCCTGCGATCTGTCGGTGTCGCTGCACGCTCTGGAACGGGAAGGAGGCGAGGAGCCGCTGGTGGAGTGGACGAGGAGGGACGATGGCACGAGCATGCTCGGTGACGACGTCCTGTTCCTGGGTTTCCCGGGCAGCTTCGCCGTGGAAGCCGCGCGGTTCGGCGGCGAGGTGAGCGGCGGCACCGCCTACTTCGTCATGGACAACGACTCAGGCGGGCAGACGGAGGAGCCATGCAGGGTGTACAGGTACAGCTTCCACGACGGCGCGGCGACGCTGGTGGAGACGCTGCCGCCCGGATGGCACGACGCGAGGTGCATGTGGTTCCTACCCGATCCCCAGATATCTCCGATCCGGCGGGGAGGTCCGGCGACCAGCAGCGGCAGCTCCCGGCGGGGATCTGTCCCCGAAGGTGGATAACTCCGGGCTGCGAGAGATGTTCAGCAAGCACGGGAAGGTGGCCGGCCGGCGCAAGGGTCGCGTTCGACAAGCTAGAAGGGGCGATCGCGAGGGTTGGGGTTCGTGACCATGGCGACGCAGGAGGGATTCGACAACGCCATGGCTGCTCTCAACGCCGTGGAGGCACTTCAAATTGCTTTCCCATGTTGCTGATTCTTCCGACGATTTTCAGTTATTTATTTCACACGTTGACCGGATCGATAATGCTGTGAGGGTTCTGATGAATTTAACAGGAATTCCATTACTCATCCCTGCAATACTGATACCAGTTATATATAGTGATCTATTATACTGCACTTGGTGATTTGCTTGTTCACTTGGTGATTTTCAAAATATAATACTTTGTTTTTCCATCGAGTAGCAGCAACCTCATCAATCATCATTCATTCCCGTGTAGGCCATGAGAGGCGGATATTAAGGTCCCGTTTGAATATTATGGACTAAACTTTAATCCTCTCTTTCGACACCGATTTGATGGACTAAATAAAGACTAATTGCATAAGTTGTGGCTAATTGTCGAGACAAACCTATTGATGATAATTAGCCCATGATTAGCATATGTTTATTATAGCACAATATTGCCAAATCATAGTCTAATTAGGCTCAATACATTTATCTCGCAAATTAGTCTCAATTTATGCAATTGTACCATTCTATTTTATCTTCTCCGTGTATCTAAGCTACTTTTCAAAATAGAAAAAAATTCAAAGCTGACTAATCTTTCTTGAATTGACGCGATGTGCTGCTTCTTCACCTGTCATGTCCTTCAACTCATCTCTTTCCCTTTTTCACTGCACATTAATTACCAATCTTTGTTAGTTCAGTTATTTAGGTAAACTTACTAAGGTCTTGCATAGCCAAGCCTGCTTCCTTTGTTGTGGAGGGACGTGATGACATATTGTTGTGGATTGGTAACACGGGATTTTATTTTGCTTTGCTTCTGATTCGATGTCATGCTTTGCCAGAAGGTAGATCCCGAATTCTAGATATGTGGCTAGAATAATATATTTAACTCATCAACAGAATGTAGTCGTTCTGCGTTATGACCTGCAACCTTGGTTAAGGGACCTATGAACCTGATGCTAATTTTTGAATTTGCGAAAATCTGTTTATCACTCCTAATGTAATTTATGCAATGAACCGTTCAGTGATGAGAGCTGAATTAACCTTCTCTATTACTAGAAAAACATTCACGCCTACCCGAGAGCAAACTTTCCGGGACAAAAAAGAGTGCGAGCAGAGAAAGGAAGGGAGGCATAGACGAGCTGTGTTAAGCATCTCTGCTCCATGTGATGCGTCAAGATGAGCAGATGCAGGTAGTAGATGGACCTGTACTCGAGCAAGCAGCTCTCACCTAAACTTCCGATGGCTAACACGGCAGTGCACCGTCTGCTGCTGGAAGCGGAGCACCGCCCGGCGGCCGGGCACGGCCAACATCTGAACGTAACGACGATGACGAGTGATCAAACCCTCCTCTGTTTCTCCTCAGACGGCGGAGCTCCACGGCCGCCGGCAGCCAACTCAAAGGCTGAGCAAAAGAATCTTCTTTCTTTTCCCCTCTTACTTTCTAGATGCTTCTCCTTGCTATGGCGGCAGCCCGAACGAAGAGAAAGGATGGTCTCGGCGGTCAGGAACCGAGGACGGCGGCGGTGGACGCGTGGGAAGAGGAGGCTTCAACCCCAACCAAAACCAGGGGCATATATGTAAAATGTAGGGTTCTATGTGCAAATATTCGGATCGCATCTATGAATCGCGATCCAAAATAGGGGTCTAATTGTAAAATATAGGGGGTAATTTGAAAAATATTGGGATCGCAATTATTCTCTGCGATCCAAATTAGGGGGTATTTTGTAAATATGACAATCAATTCCCGGCGTCCTTCTGCCAACATTCCCCGCCGCCCTCACGGCAGCCGGCGAGGTCGGCGCTGCTGCTGGAGACCCTCCGCTCTCCGCGCCGCCAGACAACACCCAACTGTGTCGCATATTTCCCAGGCCATCCTCCAGTCGAGGCGGCTCTTGGCCGGCGGCTAATAGCCCCAATCGGAGATGGCATCGGAGATTCCCAAACACACCACCAGTCCGCCGCCGCCGCCACGGCGGCGGGGAGGCGATCAAAGCCCTGCGCGGCGGAGAGCCGCGTGGCTGGGCCGAAGGCAGATGTGGACCTGGCGCACGGGTCCATTCCACCTCGTCTCGGGCTCGACGATGCGATGCGGGCGCCGCGCGATTTCCAGGTACTTTTTTTTCTCGAAGTGACGGAGCGATTTTCAGATATAGCTAGCAACAATGCGCCGTTGTTGTACTGTGAGAAAGCGACTGATGAGGGTGTTTACATGGGTTCCAAGGATATGCGGAGACGCTATCTGCTACGCATGTCTTGATTGCAACAAAGCTTTTTTCATGTTGTAATTGCTATGACAAATAGCCAAGTTGCGCATTAGAAATGGTACCAGCGTATACTCTGATTATTGACCTTACTATTTCTCGGCATACTGAAATTAGGTGGAACACTCCTGTCAGAGTCAAGCAGTGCAGGATTAGGTGTCCACTTGTTTCTCGATAAGTGCTAGCAAACATTTCCTCATCTGGCAGATGAGTTCTGAACCCAGATTTTGAATGTGGATTGTGGACTTCTGAGTCGTCATCCTAGCCTCAAGTCATCTACACTCTGGCGCTCTATATGAGATGGACTGACGCCTTTGCTGGTCAACTTGAGTAGGCCTTAATAAAAGGACAAGTTGATACAGAATAATGACATTGCTCTATTGCTTCAAGCTCGTTTGTTGATACAGAATAAGGGCACCTACTGCCACCCCAAGAGTCTCCAAATAGCTGCTTCTCCCCCTTTTGGAAAAGTTACCACACTCATTTGTTCTTCACTAACCCCTCAGAGCAATATGGCTCCTGCCGGTCCACTGGTGTTCGCAGGGAAATCGGTGGCAAGTTCTGTCATCAAGGAGGTTGTCACCAAGGCCTTCAAGTACCTCCATGGATACTTCAGTGCTGAAAATATGGAGGAGATGAAGAACAAGATAGAGGAACGGATGCCGCAGATCCAAGCGGTGCTTGATGTTGTCAGCCCAGATCACATCAAAGACCAAAGTGAAGCACTGGATCGGTGGTTCTGGAAGCTAAGGGATGCCGTTGAGGAAGCTGAGGATGCTATTGATGAGCTCGAGTACTATGAGCTTGAAGAGAAGGCCAAGGATCGCAAGGTTAGTGACTGGGGTTCCCCATTTACTAAGGTGAAGCATAAAGTTGTCAAATCCATAAAGTCTGTAAGCGTCGTGGATAACACCTTGAAACAATTTACTCACGGTGACTCACTTAAGAGACTGAAAAAGGCTATGGAGGGTTTGGATAAGGCATCTGCAAGTACAATGAACTTTCTGGAAGTTGTAACATGCCTCAAGGGAGCTACTTCTGGCAGTCCAAAGCAGGAAGATTTAATGAACAATGACCGCCAGACAGGTTCAACATCCGCTGTAATGAAACTTTTTGGGAGAGAAAAAGAGAAGAAATGTATACTTGAATGGCTGACCAAGGAGACATCAGTTGAAGAAGATGAAATTGTGATGAGCGCTAAGCATATTCCCATCCTTTCTCTAGTTGGTCATGGAGGTATGGGGAAGACTACTTTGGTTCAGAGCATATATGAAGAAGGCGATGTTGTTAAGGATTTTGAAATAATATGGGTTACTGTATCTACTAACTTTGATGCAACATCAGTGACAAGGAAAATACTAGAGTCTTTAAACAGGAAAACACCTAAGGCTGGTAGTTTGGAAGCGCTACAGCAACTTCTAAAAGATAATCTGAAGTCCCGTAAATTTTTACTTACTTTGGATGATGTGTGGGAAGAAGAGAAAAGAAATGAGTGGGAAAAGCTATTTGCAGCTCTGAGAACAGGGAAGAGTGGGAGCAAAATTCTATTGACAACCAGAATGGCATCAGTTGCAGCTGTGGCTGCGTACGTTATGGGAGTTGGAAGAGAGTGCTTGACACTAGAAGGACTTCAAGAAGATGAAAACTTTGATCTTTTTCATCACTGTGTGTTTGCTGGACTGAACTCACAAAGTTACGGGCACTTGAAATTGACTGGAGAGCAAATTGCAAGGAAACTAGGAGGATGTCCCTTGGTAACGAAGGTTGTCGGTGGGCATTTGAGAGGAAATATGACTATTGAGTTCTGGGATAGATTCTTACATGTCGGTTTACAAGATTTTAAAGGAAATGCTGATGATGTCATGAAAGTGCTCAGACTAAGTTACTACAACTTACCAATGGAGCTTCAAATTTGCTTCCGATACTGCAGCATATTTCCACATGGCTATAAGTTCACAAAGAAAGAATTAGTGCTAATGTGGATAGGTTCAGGGTTGATCTCGACTGCTGGAAATGAAAGGAGAAGGCTGGAGGACATTGGAGAATATTGCTTGTTTCAACTGAGTAGAAAATCATTGTTTGATCAGAAATGTAGAATAGATAGAACTTCACTTATTAATCCTAGAATAGAAGAATATTATGTCATGCATGACTTGATGCATGAATTGGCAGAGTATGTGTCTTCTGGTGAATGCAAAAGAATAACTTCTCTTGCCAGGATTGAAGATGTAAAGGATACAGTTCGGCACTTGTGGATAGATAAAATTAACAGTTCATATGTTGAGGAGGTCAAGAAAGTTGCAAATTTTAAGAATCTGCGCACACTGATCATCGGAGAGGATATTTTTCTGTCTGTCTACCAAGATATGAAATGCGCAATTAGCAGTGCTATCCAGAATTCAAGAGCATTGCGGCTACTACACCTAAAATGTTTTGATCGATTTGATTTTCCTAGGATGGCAGGTAACTTAAAACACCTGCGCTACATCTCCCTCAGTCAAATATCACTAGAGAGCATACATGGGGTTTTGAAGCTTTATCACTTGGTGGTACTTCGTGGTTACTGTGATTTGCAGTTAAATATAAATCATGTGAGAGATTTGGCAAACCTAGATGGGCTGCGATATTTATACTTCAGTGCAGGTGGACTTAATGAGGTCCCCGTGAACAGACTCACTTCTCTACAAGAGCTGAATAAGTACAAGGTACAAGGAAGTGATGGCAATAAAATAAGTGCCATTGGGAACTTAAGGGATCTGCGTGAACTAAATGTGCAAGGACTTGAGAACATTGATAACAATGTGGCTGAGAAAGCAAAGTTGAAGGAAAAAGAATATCTCTTTTCATTATCTCTGGGGTGGTCAGCATCTAATGGAACACAAAACAGGAAAGATGATTTGGTGCTTGATCAGCTTGAACCAAATGCTAACATCAGCAAATTGTGTATTGATGGATATGAGGGTCTCAGAACCCCGTTTTGGCTAGAAAACCTTTCTACCAAAAAGTTAGTATCACTCACATTGAGAAATTGCATAAATTTGGAACATCTCCCCTCTCTCATAGAGTTAGTACTGCTAAAACATCTTAAACTGTATTGTCTTCCTAAGCTACAGCAGATTGGTCAGTATTCTCATATGTTCAGTAGCAGTTGCATGGAGTTCTTTTTACCCACAAGTCTTGATACGCTAGTGGTAACAGGATGCCGAGGACTAAAGAGATTACCTATTCTACCTCCTAGCTTGGCATATCTGTACATAGGGGGTGTTGGGCTAACCAAACTCCCGATGATAGGCAAGCTATGCAATGACAGCACTCAGACCATGTCATCCAAGTGGTTGGACATCAGTATCGTAAATTGCCCATGTTTAACATCCCTTGAAAACAGCCTTTTAGATCAAAAGCAGCACTTGAGGGCGTTTCGTGACGTAAACATCAGCAACTGCGTACATGTGGAGACTGTGCCTTTAACATTTGAACAAATGAACGGACTTAGAAAACTCTGTATCGAAGATTGTCCAAAGTTGAGGATGCCGAGAGACGCCAGAAACAAGCTCTTGCCATCATCACTTGGGTGTCTGCATATGTGTGATTCTGGGGATCTGGAACTTCCGATACTTGGGTCAATGCAACAACTCACCAATCTGTCTTTCATGGACCTTAGGTTTTGCTCAAACTTGGTATCCCTACCCTCAGTAGACGTGTTTCAGAGTCTCAAGTCACTCAGATCCATTAGGATATGCAGGTGTGAGAATTTGTCATCTTTGGGTGGGCTTGGATCCGCTCCGTCCCTGTCCTGGTTACGTATCATCGGCTGTAGTTGCCTTGCAGAGGCTAGGTCATCTGCAATGCCAGGTGCATCTGCTTCCGAAGATGACAGTCTGGTTGTTAGCAGAAACTCCCTGCAAATCGACAGACTTGAAATTGATGTCCCCTCTTTGCTGCTTGTGGAGCCTCTTAAGAGTCTATGCCAGACCCAAAAACTATATATTGAAGATGCATCAAAGACGGAGAGGTTACCTGAGCAATGGCTGCTGCAGAACCACTCATCCATCCAATACCTAATGATTCACAAAGCCGAGTCCTTGGAGTCGCTCCCACTGAGCATGCAAGATCTGTCCTCTCTTGAGCAATTAAACCTATTTGGTGCAGGACAACTCCGTTCACTTCCAAATTTCCCCTCCTCCCTTCAATACCTTGGTATCGATGAATGTGATTCAGAGCTGGAGGAAAAAAGTAGAGAGAATGGAAACCCTGAATGGAACAAGATTTCCCACATCCCCCGAGTGCGAATAGGTATCTCCATCATTCCTGTCCCATCCGTATCTGATTTTAAATGTTCATGCATCCGTCGAGTTCATTGCTTTTATTTAAAGCTTACTGATCGATCTTAGTTAATCGAGCATTCTTGTCGAATCAGTCAATTCACTGTCATGGCTTTGTTGTTTGTACTCCAAGTCCTAATTGATACTGCTTTGTTCCTGTTGATGATCACTAATTATGTACTACAAATCTATGACAGGAAATTCATACTTCATCTTAGGCAAGGAATGCAGCAAGAAAACTTACAAAACACTACGGTATGAACAATTATTTGAAGATAATTAATGTTATCCTCCTTTTTGCTCTGAATGTCGGTCCATTAATAATCTAGATACAGTTCATTTTCTTGATGTCTTCTGTATGCTTTGGTTTTACAAATAGGAAATAGCTCTAAGAAGTTTGTTATAGGTTCACGGAAAATGTTGTATACTCTACCAGTCAAAATTTATTGGTTTTTCTTGTCCCCAAAGATTTACTTCTGCTAATTGCTAAAAAAAATAGGATGGTTGGAACTGTTTATATCTTTTTGAATATCTCTGGAGTGAACCTAGTTTCAGCTTTCCTAGTTTTCCCTTTAAGGTGAACTATAAGAACTACATATGGATATGTTTGTAAAGACCCTATGCAGTGATATCTAATACCATGCAGTTGTTGTGATTAGTGTTTCCATACATATCAATCTTTCACTTAATAATTCTGTTTAGGACAGGTTAACAAATTCCATAGATCCCGATAAATATTATGCAAAGCATTACAGTAATAACATTTCCCTTGGTGATCTTCAAATGATAATATCGATACGCTGTTTTTTTCTGTTCAGTAGTAGCAATCTTGTCATTCATCCACATTGGGTTATGAGAAGGTATTGAATACCTAGATTCTCTGAAATGTGTATTTTCTTTACTTTCGGGGACACAGATCGTACACTCTGTTATTTTTTTCCACAGCAAGCACACTACAGAAGTACAGCTATCTTCAGTTTCCAGCTTCCATTGTGTATATTTGTTAAAGAAAAATGAACACTCCCAACTTCTTGCTGCTATGAACTTTTTTGTTAAAAAAGATAACTTCCAGTAAAATAAAAAAATTTCTGTGATCAGGTATAAGGACTACAATGCACTTGTTTCCTGGGTGAACCAACCAGAAGACGATGGAAATGGAGTCGAGTCAGTGTTGCACTGGTGGCAGAAACCACGCTGTCTGGGAAGAATTACTTCATAGCCTAATTTTGCATGATGGAACAAATGTTTGGGAAAATGCTTCAGCACTCTGAAATTTAATTAATAAACAATCCTAATCTTGCGTTCTCAGGGTAGTGTATATGGGCCATTGAACTGTAATTAATAAACAAGCCTATGACATGATGCAGTCATTCTGAGTTATGGCTAATGGAACTAAGGAAGAGTATATCCAAGCCTGCTTACTTTGTTGTGGATTGGTAACACGGGATCTTATTTTGCTTCTGACATGATGCCATGCTTTGCCAGAAGGTAGATCCTGAATTCTAGATATGTGGCTAGAATATGTTTAACTCATCAATAGAATGCAGTCATTCTGAGTTATGGCTAGCAACACTGGCAATATGATGCCATCATTTCGAATATGATGCCATTCGAAATGAAGCATCGACCTATGAACCTGAGGCTAATTTTTGAATTTGCGAAAATTTGTTTATCACTCTTAATGTAATTTATGCAATGCACCGTTCGGTGATGGGAGCTTATTTAACCTTCCGCTATGGTAAAAAAAATACCTTCACGTCTACCCGATGGCAAACCTTCCGGGAAAAAACAGTAAAATGTAAAAAAAAACAAAAAAAAACGTTGCAGGATCCCAGCAGCCTGTGCCGCGTGGATCGTCTGTTATAAAAAAAAACCGCTGATCGTCTGTTATAAAAAAAAAACGCTGATCGTCTCGACTTCCCGGCGGATCGGAGCTAGCTGCAGGATTTCAAAGATCGCTCACGTACGGATCGAGCTCCCTGCGGCGGCGACAGAACCAGGCTCCGCCGAGGCTGGGAGGCTGCGACATCTGTGCAAAGAGGGACGAATTTGAAAACACCGAGATGGGGGGTTTTCTGTAAATATTCGGATCGCGACTACTAATAGAGATCCAATCTAGGGGGTTAATTGAAAATATTTGGATCGCGACTATTAATCTCAATCCAAATTAGGGAACTTTATGTAACAATGGAGGGGTAATTCGCAAAACCTTCCCCCTCCCTCCGCCGCTGGCCTCCCCCGCATCCACTTGCTCCGGATGGAGAACACCTTTATCTCCTCGCTCCCTCAAGGTCTTCAGGGCTTCCCCGGCCTCGGCGGAGGGCACCAGAGACGCACTGGACGAAACGCAGCCGAGGCCGCCCTACCGCGTAGCGCGGAGACGAGCGTCGCAACCGACGTATGCATCATTCGGAAGCTTGGATCCCTCCCTGGCTACGCCGCGCTCTACGGTTGCTCCTGCCTGCTGGTCGATTCCCGTTAGAATGTTGAACATTGCACAGGAGATGAGAAATGCTTAGGATATATTCCTCTGTTTTTCTGTTCACATGCTGCTCGATCAAAAGATTGAAGCTCAAGTTCAATAGCAAAGGCTTCATGATATGCTCATATGCAGAGTATTCTTACTAGCAGTCAAGTACTTTCGCACTCCCTAATATGAGAACCGTCCAATTTAACACCATTTTAGACGAATCGCCGGTCGTTATAATTAAGAGGAGAGCTAACACGCGCTCGCGCTTCGGCGTGCCACGTGTTAACCCACATCTAAATCACGACGACCAACACGACATTCACCCAAAATGAGGCTAAATCCGGTAGTCCCGGTATGTGCTCCACCATATGCCCAAGATCATGCATATACACATACCGTTCACAACCAGTATTTCGCCATTGTACCACAAAGAGTAATTTTAAATAGCAAGTCCAAATTTGATATTAAGGTTCAACACAAGTTACAAGCCTTGGGCTCACAATTCAAATTAAAAGGGACATGAATCATGAAGTTTAGTGTGACATGATAATTCTCCAAAAGACGAGTACGCAGCGGAAAAATAAAGCGCGCAACGAGACGGAGCCTTGCTCAAGGACGCCGTCGACACCACAATAACCTACTCCTCGCCCGCACCGGGATCGGCAGAGTAGAAGTGGCCAAAAACAATTTCCGGCTCACCTGCAACTTAGTTAAGAAATATAGCAACATGAGTACAAAGGTACTCGCATAAGGGCTCACAAGAAAGCTTTAGGGTTAAATTGTTAGCATAAGCATGAACTTCCTAACCAAAACCTATTCTAGCAATCCTAGCATTTTTATTATCTTGCCCAACCCACCATAAAATTTTAGTTAAATATTGACCAACCATAAGAGGTGACATGAGCATCATACACCACGTGCGACCAAGACCGATACAACTACGAAGAATTCGTCGAAACTTGAGCTTGCTCATAACCGAGAGCGTGGCAATTCGAATTGATTCATTAACCTTGCAAGGGTGTACAACTTTACCCACACGACACAAGGACCATGCGACTCGCCCAACCGATCACGTTGGGTGAGGGGGTACTCGCATCAACCATTCCCGACGAGTTATAACCGTTGAACATCACGCCTAACTTGCGCGGAGAGTAACCTAGGTCCACCGGGGACACCCCTAAGCCTCTCTACAAAGCCCCACGGCCACGCATCTAGGACCGTGCATCAACGATTAAAACTAGAGGGTATTCGGCTTATCCACCCCATGAATGGATATGTGGTAGTACGATAAGTGCTCAATTTCCAAGGTCATCCACGGACGGTCCTTAATCGGTTCAAGCGGACTAAGCCTCCGAGACTCCTTTCTCTAGGCCCTACCTTCCGCTCGAACCCAAAACCACACTTCCAACTAGACCGATCCGACCCAACATTCCGACACCGGACAACACGTTTAAGATAACACAAAGTGGGTGAAACAAGTGATCCTATTCCAATTTTCCCTACAAGATATGCACCAACCCTAGACACGACTAAGCATTTAGTTAAATGAGTTGCAAGTGACTACGTGTGCCAAGGGCATGGATAAACAAATCAAGAGAGGGCATTGCATGAAAGTAGGACCGACGATGCAATAGATAAATAAGATTAACAGGGAATATAACAAACTTTAGTTTGACATTTTTAGAGCTCCATAAAATAAGATTAACAATTAACTTGGTTTAACAAGAATAAACTACAACTTAAAATACAGGACTCTAACATGCATAAAATTAATATATCTAAGCAGAACTACTACAGAGGATTCAAACAAAACAAATTTCACAATTTTTAGAGCCCTAGAACAATTTCTACACATTTTACAATCTTGCAGCACATATAAACAAAACACAACAGCCCTAAAAGGGCTAGGGCCACCCGGGCCAGCACCCAGCGGGCGCCGACAGGTGGGCCCGCGGGGACCGGGGCCGAGTCAAGGCCAGCCGCGGCCTTGACCTGCCGCGGACGCGGCCAGGGCGCGCCGTGGCGCGGCCCGCACGCGAACGCGCGCGCGGGCGCGACGTCGCGGCGGCCGGCACGGGGCCGCGGCCCACGGGCGCGAACGCGCAAGGGAGGAGCGCGCGGAAGCAGCGCGGCAAAGCGGCGAGGCTCACCCGCGGCGGGGCGACGGCGGAGCGGAGCGGCAGACGGCGGGACGGGGAGCGCGGCGGCGGCGGGCGGGGGCGAGCGTGGGGAGGCTCGGGCGGCTGAGGGGAGGAGCGATTGAGGGTCGGGGCTGAGCGAGGAGGTGGCGGGGGAGCTCTGCACGCGCGGAATCGGGCGGAGGTGGAGCGACGGTGGGGGAATTGCGGCGGCGGCGGCGGCTCGGGAGAGGAAGGGGCGGCGCTAGGGTTCGGGCGTGCGGTTCAAATGGGGAGCGGGGAGAGGAAGGCGAAGCGGCGGTGGAGAGAAGAGAGAGCGGCGCGCGGGACTCGAAGGGCGGCGGTGGCCACGCTGGACGAGCCAGCGGCCGCCGGCGTGCGCCACCGCGCGGGCGCCCAACGGGCGGGCGCGGAGGGGGAGGCTGACGCGCGGGCCCGGGCGCGCGGAGGAGAGGGGGAGGAGGCTGACAGGTGGGGCCGGGAGAAGGAAAAAAAAGAAAGAAGTACGGTTCAACTTGTAAAATCAAAAACATGTATTTCGCGGGCTCCAAAAATCACCAAATTTTTACTGAAGCTAGATTAAATCCCCAAGAACACAATGCAACAACAAGATCATAAAAATCTAATATGGATTGCTCACAAAAATTCAAACAACAATGCAGTTTTCAAACTTTCTAAGAATTTTATGGCTCGGCAGAGACACCCAAAAATTTAGTAAAAATATCCAAAATTCTTCATTTGAAATCTAGTATTTGAATAAAATATTTGGGGGAACAGACACATATCAGTTTTTAAACTTCCTTCACAACTTACACATAAATCATATAAGAAAAATAGATGCTCATGATGTAATTTAGTGCATATGATGCTCCTTGGTGCTTGGATGATGCTCATGATGATGTAATTAAATTTTAACCATGTGGTTTAATTTGTGGGTCGTGACAAATCTCCCCCCCTTAAGAAAATCTCGTCCCGAGATTTGGTAGATAAAAGACGATAGAGCTTCGGGTGTATTAAGGCCATATTCACCTAGACAAGGTAACATCGAAGAAAGGATGTACAAGGCATGGGTAGTGTGGCGTGGTAGGGCCTCCCTAATTTCTCTTTGATGGTGATTGTGTACACATATAAGATATCTAGAAGGATGAACTTCTTAAAGAAAGTTGGGTGCGGTGGGAGAAGTTTGAGGACTCACTCATTGGAACAAGAAGTCGGGGTAGTCTTGACGCAAACGATCCTCGCGTTCCCATGTGGCTTCGTCTTCGGAGTGGTTGCTCCATTGAACTTTCACAAACTTCACCATACTTCGCTTTACTTTCCTTTCAACATGATCTAGGATGGCAATAGGATGCTCTTCGTAGGTAAAACCCGCTTGAAGATCGAGTGATTCAAGGTCGATGGCGTCGGTAGGAACACGAAGGCATTTCTTCAATTGAGATATATGAAACACATTGTGAACGGTGGAAAGCGATTGGGGAAGATCCAATTGATAAGCCACCATTCCAATCCTTTTAGTGACTTGGAAAGGTCCGACGAAACGAGGTGCCAATTTACCCTTGACCCGGAAGCGACGAGTACCCTTGAAAGGAGAGACCTTAAGATAAACATAGTCACCAACCTTGAAATGGAGTTCACGGCGGCGACGATCGGCATATAGCTTTTGACGGGATTGGGCAATGCGAAGATTTTCACGAATGATCTTAACTTGGTCTTCGGCATCTTTCACCAAATCCGGGCCAAAGAAAGGCCTTTCCCCGGATTCGGACCAATTGATAGGCGTTCTACAACGCCGTCCATAAAGAGCTTCAAAGGGAGACATCTTGATACTTGCTTGATAGCTATTATTATAAGAAAATTCCGCAAATGGCAAACAAGTGGCCCACTTCTTCTCATATACTAGGACACAAGCCCGTAACATATCTTCAAGGATTTGATTCACCCTCTCGGTTTGGCCATCGGTTTGAGGGTGGTAAGCGGTACTATAGGTGAGGTCGGTTCCCATGGCTTCATGAAGACTTCTCCAAAAGTGGGCAACAAATTGCGGACCACGATCGGAGACAATTGTTTTAGGAACACCATGAAGACATACAATGCGAGTGAGATACAATTCCGCATATTGCTTGGCTCGATAGGTAGTCTTGACCGGAAGAAAATGAGCCGATTTGGTTAAACGGTCAACAATTACCCAAATGGAATCATACCCATGAATAGTCTTCGGCAACCCGGTGATAAAGTCCATCCCGATATTTTCCCACTTCCATGATGGAATAGGCAAAGGTTGAAGGGTGCCGGCCGGTTTGAGATGCACGGCTTTAACCCTTTGGCAAACATCGCACTCGGCGACATATCGAGCGATTTCCCGCTTCATGCGAGTCCACCAAAACCTTTGCTTAAGATCTTGAAACATTTTTGTGCTACCCGGGTGAATAGAGAATTGAGAATTATGAGCTTCATCAAGAATTAAGCGCCTCAAGTTGTGATCCTTAGGCACGACAATACGTTTCCCAAAGAATAGGACCCCTTGATTATCGTAAGAAAAACATTGAGCTTTACCCTCCTTCATGAGTGTACGAATTCGGGCCATACCTTTGTTATTTCTTTGAGCTTCCTTAATTTGATCATAGAGATTGGACTTGATTATAAGAGCACCAAGATGACCTTCCTTGACCATTCCTATTTCAAGTTTCCGGAATTCATCACAAAGAGTATGAAGGGGAGGTCCCATGGTCAAACAATTGCATTGGGCCTTGCGGCTTAGTGCATCGGCAACGACATTCGCCTTGCCGGGATGATAGTGGACTTCAAGATCATAATCTTTGATTAACTCAAGCCATCGACGTTGCCTCATGTTGAGATCGGATTGGGTGAAGATATATTTAAGGCTCTTGTGATCGGTGTAGATGTTGCAATGATTTCCGAGAAGATAGTGACGCCAAATTTTTAGAGCATGGACCACGGCCGCAAGCTCCAAATCATGGGTCGGATAGTTTTCTTCATGCCGCTTGAGTTGACGAGAGGCATAGGCCACCACTTGGCCTTCTTGCATAAGAACACAACCAAGACCGACGCGAGAGGCGTCACAATAGACATCGAAGTTCTTGTGAATATTTGGTTGAGCTAGAACGGGAGCGGTAGTAAGACGATCTTTAAGAGTTTGAAAGGCTTCTTCGCAAGCTTGAGACCATTCGAACTTGACCCCATTTTTCAACAATTCGGTCATAGGCTTGGCAATTTTTGAGAAATTTTCTATGAACCGGCGATAATATCCCGCAAGCCCAAGAAAACTCCGAATATCGGTGATGCTTCGAGGTTGCTTCCAATCAAGAACATCTTGCACCTTGCTAGGATCGACGGCGACGCCATCCTTGGAAAGAATGTGACCAAGGAAGGATACTTTCTCGAGCCAAAACTCGCACTTGCTAAACTTGGCATAAAGACGATGCTTCCAAAGTTTTTGTAACACAATATGGATATGGTGAGCATGATCATCCCGAGTCTTCGAGTAGATAAGAATATCATCAATAAAAATAACCACGAAGATATCGAGTTCCTCCATGAAGATACTATTCATTAAGTACATGAAATACGCCGGGGCGTTGGTGAGGCCAAAGGACATGACGGTGTATTCATAGAGACCATATCTAGTAGAGAAAGCCGTTTTCGGAATATCTTCTTGACGAATTTTAATTTGATGATACCCCAACCTTAGATCAATCTTGGAGAAATAGCAAGCTCCCGATAATTGGTCAAACAAGATATCGATTCGAGGAAGGGGATACTTATTCTTGACGGTGACCTCATTCAACGGACGGTAGTCGACGCACATCCGTAGACTATCATCCTTCTTCTTCACAAAGAGAGCCGGGCATCCCCAAGGAGAGGAGCTCGGACGAATAAAACCCTTATCCAAAAGGACCTTGAGTTGCTCTTTCAATTCTCTTAGCTCATTAGGAGGCATACGGTAGGGACGTTTGGAAATGGGAGCCGTCCCGGGCATTAATTCAATAACGAACTCCACCTCACGGTCGGGAGGCATGCCCGGTAATTCTTCCGGAAAGACATCCGGATACTCGCAAACCACGGGAATATCTTCCAACGCCGTGGTTTCGGTACCCGCCAAGGAATAGAGACAAGCTTTCTTTGTGGCGAGAGAGAGAAGAACCCTATCCCCGGAGGAGTGCAAGAGATCGATGGTGCGTGGCCCACATTTGATAACCCCATCATGCTTTCCCAACCAATTCATCCCAAGAATTACATCTAAGCCTAGCTTATCTAGGATGAGAAGATTTGCTCGAAAAGTGGCTCCCTCAATAAGAATTGGGACCTTATCTACAAAGTGCTTAGAGATGATTTCCCCACCCGGTGATTCTATGTGGTAAGGTTGTGGTAGGGTTTGCATTTGGAGTTTGCTATGCATCATGAACTTCTTGTTAATGAAGGAAAGGATTGCTCCGGAATCGAAAAGAACGAGGGCGGGATGGGAGTTTATAAGAAGCGTACCCATGCGCACTTCGGCATCGTCCGGAACCTCTTCCGCGGTGGTGTAGTTGAGACGGCCACGCTTAGGAGCTTGCGATGGCTTGGCTCCTTGGCGTGGGGCTTGCGGTGGAGGGTTGTTAGGTCTTGGTGCATTGGAGGTGCCGCCTTGCCTTGGTGAAGGACAATACTTGGAAATGTGGCCCGTGCCACCACAATTGTAGCACGGACCCCTTGTAGCGCCGCTTGGGTTGTTCCAAAAGGCATTGGCCGGCCTTGGGGGTTGTCCTTGAGGTGGTTGAGGATGACGTACCACCCACATCGGGCACGGTGGTTGCGCACCCGGCGCGCGCGGTGGGGGAGGTTGAGGCCCCACACGTGGGCGAGATGAGCTACCACCCACCGAGGTAGGAGCGGGACGCTTGTGCTTAGCTTCGAGTCTCTTCATCTTGTGCTCGGCGCGGATAGCAATATTCACCATGTCATTGAAATCATCAAACTTGGTGGTGGATAGCTTGTCTTGTAGCTCTTCCGAGAGGCCGTCATAGAACCTCTCCCGCTTCTTGGCATCGGAGGACACTTCATCGGGTGCATATTGTGATAGAGTGTTGAAGGCATTGACATAAGCCATTACATCCTGATGGCCTTGGGTGAGGTTTAGGAATTCCTTCTTCTTGATGTCGATTATACCTTTAGGAATATGGAAGGAGCGAAAAGCCGTCCGGAATCCTTCCCACGTGAAACGGTGATTGGCGGGTTGAGAAGCCTTCCAATTCCGCCACCAAGCCCCCGGAGCATCATGGAGTTGGTGAGCGGCGAATAAGACCTTGTCATGCTCATCACATTGGATGAGGTTGAGCTTCTCCTCAATGACGTGAAGCCAAAAATCCGCGTCAAGAGGGTCCTTGGAGCCACGGAAGATTGGTGGGTTGGTGCGGAAGAAATCCCCAAACTTGTTTACTTGCGGCTCCTCCCTAGGAGCTTGAATTCCAATATTGCCCAAGTTGCCGATATGATTGACCAATTGCCCAAGTAGTTGAGTTTGTTGGGCGAGCACATCCGCGAAAGTGGGGTGGACGGGAGGTCCGGGAAGATCGTTGTTGTTGTTGTTGTTGTTGTTGTTGTTGTTGTTGTTGTTGTTATTCCCACCCGAACCGTTCCCGCGGTTCCCGCCGGTTCCCGAACGCAAATTCATCCTAGCAAGAATTTAAGATAAGTTAGCGACCGAGGAAGAAATGATAATCTTAAGGAGAACGATGGAATGATAAGGCGTAGATAATGACTTGACTTAAGATTGTGATTCGAACGGTAACTTATCAAGAAAATGTATAAATGTGACGAGTGTCAAAGATTTGATCATCACCATTCAAGGTCACTATGGCAGATTTAGAGAGCAAGATAGACGGAAAACGGTCACCCACATGCTTTATAATTGTTATATGTGTATGCGTGCATGTATGCAACATATGAGTGCAATATGTCGTCACCTCACATCGTTTCCACATGATATTATAGGGCTCATAAATAACTCTTAAGGAAGCACGTATGAGAGCATTCAAATAACTCACATAATTAAAATACTAATAACACATCGAGGCATAACCATAATCATGCAATTAACTTGACCTTAGCTCACAAGCATCCAAAAGAGTCTAACCATCACAAAATGAGCGCGTCTTAACATTCTAGCGCTTAATTCCGCCTTACAACCGCATTACCCCAAGTGCCACGTCCCTCCTACTAGCACTTGGACTAATGGGCGACTTTCCCTCTCACTAGCCGATAAGCAATCATGGGTCAAAAGGCTCCGGAAACCCCAAAAGACTCGCGCGGGTGGCGGGCACCATGCGAAACCGACGCACGGGCAACCCCATCGTAATGGGATTGTATGGTCCCCGTGTCTCGGCCCAAGTACCCACCACATGCGGAAAGCGGTGCGACGGAGGTGCTTCCTCATGCGGCGTGTTCCGCGCCCAGTCGTCCATGATCTTCCTTGGCAACTTCATCGAACGAAGGTAAGGCTCCACTTGGTATTGGAGGCGGACGAGACGACTCCTTGTCTCCTCCAACTCCCATACCAAACTCCGGTGTGCCATCTCGTAGGCGGAAATGGTGTCCACCATGCACGTCTCCAAGGTGTACGGTCCCATCGGAGGCGAGACAACATGAGCAATGGGATCCTCTGGTCCCCTCACCGGAAGGTAAGTGAACGGAGCCTCCCAAAGCTCACGGTGCTCGAAGCGAAGACGGGCGATGGCTTCACGTGCCACCTCTTGAATAACCATCTGCACGGAGGTACCACAGGCACGGAAGTTGTACTTCACAGCTCCCACCATCCACCTTGGCTCAAGGTGGAGGCTCGCCATGTAATCCACCAAACCAACACCACAGCCGCGAGCATAGACCTCATACTCGGGCTGGAAAAAGTAGTGCGAGCTCCTCAACATCTCGTTGAGGATCGCCGGGAACCCGATCGTGTCCGGAGCGCGAGTCGCCATGATCAAAGTGGCCATCTATTCAATAAAAAATAAGAGATTAAGCATATTTAATTGACAGGTGAAGCATTAGAGAGAATAATAGCTCTAGGACAAGGGAGGAAGTTAGCAATCAATCCTTAAGTTCAAATTTTAGAAAAATAAATATTAATGCAAGTATCCAATTTTATTTCGCTCTCAACCCCCTTTTAGCAAACTTTTAAGTTCACTTCGTGGAAACCTTGGCTCTGATACCCGCTGTGAGAACCGCCCAATTTAACACCATTTTAGACGAATCGCCGGTCGTTATAATTAAGAGGAGAGCTAACACGCACTCGCGCTTCGGCGTGCCACGTGTTAACCCACATCTAAATCACAACGACCAACACGACATTCACCCAAAATGAGGCTAAATCCGGTAGTCCCGGTATGTGCTTCACCATATGCCCAAGATCATGCATATACACATACCGTTCACAACCTAGTATTTCGCCACTGTACCACAAAGAGCAATTTTAAATAGCAAGTCCAAATTTGATATTAAGGTTCAACACAAGTTACAAGCCTTGGGCTCACAATTCAAATTAAAAGGGACATGAATCATGAAGTTTAGTGTGACATGATAATTCTCCAAAAGACGAGTACGCAGCGGAAAAATAAAGCGCGCAACGAGACGGAGCCTTGCTCAAGGACGCCGTCGACACCACAATAACCTACTCCTCGCCCGCACCGGGATCGGCGGGGTAGAAGTGGCCAAAAACAATTTCCGGCTCACCTGCAACTTAGTTAAGAAATATAGCAACATGAGTACAAAGGTACTCGCAAGACTTACGCGAATAAATAAACAAGGAGTACGCAAATGAGGGCTCACAAGAAAGCTTTAGGGTTAAGTTGTTAGCATAAGCATGAACTTCCTAACCAAAACCTATTCTAGCAATTCTAGAATTTTTATTATCTTGCCCAACCCACCATAAAATTTTAGTTAAATATTGACCAACCATAAGAGGTGACATGAGCATCATACACCACGTGCGACCAAGACCGATACAACTACAAAGAATTCGTCGAAACTTGAGCTTGCTCATAACCGAGAGCGCGGCAATTCGAATTGATTCATTAACCTTGTAAGGGTGTACAACTTTACCCACACGACACAAGGACCATGCGACTCGCCCAACCGATCACGTTGGGTGAGGGGGTACTCGCATCAACCATTCCCGACGAGTTATAACCGTTGAACATCACGCCTAACTTGCGCGGAGAGTAACCTAGGTCCACCGGGGACACCCCTAAGCCTCTCTACAAAGCCCCACGGCCACGCATCTAGGACCGTGCATCAACGATTAAAACTAGAGGGTATTCGGCTTATCCACCCCATGAATGGATATGTGGTAGTACGATAAGTGCTCAATTTCCAAGGTCATCCACGGACGGTCCTTAATCGGTTCAAGCGGACTAAGCCTCCGAGACTCCTTTCTCTAGGCCCTACCTTCCGCTCGAACCCAAAACCACACTTCCAACTAGACCGATCCGACCCAACATTCCGACACCGGACAACACGTTTAAGATAACACAAAGTGGGTGAAACAAGTGATCCTATTCCAATTTTCCCTACAAGATATGCACCAACCCTAGACACGACTAAGCATTTAGTTAAATGAGTTGCAAGTGACTACGTGTGCCAAGGGCATGGATAAACAAATCAAGAGAGGGCATTGCATGAAAGTAGGACCGACGATGCAATAGATAAATATTTAATATAAGCATAGATATCCCAAGTGAAATAACTAAATTTAAGCAAGTTAAATAGGTCAAGGAATCATGCTTAGCTGCTTGCCTTGGTTCTCTTCTTGCTCAACCACACACTCGGCTCCCGGTTCGGCTTCGACGGTTGCGGAAGGCTCAACGGGTTCGTCCTCCGGAGTCTCGGTCACTAAAATGCATGAATGATATGCGTGCATTAGAATGATGCCGATGACATGAAATGAGATGATATGATATGGATTGGAATGAAGCACCACTCAAAGCAAGGAAGCGAGCTAGCAAGAACACATCGAAGCGCGATTAAAGCGTAAATCTAAGCCCGAAGGCGAACCTACTCACAAAACAAATGGCAAGAGAAATTCATGGATTTAATTCTGCACACAGAGAATCTCAAGACAAAATCCTAAGAGTTGGATTTGCAGCTAAATTAATTTTGTGGAAATACTTATGATTTCTGCAAATTTCAGCTATTAGAATTAATTTAAATCTTAAAGGCTACTCAAAACATTTTCAAAAATCCTAATAAAATTACCAGAGGTACAAGACATGATAAAAAGTATAACAGAAGTGGTTTTATCATTTTATCAATTTCCTACCAAAAGATATTCATTTTATAAGATTGCAGGCAGCAAAACTAAAAACACATTAAAAACCTATCAAACAGTACTGGAACAATTACACAACTAGCACTATGAGAAAAATCACTTTACAGGGAATATAACAAACTTTAGTTTGACATTTTTAGAGCTCCATAAAATAAGATTAACAATTAACTTGGTTTAACAAGAATAAACTACAACTTAAAATACAGGACTCTAACATGCATAAAATTAATATATCTAAGCAGATCTACTACAGAGGATTCAAACAAAACAAATTTCACAATTTTTAGAGCCCTAGAACAATTTCTACACATTTTACAATCTTGCAGCACATATAAACAAAACACAACAGCCCCAAAAGGGCTAGGGCCACCCGGGCCAGCACCCAGCGGGCGCCGACAGGTGGGCCCGCGGGGACCGGGGCCGAGTCAAGGCCAGCCGCGGCCTTGACCCGCCGCGGACGCGGCCAGGGCGCGCCGTGGCGCGGCCCGCACGCGAACGCGCGCGGGCGCGACGTCGCGGCGGCCGGCACGGGGCCGCGGCCCACGGGCGCGAACGCGCAAGGGAGGAGCGCGCGGAAGCAGCGCGGCAAAGCGGCGAGGCTCACCCGCGGCGGGGCGACGGCGGAGCGGAGCGGCAGACGGCGGGACGGGGGAGCGCGGCGGCGGCGGGCGGGGGCGAGCGTGGGGAGGCTCGGGCGGCTGAGGGGAGGAGCGATTGAGGGTCGGGGCTGAGCGAGGAGGTGGCGGGGGAGCTCTGCGCGCGCGGAATCGGGCGGAGGTGGAGCGACGGTGGGGGAATTGCGGCGGCGGCGGCGGCTCGGGAGAGGAAGGGGCGGCGCTAGGGTTCGGGCGTGCGGTTCAAATGGGGAGCGGGGAGAGGAAGGCGAAGCGGCGGTGGAGAGAAGAGAGAGCGGCGCGCGGGACTCGAAGGGGCGGCGGTGGCCACGCTGGACGAGCCAGCGGCTGCCGGCGTGCGCCACCGCGCGGGCGCCCAACGGGCGGGCGCGGAGGGGGAGGCTGACGCGCGGGCCTGGGCGCGCGGAGGAGAGGGGGAGGAGGCTGACAGGTGGGGCCGGGAGAAGGAAAAAAAAGAAAGAAGCATGGTTCAACTTGTAAAATCAAAAACATGTATTTCGTGGACTCCAAAAATCACCAAATTTTTACTGAAGCTAGATTAAATCCCCAAGAACACAATGCAACAACAAGATCATAAAAATCTAATATGGATTGCTCACAAAAATTCAAACAACACTGCAGTTTTCAAACTTTCTAAGAATTTTATGGCTCGGCAGAGACACCCAAAAATTTAGTAAAAATATCCAAAATTCTTCATTTGAAATCTAGTATTTGAATAAAATATTTGGGGGCACAGACACATATCAGTTTTTAAACTTCCTTCACAACTTGCACATAAATCATATAAGAAAAATAGATGCTCATGATGTAATTTAGTGCATATGATGCTCCTTGGTGCTTGGATGATGCTCATGATGATGTAATTAAATTTTAACCATGTGGTTTAATTTGTGGGTCGTGACACCTAAAGTATTAGAGAATTTGAAATGGTATGGCGCTCGCCATCAACTACCGATTCAGTGATCGAATGAACTGCCCATGAACTGCAACAGATATTCACGTTAGTGGATTATCTAATGCCAAATTTCCACTAATACTTTAGGCCCCAATCTCTTGAATACATGTCAATCTCCATGACTGCATCTTCATGGAAAAATCATATGATCCGCTAATCATCCTTCTGAAGCCGGCAAAGGAAAAGTTAACAAAATCTCACTCGAACTCCAGAGACTCACAAAGGCATGCAGAATGCATGAAGCCGTCCTCTAACTGTTTTGTTCCGTGCCAATTCATCGCCTCAAGTGCTATCTAATTTCCTAAAGAAATGTCAGTTAGAGCTAAACGAAACTACCAAATCATAGACCTATTCTTTGATTGGGTTGCTTCGGCAAGTTTTCTATTGCTGTAAGTTTGCCGAGTCACTCACTACTCACTAGTTGATGAAGTCACTCTAACAGTGATGGTTTACAAATTCTACAGTTTTGATCATTTCTTCAGGTAGGAGGATGGATATAGCGAGGCATTATCCTTTTCTAACCTGTTCTTGTTGTGTTGCATTTTGTTTGGTTTTGATGAGCTCATATTATCAGTTCTTTAAAATTTCTTTGTCTGCACCTGATAGTAGTAGGCCTTGTCACCAGAGCACTGAACTCTTCAAATCTATTTAGAGAGATTGACCTAGCTCTTATTGGTGAACTGCTAGAATACTCATGCATGCATAAAAAATATGTATTTTGCTATGTTTCTCTTTGTTCTCGTCACATCTTTGATCAAGTATTTCATGACTTTAAATAATACAGTAAATTTGCGGAGTGAACCTTTCTGAATCATTCTTCAACCTAGAATATTGTATTGTATATCGTTCGTAAAAGAGCATTAAGGACAAGGGCTATTTGTATTCACTTATCTGGAGCCATTTGTAGGTGCAGATAGATGTGTTGCTTACACTGGACTCGTTCTGCTCCAGGGTGGTTGGTCATTGTTTTATTTTGATTTTTGTTTATTCCTCGAACTGTTTCATAATGGTACACTTGGATTAATCGCTCAAGAAGACTTAGTGTTGCTGACGGCTACTTACTTCTTTTGGCCGGAATCAATTTCTGCATATCTGAAGACTGAAGCATGCTGCAACAGCCATGCATATTGGCTTGGTCCAAATACATTAGGCAATCACGACCTAGTTTCTCTCGTGCTTAGGGCAAGTTTGCGGTTGTTGTAGCGTGTTGCGTCATCTACGAAGTATTGAATCAAGTCGAATTACCAGCGTTTAGCAGAAATTCTGGTAGACTCCACCAGATTTCTGGTGTTGGCTACTAGTTTTGATTGTATTTCAGAGTGATTCAAAACTAAATTTGAAGGTTCAACGAGAAACAGATATTTTTGCTAAGATACCAAAGGAGAGAGGGAAATGAAAATAAAACTATTTATATGTTGCATCCAAAAAATGTAAAATGAAATTTAATTCAAAGAATCATTACATACTTACACTCAGATAAAGAGCCTTCAGCAGTGATTATATTGAGGCTGAAATATGCATGTTGCAGCCATTTAAGAACGAGAAAGACATAACTTTGTTGCAGGCAGTTCAGGGCCTTCAAACAAAGTGCGTATTATTACTCGCTGTTGCTGGTGGCTTTCCCTTTCACGGTTACATCACAAAAAGTTTTATTTAACAGTAACTGATTGAGTGGCGTCATATGAAAGGGACATTCTATGGAATAAGTCCACTACATGCAGTCCAGGAACGGCTTGTTTTAAAAAGCGTATTCTGACAAGCCAAGGAGATTAGATGCCATAAGACAAAATTAATAAACAGTATGTACTTCATAATTAACATCTGAAAATCCAATGATGTTAACATATTCAGCTTCTATGTGCACTGAGTATTAAGTACAATTCATAAAAGCTCACTACATACATTTGTTGAAACTATCACACTATTGAATTGAATGTCTACATTCTTTTAAAAAAAAACTATCACGCATTCATACCCCAAAACCTCACTTTCATTTATATAAATTTCACAAAACAAGCAGCTTTCAAGCGTTGGTGTTGTACCAACGGTCCGGCTCCGGCATTCAGTCTGACAAGCTAGCATACCATTTTCGTTTTTCTCGTATGCAGATAGTTGACACACGTTGAATAAAGAGCAGAGCTGCTGCTCGATTGTGTGACAAGTAGTATCCAAGTTGAATGGAAGATGTGATAATAGGTAAAATACATCTGTGCATGTATTCATGTACCATTGTTAACGCCGTCGACTTTTTTTTGTCTCGTGTGTCCGCCACATGAGTCACGTTTCAGCCTCATCCTTTTTACGTTGATGAGTAGCAGGAGTGGAAGTGAAACCTTCCAGGGAGCAGCACACTAGGAAGCTGAGCAAATTTTTTTAGAAAATGGAAGCTGAGCAAATATGTACGCTCTCCGTTTCATAGGATGTATTAGATTTGAAAATATTTTTTTAAAAAAGTATGTTGATCACTAGTTATATCTTATAATATATCACCGATTTTGCAAAATTATCATCATAGTAAAAGATATGTGAAATAGAGGCTTCCAAAGTGACCACCCCAGGTGACAGTAAAATGAACTTAAATTAAGAATGCAAGTATTAGCCCAATTTCCTTTTTTTAAAAAGGTATGCTACTAGTAGCTGATTAATCACTCGGGATTCTTCTAGAAGAAATGGAGTAATTGGGACCGCAGTCTCCTGCCAGGCTAGGTGCCAGCAGCCATTTTCCAGCGCAGCCGGGCAGCATTTCCTGACCGACACGACGCGCCTGGATCCTCCCAAACATGCACGCGACGCTCCAGCTCACACGCCAGGTCACCTAGTAGTAATCGACGGTCCGCCGTCCCCCATCGGCACGGCGCCAGCCAGCAGTGCTCGCCACGTCAGCTTCAGGCGGACACGCCACGCAGGAGCAGCCGACGAGGACGACGACCTCTTCTTCCTCCCGCGGCCGCCGCTGCCGGCGCGGCGACGGAGGCGTGCGATTGGTAGCTGCTTCTGCCGTACCCGTACGTGGCTGCCGACCTGCCTAGCTCGCATTGCTTGCTTGCTAGGAGTAGAGCTTTTAGGACCGGGCGTCGTCGCTGAATTTGAATGGTTCTGCTGGAGGTATGAACTTGACAGCGCCGGAATTTGGAGCATTTTCACACCTGAGCAAACGGCCGGCATCGATCCTTGCGTGCTTGTGGATGAGGTTTTACTTCTTCTGGGCGGCCGTAATTAGGTTTAATTACCGACGGGTTTTCACACTGGTGTTGTTACGGATGGTTGATGGTTCAGGGAACGACACAGTGCCTCACAAAAAAAAATGAATGAAGAAAAGGGTAAAAACCCAGATGGACTGATTGAAAACTGAAAGCTTAAGCTGGTTACTTTTTTCAAAAAAAGTGTATATGCGAGGGTTACAAATTTTTTTGTTGCGAAATGAGGATTACAAATATGACAAGTAACAACCACAGGCAAATAGGACAGATGTACCGGGTGTATTTGCACACCAAAACACCTTTTCTAATTAAAGAGAAATATGTTATACTTCTACGTGTTATTATAATATCATATAGTATCACCTAACTTGTTAGGATATTGTTATTACGATCTCAAAAACGTTACTTTTGGCAATTAAATCTCTCTCGCTAAAGGGAAAAAAATAAGGCAAGATCTTTTAGGAGAAAATGATAAGGCAAGTGTAGATATTTCTTAGTATTGTCTGAGTGCCGTTTCCAATATTTTCCAAGCATGATAATATTTCTCTTTACATTAATCATGTCTCTTTCTGTTCGCTCAAAAAAAAATGTCTCTTTTTGTTTGTTTTTGTTGACTTTACTTCAGGTTGAGAAAATAGCATGCTTATAATTACTGCAGGTCAAGGGAGATCAATGACCAGCTATGGCAGCATCCCTTCGGAAGTCGAAACTCTCTGCACCGGGGCAAACAAAATTTGATTTTACAATTTTGCATGCCCCGATCCGATCCGTGCACAGAAAGCCATTCTTTGACCGGTCAACCCCGCGACCCCTTCTCCCGGTTCCCGCCACCTATATAAACGCCTTCCCCCATCCCGTCCAAGCAAAGCCACGTTCGATCCTTCTTCTTCCTCCGATCCCCCCCACCCACAGGAATAGCACACCTAATCCGAGCAGGAAATTAAGGAACCCCGCGCCGCCGCACCCGTTGACCGCCCGGCGGAGCGATATGCTCCACGGCGTCAGGTTCCTGTGCTCCGCCGCCGCCGCCCTCGCCCGCCTCGCGCACGCGATCCTCGGCAGCGCCAGCGGCTGGTGGGCGCTCCTCTTCATGCAACTCTGCCCCGGCCCGACGTCGGCCGCGACCACCACCGCCACGGCGGTCCCCGCGCCGTGGCAGCATCTGCAGCCCGGGAGGGCGGCGGCCAGCAGCAAGAAGGTGCACCCTGCGGCGCTAGCCGTCGACGAGAAGCCGGCCGGCTGTGGCAAGGACCAGATGCCCGCACCGGCGGTCGTTCTTCCGGCGTTCAATAAGCAGCAAGGGGATAAGACGGCCAAGGTGGCGCGGGGGAGACCGCCCAGGCTGGCCATACCGCCGCCGGTGGCCTGCGCTCCAGGCGTCGACCCGTTTGGCCCGGCGGCGGACCGGGAGACTGACGTGGCGACGGAGCTGGAGGTGCAGGGCGAGGGGTTCTGCCTGGCGAGCAGGAGAGGGGTCAGGCACGCCATGGAGGATGGGTATGGGGTCATCGCTGATCACATCACTCAAGGAGGCTCCCGATTGGTAAGCGCATTTTGTCAGCTCATAATCTCAGATTAAGCTTCATCATGACCAAATGATGCAAAACTTAAGTGATTCGATCGATCTATAATCGCTATAGTACTTTTCAACGAAAATCAGTTCTATGATCTTAAGAACCAATGAGGCGGTGTGAATTCTATATATATCTTACGGGCAAAATGTTCATAACTGAAATTAGTTCTATGATTCACTGCACCAGAATTGAATTGCCTTGACGGCCAAGAACCATCAAGAAATATACCAAAACCGTCGTGGAATCATATTTTTTGGCTGTTAACAAGCACCGTGAAGATAAGACTATATTTCTTGGCGGTTCAAACTTGGCCACCAAGGTAATTTGGTTTTGGTTAAGTGATTTGTAAAACCAACAAGAAAAGCATTGGTATCAAAAATTTCTTTTTAGCAAGCATTCGTAGGTGTATGCAAAATCATGTACCTTAAATGTATGTTTGCTGCTGAAATGGTAGAGCTCCCTCCTTTCATTTAAAACAAATATTAAATGATCAGAAATTTTGATCATTCATGTTTATTTGATCTTCTAAAAAAACATTTGCAGATCAGAAAACTGAAAAATGACCACAAAAATATATACTACTATGAATGATATGACTTGTAAAAACTACATATATATGTTAGTTTAACAGTTTCAAATTGTAGTCTCTGTATCATCCAGTTTTGATTAATTCATCCACCATTTCCAGCCCAAGAGAGAATATTAGGCATGGCTTCATTTGTATCTGTTTGATCTTGGGACGCAAATACCTACGTACACTGTATGTGGAAATTGCATTAGCAGGCTATGTGAAACAATTTCTCCTGGTTAGTGGTTAGAACTAATAATTGAAATGAAAAGTGAAAATGAAGACTGAAAAGTATGGTCGTTTGCAATTGTCGTCTATAGCACAAAAAGAAGCAGGTGAAAGAGAAAATGTAGAGCAACCTAGGAAACACGTCGACCCCACAGCATGCAACCAATAACGCACCCTGAATTTCTAAGAAACTGTGGTACACACGAAGGGGAGCCAGTCCATTGCTTAGCTATCAAACTTTCAATCTAGAATGGCTTTTCTGTTTCCTCTTTAAGGAGTTTAGCGCCCACGACTTCTTGGTCAAACGGCAGCATTATTAACATATGCTCTTTGTTTTTTTAGAAAAAAGATCGTCAGCATGCAAGATATATGCCAATAATAAGCAAGTTCACTATTCTCATCAGGCGCCGTATATATAGTACCTGCAAATTCAACTTTGGTTTCTCTGTTTCTGGGGGCAGGCCTTCTACGGTGTGTACGACGGGCACGGCGGCCGCGCGGCCGTGGACTTCGTCGCCGACAAGCTCAGCAAGAACGTCGTCGCCGCAGTCGCCGCCTCCGCCTCGACGATGGCGAGCCACCGGCAACAGTCAGGACTACTGCCAATGTCGCCGCCGCCGCCGCCGACGGGTGAAGAAGAAGAAGATGAGACGGAGCAGGTCGTGGCGGCGATCAGAGCGGCCTACCTGACCACTGACAGCGAATTCCTGAGCCAGGTAAGCATCAGCCGTCGGATCCTTAGCTAGCGTAGCTTGCAGCGCAAGGGCAGCAACTACTTTCCGTTGACCGAGTCTTTTGCATCGCATGCATAATAATGCACTCATGGGTGGGTTAGGTTTGAACGGTTCAAACCGGCCTTGTCTGGTTTTATCCTCAGCTGGACGTTGACCGATGGCGATCGATGATAGCTTTGGTATATTTGTCGTATAATACTTTCTCCGTTTCAAATTATAATTCGTTTTAGAATTTCTAGGTGCATCGATTTTGCTATGTATCTGGACACGGTGTATATCTATATGCATAGTAAAATTTATACGTTTAAAAATTAAAAAACGAATTATAATTTAGAACGTAATATGCAGCCACGTAGCGGCGGTTGGCTTGATCTTGTTGGTAAATCCCAAAGTGGTGCGCCGAGCGGCGCGCGCATGTGACAGATCGACATCCTGACGGGCCGGGGCTGATATGATGATGCATCTGGGAGCATCTATGAGTGCCCGTGCCGTGTGGCTTCTGCTGTCGCCTCGCCGGTAGCGCGTGTACGATGTTCACACTGACGACGACTACAGTCATGCCATGCATGCACCTCCATCGATGAGGTGGCGTACGGCACGAGTAGCTAGCTAGCTGCATCGTTCGTTCATGCATGTAGAGTTTGAATTACATCGGCTCTGGTCAGCAGTATATGCGTGTATGACGTTCTAATTTGGAGGGCAACTTTAGTTTGTTGTCCAAAATGTTGGTACTAGTAATTATTCTACCTTTGTTTAGGTGAGGAATTAGAGTAGTGTGCTTGAATGAAGAGAGATGCAGTAATATAGTATATATGACACGGAGCAAAACTTTGATCAGAACAGCTAGCTGCTTATTATAGTTACTGATTTGTGCTTCTGTTATTAATTACGCGTGTATATATGTGTAGGGCGTACGCGGCGGCGCATGCGCGGCGACGGCGCTGGTGAAGGACGGCGACCTCTACGTCGCCAACGTGGGCGACTGCCGCGCCGTCCTCGGCAGCCGCGGCCGCGTCGCCACCGCGCTGACGAGCGACCACACCGCCGGCCGCGAGGACGAGAGGCGCCGCATCGAGAGCTCGGTAAGTTGTGTCATGCGTGGCGGTGATTTGATCGCGCGGATGCTTTATTGCTTTGATCGTCGATCGGCCGGGCTAGTGACTGACCGGTGGACGCGTGCAGGGCGGGTACGTGAGCTGCGGCAGCGGCGGCGTGTGGCGCGTGCAGGACTGCCTCGCCGTGTCGCGCGCGTTTGGCGACGCGTCCATGAAGCCCTGGGTCACCTGCGAGCCCGAGGTGTCGCGCCGCCGCCTCACCCCGGACTGCCGATTCCTCGTCGTCGCGTCCGACGGCCTCTGGAACAAGGTGTCCTGCCAGGAGGCGGTCGACGCCGTCTCCGCCGCCGCGTCGTCGTCCTCCGCCGCCGTGGGACCGTGCAAGGAGCTGGTCGCCTTGGCCAGGAGCAGGGGCAGCCGGGACGACATCACCGTCATGGTCGTCGATCTGCAGCGATTCCTACAATTATAGTGCATTGAGACCCACAGCCAGATATATATGGAGTATATCGATCCATTGGATCAACGAAAGACAAGATTCGTCATCAAATCTTCGTTTTGTCTCTTTCATCAAGGTTTTTTTTTCACTTTCATATTTTGATTTTACTGTAAATGATTTTTCAAGAGAATGTACGTAGTATGATATAGGTCCTGCCTTCCGAAGAGATTAATTAGACTGGACTCGTCGGAAAGTGCAGAAGAGATTAGCGTGACGTGTAAAATAGCATTGATGAGCTTTTGATAAAATTAAGCACCATCTCCCATCTTCTATGTATTACTGGTGGTATTTCTTTTGTATGACATAATTAGCCTGCGAAAAAAGCCACGTTCCAGTAGGGGAAAAAACATGGACAAAAAGGCAAGAAAAAATAATGCATATGTTCTATGGCATTGATGAGCTGGGTGGTCAAGCGTGCTCACTAGACATCTATGTTAACTTCGTCAATGCTGAAATATGAGGATCCATTATGTGTTATACATGCAACAACCTAGTCCACGAGACTGACTAGAGCCTACAACAAACAAAGTTCTTGGACCTATTAACAAAAAGACTAACATAAGGAGTGAGGGCCTCCAATTGCAAACATCAATTAACTTTTTTCTAATTCTTGTTGGGGGCATTATCAACGCCGCTCAAGAGTACCAGGATTAGTTAGAATCTTTTTTATCCCAGTATTAGAATATCAAGCAAGAATCAAAGTGACCTGAAAGGTTCACGATCACTTGTACTATTTTCAGTCTGCGTTTTAAGAATAGTCCTATTATCATGGTTGCGTCAACATCATTATTCACGCTCATGTCATACTTTGAATATGTATATGGATCGGCTTATCATTAAGTGTATCATACACTAAATGTCCCTTAGAGCGTCTCCAACAATAAATAACAGAAACATCTCTACAAGTCTAGCTATAGCATTTTCTTCAAAACTAATTAATATGAATCCACGTGTAATAGAATGTTAAATGGTGTGCACGCACTCGGATGTATTATATACTGACTAAAGTAGCTAGGTTTTCTCCTTTTATTTATTATTATTTCCTCCATATGGATAAAAATTTGATGTGGATTTCTTATAGCTAGGTGATAGAGTCTATGTTGAAGACACCTTTCTGGGCAAGGTATGCCATCAGTCACCCGCAACCCGGAGACTAAATCGATAGAACACCATGATATTGCTCACTGTTAAGATGACAACCCGCTAGATCCACACATAGAGATCCAAGCTTATTCTAACAGAAGCTACAAGGTTTATTACAACAAAGACTAATCATATATTGACGTAGTTATCTAATGGGGCAGATTCGAACACACTTTAGCCCTTAACCAGAGGTCCTTTTCTCTCCTTGCAGTAATTCCCATAGCTTCAGTCATATCTAGTTCACTTGGACGAATGCTGTCAGGTAGGCTCCAATCAAAATAGAATAGAAGGTTTGCAAGAGCAAGCTCGACATTAGCGAGCCCAAATGACATTCCAGGGCAAATACGCCGTCCGGCTCCAAACGGCGTAAACTCAAAATCATTCCCTTTGAAGTCTCTTGTGTCACTCTCGAACCTATCTGGCTTGAACTTTTCTGACTCCTCCCAGCATTGTGGATCCCTTGAGATTGCCCATGCATTCACGAGCACCATAGCACCCTTCGGAACATCATAACCTAGGACCTTGCATGTTTCTCGACACTCTCTTGGAATCAGCAGCGGACCAGGAGTGTGCAGCCGCAAGGTCTCTTTGATGATCCAACGCAGGTATTTTAATTCGCTCAATCCCTCCTCTACAACCTTCATGCGAGGCATGAAGACTTCCCTTACCTCAGCTTGTGCCCTAGACATCACATCGGGGTTCCTCATCAACTCTGCCATGGCCCATTGCAATGTTGTCGCCGCAGTTTCAGTCCCAGCTGAGAAAAGATCCTACATTTGCAAGCAACCAAATCATCAAAACTCTGAACATTGTGAGCATATATGCTCTTTCATTTATCTTCATTCAATGGAATGTGTAGCTGCAAGGACTTACAAAAATAACAGCTTTTATTGTGCCCATAGTAAGGAACTGAGATGATGGGCCTTGGCCTTGAATCCTCAGGAGGACATCTATCAAATCTTCCTGTGATTTGGCCTCTTCTGACTTCCTCTCCACATGCTCAGTTATGACAGCATCCAAAAACTTGAACAATCCCCCTCGGTACACCTCCGCCTTATGCGCGCCCCACCAGCTTAGAGCTCCAGCGATCCATGACGATGGGAACAAATCAGCCAGGCTGAAGCCACTGGCCAACCGAATGGCTTCGTCGATGTAGCGCAGGAAGGCGCCGCGGTCGTCGACGTCGAGGCGTCTCCCCATGATGGCATGCACCGCCGTGTCGGCGACGTACGCCGCAATCATCTCGCTGAGGTTCATAAGCTCATTGTTACCTGATGCCGACGAGACGGCCCCGACGAGCCACGCCACCTCCTCCTCGCGGACAGGCCGGAACGACCGGACGCGGCCGGCGCTGAGCAGCTCGATGGCGCAGATCTTGCGGAGGCGGCGCCAGTGGTCGCCGTACGGGGTGAGCGCGATGGCCTGGGCCTGGTTGGTGAGTATCCTGATCGTCGCGGTCTGGGGCCTCGTGGCGAACACCGCGTCGTGCGTCCTCATGACCTCCCTGGCCGCCTCGCCGGAGGAGACGACGACGACCGGGACCTCGCCGAACCTGAGGAGCATGAGAGGGCCGTAGCGGCGTGAGAGGCGGCGCAGCGAGCGGTGCGGGAGCTCGCCGACGAGGTGGTGGAGGCTGCCGAGGACAGGGAGCTGCCAGGGGCACGGGGGGAGCCGTAGGCCGCCACGATGGCAGCCTGAGCGGGCGGATGCAGAGTAGTAGTAGTAACATTTAGTTAGGGAGCAGAGGAGGGCAAGCAATAGCAGGCAGCTGCAGCAGTGCAGGGACAGGCCATCCATGATCGATGTTGTGGCTTTCAAGACCCAAGTGTACGTCTTCGTGTATTTAATTTATAGAGATCGATTTTAGAACTGTCCCTAGATATATTTTATATTTATTTGTAGTACGTGTTTACCGAAGTTTCAATTTGTATATATATGCATCATTCAGCAATCAGCAATGTATAAAGTTAACGCAAAACCATGTACTTATCTAACCCACACGCCATGCACAAGCGCTTAAAAAATTAAACAATATGCACCCAGAGAATCTGCAAGTAATAAATTAAACAAAGTAGCTTGGAAGAGTGGTAGTATTAATTTTTTCTATGACGGCTGGATGACCAATCCATGACACGCAACACTAGAGCCTAGTTGTCAACTGGTGATGATCGAGTTGCATGAAGTATATGCCTTCGTAGAGTCAGCCCCATTGTCGATGAGAAGAAACACGAGAGCCCTAGAGGACAGCTCGTGAGATTATTTAATTTCAAAAAGGAAAAAAGAGGACATCTCGATCGTGAGTTGCAATATGCCACCGGACACGCAGACATGACATCACAAATGACGATGGTTGCATTGCATTGTTTTGAAGAATGCTGGTTGCATTGTCTGGGCTCAGCTAGAGCCAGCAACTCACCTGATAGCATTGTAATGACATCAGGCATGGTTGGACGATCAGCTGCATTCTCCTCCTGAACACACAGTAATGCAATTTTTATACACACATATCCCCGTCAATGCCCCTTCACTTACTAATGAATCGGCAATTGTTTCTCCAAATGGTAATTTGGTTGGCAAGAGATGGCACGCAATGCAATAGCTCTGTTGTAAGAACTAAATAATAAAGGTTTATAAATATATTTGTATAAAGAAGAACTTGCATAACCAAGGATTTCTTTTCCCACTAATAATCTCAGGAAGCAAAACTCCATAGCTAAACACGTCAGATTTTACAGAAAAGCATCCCTCGGATGCACACTCCGGGGCCATGCATGTAGCCACTGAAACAAAAATGAATGTTGGAACCTGTAGAAACTAGAAAAACTCTGAACAAGTAATATAGTAGGAAAACAAAACGAAACTGAAACCATCTTATTTTTGAACAAGTAGTATAATATAGGAGAGGCGAAATTCTTACTATGTGCCCACCACCCTTTTGGTATTCACTTGATTATCTTTGGAGTCAAATATTCTTGCAAGCCCAAAAATCAGATATTTTAGGATTCATGACATTATCTAAGAGAATAGTCTCTAGAATGATGCGTAGACGGGAGTACGTGTCTATGCAGATACAAGAGTACTTTGTGATACTGCCTCGATTATGTGTAGGCGTCTATTCCAATTCAGTAATACTGAAGCTCTTTTTACATCTGCACGGTCTATGAATTCTTTAGTTCCTAATAATATTCTTGCAAGCTCTTATTTGGCATGTATTCGTAGATCAGTATGTTTGCTTCTCCTTCAATACAACACGTCCTCGGAGATCAACTAGATTTGTATGTTGTAGCTTGGCAATAAGTTGGATTTCATTCTTGAACTCGACAAGACCTTGCCCTGTGGCAAAATCCAATCTCAAATAATTTCAGTAATTTGTTTAACAAAATACTTAGTCTCGCTATTATTAATTAGATATTAATTTTTTGGAGCCTTCATATATATTAATTCTCACAAGATGTATTTAAAAAATAGATAAATTATAGAAGTTTTAACTAAAAATAATGAATATCTAGCCATCAATTTGGAAGACATCATTCACCATGGTACAATAATAGTCATTAGATTTATTATGTTTCTTAAAAATTATCACCTCTGCTGCCATTGTGAAAAATATCCAAGGCAACCCCCCTAAGTCTATATCTATATTGTCCAATGCCTAAATATTTATCTAAATTAATGGCCTATGCCATTATGAAAAATAATAACCTAAAGTAACCCTTTAAATTTGTATCAAACTTTCCAACTTTTCATATTGTAACAAATATGAAAGAAATTATGTACTACTATGATTATTAATATAGAAAAAATTAAGTCATGATGTGTGCTTCACGTAGATCACATATATATGCCGAGTGTCTGTTTTCAGGCACTCGCTCTTTGCCAAGTGCCTTTTTCAGACACTCGGCAAAGATAATTTTTAAATTATATTTTGAAGTAGTAAATTAATTCAAATAAAAATATTTTCAACTACAAAGTTGTATAACTCATCAAGATGCACAATTCTTGTTTTGGAAATTTCTTCATTTGATAAAATAAATGTAAATTTATTCACAAAATATATATCTCTCTCGTAGTTTATGAAACTATAAGAGATATATAAGATTTGTGAACAATATTAGAATTATCATGTTAGATGAAGAAATGATAAAACAATCAAAATAAACTTTGTAGATCTTGAGAAGTTATAAGATTTTACAGTTGGCAATATTTTAATTTGAAGTCATCTTATCAACAAAAACTACATCTGAATATAAAAAATTTAAAATTCGAATTTTGCAAATGACCTTGAATGGAAAAACCATCAAAATTAAAGTTGTAGATCTCAAAAAGTTATGAAAGTTTGTAGTTGACAACTTTTTGATTTGAAATCATTGTATCATATTAAAATACGTTTGAAGTTTTCAAATTTGAAATTTAAATTTTGTAAACGATCTCGGATGAAGAAACTACCAAAATAAAAGTTTTATATCTTGAAAAGTTATGCCACTTTGTAGTTAACAACTTTTTCATTTGAATTTAGTTACTATCTCAAACAAATAATTTACACTCGGTTAATTATAATATGTGGAGAATAAAAACGTAACGTTGACACACGTGGTTCAATGGTGCAGTGGTAGAGGGAGTTATTTGTGTGCAGGAGGTCGTGAGTTCGAGTCTGAAAAAAATATGCAACCCATTAGATGGGTCACTAGCTGGTTGTACATGCCTCCCCTCCTGTTTTATGTTTTAGATTTTTTCCGATTTATATTTTGCCGAGTGCTTCTCTTTGCCGAGTGCTTTTTGGCACTCAGCAAAGACGTCTTTGCCGAGTGCTCTTTGCGGAGTGTTACACTCGGCAAATCCCAGACACTCGGCAAAGCCTCTGAATCCGGTAGTGATATGCATGTATGTAGGAAGCTTCAATATATTGACATTCATGTTATCTCTAGCTAAGATTTCGACTAAAATCATGCCAAGCACACATGGAGACGTGATGCGAAGTATTAGGAAACTTTTGATTTAGACTGCTGGCTACGATGAGGACTGCCGTGATCAGAGACTGGTTCGCTGCCGGCTTTGCCAACGCCGCACCACCTGTTGGCGCTGCCGGAGTTGGTGATGTTGCTGCGGTAATAATTAAGATCGGCGACAATAATTAATTATTAATCACAGACCATGCATGAAACTAGATCGATCGATGAAGGGGGGAAAAAAAGAGGAAGCTGATTGTGGGAGACACCAACCATTGCAGTTGCTCAAGAAGGAAGCTGGGGCGCCGCAAGCAACTGGGAGGCCGGCCGGCGGCGCGGGTGAGGTTGAGCGGGAGGCCGAGGGTATGGCCGCCGAGGAGGTCGCAGACGCAGGCTACGCCGGCCTGGTTGCTGACCACGCTGTTCACCTCCGTACAGTACAGCACTTGTCCTGCGGGCTGCGGCTGCCTCAGCGGGCTGTCCGGGCTAGGTACTGCAGGCAGTCCGCCGCCTTGGACAGCAGGACGCTGCATCCTCCGGCCCGCCGGAGCCGGCGCAGGTGCGCGCTTCTTGCGAGTCTTATAAAGAGGACGGGCATCTTGGTGATTGGCTATGTTTCCCACCATCCAACTTTAATTTAGCTTAAAATTGTATAAGATTAGAATCCAGCCTTTAGATTTAAATTCTATGCTAAAATTTAAATTTAAGATCTTTTATCACCCATTGCAGTCCCATGATTCACTGCACTTCACCTACTCTTCCTGCAGAAGGCTCCCGCTGGGCTCAATCGAACAAAGAAATATTTGTTGGCAGTGATTTCTTTTTGGTTTTATAGTACGCGCGCCCATCAAGATTCATGCTCGAGCAAATTCTTCCAACAAACATTATCACTCCCTTGAAGCAATGCTTCATCCGTCAGCAGGTTTTGTTTGCTGCATCAATTTTAGTGGAAGACGATATATATATTGTGCGCCGGGTCCTCGAGGAGGGAATCCTGGGAATTGACGATATATATGTGCATGCAAGCTGCCAAGGTTGTGGACTGGAAATTCCCGGCGTTTATTCTACGCAGACTAAGCTACCAAGGTTCGTGTTATTGGTCCAGTCAGAGTTGCTGTACATACTATGAGTACTATATATTCTATTATATATACACATGAAAGTACAAGGTATTTTACAAGGCCTTATTGATTTGAGGAAACATGGAAATAAGGGATTATCTCTTTTTTTAGCACGATACGTTATATTGAAATAGTTATCTAATGGGGCAGATTCGAAGAAACTACTTTAGCTCTTAACCAAAGGTCCTTTTCTCTCCTTGCAGTAATTCCCATAGCTTCAGTCATATCTAGTTCACCGGGACGGATGCCGTCAGGTAGGCTCCAATCAAAATGGAATAGAAGGTTTGCAAGAGCAAGCTCGACATTAGCAAGCCCAAATAACATCCCAGGGCAAATACGTCGTCCGGCTCCAAACGGCGTGAACTCAAAGTCATTCCCTTTAAAATCTCTCGTGTCACTCTGGAACCTATCTGGCTTGAACTTCTCTGGTTCCTCCCAGCACTGTGGGTCCCTTGAGATTGCCCATGCATTCACGAGCACCATAGCACCCTTGGGCACATCGTAGCCTAGGACCTTGCATGTTTCTCGACACTCCCTTGGAATCAGCAGCGGGCCGGGAATGTGCAGCCGCAAGGTCTCTTTGATGATCCAATGCAGGTAGTTTAATTCGCTCAATCCCTCCTCTACAACCTTCATGCGAGGCATGAAGACTGCCCTTACCTCAGCTTGCGCCCTAGACATCATATCAGGATTCCTCATCAACTCCGCCATGGCCCATTGCAATGTTGTTGCAGCAGTTTCAGTCCCAGCTGAGAAAAGATCCTACATATTTACAGGTCAAATCATCAAAACTCCGAACTTTAATTTGTATGTTTTTTTTTGGATAAGGGAAAATTTATTAGTTTGTATGTTTTATCTTGGAATTTTAATAAAGGTATTTGTAGCTGCAAGGACTTACAAAAACAACAGCTTTTATTATGCCCATAGTAAGGAAATGATATGAGCCTTGGCTTTGAATCCTCAGGAGGACGTCTATCAAATCTTCCTGCGATTTGCTGTCTTGCGACTTTCTCTCCATATGCTCAGTTATGACAGCATCCAAAAACTTGAACAATCCCTCTCGGTACACCTCCGCCTTATGCGCGCCCCACCAGCTTAGAGCTCCAGCGATCCATGACGATGGGAACAAATCAGCTAGGCTGAAGCCACTGGCCAACCGAATGGCTTCGTCGATGTAGCGCAGGAAGGCGCCGCGGTCGTCGACGTCGAGGCGTCTCCCCATGATGGCATGCACCGCCGTGTCGGCGACGTACGCCGCAATCATCTCGCTGAGGTTCATAAGCTCATTGTTACCTGATGCCGACGAGACGGCCCCGACGAGCCGCGCCACCTCCTCCTCGCGGACAGCCCGGAACGACCGGACACGGCCGGCGCTGAGCAGCTCCACGGCGCAGATCTTGCGGAGCTGACGCCAGTGCTCGCCGTACGGGGCGAACGCGATGGCCTGACCTTCCTTGGTGAGGGTCCTGATCGCCGCGATCTGGGGCCTCGTGGCGAACGCCACGTCGTGCGTCCTCATGACCTCCCTGGCCGCCTCGCCGGAGGAGACAACGACGACCGGGACCTCGCCGAACCTGAGAAACATGAGAGGGCCGTAGCGGCGTGAGAGGCGGCGCAGCGAGTGGTGCGGGAGCGCGCCGGCCAGGTGGTGGAGGCTGCCGATGACAGGGAGCTGCCCGGGGCACGGGGGGAGCCGTAGGCCACGATGGCAGCTGGAGCGGGCGGATGTTGTGTAGTAACATTTGATTAGGGAGTAGAGGAGAGCAAGCAATAGCAGGCAGCTGCAGTAGTGAAGGGGCAGGCTATCCATGTCCATGATCGATGATAGTGTTGTGGCTTTCAGGAACGGAAGTGCCGTCGTGTATTTATAGAGATCTTTACCCAAATTAAGGGCACGTTTGGAGGAGCTAAAGTTGTATACGGCTAAACTTTAGCACCTATTAGCACTTGTCACGGGGCTGTGTACGTAGTTTAAACAGAATTAAGAGATAAAGCATATCTTATCTTTGTTTTCTACTCGTTTTAATAGGAGATAAAATTAATCGGTACAGGAGGAAACTACCCGAGTTATATCCGGGTACGATTACTTGACTGATATTGATTAGATCCATGTAACCCTGACCTCCCGAATATATAAGGGGGGCAGGGGGGCAGAGACCCCCTCAAAAACATCTCATTCTACACCCAAGGCAATACAAACCACCACACATGACGTAGGCTATTACGCACCTCGCGGCCCGAACCTGTCTAAGTCTTGTGTTCCTTGCACCTTCGAGTTACTGATCTCGACGTCTCCTCACCTAAACTTACCACCATGGGCATACCTCTCGGT
Source organism: Panicum hallii (assembly GCF_002211085.1). NCBI lineage: Eukaryota > Viridiplantae > Streptophyta > Magnoliopsida > Poales > Poaceae > Panicum > Panicum hallii. Next base: position 3,515,462 of record NC_038044.1, on the reverse strand, counting down.
GGGCAGCCGGTAAAACACCAACAGCTGGCGCGCCAGGTAGGGGAGCGCATCGAAGATCCACCGGCGAACTCGATGCCATCTTTCCAGTTCACCAGGCCAGTACCTTCTCAGGGTGCAACGTTTATTTTTGGCTCGTGGGCCTGCATCGCAGATGGTGCGGGCAGTTTTCGTCGATTCCTCGTCGACATGAAGCCAAAAACTCCCGCGGCAGATTTTCGCAGCGACCTTGACAAGTTCGTTGATGATCTCGACGACTTGTCGATCCATGCATCCGCTGCAAGAATCGAGGTGTAGTCTGCTTCCGTCGCGACTTCATCCGGCGCTACATCAACTTTCCTTGGGTTGGACTCATTTCAATCTAAGGATTCACGTAGCCGATCACGACTCGGTCTATGCAATTTGACCACTGATCTCCAGGAGGCCGATATCTCCGAGTCACTCTCCGCATTGGAGAAAACTTGGATTCTCTGCTCCAACTTGAAGGACACGAAGCCACCGCACGTGGGGGGCTTCGGGTTGTTTTGGTACCAGCGATCTGATGATCATCTCCATCCCGGAGGGGCGTTTCGTGTATTGGAAAGGCATGAAACCTTCTGATCTACTCGAGGCTGAGGATCGACTTGTGGTCCACCTCGAGCTTTTGTCTTTTCAGGAGGGCAGGCCGTTAGCCACCGTGGTGGAGGAATCGACTGAACTAGTCGACGAGAGCTCGGAGGAGCTCATCTCACGCCAGGTGCTGATGGCGGAAGAAGGCGAGGATGATGGCGACTTGCCTATCGACGAATTTGATGCAGTCTCTGAAGATGAAGCCACAGCTAACGCCGGCGACGAAAATGACGCCGATCGTGAGGCACGAAGGACCCGGAACAGGGCTCGCGCAGCTCGCCGAAGGAGGGTCAATGAGCGCATACGATCCATGCATCGTGAGCTTGACGCCGAATTCGCTGCCGTAAGCGAGCGGGGCTTCAGGACTCCGGTGGCCAACATCGCCAGGGTTACGGCCATACTCGAACGCAGTAACGATCCGAACGTGCGTCAAGCACTTCGTTACGCGCAGAGGGCCTGGATTCAGCTTGATCAGCAAAACCCGGCGTCTACCCTCAGAGAGGAGCGCGTGGGCGAAAGCCGAAGCCAGGCTCATAGCCGAATGGCAGGCGGCCGTCCTCGACCTCAGCGTAGCAACAATAACAACGCTCGTGGGAGTCAGGCTCCTGGCGGGAGGCAGCAGCCACCTCCAGGAGGTAACCCGCGACAGGCCAATCATCGGTCTGCTCCAGAAGACCTGCGCCAGCACATCAATGAAGGCCGCGATGTGCGGTTCGTAATCGTTTCCAGGCGCAAAGTACGCAAAGAAGTCGAGATAGAAGTTACTGACTGCAGAGACCGTTTTCCAGCTTTCTCCGCACGGTTCAGCAGCTACAAGTACCCTAGGGGCTTCAAACCGATTGGCATCACCAAGTATGATGGTAAGCAAGCTCCTCAACAATGGTTATGTTGCTACTCCACCGCCATTGAAGTCGCAGGGGGCTCTAATATTATCAAGGTCGTCTACTTCCCGATAGCTTTGGACCCTGCACCGCTCATGTGGTTGGAGAGCCTCAACAACAACTCGATCGACTCCTGGGAGCGGCTCAAGAAGGTCTTCATTGACAACTTCCAGGGGGCGATCGCTCGTGCAGGTACTCGTCACGATCTTGCTCAATGTAAGCAGGAACGTAACGAGCTTTTACGGTCCTATACACGCCGTTTCTTCAATGTTCGCGCCACCATTGCGAATATTTCGGAGGAGGATATCATCGACTGCTTCTATAATGGCATCACCGATCCAAGCATCTACAGAGACTTCGGGTGGAACAGGCTGAAGACTGCTGCGGGGTTGCGTGACATGATGCACGATTGGTCTGAGCAGGAGGAGAAGATGCGGGAGCGGTTCCCGAGGCGCTAGGATGGCAATCTGAGGCGTCCTCATGACAACCGCAACGACAAGAGCCAGCGGGACTATTCGGGTCCACCCCGAAAGCGCAAGCAATATGATCTCATCGCGGCTGTGGATCGTCCCTCGCGAGGCAAGAAGTCAACGACGCAGGAGGAGTTCGGGAAGCTCCTGTAGAAGAAATGCCCATGGCATCTAGGTGCCCATCATGCGGCAATTGATTGTTACCACCTCCGGAGGACTTTCAGCAATTCCGGTGGTGGCAAGAAGAACAAGAAGCCCATGGACAAGGAACCTGAAGACGACGACCAAGGGGACCAAGGGCGCAACCCGAAGTTCCAGGATGCTTCGAAGACCGTCAACGTTAGTGTCCGATGCCGAGGATCTTGTACGGAGATGCCAAAACTGCCAATTTTTTGGCAAACAGTCTCACGTTCCAACTCACAGCCTCATCACCATACCGCTATCCTGGCCTTTTGCTTGCTGAAGCCTTGATATGATTGGGCCCTTCACAACGGCGCCAGGCGGTTTCACCCATGTGTTGGTGGCTATCGACAAGTTTACCAAGTGGATCGAGTACAAGCCGATAGCCAACCTCACACCAGATCGAGTTGTTGATTTCATCTTCGGTATCTTGCATCGCTTCGGCTTCCCGAATACCATCATCACGGATTTTGGATCAAACTTCACGGCCAACCAGTTCTGAGAGTTATGTGAAAACGCGTGCATCGAGATTAAATATGTCTCTGTTGCACACCCAAGGGCTAATGGTCAAGTCGAGAGGGTGAACGGCATGATAATTAATGGCCTCAAGAAAAGACTCTATGATGAAAACAGCAAGAAATGAGGCAAGTGGATACACGAATTGCCACATGTCATCTGGGGGCTCCGGACTCAGCCATCCAAAGCCACAGGACAAACACCATTCTTCCTCGTATACGGTTCTGAAGCTATCTTGCTGGCCGACATCATGTGGAAATCCCCAAGGGTTGAAATGTACAATGAAGGCGAGGCGGACGAGGCAAGGCAGTTAGAGCTCGATTCTGTCGAAGAAGCTCGCTGCACCGCTCTTGTTCAGTCAGCTCGATATCTTCAGGGGATCCGGTGATATCACGATCGCAACGTGAGGGAACGATCGTTCAATATAGGTGACGGAGGCTACGACCACGTTCATGTTAAATCGACTTCTTATCATGAGTTGTGACGGAGGCTTCGTCCATGTTCATGCTTTATATGAATCGACTTTCGCCGTGACCTGCGATGGTCGCTTGCGACAATGATCATATTTTTCCGAACAAATTCTATCCGTTCGATTGGTTTATACCTAACTTGTTGGATGAGCTCGCATGAGGAGCTATTTTAACTACATCCAGAGTCGTTGCACTCGGAGTAGTTTCGTTTTCTGCCATTAACATGGCAGTCTCGCGGCGATGCTCGCGTTCATCCCCAACAATTCGATTCGTTCAATTGGTTTATACCTAACTTGTTGGATGAGCTCGCATGAGGAGCTATTTCGACTACATCCAGAGTCGTTGCACTCGGGGTAGTTTCGTTTTCTACCATAAACATGGCAGTCTCGCGGCGATGCTCGCGTTCACTCCCAACAAGTTCGATCCGTTCGATTGGTTCATACCTAACTTGTTGGACGCGCTCATATGAGGAGCAATTTTGACTACGCCCAGAGTCGTTGCACTCAAGGTAGTTTCGTTTTCCTTGCCATAAGCACGACAGTCTCACAACGATGCTCGCATTCTTTCCTAACTGGTTAGACCCGCTCGATCGGGATATGTCTAACTTGTTGGATGGGTTCCTACTCGGAGCCACTACGACTACTTCCAGGGTCGTTGCACCCGGGGTAGTATCTACTATTTCGCCTTCAAATCTGGATGACAATTAGTAAGGCACATACAAGTAGAGACATCAAATAAAAATATATACAAGGAAAATGAGTACTTGTTTTTTATATTCTAATCCTGCAGTACATCTTTCACTATCTGTTCCGCTACAGGTTGGGCTTCTTGAAGGTACTCGTTGAATTGATCTTCAGTGCACTCCGTAGCCACTCCCTGCGCGAACATCTCTAGTTGTGCTTCTGGCCAAAAGGATTTTACAAAGGTGAGCGCGTGGCTGACACACGCGACCGGGGCCTCTGTGAGGAATTTGACGACCTTTTGCGGCGCTCTGAGAAGTCATTCCAGCAAAGGCCGCTCACCTGCTTCACCTTCTTCTGGTGGATCCACCATGTCCACAAGCTTCTTGGTGGCTCCCCTGAGGTCCTCCAACTCCTTTTGCCGCCGCTCCTTCTCCTCGCCCAGCGTCTTGATCTGCTGAAGGCAGTCGGTGAACTGTTCTTCAGTGTTGGCGACTACCTTCTGTAGCCTCTCGACGTCATCCGTACGGCGATACAGCATATTCTTCATATCAGTAAGCAGCTCTTCTTTATATGTTAAGATCTTCCTAAGCTCTGCGGTGAAGGTATTTTCAGAATACAAGATAAATTGTTAAGGGAAAAGTACTCGAGAGAAGAAAGGGGCCTACCTTGGTGCCCTTTCTTCCGCTCTTTGAGTTGCTCCTGGAGCTCAGAGTGGGCCTTCTAGAGGTTGCGGAGGTCGTTCTTGAGGAGCCATGTCTCTCGAGTCCACTCTTGTTTCAGCTTGTCGAGCTCTCTCTGAAGATAGATGTTCTTCATCAGCTCTTCGGATATGCGTTTTTCCTTGGCAGCAAGCTCCTAGTGACCACTCATGACTGCTTTCAACTTCTCAGACTTCTTTTGTGAGTGCGTGATCACGTTCTGCATAAAGGGGGAGATTAGGACAAGCAGCTCGACAACGTATACAGGCAGAAGAGTAATCACGTCTTACCTTGGCAAAATCGTACAACTCCTTGTAGGCCCTCTTGAAGGTTTTTATGTTATTGTCCGTCAGCATTGCGTCATCCACCAGATCTGTGGTGATGATGTTTTGGTACCCGGGTCCGGCCATCAGCAGATCTCCAAGACTCCTTGAGGTCCCTGCGGCTTCTTCAGAAGATGGTTGCTGGGCACCTGCAAGTCAAGATGCATTCAGTACATAATGCCTGGGGTCTAAGCAGCCAGTCGTGGGCGGTCAGACACTTACCTGTGCTATCCGCAGGAGCGGCGTCAGGGGCCTCACTTATTCCTCACCACCAGCTCTGGCTTCGGCTTGTTGGGGCTCGGGGGGTGGCAGGTCGAGTAGCGTCGTGTCTGCCTCGGGGGCTGGCTCTGTGGGCGTGGGCTCCTCTAGGGCTGATGGCTTGGGGGCTGGGGTAGCTGCGACCGGTTTGGGCTTGTGCTTCACGCGCTTGCAGACCTAATGAAGCAGAGTCAGTTATATCATTACAAGTCGAAAAGAGCAGAATGTTCTTTATGCAACAAGATGTACACTTACAGCGAAGAACTCTTCATGACAGCCTTCTTCACCCTCATGGCCCGTGGTGTCCCAACCATGGTACTTGTTCCTGGCGGCGGGGTGACACCAGCTGGTAGCGCGGTGCCCGCCACGGCAATGGTAACCGATCCTGTCGCCGAAGCTGCTGGATCCGTTCCCATCTCTTGGCGCCCGGGCTCGGGTGGAGAAGCGGGTGGACTGCAAACGGAAAACGTCAGCGTGCAACAATATTGATGTATGACAACAAGGTAGCATATTCATACCTGGAGGACTCGACTTCTTGCGCTTTTCGTTTGCACACAACTCGGCGACCCTGCGGGACCGAAAGCAAAGTATCGGTCAACTCCACGGATGGTCCGGGGGAGTTGCTTCTTCTTGCCTCCCCCTTGGCTTCCCTTTCCGCCAGGGGGCTTCCGCCTTCAGTGGACTCGCTGCCGGGCAGAGCCTCGGCTACTCGAGCCCTCTTCGCTTCGACTGCGGCGCTGGGGAAAAGGTGGTCCGGCCGAGGGATGTCGGGTTGTGGAGGGTAGCTGCAGTACAACTCTGTGTGCCCCTATAGAAGGTTTTCAGCTAGCAGTGGCAGAACAAAATTGATTTTCAACATAAAGTAGTCGAACACTTACCGGCTTCGGAGGATTTTGTGCGCAAACAACTGCGGGACGTAGGGAACTGCATCCACATCCAGTAGCACTCGCCTGACCCGGGTGAGGGCAGCTTCGTCCGTCAGCTCCTCTGCGCACATGCGAGATGGATCTTCAGCGCCCTTGTACTCGAATCCAAGTATATGGCGTTGCTGGATTGGCTGGACTCGACGCTTGAAGAAGAAAAACATTACGGATGCGCCGGTCACTTCCATCTCCTTATGAGCTGCTATGGTGTCTAGCACCTCATCGACTTGATCCATGTCCCCCCAGGCAAGTTCGATATTCCACTCCGGCCTTACAACAGGCGGTCTATTTGATTTTTCTGAGAGTTGGGGGGCATGATTTTCGATATAAAACTAATGATTTTTCCACCCGAGAATATTCGAGGGGAATTTATACGAAAGGTACTTATCGCCGGCTTGTTGTCTAAGTTGGATGCCGGCGCCTCCTACAACAGATGGATTCTTGGAGGTGGGTTGTGGTTTTACTCGGAATAGGAAGCGGAAAAGATCCTAATGGAGTTCGATTCCGAGGAAGGCTTCACAGAAATGGATAATGATTGCGATATGGCAAATGTTCGGGTTGAGATGATGGAGCTCAAGCCCGTAGTAGTAAAGAAGACCACGGAAAAAGGAACAAGAGGGGAGGGCCAGACCCCGTTCGGCAAAATGGTAAAATATGATGATTTCATCTACATTTTCCATAGGCAAAAGTTCGCGAAATGAGGGGCGCCAGTTGACAAGATTCTTGTCTTGAAGCAATCCCTCGGAAACAAGCTTATTGAGGTCGTTAAGGGAGCACTTACTATGTGTCCACTCTCCAGACGGCGGCTGCACCTCTTCCTTCTTCCCATCCTTCTCAGATTTTTTGGGCGCCATTTCCAAGTTCGCTCGCCACGAGTTGCTCGGGGGCTGCGGGGAAAGGCGCGGGGAGATTTAGGTGGATTGGGGTTCTCCAAGAGGGAGAAGGCGGAGTGCGGCTCTATTTGGGGGATTTTGGAAGTTCTTGGTGGATTGCAGATTGAAAGCACAGTTTTTACTCGGTGTTACCGCGGGGTTAAATAACCAGCAGTTGGGTACAGTTTTACTGCTTTGAAGTTGAAGAGTCGTTTCAGGGAATATTCAGAAGTTGAGAGGTTATTTGGTGAATTGTTTAGATAAAGTATTCGATTAATCATTTTTTCAGGGTTAACTGTCCCGAAAAAAGGGGTTTTTCGAATTCCAAATCTAACTTCCATCATTTGTACCATCACACCAGTTATTTACCATGTGGATATTTTTACACTGCATGCCACGACTTTTGGATCTTTATTTCCAAACATGAGAGATTTGGATTCAAGGCTCTGGGGCTGCGGGATACGTGGCATCGACTACTTATTTTTTCGAATTTATTTGAAAAAGTAAGTAAGAAAGATTCAAGACTAATGCGACTCTCAGCTTGATTCTCTGATTTAACCTAAGGCTCGGGAGCTATTCCGTATAGAGTGCGATTTTTTAATCGCACACCATTCCAAAGAAATAATTCGGGGCATGAGCACCTCGTAGCTTCGATGCAACCAAGTAAGTATTCGAAGAAGAACCTCAAGACAGAGCTTCAGAAGAAGCCGAGGACTACTTCAAAAGTACTCGATAAGCCTGCAGTACTCAGCTACGAAGAGCTCGGAGCCTTGTCAGATCCGGAGCCACCGGGCTATGTACATAACGTAGTTTAAACAGGATTAAGAGATAAAGGCTGTCTTATCTATTATTTATATTATTTTCTACTCGTTTGAGTAGGAGATAAAGCTAGTCGGTACAGGAGGAAACTACCCGAGTTATACCCGGGTACGATTCCTTGGCTGGTATTGATTAGATCCATGTAATCCTGACCTTCCGGATATATAAGGGGGGCAGGGATCCCCTCAAAAATATCTTATTCTACACCCAAGGCAATACAAACCACCACACAGGACGTAGGGTATTACACACCTCGCGGTCCGAACCTGTCTAAATCTTGTGTTCCTTGCACCTCCGCGCCTCCTCATCTAAACTTACCGCCTTGGATATATCCCTCGGTGGGCAGCCGGTAAAACACCGACAACACTTGAACTTTTGCTAAAGTTTTTAAGCCTATTTCATTAGTATTTTTATTTGGATACATTAGTACTAAAGATTAGCATTTTGGACATTAGCATTGGGTTCCAAACACCCTGCAAGCTGGAATACCGCCGACAGAAGATAGGAATGCTGATTCGACGAGCGGTGTGAACGCGTGAAACGCATGCTTCTTATTAAACTATTTCCCGGCTCTCGGTTGGTGGTTGGTCGTACTCGTAATACTATTAGAGAAGAACATGCCCTCATCCTTCGGTGCCGCCTTCTACACAGCTACATGGCCAACCATACAAAATGAGATCGCTAACCTTATGCAGAGCTTCTACGACCAGATTATCCAGGCCAGCTTGAAAGGATTAACAGAGCTTATATTGCACTGCCACCAAAGAAACCGAGCGTACTCAAACCCGACGCATACAGACCCATCGCCCTACAAAATTTCAGTGTCAAGCTCTTAGCCAAGATGCTGACCTCCAGGCTGCAGATTGAGATACCGAAGCTGGTTGCTCTTGATACCGAAGGGGTTTTCCTGAACAATGGAGGTCATGGGTTCTAATGCTACTGCAGACATCCATGTCTGCTGTGCCAGTAAATGGAGAACCTGGGCATTGGATCTCTTTGCAAGCGGGGCCTTCGCCAAGGCGAACCACTCTCACCATATCTGTTCCTTCTAGTGGTGGATGTGCTGTAGGCTCTCATAACTCATGCAGGGACTGTCACTCATCCATTGGTTCCTGGCAAGCCGTGCCCCATTTTGCAATATGCTGACCAAATCATAAGAGCCAATGCAGCTGAAGTCACACATCTCAAACGGCTACTGGATCAGTTCTCAGAGGCTACAGGTCTGCACATCAACTACACCAAAAGTACAATGGTGCCCATGCATGTCCCTGAAGACGAACTATCTACTGAGCTGCGCAATATTTTAGGAGAATTTTTTATTTTAATCCTTCTTAATCTAATATTTTAATAATAACCTATGCGGAGATTAAAAAGGATTAAAATAAAAAAAATCATTTTGGGATGCAAGCAGGAAGGCTTTTCTCAAGTGTACCTTGGCCTCCTCCCTCTCAAATGCACTCAGTCCCACTATTGCGAAAGTTGATAAGTGACTCTGGCTGGCGAAGTCAATTCTTGAACCCCAGAGAATCGAACGTAGTATTTTGGTGAATTCAGTCCTGGATGGATCAACGACGCGTTTGATGTCTGCTCTACTCTTCCCACAAGGAGCTTTTGATGTCCTGGACAAGAAACGACGAGCATTCATTTGTTCCGGCTCTGAAAAAACAACTGGAGCAGCACAATGCCTCATTGCATGGCCAAGAGCTTGCAAGAACCAGTGGAAGTGCCGTCGTGTATTTATAGAGATCGATTTTACTTTGCCCAAATTAAGCTGGAAGACTGCAGACTGAAGATAGGAGTGCTGATTCGAGTGAAAGCGTGAAACACATGCTTCTTACTAAATACATTTCCGGCTTTCGGTCACTACGTGAAAATATGTATATTGGTAACGTGCATAGATGACCTTTGGTCACGGACAAAGCGCCGTTACCGATCTAACGTTACAAATGAGCGAACAAAGGTAACGGGCAATTGCCCGTTACTGATAACACGTATTTGTAACGGGCATCTAACAAAAACCGTTACCATATGTAGTTACCGATCACCTTAAATGGCTGTTTCTCTAGGCCCACAGCGACCTTTGGTAACGGGCACAGACACGCAGCCGTTACAGAAACCAAAGAAACATAACGGTCTTTTGCATGCTGCCCGTTACAAATACATTTCTCCACGTCTGTTTCTGGGCCCACTGGTCAAAGGTTGTAACGGCCTTTAAGTAATGCCCGTTACCTTAAAGAAGTATCTGTAACGGTCCGTAAAGTAAGCCCGTTACAAATGTTACACGTAACGGGCGCTGAATCGAGGCCCGTTAACTTTGGACCATATCTGTAACGGTTCTTTCACTATGTATCATTCTTTAGTTAACGCCCGTTACTCTCTGATCTCACTATGTATCGTGCTTTAGTTAACGCCCGTTACTCTCTTATCAGTTGTTGTAACGTGCTTTAGTTAACGCCCGTTACCTATACGTAGACCACCCCTACAGTAACCAGGCTTTTTTCTAGCTGCATCCTGGTACCAGCCAGGATTTGGCAGCCACCAGATCATTGGCTGCATTCTGGAACCAGCTAGGATTTGGCAGCCACCAGCAAGTAGACATCACAAACACATTCTCATCGCATATATACACAAGCAAGTAGATATCACGTATATACACAAGATCACATCAAGTTCCTCATCAGACATGCAACAAGTTTCAAGCCCTGAATGCAACAAGTTTCAAGTTTCTAGCTACAATGAACTCATGGTGCATCATAAATAGAAGTCGCTATAGAAGTTGCCCTTTGGGTCGAGGGTCTCCTTAAGAATGAACTCGCATAGCATCTCCCGGACCGGCTTTAGATCTTCTGTAGAAACTGTTAGGGCAGCTTTGAAATCCTACGAAATACAATCATTATGAGAATACAAGTACAACTCAGTTTCTAAAATCAAATGGAGAATATGAGCAGAGACAAGGCTGAGCAGTATATACTTACAACAGCCTTTTTCATTATAGATATGTCACCGACTAGTTTTAGCATATTGAATGCCACATAGAATCCACACAAAAAGGTCCCCGATGGCTGTTGAGCGCACTGCAAGAAGGTACCAAAATGACAAGTTAATGCAGTAACCAAATAGGTACGAAGGGACTATAAAAAAACCTCAGTCTTACATTAACATCTATCCTGTGCGTGAGTTTAGGTTTGGTTCTTGGCTTTTTCTTATTTGCTTTCATCATTTCTTCCATGCGCGCATCAAAGGCCCTGCATGATCAGCAATACCAATTAGAAACACTAAGAGATTGATTTTTTGTGAATAAAACCTACAAGATACTGACCAGTTCACAATATGTTGGACGTCCGTGAACTTTCGACCAGGAAATAGTTTAGCAGAATCTAAATATCAAACCTCTTTGTACTTCATAGAGATGATCACTGTTACCCAGTGGCCACCGGTGTTGTAGGCACCCACCACATAGTCGTTCTTCATAGCATTTTTAATTGCTTGTGTTACAGTGCTAGGCTGGTGAGAAATCACTGTGGCGGTGAAAACCTATGGGTCCAAAAACCCAACACTGCACTGCATCTCTGCTGCATTCTGCATCATTTTCCTACAAATAATCCAATTGTTAGCATGCATGAACTTTGTGGTCAAAATTAAAGAAATATATTTTTTAGTTTGAAGGGACTTACAATGTTCACAACCTCAAGAGGCTAACATCCAGGGCATCCAGGGTTATAAGGTCATACACGTCATTGAATGCAACGTTTAACATTAAATCACCATCACCTTGAAAGTAGGCTTGAGCCACCTTTGCTGGAAAGCCAAGTTTATCCTTACTGTGTTCCATGACATAAGCATGCAACCTGGCATAATTTGGTCCAGCAGCCTCTAAATCCGCTTCTGACAACATAGGCACACCAGGCTTGTATTTTAGATTCTGTTTTGTCCAAATAGCGTTAACAAGCTCATCTTTAGGCAGAGATTTCCTAGCCTGCTTCTCCTCCTGCGGTGACTGCTGCTCAGGCGGAAATTGGCTGCACTCTCCCTCCTTCTGTTGTAGAGGCTCCGGTTGTGGCTGCTGCTTAGGTGGAGATTGCCTAGGCTCCTCCTGTCGTCGAGGCTCCTGTTGTGATTCCTGCTTCTCCTGCTGCTGCTGCTGCGTAGTTTTGCTGATCAGCTGCTGCTGCTGCTGCTGCTGCTGAGCCTTCTCTTGCGGATGCTGAGTTGCAGTACCTGCATTTGATGCTGTACCCCTTCTACTTGATGCGGTTACAGAGTTGAGCTGTCTCGTCCTGGGTGGTACAAGGATCCTGTACTTTGACCATTGGATCCTTGTACCGAGAGCCTCACCTAAGGTTGTTATCTCATCCCTCCTACTGGCACAAGTAGACGGAAGTGACTCGTATTGGACCACACATAAGTAGGTTGCACCACTGCATACCCTTCCTGCACCGGTACATAATGGCAAGTCTCTTGATATGATAGACAGTGGCTACTGCGAGCTCCAAGTTATGCCCGGTGCCATCCAAAAGGCTGCACTTGGTTGGCTCTGTCAGCGCATCTATTGTGTCCAACATAGATGATCGACTATCACTATGTTGTACATTCGCTTCGTTCTCGTTGAATGGCCCATGCTCTTCCCCGCTGCCATGCACATCTTCTTCCTCACTGACACTCGCATCTTCTTGCTCGCTGCTACCGATGTGTGTTGGTTGGGTAGGACACAGAGCATCCGGTATAACCTCGCCTGCTTGTCTTAGCATGTTGATAACTCTGATGGCTGTTTCACCAACTATCTTTTCCTTCTCCGCATCAGACCTCTCCTTCATCTTCTTACTCTTCTTCCTGTACATTCCAGCAAACTCTTCACCAAACCCTTCACCCTAGCCAACTGAACTAGACACGCCTCGGACCTGACCTCGATGCTCTGGATTCTCAAGTGCTGCGGTGAGGATATCATTCTCCCTAACCCCAGTGAAAGAACCATCTCTAGCCTTAGATGCAAGGTCTTTCACCTTATTTACTAGCCCCACCACCGCAGGGTTACTGAATGTTATGTCCCCGCTTCCTTCACTGGTGCCTTCACTAGTGGTCTTCCTCTTCGCCGCCCTTGCCCGCAGATATGGCCTCGAATGTCCAGGAAATTGGTCCCAAGGATTCTCTTTTCCTTCTCTAGCTAGGTTTGCATCCTCCTCCTCCCACTCTTTCCTTTTACCATGATAACCTTTTCTTCCCATCTTGTGCGGCTTATTATGCAATGCTCTCTTATCTTTCATCTCCTTGCTCACTCGCTGAAAAAAAGGAGAATTGGTTTCCTGCACAAACACCTCCCAGTCTTCTAGCTTCAAAAAGCCATGCTTCTCAAAGGGAGACTCCTCTTGCCTCACATAAGTTTTTCTTAAATGGGCCTTGAACCGCCGTTGCAAGGTTGCAATATCTGATATAGCTGCCTTAATTGCCTTGTTGTGAACAGTTTATTCCAGATTGGCTGGGTACTCTAGCTTTTCCAGTAAAGCTTTTAATAGCTGTTTCTTCTCAATTGGTGAGAGATCCTCAAGCTTCCTGCTCATTGACACTCTCTCCCAAGCAATGAGGCCACAGACCAATACAAATCTTTCCCTTGCAGCATCTGGGGTAGGCCAAAAAATTTTATCAAGTCCAGTTGCAGTCAACTTGTCTTCAGGCCATTTGGTTTGTGTCCTTGACCCGTGGGATCGAGTACTACTCGCAGCAGTCTGCGCTGAGTGAGCCTGTGAAGACCGTTCACCGTCGTTGCGCTGTGATGATGCACTACTGTCACTACAGGAGTTTGTTGTTGTGGGAGACTGCAAAGATGATATGTCAGGTTGTCAGTAGAGCAACATAAGCAAGACTAAAAATGTAAACAAAATAGCTAATATTAGACTAGAAATTAGTACAAGTCCTAAATAAAATCAGCATAGGCATACAGGTCATATTTTACATACATAGAGGTTGGGGATAGGTGCTAACCATTTTGATAGGGTGAAGCAATGCTTATATATATCAAAGCAGAAACTAAGTTCCTTCAACTGCTTCCTTGTCAAACTTCAAAAGCAATGAATTGTGGGTTCCATGTGTACATGCAACAAGAGGATAAAGCAATCAGTTAGTATGATTATCACAGAAAAAACAATGTACACTCTAAATAAACTACAAACAATTCCATAGCCTGATGATTGAGTGAACCATGTAGTGCTATCACGCTGGGGATTACAGGGCACAAGCGATACGAAAGAAAATCGCCCATTTCCAAACCACTCAGGTGGATTTTGGTTGGCTATGTTTACATGGTTCCGATCATTAGGCCATGGTACCATCGATAGCTTGCATACACACATCATGGCACCAACAATAACAATATATATGACAACACAGCATAGGAAAGTCTAGTAATCACTAAATTATAAACCACTGCGATACATTTCACACTGACTGAATGTTGCCATCAAAATTCATCCATCAAATCCACAGTCCATCAAATAAAAATAAACTATTAAAGCATGCTGAACTAATGCAGGCAATTCCAGAAGAATAATTCTATGTGCATTGACCCTAAACAACAGCAAAGTAGCATATCTCCCTAATCCACCTTGACAGGAAGAGCAGATTGCATGGCCGAGCAGAGAGAGGGTGTTGGGGGTTCAAGCAGCAGTAACCTCTGTCGCGAATGGTGGTTGGGAGGGGCTGGATCCACGTCGCCTCGTTGCCTGAGGTGGCCGGCTCGTCGTCGTGGTCGGAGATGCGGTGGGGCAGGAGAAGAGCGGCGAAGGCGAGCAAGAAGAGTGGCGGCGGCGGGCTAGGGCAGGAGAAGAGCGGCGAAGGCTGGCGGCGTAGGCGAGCGAGGAGAGTGGCGGCGGCGGGCTAGGACAGGAGAATGACGGTGAAGGCGAGCGAGGAGAGTGGCGGCGAAGGCGAGCGAGGAGAGTGGCAGCGGCGGGCTAGGGCAGGAGAATGGCGGCGAAAGTGAGCGAGGAGAGTGGCGGCGGGCTAGGGCAGGAGAATGGTGGCGAAGGCGACCGAGGAGAGTGGCGGCGAAGGCGAGCGAGGAGAGTGGCGGCGGTGGGCTAGGGCAGGAGAAGAGCGGCGAAGGGATTAGCCGAATATGTATGTCCCCTGATGACCACTTTGTAACGGGCTTTGAGGGGACACCCGTTACTGATGTCATGACCATTAGTAACGGGCGTTGTCGTAAAGCCCGTTACTGATGACCATTAGTAACGGGCGTTGTGATAACGCCCGTTACTGATGTCAGATACAGAATTCAGCAGACTGCAGCACACTTACTGAACCGAAGCAGAATATATAGAGAATATATATAGTATCTAAGGCAGAATATATATGGTATATCAGGCAGAATATATAGACAGCATATATTACAAAAGGATTCAAATTCCACCAATACACATCCTATATTACAAAAAGGATTCAAATTCCACCAATACACATCCTATTTTACAAAAAGGATTGAATTTACACCAATAGACATCCTACATTACAAAAAGGATTCAGCAAACATCAATCTTGCTTTTTCTTTGATTTCATTCTGTATATGGATTTTGTTGCCAAGAGTTGGGGCATGTATGAAGTGTCAAATGATGGAATTTCGACAAACTCATTGTATTCCTCCTCCTCAACAATATTGGCAATCCCAACAATCCTTTTTTCCTAGGCATAACCACACACCAGTTCTTCCTTGCAAGGTCAGGTACATAGAACACTTGCTCAACATCCTTGGCAAAAACAAACGGTTCGTCTTTGTAACCAAAGACCCGTAGATCAACACTAACAAACCCATATTTATCCTTGCTCACACCTCTCTTCCCATTGACCCATCTACGCCGAAACAAGGCTACCTTGAAACCTACATAATCAAGCTCCCATATCTCCTCTATTTGACCATAATATGTGGCTACCTGCATGTCATTGTCGACGGCCCGTACACGCATACCACTGTTTTGATAGACGCTCTTGGCATCCTGGGCCATGGTGTAGAACGTGTATCCATTGATATCCATTGCTTGGTATGTTGTAACAGTGAATAATAGCCCCACTGCTAGTTTCGTTATCAGATTGTCGGTTACAGCTGCGCTGCATCTCTGGACATAATCTCGGAGCCACCAGCTGAAGCATTGCATGTGCTTCTTTGCAACCCAAGCCTTACTACGGGCAGGGTTTTCTTCACGTAGTTGTTGGTTGTGCTTGTTGGCAAATGGTGTAACCAGGTCAATATGTTGTATCACGGTGAAATAAGCCTTGTTGAAGGCATCTGGATCCGGAGTGATTAACTTTTTCCCTATGGTCCCAACACCTGCAAGCCTACCTTCATGCCGTGAATGAGGCACACCAATGGGGTTTTGGGGGTCCATATAACCCATGGCCCACTCCACTGCTTCGATGGTCCCATAGCCACGAACCATGGCTCCCTCCGGAAATAACCGATTATGTACCAATGATTTGAGGAATCCAAAGTACCTCTCATATGGAAATATCTGAAGAAGGTAAGATGGGCCAAGGAACCAGATCTCCCTCGCGAGGTGTGCTGTTAGATGGATCATGAGATCAAAGATTGTTGGTGGGAAGGTAGCTTCAAGCATGCATAGGGTCTCGAAATGCCTCCTCTCTAACTTCAATAGTTCTTCCTCATCAATCACCTTCTGTTCTATTGCATTGAAGAACAAACACAAACTCATGACCATGTCGCAAACCTGTACTGTCTTGATACCTCTAAGTGCAACAGGAAGAAGAGCTGTCATCAACACATGGCAATCAAGAGATTTCATCAAGTTGAAATTCATTTTCATGTCCTTCACCGACACTAGCCTCTTGAAGTTCGATGAGTAGCCTTAAGGTACTTTCAAACCATGCAAAAACTCACAGAATTCTTTTCTCTCTGTCTTTGACAAGGTGGTTGCAGCGACGGGAAGGTCCGTCCTCATGTCTGTTTCCTCTGCATAGAGCTCCGGCCTAATGCTCATATCTTTAAGATCCTCCCTTGCATTTTTATGATCTTTTCATTTGAAGTTATGTTGCAGCAATATTCCACAAACGCTTTCACAAACATTCTTCTTGATGTGCATGTTGTCAATCGAATGACGCATATCCAATAGCTCCCAATACTCTAGCTCCCATAGAATTGATTTCTTGTTCCAAATTCCTTTCCCATCTTCTTCTTCTTCACCATCTCGTTTCTTTCTTTTGCCAAGGATTTTTTCAGTCATTTTGGGTAACTCCTCGATATTTTTGATGTCCTTGACTTGCAAGAGGACCAGATCTCCAGTCACATGCAGAGGCGCCGCTCGATTCTCCTTTTCCCCATTAAACTGACAATCCATGTCCCGGTAGGGATGTTTCTTGCTGAGGAAACGACGGTGCCCCATAAATGCGAATTTCTTTGAATTTCTTAGCCACAATGAGCAAGTTTCTTACAAGCAGTGTGGGCAAGCTGCACCTTTCCTTTTACTCTGGCCGAGAGGTTGCGATGAGCCGGGTTGTCGTTGATGGTGGTGAACAACATGGCGTGCAATGTGAACTCCTCACGCCCGAACTCATCCCAAACCTCCTTCACACCAGGCTTCCAAAGTGTCTTCAAGTCATCAACTAGTGGCCTCAAGTAGACATCAATACGGTCACCAGGTTGCTTTGGCCCAGAGACCAATATTGTCAGCATCATGTATTTCTACTTCTTGCATAGCCAAGGTGGAAGGTTGCACATTGACAGCACGACAGGCCAGGTGCTATGTGTTGAACTCTGGTTACCGAATGGGTTAACGCCATCTGTGCTCATAGCGAACCGAACGTTTCTGCAATCATCAGCAAACCACTTAAAGTGGGAATCAATGTTACTCCATTGTGCTGCATCTGCGGGGTGCCTAAGATTGTCATTTTCCTTCTTTCGGCCTTCCTTATGCCAACGCAAGAGTTGGGCCTCCTTTCTTGTGGCAAACCATCTATTCAACCGGGGAATGACGGGAAAATACCATGCCACCCTCACAGGACCCCCTCTGTTAACCTTCTTCTTGCCTCTGATCTCCACGGGCACGTTCCCGTCATCAGCATTATCATCTCCACCATCTTTTTTCCTCTTGTACCGATCACACCCACACTTGGGGCACTTATCAAGGTCTGCATAATCTCCACGGAACAATACACAATTGTTCTTGCATGGATGAATTTTTTCAACCTCTATTCCCAGAGGACAGATTATCTTCTTTGCCTCATAGACATACTCGGCTACTTGGTTTCCCTCAGGTAGCATGTCTCTAAGCAGATCCAATAGTTGTTTGAAACTTTTGTTGCTCCAACCATGATCTGCCTTAAGCTGCAGAAGTTTTAGATCACCAGAAAGGCGAGAGTACTTCTGGCAACCAGGATAGAGAGGTTTCTTTGAATCTTCAATGAACTGCTTCAGCCTCGCTAATTCAGAAGTTGTGTACACTCCTTGAAACTCAACATCCCACACCATTTGATCAACATTGTGCACACGTTGCAACACCTCACCATCATCGAAGCCTGTAACTTCTTAATCAGTCATATCATCAAGCCTCATCACAAAGGGTGGGAATGGTTCATTTTCCTCAAAAACTCCACCTTCATCAAGGGCTTCATCATGGCATCGCGCTGCCCCTTCATTAAGGCCGTGAGCATGGTGTCGCGCTTCACCTTCATTTAGGCATCCTGCTTCAACTTCATTAAGGCCTTCCTCACCATGTTTGTTTCAACACGTGTAATTTTTTGTGAAACCACGTGTGATCAAATGATGAAAAATATTGTCCCGTTGTCCGAACTTCTTCTGGTTGAGACAATCTATACAGGGGCAATACATTGCCTGAACACCACGGTTTCTCATATCCGCCTCTGCTTGACCTAGAAAACCATTGACCCCGGTTATGAAATTGTCCCAATCTCAGGGCTGTCTGTACATCCAAGCCCGATCAGCAGCCGCCATCTACAAGTTCAATGAACAAGGGCAATTTCCATACATCAAATGAGCATAATTCATCACCAAAATCGATGAGTAAGAGGATTAGGACAGCAAAGTTCAATAAAAGGGGGCAATTTCCACCTTGACGAGGACTGTCTACGAGGCGAGCGCGCCCGAGGAGGAGGCGGCGTCGCGGCCGCGGCCGCGGCGACGGAGTGGAAGAAGGGCTGCTGCTTTGGAGGACGGCGACGGCGCGGAGGACACCGCGGTCGATGTCCGCCGGCACCTTCGATGACGCCAGCGCGGAGGCAGCAGCAGCAGGACACGTCGAGCAGCAGCGCCGCCGCGCTCCAGCTTGACGGCGGTGGAGGAGAGCGCGGCCAAGGAGGCGCCGGTCGCGGCGACGGCGCGGGAGGACGCCCACAGGCTGCTGCGCCAGTGACTTCGGTAATGGGCATCAACGGACACAAGTAACACCGCTCTATCGGTAACGGGCATCAAATGATCATCGGTAACGTGCGTTACTACAAGCGACAGTTAGGTACGATCACTGCCCTATCTGTAACGGTCCTTAAACGACCGTTACCGGTACGACAGTGATCGGTAACGGACATTAAGAGACCGTTACCGATAGTACAATTTTCGTAACGGACGCACTTTAATGACCGTTACAACATTTTAATGTAACGGGCCTTTAACACGCCCGTTACCAGAAGTCCTCATCGGTAACGGGCGTTGTGGTGGCCAGTTCAGGGTCAAGCCTGCCGCGCTTATGGATAGCGGGCGCCAAACAACAACCATTACAGATGTTGCGACTTGTAACGGGCCACAAGGGTCCGTTACAAATGTTGCGTGACCGATTTGAGGGTTTCACGTGGTGGGTGGTGGATGGTCGTAATCATGGTTTACACTATAAGAAAATTCCCTGGACGACATTGAAGGGATGGCGTAAATTTTGGTGGCATTGGAATGATGAGTTAATTTTCTCTTACAATAATATCGATAATGTAGAGGCTAGATCTGAACAGACGAGAGATAAGATAAAATAAGAGAGAGCAAGCAGAATGAACAAGTGAGCAAATGGTCAAAAGTTCTCTCACCCAAACCCTAAGACTCCAATATAGGGAGGACAAATGGTTGTTTATGCTTATTCCATTGGTGGGGTTAAATATTACAAATAGGTTCCTAAACTTTTTTAAAAAATCCTTCTAGATTGTAAATGAGTCCTTATACCTCCTAATCTGGCCTCTTTTATACACATGAAGATTCCTAGCCTTTGACTATCAGAGGCATATTCCCACCGGGGAACCAATAGCTTGTATTTTTTTTTCTTATGTATAGTAGAAAGGGCCAACTAGTGTTGCAGGTCTTGCACCTTCGTGGGAACATATTTAAAGTTATCTGAGCTTCGCTTGGGGTCAGCACACCGCCACCTACCCTGGCACGGGATGTTGTTCTTTTTCGCCCTTTTTAATTGATCGAAGGTGGCCTACCATTAGTCTTAGTTTTGGACTTTCGTTACTAGTGACCATCGATCTGCTCTTTTCAGCTTCTGTGACATCTTGTTTCAGCATAGCGCCGCATCATAGCACGGTAGCTTTGATTCAAGGACGCACGAAAGCAGCACCAGCTCTGCACGTACGGGCGCGGTAGCTTTACAGCACGAACGCGGCAGCAGTTCCGCGAGCTTCGTTCCTGAAGGGAGTGGAGTGCTTCCTTGGCGCTTGGCAGCTTCGCATGGATGCATGCAGAGGTGACGCCAGCGGTCTGAGTTGCCAAAAACTGCTGGATCAGAATCCACGGTTGAAGGTGAAGCTGTCAGCTTTTTTCTTTGCTTTAAGATTTTATTTGGCTACAGAGGGCCAAATTTTAACCCGTTACATCAAACGATAATTTTATTTAAAAATATCGAACAATAATTTTTCTATTTAGAAGTATTAAATAGAATCTATTTATAAATTTTTTTATAGATAGATGCTAATTCGCGAGACTAATTTAATAATTCTAATTAATTCATAATTTGCAACAGTAACCATCCGCTAACTATGAATTAATATACCTTAAATTCGTCTTCGTGTTGTGAATTAGCTTAAGGGTTCTGCAACTAATTTTATAATTAAACTTTATTTAATATTTTTAAATAATAAAATTCTTTTTATGTGACAGGTCTACTGCACCAAACATCCTAGAATACACCAAACATCCTAGTATGATAGGTGAGCTTTGATCAGACTTGACTGGTTTGTGTTGACAAGAAATGAGCAACAGTCACCATTATGTAGCTCTACTGCTCTAGCAACTGAAGATAGGAGTGAATGCGGATTCGAGTGAAAGCGTGTGAGACACGCTTCTTATTAAACATATTTAAATGAACATGCGCACGGCAAGCTCAGTTTTGTTTATTATATGCAGGAGATCTTCGAAATCTAACCTACGACGACCACAAGGAAGGATCGAAGCAACAAACCAAGGCCCAAGGCGTCTAATCTTGATTGTTACATTTGATTAAGACATTGTCTCTCTCTATATATGATTATCTAAATTCTCCAGGCGGAATGTACCCGTATAATTCTAATTTAAGATGAGTTTGGAAAAAAGTAAAAAGATTGTCAGATTAAGAGACGTAAGAGTAAGAATACGAGGAAAGTCAAAGATTGTAAGATATTTTATCTATGGTGGATGGATACGTGTTGTTTGATAGCATTTTGGATGTTCATTTTTTTTATCATGCTATGCTCCAGTACCGAAGAACCTGACTCCAAGGGAGAGATAAATGAAATATCAACGTCACTAGTATAAAATACAGTGTAGGCATGTATCTGCGCACGGCAAGTCCCGTGCCAAGGGTGCGTTCGTTTTCTGGGACCAAAAGTTTAGAGGGTCACATCAAAAAGAATCTTGTCATTTAGAAGTATTAAATAAAGTCTAATTATAAAACTAATTGCAGAATCCTAGTGCTAATTCGCGAGACGAATCTAATAAGATATATTAGTCCATAATTAGCGGATGATTACTGTAGCATCACTGTGGCAAATTATGGATTAATTAGGCTCATTAAATTTGTCTCGCGAATTAGCACCCAACTGTGAAAAAGTTTTATAAATAGATTTTATTTAATATTTTTAAATATCAAGATTCTCTTTTGATACGATGGGTCTAAAATTTAGAGGGTAGAAAACGAAACAGGTCCCACGATGAAAAACACATTCTTCCAAACGGTACTGACCAGATCGAAAAAATGTTTTTAAATGACAGGAGTAGCGAGCCAGCGAGTACTGAGCGCGTGGCGAGAGCCTGCGCGCTGCGGGCTGCGGCGGCGTCCATCCCTCCTGGTCGAGTACACGTCGAAGCTGCTGTGAGATGACTCGCGACGTGCCGTGCCGTCCACCGGTCAACATCCGCGTCGACGACGTTGTCGACTTGTCGTGGCACTGGCACAAGCCGCCACTGCTGCGACTGTGCTCCTATCTCTGTCAGAAGACAGAGAAGAATGCAGTTGTACACTTGTACAGTACCCTCGCCGCGCAGAGGGGCAGGCTATACGTCAGCGGCGACGAGCCGAGCAACGGAACCAGAGTAGGAAAAGAAGATTTCCTCCTGACCCTGATCGGTCGCGGTGATCACTGGGCGTCGACCATGGCCTCGTGCCCTAGCGCCTGATCGCGGAAGCGGGAGGAAGAAACGGCCGGCGACTCATTTTGCCGGCGAACTCCAGCCGGCGGGGCACCGGCAAGGGGCGGCGGCGGCGCCCTAGATGCAAGATTCAGCAAGGAACAGGAAGCGGAAGCGCACTGGGAAGAAAGGTCGAAGGGCCGCGGGGGCACGTCAGCCTTTCTTTTTTCACGAAACGTTTTTAACAAGAGGATAATTATTCATAACTTTATGAGGAGGTATAAAAATAGAGTTTTTAGAACACCCTTAAGCCTACAAAATTATTTAACTTATGGAGCTAGCTCCTGGATCCATATTTTTTCCAAAACAGGAGTTCGCGAAGCTGGATGTGTTTGGCACGAAGATTCAGGAGCTGAGCTGGAATTCGTAAAGCTGAGCAGTCCCAAATCCCATATGCCTTCATATATCCATAGCAAGCTCCATTTTTTTTTGCCACATAACCCTAGAGGAAAACTGGGGCAGCAACACAGTAGGAGCAACATTATGCATATATGAGAGACATCTCTCCACGTCAGCAAAACTTTGCATGTCAGCTGATGTTTCTTCTAAGCCCAGGCAACACGCTACTGTTTGGAAAGGAACTCTTGGATCCAAATCCTTGGGATTTACTGGCATAAACTTGAACCAAATCCTAAACATTCCTACAATAATCCTTCTCTTCTAAGCAAGCGCCTAAGATTTTTCTTTTTTCGCCTTTTTTTGTGAGGGCAGCAGGTCACTAAGATTAAGCACGTGTACATGAACCTCTTCCCCGCTATCCCTCCCCCCCCCCCCCCCCCCCCCCCCCCCCCCCCCCCCCCCTCCTTCTCACTCAGCAGCTGCTTCAGCTTCAGCAGCAGATATCTTTGAGTCCAAGTGAGCTATAAACTGCTGGCTCACATGCTTGGCCACTGATATCATATCGAAGATGACGCTTGGGTCCAGCCCTGCACCACCCCTCTTTGTTAGCCCGCATACTTGGCCATTCCTATTGACTGATACCGACACTGCAGAACTCATCTGGGACTCTTCCTCTGAGGTAGCGTCAACAATGTAGTGCCGACCCACCTGCCATAAGAAACCAAGGGCACAGATTCATACGTAAAACATAGGTAATGCAGGAAAAAACAAAAGGCAATTGTTGCTTGTGGTTGGCTTGCTGGGTAGTGACAATTGTTGGTAGGGCTCAATATTCTGGGTAGTGTCATTTTTCACGTGGCAATGCAGGGGCATTCATCTGGGACAGTAATTCGTATGAGCTATCCATGTTTGATATGAGAGCTGATCATAGAATTGAAGCTACTCAACAGTTTAAATCATACCCGGCATCTCAAGACCTGAATGCACATGCAATTTTCAAACCCATCCTTCCTAAGCAGTTACTATACTGCACAGTTAGACCATTTCTAAAAAATTTAACATGATCCTCTTGCAATAATGAATAAAGCATATGTCTACTCAATACCAAATAATAAAGTGTTACACAAAAAACACATTACCTTGGTTAATGTAATGATAACAGGCACACTGGAGGTGTCGAACTGCAGAAATTCCTCATCGCTTACATCAACCTCAGGTTCCTCATCAGATGCCGCACTAAGAGAAACATTAACTTTTGGTATACCTGTATCACTCAAAGCAACCTGCAGGTACACAGAACGTTAGCATCTATAAATGCACCAATTGTATTGTCTTTATTGTGTCAAAACTGTCAACTAATGTGGTGGCTATCAAGCAGTATAACAAAGCATAACAAGGAAATATGACAGCAATGTAAGAGTACCAGAAACTGCTAAGAACAGAAACAACTCAAATTTGGTCAACAGGTGCCAGAATCACGTTGGTTCATCCAAGCATTGCAAATTAACTACAATTTATGCTTGGTTTTTTGTTGCAATTGTGCTTCGCGTTTTACATCCAGAAAAAAAACATTTTATTTCAAATAGTGTCATCTAAGAATATGCTAAAGAATGTCATATCACTTGACTGGTCTCTTAAACATAAAAGTGGCATTGACCCAGAAAAATACTATCCGTAATTTTTTGGTAGTAGTAATGCAATCATTCTAGATAAAACAAACCAAGGGTGTTGTTAAGCTAGCATAGATTAAAAAAAGAAGAAGGAATCTTCTCACCAAAAGGAAGTACAACAAAAAAAAGAACATAGAGAAAGTAGTTGCATCTAAGGAAAGATTAATACGCCCATCAACTCTCCTGGAAAATCTAATTTTCACCCTTAACAACAACCAGAATTTGGGCTCCTAATTGTCAGAGCCAGAAGAGATCAGAGAACCTACGTAAGCATCTAGAGAGCACAAAAAGATGGTAGTTAGTAACCTAGATACTGTATGTTTTATTATGCAGTTGCCTAAGCTTAGTCATGAATTGATCCATGTCAGCAACAAATAACCCTGCAATCTAGTCAGGAGATCATTTGTCAGAGTTGAGGCAGAAAGTTGTACTTTTTGATAGCTGAGAGCTTAAGATGGAGTTATACCCAAATCGAAACAGAAATGCAAGAAACTGACATGGTGCATGCAGGATACAGGCTGATTTCCTGTGAAGGAAAATATTAGCTTAAACAGCAGCAAAGCATTCACTATGCTCTCTGACTAGCTGTTCAAAAGTTGTCCTTCACATTATGCACATTTGACCTGATTCACTGGTCAAAAAGCCTGTCAGTAATCTTATTTAACTAGCAGGTGTTCATATTTTCCTACTTCTATCCAGAACTAAAACAACAGATGACATTTGAAAAATTGCTATAGCTTGGTCCTCAACGACAATTTAACATCAGCTTGTGTAAATCATCTTTCCTTCATTTGAGACTCTATTAAGTTTGTCAGTTGTGGATGAAATTATTCGAAGCTATGAATAACATATCTTTTATCATGTTAGAGTAACTAATGTGTAATATGGAAGGACCTTTATTTAATGATAGAAAGAGAGTCTAAAGAATATTGTGGCATTAGTTCCTTTATTAAACATTCTAAGCCTTTCCATATCTGATGCTACGACAATTGTCTATGAGAAAATTAATAATACTTTTCCACCAACACATTAGCTGGGCTCCACTGGAAAAGTTGTGAAAAAGATGACAATCACAACTGCAAGCAATAACCGATACAAATCAACACTCACCTTTATTGCAGCAGCTAACGCATCTAGTAGATTACCATCGGAACTGACAACAAGTCCATCAACGTACAGATCCCAGCATACCTTTCCCTCAACAACAATTAGGGATGACAGATCAATTGCAGCGCCTGAAATATGATTTGATGCATTGTAGTCAGTTAAATGATAACAGAATATTGTTGGTATGAGTTTGAATTGAAAAGAAACTGTATACAAGCAGACATGCAGATAACAAAATGAGAATCAATCTCTCGTTAAAGATTTCTCGACTATAATAAACAATATGATCAAGGAAACAGAACAGCAATTGGTTAGCATACTAATCGCTAAATAAAACCTCCCCAATAACCTGGAAATTCTAAGAACATTCACAGCTATGTAGGTCAGTAACTACAGCATACTCAAATCACAACACTTATTATAACATTAAGTACTACACCTGGAAAAAAATAGGTATGAAACTGGCAATTGATTGTGAAATTGGGATGACGTGTGATACTGTTCTAGCTTGTTTGTCTAATAAACTTTCTTAAAACTGGTACCATGCATCCAAATTACTAAGTATAACGCAATGGCTAGCAAAAGTTTAACCCAATGAAGGTAGATATAATTAGCTGTACTTCCAATTGTGAACAGTAGTTATAACTGATAATAGAGTAGAAACAATTAATATATTTGGAGAATCAAACTAAAAGAGATGAGTGTACACTAAGACCATGTAAAAAGCTATGTCAGCACAGGGAGCACAATAAATTTTTTTGTTACCTGCACCACTTTTACCACCTAGCAGGCATCTTTGCAGAGCAACAGACAGCTCAGTAGACAATTCTTCTGAACCTCTACCCTAGAAAAATCCAAATAGTGCAAATAAGATGAGCATACAAAAGTAAAACTGTAGAGATTTCAAACAAAACCAAGTCTGAAAAGGAACAAAAGTAATATTAAGTGCAGAGTTTCAATAATGGAAATTATAAATTCCTTCCTAGCAGTGTTTTTTACCAGGGACTTGCTAACCGATGTACAGATCAAATGACTCTTTTGTGTTTTCCTACTAACTGGAATCAAATGTACACATCCTGAAAAGGAACTTATCTATAAAAGCACCCTAAAGGTTACTAGTAACAAAATATCAAATAGTTTTATATTATTGTCAGAAAAACAATTTGAGATGTGCTTCTTAAATTCATTCTAGTGGCCTCTTTATTACTTTCCTAGTCAGCAAGTTTGTCGTTTCTTCATACTCAAAGTCACAGCATTAGCATTCAATCATAAAACTTGAGCAGTAAAGCTGTATACAGTTCTATTAAAAAAGATCTAAAATTTTTGAAATAGACTCCATAATCGCATTGCGATACATTATACACCTGAAAAAAATGTATTAAACAGTTGGTTGTTTTCAATTTGATCCAATCACAACAAATCACCAACCTCAAATGTAGGCTCAGCAGTTGGACTACAGTCAACAAAAATAGAAACTTTTCCTTTGTCAGGGTGAAGAATGCTTGGTTTCCCCAATTCAGCCTGCAGATTGGATCCATCAAAAACAAAGAAGCCAAATAAGCTGACAGCGCGGAAGAGGTACAACATGCTAGGCTAACAAGTTTGTTTTCTTATTTGGAGGAATATTTACTGACGATATCAACAGACAGGCACCAACACTAGCTTAACATTAACCCTCACTTTGAACGTCCCAATAGAAATAGCAATGTGATATAAGGCTTCATAACTTTACATTACAACAGCAAAGGCATCTTATGCTAAATTAATCAATGATTTATAACCTCAACGCCTTGCGAAGATAAGAGTTGCTTGTTAGGAATTTTGAAGCAGAGACCAGTACAAGATTCCTGACAGAGGATTGAACTTATCATGCAAGAATTTGCCTAGCCTTTTTTGGGCAGCAAAGTGTGAGAAGTCGTACCTTGACACTAGCGATGATTTCCGTGGCACCCAATCTGACACGCGCTGAACCATTCGCCTACAGCAGGCACCAATCCGAAATAACATGAATCCACATAGCATCCCCAAACAAATAAAGAGAAAAGGCACGCGAGCGCAACTAAACAAGCAGAAACCCTGAAAACCTACCTGTGGGATGACTCCGGTCTCGACGGAGAGTGCCCGGAACTGCAGCCGCCTGCGGCCGTCGGTGCGAATGTCCTGCGCGATGCCGCCGCGGATGAAGTGCTTCTCCCCTTCCGAGAGCCCCACCATCGTCCTGGACGCAGCGGGACAGAAACCAACACAGCCGGTCTCAGAGGCAATTCGTCGAACACCCTAACCCCTGCTACCAAAACAAAAGGTAGCGGAGAAGGAAGAGCTAATATGCTGCGGGTGAGTAGGCGAGCTGACCGGAGCGTAGAGGAGACCCGCTAGACGAGCAGTCGGCTTCTGGAGCACTGAAATCGACCGAATTTGGGTTGGTGGAGGCGAGGATAATGTGGGCAGACGCGGGGGGGGGGGGGGGGGGGGGGGGGCGCGGGGCGGGGCGGACGGAGGAGCCGAACGGGGGCGACGAGGGCGGCCGGCGGAAATTGGGGAGGCGGCGGGGCAGGGAGGAAGCGGCAAAGAGGACAAGAACGCATTTGTTCAGGTTTGAGGCCTTGGGCGACACGACATCAGGCCTGTGGGCCATACAGTACCATGCCTAACGGAGCAATTCGGCCCATGAAGTGAAGATTTTGAGCCGTCCGTGTCAATTAAAAAGGAAAAAAAAACTAGCTACTCTTGTTCGAATTGCGTGTTAGGCTTTTGTTGTTAATCACTTAATCTTGTTTTCACTGATCATCAACGTTGAGCATTCGAGACTAGAGAAAGTTAACAACCTCGAATCATTTTTATCCGGAGGTCCTACCAAGGTATCTGATGCCCCTCTGCTAGCTAGCCCTTTTTGGGTAAATGCTAGTGCCAACTCCAGCACTTAGTCCTCGCCAAAAGAAAAGGAAAAGAAAAAAAAACTCCAGCACTTAAAGTAGCAAAGGCTTTGGATTCCTCATGCTTAGGGTGTGTTCGTTTGCTATTAGAGCCCTCTAAAATCTTTAGAATGCTCTCCCCTCTAAAGAATCGCAGTTTTATTAGAGGCCGAATTATAGGGATGTTCGGTGCCGGATCTCAAGTTTAGATGTTTCGGATTTTAGAGGGGTGAAACGAACACGCCCTTAGTGTCATGTCACCCTCAACCGAGGATTATGAGAACTAGATTAGACAGGCAGCCAAAGTACACGGAAGCTCCAAACACACGTGCCATGTCGCTTCACGAAGAGAACATGGTCTGATCAGCATCAGCATCAGCATCGCCGCTGTCTTGTCATGCGGCACCACGCGGAGGGCTACTTGGGAGCACGCCGCACGCAGCCGTGCTGGCGGTGCTGCGATGCAGCAGCAGCTAATCCTCTGCTCATCCGGGCCTGCCTGTCAGGCAATTATTGCCCAATCAGACTCGGCCAAAGAGAGAGGGAGGGGGGAGAAAACAGAGAGAGGATCTTCCTCTGCCGGTACTTGGAAGGTCTCCTGCCTCCGTGCCATTCCACATCCGCTGCCCCCTCGCGCGTCGACGTCCCCGGCCTTTTGAGTTTGATTAGTCGGCGTGATTATTCTGATCCTGACACCATCAGCAGTTCGCTGCTTATCCAAATTACTCTTTAATCTTTATTCTAAAAATTTGTATAAGAGTAGCCAGTTCAGTGCTGATATGATGGGTGTCGTCCATCGACGTTGTTTCTTTGTTGTGCCCCTCTTTCTGCCTAAAGAAAGAAACTAGACGTCCCTGTCCCAAATGTTCCATCCTTTCCCTTCCTTTTCTTGAACTACACCCATCCATATTCCATACGCATCGCACAGTCATGCCTCTGACCCACTCGATCCTTCACCGATGGCATAAAAAGAACTGCAGCAAAAATCACACTGTTCTATTAGTTGGGCATCAACAGTATGTGCTCGTCCATGTGCTTTGCCATCAAAAGGACACACAAGCGCATCGTAAACAAATACACCGTGCTGGTTGCGTTGACACTGATGGCAAAAATATCTGTCACTGGCTGTCCTAGATGGATCTAAATACACCACACCGTGCTCATTTTATTAAAATACCATTGTTTTATGCTTTGTTGCCCAATGCCGGCCATTGCCTATGAGCACATATAGTCCAATCAGAAAAACAAAAACAAAAAAAAAAATAAGATGGCGTGCATTAGGCTGTAAAGCTAAAACGAGATGGAGACTCCACAGTCCCCAACTGCTAACATGGACACAACCTCTGTATGTGACAAGTACAACTTCTTCAATGATGAAAGGAATTGTTCAATTATATCAACCAATTTATTATCAATAAGCATTCGTTAGCAGAAGCATTTCTTTTATGCTTGCTTAGTCAAACTATGCCCAGCTTATAAACGCCAATTGCTCACGACCCGAACCAACAAGTTGAGGTTACAAGAATACGCGCGTCGATCCGTCCAATAGCAAGCTACAAAAGCACAGGCCTTCCGAGGACAAGTAAGCAGAGCAGCCAGCTAGGAATTCAAGGAGGAGCCATTCGAGTCGACCCTGCAGCGAGAGCTGCTCCTCCATGGCCACCACCACCTACCCCCTCCTGCTGCTGCTGCTCCTCCTCGCGGCGACGGCCGTGGCCGCCAGGGCGGTGTCCGGCGGCGGCGGCGGCAACGGGACGACGCCGTCGGCGTACGAGATGCTGGAGCGGTACAACTTCCCGCGGGGCATCCTGCCGGCGGGCGTCCAGGGGTACGTGCTCCGGCCCGACGGCGCCTTCGAGGTGTACTTCCCGCGGCCCTGCGAGTTCCTGCTGGCGAGGCGGTGGCTGGTCCGCTACGAGGCGCGCGTCTCCGGCTCGGTGGCCGCCGGGAAGCTCACGGCGCTGCAGGGGATCAGCGTCAAGGTGGTCTTCCTCTGGCTCGGCGTCGGCGAGGTGGACCGCGCCGGGGACAAGCTCAGCTTCTACATCGGGCCCGTCGCCACCTCCTTCCCGCTCGGGGACTTCGCCGAGAGCCCGCGCTGCCGCGGCTACGACGACTTCACGGCGGCGGCCTCGTCGTGATGGGCGCGTGCGATGAGATTCTTAGCGATTGGTATTTGTGTATCCGCCCTATGATTCAGCTGGCTAATAGCTATACGACGTGTTGTGGATCGATCGAGAGTACGAGCCGGCGATTAACCTTTTTGTTTGTTGACTGTTATTATATACGGGGAACTGGAGCAAGTTATTTGGTAAATCCTAGTTCTTGATGCTGCTTCACCGTTCCTCTTTCGAGGAATTCTCTGAGACTGAGCGCGCCTTCTCGTGATCGTGATCGTGTGATCCGAGTTGTCTGCGTTTTGCAGAGCTTTGTTATTAATAGTGCTGTGTGCCTGGGTCTGGGCTCCTCCCGATTGTTCCTGGAAGACGACGTCTCTTCCTCACCTATGTACTCCAGCCGCCATGCAGCGATCCATGCTGGAGCATGGCCGGCGACACCACCGCAATCTATAGAGGCAAAGGCCACATCAGAGCTCAAGGATGGAGCACCATGGCGCGATGGAGCGAGGCAGTCGAGCGGGAGGTCGCCTACGTACGTCAACGGTGGCGGCCTCTCACCGGATTCACTCTTCGCTGAACAGTCTCCACGTCACCTTCAGCCAGACAAAACCGCGGTCAACGCTTAATGCCGGCCTTGGAATCGAGAGGCTAATTGGAGAGCTTGTCCAACTGTCTTGCGTGGAAGTAAAATGTTTACTCAATATAGACTGTTCTGAGATTTGTTTACTTACTATCATGGATAGGCTCCGGTTAAATAAAAAGATAAAGCTAAGGGTCATAGGTTCCTGTGGAGGACAGTAGTTGATGCCATATCATACACAACACATTTGTCTAAAGAACTTGTATGGTTTGTTTTTTAAAGAGTATAATTGTAATTGAAATAAGCATCATTTTAGCAATTATAGACAGGATATGATCCAGAAGCAACAGAAGCGGTAGGCAGCTGATACAGTGCTTCCTCATCACATGCCCTGCGGTAGTTGTGGTTGGCTATACCTGCTGCAAAGGCACAAAGCATCTCCGTTCAATTCAATTATACGGTTCGGCGTCTAAAAGCAGATCATTTGTCATCTCACAAGTACTAGTGTACAACCAAACGAGCTTATCAAATACGGGGCAAAATATGAATCCATCCGCTTGTCATTCACCGACATTGCATCTTGAAGTGAAACTGGGAAAGCATGTCACCTGGTTTCGTTTCTTAAACACACAGAATTTCTTGATACTTTTTCTGTAGGAGCCCGCCTGCCTTTTTGCTCTTCCAATTTCCAAGGCTGCTATTCCAACTGTGTTTCTGGAGAAATTACTATAATTATATATGTAGCATCCCAGATCCCCAGTATACAGCTTTAAACTGACTAAAGTAACACTTGCCCAGCGACACACAACCAGGTTTGATGTGAAAGGCTGACATGCCTCGTGTAGTCATGTAATATACACAGAATGGAAGACCAATTCTGAAAAAATATATCCAACCATCGCGCACCAAGCAAACGCACCAACAGACTACAAGAAACAGATTGCGGATTGTTTTGGTTACACTGAAATTACAGAAGATTTGAACAAAGCATGCAAGTATTATTCATTGCCGTACAAATGAGCCTACGAAGTACAGACTGATCTAAACTTGTGCCAACAATTGATACCACATGTTATCCGACAGACTGACTCTGCTCTTGACATACTCTTTAACCACTCTTTCAAGGGTATGCACTGTAATTAGTAAGGGTGCCACGGATTCCACAAGAAAATGATGCACATAATGTACCAGGTGATCTTGAACACCCAGAGTGGCCATAGAACTATCCAGAACAAGAAAAGTTCAAACCTTCGATGTCGATACCACCAGTCTATCTGACAATAGGAATTTTAAACAATCAGAACAATTGTATCGCATCAAACTATCACAGTCCATAAAGTCCCAAAAAGGTTTCATGGAAAATTTCAGTACAGAACATGATCACATCCAACGACCTTGAGGCATTGAATCAACCATGACAATGAAGATGTACAGAATTAGGAAAAAGGATGCAGTATTGTACAGAGAAGGTAAGTAATGACATACAATTCCTTCACTCCAAAGATTTGAGTAGCCGGAATAAACCAGCTGCTTCCCTTATCCGTGAAAATTCAATACAGAATGCTTGTACCTCAATGAAAAGATCTTGAACTGCACTCAAAGAAACATGCACAAAATTATACTCGCCCATTTGAAAAACAAAGAAGGGGGGAAAACTAAGCAATTAACTTCGTGATGACTGATAAGGTACAATGTAGCAGACCAGCTATTAAACTCAGCTTCTTTCAAAAAAGTGAAATGAAAAACATATTGCATGCCAATACTGGTTATTTTAGGAATAACAACCTAGATGTAACTATATTAGTACATTCATGGTTATTGTCAAACAGCAGCTCCAGATCTAGGAGATCCATATTGTTCAGAATTTTCAGAACATAGAATATAGGCATATGGCAATACATACACAAAAGGAGGGGGCAACAAAACCAAACAAGCAATTCATTCAAGAGAAAGGCTAAAGAAGTGTTACAGTTGCATGTGCATAGGTTTCCAAATCAAAGTAGACAGCTTAGGATGTTCTAACCGTGTAGGCCAACAAGTGGTTTAAGAACATTTGCATTTTCAAAATGTTGCAGGGAATGAAAGGCAAGATAAGCAACTAGCATACAAAAGTGCGCACACAAAAAATAGCATACCCAGTTGTAAAGAACTAGAGTGAAGGTTTAGATAGAAATACTGCACACGAGGTAGAAACCACGGATACAAAACTTGTAATGTTGGACGGCTAATATTTTGGATCGAGAATGCAGAAATTGCAGCATTTCAGCAACAGTAAGCAGATCAAAAACATGATTTCATCAAGCATACAAGTGAACAATATATATACTCACCGTTTATAATCTTGTTTCGGATAAGGCTCTGCAGGAAAACACAAACTAGTCTCACCAGTCTGTTTTGCATGTACTTATCCTGCTAATAAAACAGAATCATTAAGATAAACATTTCCCAAGCATTAAAATGAGAAGTCCCAAATTAAGATAAGCAAAACACAGTTTAAGAAGTGAAGCACAACATTTCATCAACTACCAAGGAATTTATTTTGCAACAATGTAAAACATGTAACAGAACTGTAATCTCACACACATCACTAGTGATTTGACAAACTAGTCATAAAAACACTTATATTGCTCACAGAATAGTACCAGCAAATCACTTATTCCTATGGGCTTGTAATCAACAGGCACATGAAGAAGTAGAGGTCTCACATTACCATGGGGAATGCAGTCAAGGTTAAGCTTTCCCAGTGGAACATATCAAATATTCACAAAATATTAAAACTCGATTTATTTAACCATCAATTAAGGTGTGATGCTATACCAAAAGGTGGGTCAGTGTCATTTGTATCAACTTCAATTAATGAATCAAAAGAAGAACAAACCTTAATGTTTTGACATGATTGGATACAATTTGTGATGTACTCGTGGACAAACTCCGTTGGAAGATCAACAGCAGTAGTAAGCCTGTTCACAACTTCCATAGAATGCAGGCTCATGTCCATATGCACAAGACCAGCAAAGTAACTACCAAAAAAAAACAGAAATGGTTATTAATCAAATAAAGGACAGGAAGAAGGTGCATCACGATAATTAAACATATGACAAAGAAAAGAGACATACCCTGAAATGTCAGGAGAGTTAATTAACTTCGAAAGAACCTCAACAGCAATGAGAGGATTGTGTTCAACAAGATCCTGAAACCATACATAAATTCTGACTTCTAAGGCCAAATAACATGAAATATGTGCGAACTCAACATTTTTAAGGAGCATTCATACAGGAAGCTTCTGTGGAGTCATCCCGCAGTAATAAACCAGTTTCGGATCATTTGCCAGTTCTAGTATGACTTGCTGCAATAAGCTGCGAACAAATTAGGCATGTACCATTGGAAATATCTTACAAAACCAATGAATGTGTATGAGAAAAGAGGGTGATTAAAGCCTAGATACAATAAACTTATCCATCACTGAGGCTAATGAAATTGCAGACTTTATAAGGAAAAAAGAGAAGAAATCCTCATCGTAGGAACTAGATATGTTGCATAACAATTTAGTAAAACACCCATTGTTATCTAGAAGAAATATTAGAATGTAGCAGTGAACCTCCTGTTGGGCAGGTGCAAGTGGACCTTTTAAGGCTCTTGCAATCAAATCTCGGATAGCAGCCCCTCGACTCGTATCAGCACACATGCTATAATCCCATAATAGCTCGTGGTTATTGTCAGGGTTCAGCCACTGTAGCTGCATGTTCAGCACAACTTAAGTTACATATAGAAACAAAGCTGTTATGAAAATGCAACTTTTGACTTGACTGTTTTACCTCCCCATCTAGTACAGGAAGTCTTGGGGGTGTTGGCCGAATCCACTGAGGACCCAACCTTGCCCCTGATTTTTCTTGGAGTAAACCAGCAAGAGCGGAATCTCTATCATCAGAAGCAGATTTCTGTTTGCTTCCAGGTAATGATATCGCAGACCTTATAAGATTACAAAATCAATACAGGAGAAGACTAGATCAAATGGACTCTAGACACCACAAGATAAATTAAGGTGATGGGGTGTAGATGAGCCTACATACTCCGATGAATTTGCACAACTTTGAGGCACATCTGGATCTGGTATAACACTTCGAACAGCAGCAGATCTGAAACTACTAATCTGAGGCTGAGATTGTACACCGTTACTGCAATATTGCTTCTCAAGTTGTTCCCGTGGCAACAAGACCTATACAAAAAGATGAGTATATGAACAATTGCATGAATGTTGCATTCAATCAGCATCTTTACTTAATCAAAACTTAATAGCATTTTACAAAAGTAAAAGCCCACCTGAGATGCTGAAAGAGACCCATTTATGTAATCTACAGCTGACTGGTTCAGGACCTGAAACAAAAACCGTTGCTGAGATATGCAACTATGCAGTTTCCTTTCTCCAAATCAATAAATGAAAAGATAACGTCCAACCTAATGATTGCACCTTAAAAAATTCACAGTAACGATGCCTAATTATTGAGCTGTATGCGAGCCAGTTGTACCCAAAAACCTAAGTTGATTGGGAAAGGCGTCCAATTCACTTATACTTCAACACTAGTATGACCCTTAATCAGTAGATGTATGTCATCATAGGAAAGGAGAAATATAATGTCTATGATATTGTCATCCTGCATCCTACCAAATTTTGCATTACTCGTGTTTATAAAGAAGTCAACGAAAGAGAAAAAAACCTCATTATTATTGTTTCCACTGGATGAAGTCAATAATAGTTGGACAAATGCCTGTTCTGATTTATCCGATGTTTCATCGCAGGCTCCCTGTGGATAATCAACAAAAGAAATTAAGACTTCAAGTATGAAAATTATTTAGTCCAGTGTCTTCGGACACTGGAATAAATGGATCTCAAGGACAATTGAATCATGTTGCTCAGCCTGTGCTGCAACCATATGCTAAGAATAAGAACAACCGTCAGCTGATAGAGCCAAAGGCAAAGATCATTTGCCATAGAAAAATAGCAAAGCAAGTTGCAATATCCAGTTTTTCAACATGATGCTAACGTATGAAAGGAAGTACTCGATTCTCTTTATTTCAAAAAAGAAAGTACTCGATTCTGTTTCTGAGCCACTAAAAGTCCACAGTTACAAGAGGCAAGGATCCAGCTGCTATGAAAGGTATTCAATCAAAGCTATAAAAAGTAGCTGTACAGCATAGTGACAGCAAATGAACAGTAGTTGAGTGATATATGATTGGTTGGAACAAATATATAATCAAAATGCGAACAAACGCATTCTTTAGTCTTTACAAAAAAGTAATCGTGTCAAGAAATTGCTGTTGCAATTCAAGAAATATCATTGGCCAGTCCACGGTCCAGCTGTTTGATTTAGCTAACACATGCAAATCAAATAATGCTCTAAGTTTACAATATCAGATTCCAGTGATAGAATCCGGATCCAGTTCATCATAAAACATATGGAAGAATATTGCACTTCCACACATGTATTTGTTTAAGTATGCTGAATAGAAAAAAAAAAGATGGGAACTCTTCCATCATAATCCAAACCACAATAATAGAAAAAAATGGTGCCGGAATTAGCTTACATTTAACAACATAGGAACATATGGATTTGCTGTCTGTGGGGAATAGCTCTGATGAAGAATTGCAAATGCAATTAAACGACCAGTAGGATGGAGCATCTTCTTGTCCTAGTCAAAGACCAACATAATATATCAGATTTGTAGCCCGGTTTCTGTGAAAGCACATATATAATGTAGAATCTCAAAGTGAACAGAACAACCAACCAAACTCCCAAAATGAACTCAAGGTAGGCGAATAACATATTCCTAAAATTTTGCAAATGCAAGGTGCAAAAGTGCTGTTATTAAGGACAATGCCTTTGGAAACATCAACTATTATCGTCACATTATAATTTGAACATAACTCTTGAGGGCATTGTTGCTACAGGACAGCATATCAGACAGTGGGCAATTGCCAGTACATCAAAGGTTCTGCAGCACATCCCAACACTTGCAGAACTGTAGCAACCCACTAAATCAACTATAGCATGCACTACTTAGTGGAAAATCAATACATACCAATTGCACCATTCTATATTCCACCTACAAATAATTTTGTTACTACAATAAGTGCAGTATGGTTAATGGAGAAATTTGACATGTTCTGTAGGAAAAAATGGTTGCTCTCGAAATCATTGAGCCTTGAAAGATGAGAAGAAATCAAGTAAGAAGACTGAATTTTTACAAAGGGGCCTAAAATAACTGAAGACAACCCATGGTTCGCCTTCAAGGGTGAAAGCTCTTTTCACATTGCGCAATTGAATAAAAAAAAATCCAAAGCTTGAATTTCATCTAGCTCATTGTTTCTTCGAAATAAAGATTAAAGTTCTTGCCAAATGTGTTAAGTTCAAATTCATGTACTATACATGCTACAGACATTAAAAGGTTGCGCTGCATTCTAAATATGGAACCATTTCCTTGCATTCCATAACAGACAAGTGGTAGATCAAACTGAAATGCTAGCCATACTTGCACCACAGATTTAGCATTACTTACTCCACACAAGACTATAAGAGCTAAGAAAACTTGCGCAGATTCTAGTTTCAGGTCACATGAACCATTAGCAGCATTTTCGATAGGGTGGTCCATTTAATCAATATGAAACGAGAGTGGATCTATGAAGCTAGCAGTGTTAATTGTCCTCTCACACACGCAGTGGATCTAGCTAAAAGCTAGCAATCCTCGTCCAATATGGAACCCTGGAAAAAGAGTTTAGACCCAAGTTCTTAATGCTCTTTTGATCTGATGGCATCCTACAAGTAACAGATTAAGCAAACAGATGTGATGAAGAAAACATCGTTACTGGTGTTTGTTTGAGTTCATCTCACCAATGCCTAAGCCCAGTGACTCAAGATCATCAACGACACTAAAGCAGCTGCAGCAACGAATTCAAATCAAGTATCCATTCGGTATGAAATTCTCACAAGTACAAATGCAAACAAAGCTGATCGAGCTAGCAACGTCAACATGAAGCCACACAGAAACTCGAAGGCCAAAGACCACAGAAATGGCCCTAAATCTACAAGTCAAGGGATACATGACAGGTCAAACTCAAATAATTCAAAATTCAGAAGGCATCCTGATGAAAACCGAAAGATGGCGAGCCAGTAGCCTCCAAAACCCACAAATGTCAGCTCGGTCAAACAACCCGCCAGTCCATTGGAAGCCTGAACCCAAATCAGCAAGCGGAGTCGCGGGGACGCAGCAGCGTAACTCATCCCGATTCGCGCCCGAACCCTCCAAACTAGAATAGCCTCAGAGCCACCTCGGCGAGCCCAAAACCCACCGAATCTGGCTACCGAACGCGAACCCTAACCCAGCCAACTCAAGCTGGTCCCCGATCCGTTTCCCGCCGCGAAAGCCCCCCGCCCAATCTGACGAAACGGAGCAAGCGAGCGAGCGAGCGAGCTGCGGGGAGGAGCAAAGGAGAGGGTGGGGAGGGCGGGGCAGCGGCTTGCCTCGAGGAGGAAGCAGAGCGCGCCGCCGACGCGGAGGCGGCGCTCGCGGGGGAACCGCGCGAGGAAGTCCGCGACGACGTCGGCGAGCGGGCGGGCCGCTGCGGCGAGCAGGGAGAGGAGGTCGGCCCGCTCGTCGGGTTGCAGCGCGGGGACGGGGGCGCACGCCGACATGGTGGGCGCCGTCGTCATCGGGGTCGGGGTCGCGGTGGCCGTCGCCGTGAGGGACGGCGGCGAGGATTTCTCTTTTCCGGCTTCGGTTTTTTTTTCTTTTCTTTTCTCTTCTCTTGGGGGCCCTTTCGGGGCAGATTCGGAGGGTCAGTGGGAAGAGTAGGCGCGGCTCGGCTTGTGGATCGGACGGGTGCGGCTGTGTGGGTTTTGCGTTTCTTTCCATTTCGCCCAGATGGTTCTGGACCTGCGGCCCGGCTGGGCCCGACCGGGCCTGGGCTGCTCAGTGACGTGGGAATGTAAGGCAAAGTGTCCCTTGCAATCGGTTATTGGCCTTTTCAATTATGCAAATCAAATATCCAGCAATTATTATAATATCCGCGTCAATAGCATGTCGTATGGCTCCTCTACTCGAATGTCGTCATCTCCGTTCCAAATTATCAGTAGAACGTCGCCATCTCCGTTCTAAATTATCGGTTGTTTTAGGTACATAATTTTTTTCTAGATACATAGATAGAAGTACACCCTTAGAGGCTTTCCATTTATGAAGAGCCCTTGTTCTGTATGATTCCAATTATCATCACGTTAATATGTGCAAGGCTGTCAAAATGGTAACACACATAGATATTAATCGTTAATGTGTTGCATTTGATCTGTCGCCTATCGGTTGTGATAAGACAGAGAGTAGCACTATGGATTGAGCGCCCTACTATGCTTCCATCGCTCAGGGGGGCACAACATGAGGGACCCAACAAATAAATTGCCATAAGCATTCATAGTTTCTCTTGTGTTGCAAAAGGCGTTGTTAAATAAGCAGATCGCTTGGTGCTTCCCTGGGTTGACTCGTTGACCCCCTGCAGATCGGATACTGACAGAGCACCACCAAACCTGCTTCTGCTTGCTTGAGAAAACATGCAGTTACCCACCCACATCACCGTGCGGCCGCCTGCCTCCCACCAAGCCAACGCCGTCCGCCGACTCACGAACGTCCACCACGATCCACTCCTCCGTCCATCGTCCGTTGGAGCGGCGACGCCTGCGCTCTCCCGGCGAGCGTCGCGCTGCGCTCGGGGTCGGAGCACACCGCACACGCCGTACGGCCGTAGTCGCGGCACACCCGTGAGTCTGGCGCCGGAGCTGGCACGCCCAGGGGAAGGGCGCCTCCTCTTCCTCGCTTCCCTCCTCCCTGGCCCCTGCCTCGCGGGTGCCGGCGCTCCGGCGGGCGGCTTTGGCCACCGTCCACCCCCTGTGTTGCTCGGAGCCGTTGGATCCGTATCCCGCGGCCTCGATTAGGCAGGAGAGGCCGGGTACCGGCGCTTGGTTGCCTGGCAGCGCGACTCATCGATCGCGCGTGATACGGCGGGCCCGCGGCGCTGACCGGGGGCGACTCGCTTCGGGACGGTTTCTTTTCTTCGACACTGGCCGCGGCGGCTCGTCACTGCGGCCAGAAGCTACCCAAGCAACTGCACACTGGGACCCACTTCACGTGGCCCCGCAACGTCAGTGTGTTCCGCCAGAAAAGGGGCAGGTGGACCGGGCGGCTGGGCGGGGGAAACGAGTATCTCCAGTTCTCCACTCACCGTCACTACGCTGGACTGCTGGAGCGGAGGGAGACCGAAGATCAGGAGGCGCGCGATCGACGTCTGGCTCCGGGGATCGCCGCGGCGGCGGGCCTCCAGGCTCCGGTGAGCACCTACCGCTCCCTCACCCCTCCCTCTGCGAGTCTGCGTGGTCTGTGGCCTGTGGGTGGACGGATCGTGCAATGCCGGGTTGGGTTCAGGGTGGCGGTTCCGGAACTTTGTTCCGGGAAACGATTTGACTCGTGCATGCGACAAGCGTGCGAGCTCGCGGTGAGGGGAGGGGATTCAGCTCACCTGCTCATTAGTTTGGATTACGCCTTGCATAGGGATTCGAGTTATGATATGAATTTGGTAAAGGGATTTTTCAAGGTTCCTAGTCAAGCCTGATATCCAGTCAGCTATCTACACTGAAGGTTTGTTGCATAGATGGTGCTGCTGACTAATTTTTATTTTCATTTGTTGCTCTGCTCATTATGTAACAAATCTGGAGCGAAGACTTGATGAAAGTGCATTTCTGAGATGGCAGCAGCTTACTCCTACTGTAGTCTGTAGCATTGTTTTTATGCATTTTGTGACTCTTTTATGCATATTTTTCTCCCTAGTCCAATACTCAGTGCCATATACACTATGCATGCCGTAAGTATTGCATGTTAAACGCTCTCGCACCACCAGTTACCACCAATCAAACACCCCTCCCCCCGCGTCGCTCTCCCAGGCGCCTGCCGCTGCCGTCCGTCTTGCCTCCTCAAGCTGCCTCCGGTGGCCACCACCACCACCGGCGACCGTCCGGGCAGTGGTGGCGGCCACCGGTTGAGCCGAAGTAGGCTCAGCCCGCCTCCCCACGCCCTCTCCTCTCTCTTCCCCCACGTCCCTCCTCCCGGCCTACAACCTCATCGCCCTTCGCCGCCGCCAGCAGCTAGAGCCGGATCCAGCCTTCTCCTTGCTAGATCCAGGGCCCCGTTGGCCGGATCTGCTGCCAGGCCTAGGTGGGGGTCTCCTCAGCCGCCACCGCTTGCCCCGGGGTGTTGTGCCCCCGGTGGCTCGGGTGGGGCGCGCCGCCGCCCCCCTGCCCACGGGCCCCCGGGTGCTTGTCTCAGGTGGCCGAGGGACATGGCCGCGCGCCGTCACCGCAGCAGCCCCCGAGGTGATGTGCCTTGGGCAGCCGGGGCCTTGGCCGCGTGCCGCCGCCGTAGCCCCCGGGGTGATGTGCCTTGGGTGGCCGGGGCCTTGGCCGCGTGCCGCCGCTGCAGCCCCCGGGGTGCTGTGCCTCGGGTGGCCAGGGCCCTTGGCCGCGCGCCGCCGCCGCCCTCGGGTGGCCGCCGCCATAGCCCTCGGGTGGCGGTGGGCCTGCGCCCGCCGCCCAACCCGAGGGTGCTGCGCCCTCGAGCCGTCCTCTTGGGGGCTGGTTGCCGGGCGCCGGTCTCTGGCCTGGGGTGCCGGCCTCCTATCGCCCGGTTGCTGCCTCCGCTGCCGCCCCTTCTAGTCGCGGTCTGGGCGGGGTACCGGTGGGCTCTCTTGCGTTTTGGCAGCGTTTGTCGGCCT
The DNA here is from genome assembly GCF_002211085.1 of Panicum hallii. Classification (NCBI taxonomy): domain Eukaryota; kingdom Viridiplantae; phylum Streptophyta; class Magnoliopsida; order Poales; family Poaceae; genus Panicum; species Panicum hallii. The sequence goes on along the minus strand of NC_038044.1, from coordinate 3,473,632 downwards.
TCGGCTTTGGGATGGGAATGGGGTGGAGGCGAAAGCCTATGACGGCGACGTCCTCGGACGTCGTTCACTTTCTTGGAGGCGTTATTCTTTCCCCCTATTCCCTCCTCTCTGGTGGGCGTTCCGGGTGAGAACCTAGACCATGTTGGTCGGACGACTATGGCGCCTTTGGCATCACTCCCTCCCTGGAGGCGTCGTTTTGGAAGTTTTTGCTGGTGGCGGTCATCTGCACTCCTCGGAGATTATCCACTTCTGCGCCTGCCTTTGTTTAGCTTCTTCTGCATCGTCCTGCGTTGGTCATCAGTTGGTGGACGCTTTGTCGCCCCTCTCTTTGCTGGCGGAAACTTTGCCGCCGCTCTACTCTGACGGATGCTTTGCCGCCGCCGTCTTGGTTGGAGATTGTTCGGGCGGATGCTTTGCCGCCGTGGTTGGTTGGTCGGGTGGATGCTTTGGCACCTTGCTGTGTTGTCGACCTTCGCACCTTGACGTTGTAGTATTCTTTAGCAGGCACAGTTTTTTGGTTTTGGCTAGGTGTGTAGGTTCGGGTTAGTATCCTCCCCGGTTGTTCTTGCTGTTTTTATCTATTGTTGCGGTCGCCCGCCACTTGCTTGGTGGTACTTTGTATCCGCCTTAATAGTCGTATTACTTTCCTCTTAATGAAATACGTGCTCAGGCATATTCGTGGAAAAAAAAAAAGTTACCACCAATCGTTGTCTTAATCTTAATGTGTATTGGCCCTTTAATAAATACATGTATCTCTTGACAACTAGATATGGGTGCTAGCTTTTGGTCAATGTATTAGCTACTGATAAAACTCTAACAGTTGTGAAATCACTAGTATGTTGAATGGGTAAAAATATTTTCTCCAAGTACTTCACAACCTAATTCCCGCAGCTCTCCTCACATCATTTAAGACTACAATTAATTAATTAGCATCATTCAATTCCATAGTGGAATGTGCACTTCTTCCCATTATTCATAGACACTGCATAATCCTACTCTGCTTATAGACGGCAGCTGGGAAACCATTGGGAAGAAGTCGAGGAAACCAGGGCGTGCAGCTGGGAGACAGTGGGTGCCGTTGGGTTCCACAAATGCTGCACCTAACACAGCAAGATCGACATGGGGTGGCAATGGTTCCTCACAACCTTATTGGACCCAGTCAGGCTCAATCGTCACATCGTGGTGCTGCACATCGTGGTGCTGCTAACAGAGGCAATCCTCGACCGCCATCACAAACAAGGGCTATGGAAAGAGAACTGCAAGCACCACGCCCTTTTGCGACTCCACCTCTGGCAAATGGTTGGCAGTGGCAATCCCGGTCTCGCACATCTGGTTCTGAATGTGAGAAGGATGCTGCTTCTCCATCTGGTTGTGACTATGAGGTGGAGGATGTCGATGATAATTATACATCAGATGATGATGGTGATTTGAGTGATGATACAAGTGATGACTATGATTCTAATGCAAGTGAGAAAAGTTTTGAGACTCGAAAAATGAACAAGTGGTTCAAAAGTTTCTTTGAAGACTTGGATACATTGAGTGTGGAACAGATAAATGAACAAACTAGGCAATGGCACTGTCCGGGATGCCAAAATGGACCTGGGGCAATCGACTGGTACAATGGGATGCAACCTTCGATGACTCATGCTAAGGCAAAGGGTTCTACAAGGGTTAAGCTTCACAGAGAATTGGCTGCATTGCTGGACGAGGAGCTATCTCACAGGGGTACTTCGGTGGTACCAGCTGGTGAACAGTTCGGGAAATAGGAAGGACTGCGAGAAAGCACTGATCGTGAGATTGTGTGGCCACCAATGGTTATTGTCATGAACACCATGTTGGAAAAAGACGATGCTGATAAGGTGACTGATTTTTTTTGCCTCTGGCTATGTCAATACGTTGTTTGCTTTCTGTGTCAGTTTGTGGTTTGTTCATGTTCCTAGTATACTGGAGGTTATGGTGTTTTGGTATTGAGTAGATAACTTTGTTGTAATATTATTTTCTTGTGGATTGTTATTAATTTTAAATATAAATTTTACAGTTGGGCTCCCTCTATCCCTTATAAGCATAGCTTTTATACTTATGCATCTTGTTAGAGCATTTTTGTCTGACTGTATAGAGTTGCAATATGCTTCCTACCTGGATCAGTTAATATGAATAATGTGCTATCTTTCTTTTTGGGATGGGGAGTTTTAATTATCATTCTTCTAATTGAGTTCAGCACATTGTGTCCCAACAATATATTGAGCTGAATGTCTTAAAATATTTACAATTATTAAACTATGCTGGAGGCTAACCTGCAATATTTATTCTCTTCTATAATTGTTTTTTCCACTAATTATTTTTCCGCTCAATGTTTCTTTCTGCTACTTTGGATTTACTAGGCATAGGTGGAGCAACCAGCTGTGGATCATAAATGCGTCTTTCTTAGCTTTTATAGGAGAAGACCTTTGAAATATCTCTTCAAGTGCTATAAAATTGATTTGTATTGTATTCTGATTTCTATTTATTCTTTGATCTGATTAGTGGAAAGGTATGGGAAACCAAGAGCTCCTCAATTATTTTGGTGAATATGCAACTACTAAAGCTCACCATGCCTATGGTCCAGCTGGGCACCGTGGGATGAATGTGTTAATATTTGAATGCTCGGCTGTGGGCTATATGAAGGCAGAACAATTGCATAGGCACTTTGTAGATTAAGATACAGGCAGGGATGGATGGCAGTTCCGCAAGGTTCGATTCTTACCTGGTGGGAAGAGACAACTATATGGTTTCTTAGCGAACAAAGAGGATATGGAGACATTTAACAAGAATTCCCAAGGTACTATTTCTTAGAGATGTAATGCTTTTGATTCTGTTTATATGCTTATGTAATGCTTTTGATTCTGTTTATATGCTTAGTTTTCTATAAGTTTAGTGAACTTTCCCCTGAATTCTTTATGCCTTGAATAATGATCAGTGTCAAGTGTGAATAGAACTTGTATGCATGTGTGAAATATATTTTTGTTACAATAGTCAGGACACGTGAAGTTGGTTATTTTTATCTTTCCACTTCATTGGCATATTGTTTATGCTTGGCATCTGTTAATCATTTTGTTCACCCACTGAGTAACAATGTCCATTGAGAATTGGAATCTTTAACCTGTTTATTCAAATGAAGCCTCCAAGTTCAGTATGTAGCGTAGTTATTTCAAAAGTTAAAACACATTCTTGAAGCCATGTCAGTTGTGACGTATCCGGTGAACAGTTACTTTCAGCATTTTACTACCTCAACAGAATTATTGCTAACTATTTTTCAGGAAAAGGCTAGACTGTTTGATGTGGACTCCGGAACTACTCAAGTTCGCAAACTAAGGAGCGTGACTAATTCACGGTTGGATGTTGTCAACCTGCAATGCCATACCTGCAATTGGAGGACATGGAGAAGGAGGTGGAACTGGGGAAGGAGTTGGACGCCACCCTGACGGGTCTGGTAGACAAGCACAAGCCGGACACCTTCCAGGCCTCAAGCGCGTGAAGGGCTTCAGCCCTTATCTTAGGTCCTCAGCTCAGAGCAACCTCGTAGATGCTCCTCCAGTCCTCCTTATGCCTAAAAGAATGCCTAGACATTCAGTAGATGATGCTAAAACATGGTCTGCGTGGTGGCCGCATGCGTGATCTGGAGGCATGAACCTGCACACCGTGCTCTATGGTCGCTGTAGTATCTCTATCGGCAAAGCATTCGCAGCTTATGAAGACTGGGCTTTGCCTGTGGTGTGTAACCGTACCAAACGTTTAGCCTTGGTAAAATGCCAGCTGAAAGAGAGAAACACATGACCGGATGACCCCGCTGTTCTTCACACACAAAAGGAACAACCAAGTAGACCTTCCCTCAACACGGTCAACATGTTCTGCTAAAAAAAGCACCATCTGCCAGAGACCATTGGACACCAAGCAGCTAGTAGTAATGATCAACGTAATTACAGGCTCATCAAGACGCTTCATTCAAATCCTCACCCAACCGGGTCAGATCAAGCCAATCACCATGAATGATCGAAATCCAATCAATAAAAACCCAATCCTGCTTTACTGACGCTGACGTGCGGGCCCATCCCTCGTTCGCGCCGTGCTTGAAGGAGGATGACTCTGTTGACTACGTTCACGAGGAACTGGCAGTCAGCAGGACGGGACGCGGTCCCCACTTGGCAGCGCCACTCATTGATCTCGTATGATACAGTGGGCCCGCCTGCCCTCGGGATACGAGTCTCCAGGACTCGTCACAACGCAGCGAGGAGCTACCCCTAGAAACTGTAATGTAGGCCACAGTTTAAGTGGACCCGCAGTGTCAGTGAGTTGAGTCGTCGAGGGAGAGATGGAACGGGTGGTGAGCGAAACGAGCACACACCATGCGCCCGCGCCGTCCGGTGGTCTCCGTCCATATATAGCCCGGCCCCCGCTTCCGTTCCGCTAACCATCACGGCGTCTCGCCTCACTCCCCCATCTCTAAAACGTAAAACCCCACTACGCCAAGGAGGGGAGGGGGAGGAGCGCGCTATCGATAGATGTCTGGCTCCGGCGATCGCCGCGGCGGCGGGCCTCCTTGCTCCGGTGAGCACCTCCCCCTCTCCGCCCCTCCCTCCTCGTGCTCTGTGGGTGGACGGATCGTGCAATGTCGGATCGTTTAGGGGGTGGGGTAGTAGGGTTTAGGGTGGCGGTGCGGGGAATTTTTGTTCCGGGAATCTGATTCGTCTCTTGCGTGCGTGCGGGTTCGTGTAGGTGATTGATTCGGTGATCGCGCGGTGCGGGCGATTTGCTGGGTCGGGGTTGGGATGTTCAATTTTGGGTCCTTAGTTTGTTTCAATGTTTTGGAGCGATTGGCGTTTGGGGACGAGAGGCGAATGCTGCTTTGCGTGCGTACGGAATCGGTGGGTTTACTTGGGCGTTCAATTTGTTCATATCCTTTGCGCGGATCCATGGTGTTACTTGTGTTTCTCTTTTATCGTTTGGGGTTTCACCTGTTTGCACTTGGGGATCGCTCTTGATTTTTTTTCTTTTGTTTTCGGAGGGATTTAGCCATTTAGCTGGGGTTTGTGTGTTCCGTACGAAGCATATTTCGTTAGGCATATTCCTTTCGTTTTACTTTTTTCTTTTTATAAGAAATTGTAGATACATTCCATTGAGTTAATAATTTGTGGCGAATATGTTACTGGCTTTTGTAATAGTAAATAGACCCTTGCATTCCTGGGATCTCCTGTTATCCTAACAAAATGAGGGCCTATTAAGTTCCCGCCCGTGGTAGTTATGGATTTTTATTGAAATGCTAGGATGCTAGGTGATTTTACTGTCTTAGTTGTATGATATTTAGAGGGCCCTTTTAGTGCTCTGGCCTTTTGTGATTGGCATGTACTCTCTTAGTTTCCATTCTCTGCGGTTGTCCTGTTTTGTTTAACATGTTGTATTATCTGATTCAATTCTCCTGTCTGTGAGTTGGGACTTGGGATCATGTCTTGCATAGGGATTCGAATTGTGTTGCGACTTCGATGAAGGCATTTCGTGTTTTTTAGTCAATTCATATAATCATTCAGTTATCCCCTCTTAAATTTAGTTGCATAGTTGTTGTTGGTGACTGTTTTTTGTTTTTGTTCCTGTTGCTCCCTGATTTAGCTTATGCTTGACTTTTTTTTATTCTTTCATGGAGCCTGGTAACGTATTGAATTACTGATAACTGAAATGAATTGTGGGAAAAAGTTTGCTAGCGCACATTGGTTTGACACTGCCTGTCTGGTAACTACTGTTCTGTTTATTTTAACTACTCTGGAGTAAAAGACTTGATGAAAATGATAGAGTTGTGTGATGGCAGTATGTTATTCCTACTGTGGTATTGTTTGTATGCATTTTATGACTGTTATATGCATATTTTCGACATAGTCTAATAGTCAGTGCCATTGTTTATTGTGCAAGATGTAAACATTTTACCAGCTTGTCCCATGTCATGTCAAATGCACCATCAGTACCTAGTGATATCTTGATGCGCATTGAGCCTGTAATGAAATAGATGTTTCTCTTGACAATTAGATCTGTGTGCTACCTTTTGGCTAATGGTTTTAGCTACTGATAGAACTCTGATAGATGCAGACTTACCATAACCTAGTTTATGCAGCTCAGCTCACATCATTTCGAAACTGTATCATCATTCTATTCCAAAGTCGAGTATGCAGTTCTTGCCATTCTTCATAGGTAATTGCCGGGACTAATTTGTCTATCACTGCATAATCCTACCCTGCATACAGATGGCGGCTGGGAAACCATTGGTAAGAAGTCAAAGAAACCAGGGCAAGCAGCTGGGAGACAGTGGGCACCATGGGGTTCCACAAATGCTGCACCTAACACAGCAAGGTCAGCAATGGGTGGCAATGGTTCCTCACAACCTTTTGGAACCAGTCAGGCTAAATCTTCACATTATGGTGCTGCTAACAGAGGCAACCCTAGGCCACCACCACAAACAAGGGCTATGGAAAGAGAACTGCAAGCGCCACGCCCTATTGTGACTCCACCTCTGGCAAATGGTTGGCAGTGGCAGTCCAGGTCTCGCCCATCTTGTTCTGAAGGTGAGAGGGATGATGTTCCTCCATCTGGTTGTGACCCTGAGGTGGAGGATGTCGATGGTAATTATGCATCAGATGATGATGATGATTTGAGTGATGATATCAGTGATGATGATTCTGATGCAAGTGAGAAAAGCTTTGAGACTCGAAAAATGAACAAGTGGTTCAAAAGTTTCTTTGAAGTCTTGGATGCATTGAGTGTGGATCAGATAAATGAACAGACTAGGCAATGGCATTGTCCAGCATGCAAGAATGGACCTGGGGCAATTGACTGGTACAAAGGGCTGCAACCTTTGATGACTCATGCTAGAACAAAGGGTTCTACAAGGGTTAAGCTTCACCGAGAATTGGCTGCATTGCTGGAAGAGGAGCTATCTCGCAGGGGTACTTCGGTGGTACCAGCTGGTGAACAGTTCGGGAAATGGAAAGGACTGCGAGAAAGCACTGATCGTGAGATTGTGTGGCCACCAATGGTTATTGTCATGAACACCTTATTGGAAAAAGACGACGATGATAAGGTGACTAATTTTTTCTCCTTTAACTATGTCAATACCTTGTTTGTTTTATGTATCGTTTCATGTTAAGGTTCCTTGTATACCGGAGATTATAATGTTTTAATTGTGACTAGATAAGTTGGTTGTAATATTCTTCTCTTCTGAATGCTATTGAATTTTAAATACAGATTTTGCAGTTTGGTTCCCTCTATCCTTGTAACCATAACTTTATACTTATGCATCATGTTAGAGCATTTGATCTGACTGTATAAAGGTGCAACATGCTTCCTATGTGTATCAGTTACTATGAATATGTCGTTATCTTTCTTTGCCTAGATGTTATATTGTTGTCTTATACACTGTCCATTGACCCCATTGGTCCTCTTTACTATTATAGTTAATTAGCATTCTTAAAATTCAGCTCCGTGCGAATTGTGTCCCTACAAGTTTTGAGCTGAGTGTTTTAAAATGTTTATAACTATCAAATAACCATTTGGCTGGAGGCTAACCTGCAATAGTTATTCTCTTTATAGTTTTCCCACTCTTTTTTTGTTGCACTCATTGTCTGTTTCTGCTACTTAGCGTTTACTAGATATAGACATATATAGTTGGAGCAACCAGCTGTAGATCATATATGTGACTTTCTTGGCTTTTATATAAAATGACCTTTTATATAGCTCTATACGGTTAAGTTGTATTCTGATTTCTATTTATTGTTGGACATGCTCTAGTGGAAGGGCATGGGGAACCAAGAGCTCCTCGATTATTTTGGTGAATATGCTGCGACTAAAGCACGTCATGCCTATGGTCCTGCTGGGCACCGTGGGATGAGTGTGTTAATATTTGAAAGCTCGGCTGTTGGCTATATGGAGGCGGAACGTCTGCATAGGCACTTTATTACGCAAGGTACAGACAGAAATACATGGCAGCTCCGCCGGGTTCCATTTGTTCCTGGCGGGAAAAGACAGCTATATGGTTTCTTAGCAAACAGAGAGGATATGGAGACGTTCAATAAACATTGCCAAGGTATCATTGCTTATAAAATTAATGCTTTTGATTCTAAACAACTGGATCTAGTGAAACCTTTCCCTGAGATATGCCTTGAAATTGTTGCTGTCAACTTTGAATAGAACTTGTACGCATGTGAAATAATAACATGTGAAGTTGGATATTTTCTATTGTTCCATTTCATTGATATATTGTTCATGCTGGTTAGTTCTAGCAATCATTTTGTTCATCCACTGATAATGCGTGTTTGAACACTATGCTGGTACTATTATTTCTCTTTATGCTTGTTCTTCAGTTGTCTTTCAACTTTCCTTTTCGTCCTGCTTAATCTATGAAGGCTAAGTGGGTTCTTATGGTGCCTGAAACATAATGTCAATATTATTTCATTTGGTATTTAAAACATAACTCTGTTTGGAATTAGGCTTTTCTAAAGCACCTTTTTATTTGTAATTCTGGATGCAGCACTTAGATGGAAAACATCTTGTGTATGGAGAGTGATAACAGCAAAATCTTGCTAAAATTTTTATTCCGCCAACTAACTGATTCCACAGATCAGCACAACAACTGAGAACTGACTCTTACTTTGAGCAAGAAAGATACTCTAGCCCACAGATTTCTTTCCTTCTCACAGGCCAATCAATTCTGAGCATCCATTTTGGTTTAGCTACAGCTCTCCTCTTTAAGGTCTGTTTAGAGAGGGAGGATTGCCACAGGAATTTTGGGATCTAGTCTTTTGAACTAAGCCATAAGGATAATCCCAATCCCATACCCAAGAAGGCCACTAGATTGCTTCCTGAATGATGATAACTTGTGAATCATCAAAGCAATGCATCACCCACTCACCGCTCTTGATACTCCATTATGAATGGTAAATTATTCTCTTGTATGACTTATCAAACAGTACAGTGGGTCCATTGAAAATTGGAATCTGTGACCTGTTTATTGAAAAGAAGGCTCCAAGTTCAACTAGTGTAGTATTTCCGTAACACAAACATCAAGCCTCACTAGTTCTGATTCATCAGCTGGACAAGACCTGGTTTTTCTAACTTAGCTGGACATATTTCATCATCACTATAATTTCAGGGAAAAGCCGTCTGAAGTACGAGATGAGGTCTTACAATGAGATGGTGGTGATACCAATGAAACAGATGAGTGAGGACAACCAGCAACTGAATTATCTGAAGAACAAGGTGGTTAAGACAGAGCAACGCTCTAAAGCAGTCGAAGATACCTTGGGTGTTGTTACCCAGAGGCTTCGTGAGACTATGGAAGAGAATCAATTTGTCAGAGATAAAGCCAAAGAGAAGCACTTGGAGTATGAGCAAGAGGTAATATACGGATGTATTATTTTCTACCAAAGCATATCTGCACACGAAACAATTTTTTCACTGGTTCCGTGGCAATGACTTGAGTACCAAATGATTAGGAATTTGCTGGGAGAGTTACACTTTCTCTTTTGTACTCCAAAACTTGTGCAGTAAGATTCATGCTACCATCTATCTCATGTTACCCCTTGTCTTACCTTTTTTCCATGCTTTGCAGATGAAATACCAGGAGGAATTTTTCCATAATCAAATCGAGAGTCTTCACAAGATCACAGAGGCCAAAGAAAAGGAGTTTGAAAAGTTGCTGCAGGAGGAGCGCTCAAAGGCTAGGCGCTTTGATGTGGATTCTGGAACTACCGAAGATCGCAGGCTAAGGTGGGTGACTAATTCCCAGTTGGATGGTATTGTGCCATACCTTCAATTGGAATTATGAATATGGTGAAGCATTTCTTTTGAGGATGGAAATGCTGCGTCTCAATGCATCACTTGCCAAGATTGCTTCTGTTTTCTCCTTTGATCATCTAATATATACATATTTCAACGCATCACTCATTAAGATTGCAATCATCTCTTGTAGGCATCTTAATTTCTAAGGACATGTCAATTGCTGTTTTACATTCTCATTCCCTGCTGTGTCTTGTGCAGGAAGGAACATGTGCAGAAGTTCATCGACGGCCAGGTTAAGGACGTGGCAGAGTTTGAGGCCGAACGGGATGAGGTGATCAAAGCCCACGAGGAGAAGAAGATTAAGCTCAAGAAAGAGTACATGGAGAAGGAGCTGGAGCTGGAGAAGGAGCTCGATGCTGCCCTGACAGGCCTGATGGAGAAGCACAAGCCGGACACCTTCCAGGCCTCTAGCTCGTGAAGAGCAAGCTCCCTTGGCTTACCTTGAGTCCCCTTCTCGGAGCAATCTCTTAGATGCTGATGCTCCGGAAGGCATAAACGAATGCCTTAGACGTTCGGGAGATGATGCTAAAACTTGGTCCGCGTGCGTGATCTGGAGACTTGAACCTGCGCAGCGTTATATGGCCCCCGTAGTATATCTCTATCGTAGTGTATGCATCGAGCTTATGAAAGACTGGGCAAGCTTGAGAAACTTCTACATGGAATATGGTATCTAGTTTATCCTCTATGATCCTGCGCTTTGCGTCAAATGCGAACAACGCTCTCAGTATTACAGGCAGATGGCTTTGAAAGAATACTTAAATGGTCGGGGGGGATAGATAGCATTACTATGACTGATCACACCCAGCATGCGCAGCTAATAAATAGCCTAATATGCTGACGAGCCCTTTGGCGCCAGCAGCACCCGAACCACATCCGTTTCGATGCTTCCATAACTTCAGTGCCACTAGAATGATAGTAGGCTGTTGAGACCCTTTCTTACCTCCTTGCTTTTGATGGATCGGCAGCTCGGCATCACTGGCTAGAGAAGGCTGTAGATTCCGGTCGCAGAACTAGTTCCTACAGACTAAGGGCCTGAAACTGCAAACCATACTTCTCGCGAGAAAACATGCACAAGGTGGACACCGGTTAATTACTCTGTAGAGGTGGTTAAAATAAAGTGTCCGGTTGAAATTTGTTGCAAGGAACTTGAAAAGTTTTGCCTGCTTTGCAAAGACTGCCACGGCGCTCGCGCCTAAGGATCCTTAACGTTTTCTTTAACTATACTCCATCTTTGCTTATACACATGAGCTTCTTGCACTGCGCAAATAAAGCCTACTCTTGGAGATCTTGTAAGCAACAAAGCATTAAAATCAAAAAAGGTAAAGATAGCCATGTTCTACTTTCGAAACAAAAGGATGATGAGAAATGCTACATTTTCCTCCATATATGTGGGCTAAAATTGTATCATCAACAAAATCTGTCCTTTTACTTGGAAGAGAGCCAAAAAAAAAATGACAATGGGTGATACATGACGCACAACCCCAAAGCTAAACACTGTGATGTCAAAACTCAAAACTTCCTGATTACTACATTATTAAACCCTAGTGGCTGGCCTAGAGGCAGAACAACTCTTCTCATGGAAAATGCAACCTTCATAACTATACTCAAAACTCATATACAAGAATTCTGTACAAGTTGGAACCCTAGACGGAGAAACGCCATAGCTTCACAAAGTAGCAGTGAATCTTGGTGCTGCTGAACATCTAAAACACAGTATGGCTGTCTTATCCTTGTATCTGTTATTTAGTCATCCAGGTAGGTGTCAAACTGCTGGTCGCCTTTATCAGCTCCTCCTGATCTTCTCCTAAAGAACTGGATCAACGAGACAACTGCTATCAGAGCCATCTCAGCATGGTCTGACGTGCTAGTCTTGATGCTGAGCTTGCCTAAGTTTCTACTGTTTAGGTTAGCGCCGACTGACATTTTCGATCCACGGCCCACTCGGAAGTCTGACTGAAGGTTGGCCCCAATTACAGTATCTTTTTCGAACGACAGAGTGGTGACAGATAATGTGACGCGCTCTTCCCTCACAGGGTAATCTTTCCCCCGTGCAGTTATCTCCATGCCACCTCCATGTGCCACTTGTCCACAGCCAGCCATTCTACCGGCATTGGCTACCAGTTGAACTCGCTTCCCAATGGTAACAGAGTCTTCTAACTTGGCCCCGGCAAAGTACTTGTTGCCAAACTTAGTAACAGAAATGCCACCTCCAGTAGTGTTCCAAGGCAAATTGCGGAACTTGGCATCCCCATGAACAGTACAAACCAAATCTCTGCTCGCCGTTTGCATATCCATACCCCCAATCAAGGAGCAGCCCCTCTGATCAGAATAACTTACTGAACATTCTGAATTGACATACATGTCTTCTTTGTCCTTTCTCATCTGACCTGCAATTGCCGCAGAGACATTCTTTTTCAACTCTTGAGATGCTTCAAAATTGATTGCATCAAACCCAATATCATGGTCCCAGCCTTGGGGATCCAAAACTGGTCTGAACAACTGATCATCTGTTATGATGTGGCGGTAGCGATGCACAGGATAATCAGAGTCAAAACTTAGTGGAATTTCCATATCTGACATGTGCACAACCTCTGGGGACGCACCCTCTTCATAATCATCTGCAACTTCATCATTTTGCACTTCAGTAAGCTTTTGCCTTCTGATTCCCTCCTTCCACTGTTTCTTCAGGTACGAAGTCTCGCGGTAGTCCAGTTCATCAAGATATGCAGACTTTTGGTCATTTGTCAAATTTTCATATTCAGATTTCTTCAGAATGCGGAAGGGTGGTAGTTGATCATACTCATCCTCCTCATCTGACATTTCTGTCAATTCACTGTCAATACCATCCGAACTTGATGAAGAATTAGGCTTAAGGAGTGAAGAAAGAAGATGAGGCAGTGAAGGTAGCCTGTTATTTGCCTGTGACAGTACGAAGCTATCTTGAAACTTAAGCAAGGAATTTGCTTCTGCCAGCAACTTAGTTGCCCCACACAGCAGCAGCAGTTCTGATACCCATACCTGCCCATTTGGTAAAACTCTTTCACCTTTGGTGTTTCGTCTGCACATAGGATGATTGTCTACCAGAACAACAGGATTATCTAGCTGAGTGTTGGAGACTGCTGCCTGAATATGCCGCTGCACCACATTCTTGCAGTAACGAGTGTAGGCGTCATATTCTAAAGGATAACCATCTGGCCCTTCAGGAGGAGATGAGGAACAGTGAGTCATAACAAGGACAGTATTGAACCACATTGAAGAACCCAAGATGTCAGTCATAAGCTTCAGCAGCGGGGAATCACTGTATCTGCTGTTAATATGGTCCAGTCGCTCAAAGTATAAGACAATATCAGGTGGGGATCGCTTAATGTAGCACTTGACAGAATTCAGAATCTTCCTGTTCCTCCGTTGGCCAAGGTAATGAGGCGTCAGGCCAGGTGTATCGATAACTGTCACTCTTATTCCTTTGATTGTTCCTTCAATCTTCTTTATCCTATGAGTAGCAGGAACTAGTGCATCAGTAGAAACCTTTCTTTCATCAAAAATCGAATTGATTGTGGCACTCTTTCCTACACCAGTCTTTCCCAGAAGAAGAATCCGCAAGGGGAGGTCCAGATCAGGCCCACCCGGTGCTTCTTGCTGTGCTGCTATAACCCTAGCTTTGTTGATACCGAGGTTGGTTCTCCTGGCATCTGATTCACCAGATTTAATCAAGTTTGCAAGCTGCAATCTGTACAGTACCTGCGCAACAACATCAGTACTGGGAGGCACTCCAGTCCTGTGTACTAACCGCAGAAACTTGATTTGAAGCGCCTCAACTTTCATCACTGGATCTGACTTCTTGTTATCATTATCTTGTTGAACAGGGGCAGGATAAATTGCACCAGCATTAGAGTTGGTTGTGACCTCTAACACCCGAGTATCATTGGAAGGAAATCTATTGGCAGAAACAGTCTCTACAAACTCATTCTGTGTTGTACCTGAATCATAATTTCAACAAGCAAGCAACATTCAGATTATTATGTAAAGGAGGGTAAAAGTGTAACATAGAATTTGAAACATGCCCATATGTGATGGAATTGAAAATTATAAGTAGCAAAAGGGCCTCTCATGACAGTAAAGGTAATCAGGATAGGTGACAGAAAATAAGAAGAAACACAACAACTTTTGTTTTTGGCAAGCACACACCACGGAATGCAGAAACATATACAATAACGGAATGAAACAGCAATGCATTCTAACAGGGACAATTGCAAGGCTTAATCCTAATAAATCTTATATATGCTAAAAGTCCCAACAAATGCTAAAACATGCTAGAAGCCTGATAACAGTAACCAAAATTTGAACCCAGTACACATGCCGGACCAATTTGGCAACTCTCCATGCAAGCAATCAAGCACACTAGTTTATGCTAGTTTTATGAAGGACAGGAAAGGTCATTGCGGTCACACACACACACACACACCCTGCGAATTAGACAAGACCGCCGTGGCGGGAATGAATTGCAGAAGGTGATTCAAAGGTAGGTTCTAAGGCTAACAACCATCAAGAATATTCTGCTGGAGCAAATTAGACTACATGATGGCATTTCAGAAACAGGATTTTTAAGCCGCCTGAGCCCTGAGGCATGGAACTGCTGTTGGGAATGAAAATTCAACGTTTCTGACTACCGGCAATGTCGTTGTTCAACTAAGAATCACCAGGAAAAGAGGGTACCATCGGCGTCGCCCTCGGAGGCGCCGTCGTCGTCCCCGGAGGAGAGCGCGAAGGGCCTGGCGGACAGCAGCGACGACCCGAGCCGGAACGAGATCCAGTCCCTGAAGTTCATCATCATCCTCCTTCACCTGCAACTGGAGGAGAGGCCGGGACAAATCAGAGAACAAATCTCTCCCCGGGTTGAAGCGCGAGAAAAAACCCAATCTTTGACCCTCCCCGCTCCCCTCGAACCGCCCACTTAAAGACGATGAGGAGCATCGCAACGGGCCGGGGGCCGGGCTGCGGAATCCGATGCTACCTGGTCGGAGAGGCGTCCGGCGGCCGCCGCCGCGTTCTTGGGAGGAGGGGATGTTGGAGATGCGGTGGGTTTTTTTTTTTTGTTTATCTTTTCTGTGTGGCTCGCTCGGCCGGACAGGAGCGACTCCGCGGCGGCGAGCGCTCGTTTTTGTCACATTTGGGTGGGGATTGGGGAGACGAGAGCGACCGGGACGAGTCATGGCAGGTCGGCCCAATTGCAGAGTTTATAGTCAGTGTTAGCATTACTCTAGTTTTTTGCGATGGGAGATTAATCAGCCGATTACCAATTCAGTCCTATTAGCAAAAGTTATTGATGATACTTTCCTCTTATTAGATGAAGGGTATCCATTCACTACCGTATCCACCGGTGATATGATTTTGGCAATATGTTATAGCAACTATTATCAGAAATGAAAAATAATTATTGGCTATGAAGAGTGAGGTATTTTGATATAAAATATGAGTAATCCGCTAAAGCTGTTATAATAAAATGTGGTCCTAATAGATTGTCTAATCTTTTTTTAAACAAAAAAGTAAAAAGGAGATGCAATGTATAGTATCCGTACTGACGTTGAGAATATATTCCTACAATGCAAATCAAACAACCAGAATAAATTTTTGTTTCTCAAACAAATGCTAATGTTTATTGATGTTTCACATATATTTTTACCATGGTACAGGCTTTTATCACATGAATCGAATTCTTCACATAAAAATAATTTCACAGATTGCAACAAGGAATCGTAGACCTAAATCAGAAAAAAGGATAGGTATAGCCTTAAATGTTCTGTGATTGTAGTTTAAATTTCGAATATGAAATCCGTGTTAGTATATTAAGTGAGTCTTACTGAACTCAACTGCCTGATCAAGCTGATCAAGCTAATAGAAACCGGTTCCTACTTTTTTCTTGCGACTTCCTACTTTTCCATATAGTCAAAAGAAAGTATAAGAACGGCGTGGAGCCAGCCAACAATAGGTACCCACGGATTCACTCTAGTAAATTAACAAGTCGATCGTGCCTTCCTCCAGTATCAATCAGACCTTAAGCTCCAACACTTGGATGCTGATGTTATGATTATACATCACACAATGCAGCGTCAAAGTTGCCCAACATCGACTGCGTCGACGCCAGCAAAGAAAACCTCGACAGCGCCCTAATGAGTAACATATAGGTATGGTACCAATAGATTCAGGGTTTGTTTGGTTTCTTACAATTAAATTTTAGTCACATGGAATATGTGATACTAATTAGAAGTACTAAATATAGATCAATTATAAAATCTATTGCATAAATAAAGACTAATTTGAGAGACGAATCAATTAAACCTAATTAGTTGATAATTGAATAATATTGTGCTTCAGTAAATATCTACTAATGATGGATTAATTAGGTTTAATAGATTCATCCCGTGAATTAATCTTCATTTATGCAATTAGTTTTTGCAGTTAGCTCATATTTAATCTTTTTAATTAGCATTAAATATTCAATATGATTCGGACCGGAAATCAGTGCTGCAACCGAACACCCTCTCAGACCTGCACATTGAGATCGATCGATGATCAGCAGCCTGAAAATGAAAGAAAGAAAGGGACCCGCTGAGAATCAGCGGACCGCCGCCGGTGTCTGCCTCCAGGATTCGCTGCACGTTTTGCTCAACCAGCGGGCACGCCCCCTGGTTCACTTCACCCATCCTGCCACATTTCCGAGCCTGCCCTCGCCTTTCTCTATAATAGTCGTGTTGGCTGCGAACATTTGTGGTGAGTGACACTTGTACAAAATCTGTACAGACCGGGGACCGGAATGCAAAATCAAACCGCGCGCCTGCAGGCTGCAGTACAAAAGCGGCGGCGCGCCACCGCAGCCAAGGCCAACGCAGCAGCCGCCGAGAAACCCACCGCTCCTCGCCTCCTCTCCAAATCCCCCCATCGACTCGGCTCCTCCGCAGGTAACGAGCATTCCGTTTCGCGAGCGCAGCAGCTATAGCTCCTAGTTGATTTTCTCTTCCCGGTTAACCTCTTGGCTGGGCTGGCGGTTTCCTCGTCTCTTCATCTCATCCCCGCGGTTCGATTTCTCGTGCGCGTGAGTGCGACCTAGCCCGAATCTCCAGTCACGGGATGGATCACGTCCTTGCTGCGTGCTCTTGCTGGGACGGGGGGCACGCATCGCGCTGCTGCGGCGGCGCCGCCGGGCAGGGGAGAGTGCAGGGGCCGTGCGGGCGTTTCGTCGAAAACTTTGCGCGCGCGCGCGTGGGTTGCTTGGGAAATGGCTGCCTTGCTTCCGTGCGTACGCGAGCGTGGGTAACCTCGCACTGGTTCCTCACGCATGGGCGAGCTGCACAGATTATCTTAACTGTGTTTTCCTCCTCGCGAATGTACTCCCTGTTTCTGCCTAGTCCAGTGAACTGAATGCCCTGCTTTCTTCTTGCCGTTTGTACCGCAGAAGAAACAGTGATGGCAAGCGCTTCTCTGAGCACAAGAGCTTTGTTCAAGTGTGGACCGAAGGCGTTCAGGAACAGCCACCGGCATGGTTGCCTGAAATCCGTAGTGTCTTTTCCCGTTTCTCAGGCATCAGATAGTCTTTATTCTCCCATCAGAGTGGTGAATCGTGCGTACGGTTCGGACCTGATCGTCACGGCTTTGAAGAGCAGAGGCCTGAACACAGCACTCTCTTCGACCAATGGCAGCCTGAAGGTTCCTGGTAAGATTCTCTTTGCAGCTGTTCCAGTTACTCGAACGAAATTTTATTTGCTTATTTACTGCATTCACAAGAGAGGTTGAAATTTATTAAATTATTTAAGCACCATGATTCCATTTTTTTTTCTCTCTTGGAGTTGAAGCACGAAGGACATGATGTGTCTTTTGAGGACAACCTCCAACTTGATGGACTCTGGGATAAGGTGGTGTGATAAACTTTTAGAAAACAAGGGTTGCCTTGCCTTTTAGTTGATAATCATAACAAACTGAGAAAAACCTTTATGAAACTTTGATCTGTTGCTGTGATCCAGAAGACAGGGCAAATTCATTGAATTATTTTATGCATGATGCTTCCAATTTTTATTGCATTTAACAAAGTACTAAGGACATGGTGCCTTTTGAGGAAAATCTCCAACTTGATGCACTCTGTGATAAAGTGACGTGATAAACTAGTAAAAATAAGGGTTACCTTTTCTCTGATCACTAGAGAAAATTTAAGAAAAATCTTTTAATCGCTCTGTTCTTTTGATCCAGAAGAGAGGGTGACTGTACTGGTCATTGGTGGAGGAGGAAGGGAACATGCTCTATGTTATGCCTTGGAACGCGCTCCATCCTGTGATGCAGTTTTTTGTGCTCCTGGTAATTCTGGCATTGCTCAATCCGGAGATGCCACATGTATACCAGACCTGGACATAACTAGTAGCGAAGCTGTCATCTCATTCTGTCACAATTGGGGTGTCGGATTAGTCGTAGTTGGACCTGAAGCACCTCTCGTTGCTGGTCTTGCAAATGACCTTGTTAAAGCTGGAATACCTACTTTTGGACCTTCATCAGAAGCTGCAGCATTGGAAGGATCAAAGGACTTCATGAAAAAGCTGTGTGATAAGTACGACATTCCCACAGCAAAGGTACTTTCTCTTTTAATTTGTGAAGTTATACAGTTATTAAGCTTGAGCTAAAATTAACTTGCTTGCTAGACGATAACCGATTAGGTTATGCTATATAATGTATGAGATACCAATACTATTTTCTATGTGCGAATTTTACTATGTGTACCTTTTTACCTCTGAGTGCTTAAAAAATAATCTGATTTCATCTGTTAAGGATCAAGGAGTCCATTTATCCATTCCCATCTATTTTAAAATTTTAATCACTACCTATTTACAGAGTAGATTTCATTTGTTAAGCATTAAGGACCTGTTAGCTATTTGCTTCCATTAAGCATCTTACAATTCAAACTGAGTACTTATGTTCTGGATGTGCAGTATCGAACATTCACAAACCCTGCTGATGCTAAACAATACGTAAAGGATCAAGGAGCCCCTATAGTTGTCAAAGCTGATGGATTGGCTGCTGGGAAAGGTGTAGTTGTTGCTATGACTTTAGATGAGGCGTTTGAAGCCATAGACACTATGCTGGTTGAAGGCTCTTTTGGTTCTGCTGGATCACACGTTATCGTTGAAGAGTTTTTAGAGGGAGAAGAAGCTTCTTTCTTTGCATTAGTAGATGGAGAAACTGCTTTGCCTCTCGAATCTGCCCAGGACCACAAAAGAGTTGGTGATGGTGATGTTGGTCCAAATACTGGTGGTATGGGTGCATACTCGCCAGCACCTATAGTGACAGAAGAACTGAAGAAGAAAGTAATGGAAAGTATAATTCTCCCAACTGTTAAAGGTATGGCGGCAGAAGGATGTAAATTTGTTGGTGTGTTATATGCTGGGCTTATGATTGACAAGAAGTCTGGACTTCCTAAGCTTATTGAATATAATGTACGATTTGGAGATCCAGAATGTCAGGTTTGTGGTCCTTTATATTACTGCTCGCTTGAGTTAGCATATCTTTACAGCATATAACACCTGGACAATTTTGGTCCTCGATATATCTATAGGGTTTATATACTAACAATTTATGTATGCTTATTTGGACTCATGACATTAGTAGTCATATGCTAGACTGTCATCTAATAAGGTTCATGCAGTAATATTCTGAATGTCAATCTAATATTTGAATCTATATTTCAAAAACAAAATGCCCAAATTGTTATGTGATTTCAAGTAACATTTCGCAAACACTAGCAGTTCTGAGTGATGAAAGTTTCTGGCATGTTCATTGTAATACCTAGACTTCATATGGTAGCCTCCTTAAAGAAATAAATGACTGACGAAAGGCCAAATATCTCTTAGGAAATTATTTAGTTTTATAGCTGTCATGTTCACAACCTCAATTTTTTGTGAACTCATCTCTGCTGATTCATCTACTTTGGCTCAGGTTCTGATGATGAGGTTAGAGTCCGACTTGGCACAGGTTCTCCTTGCTGCATGCCAGGGAGAACTAGGCAAGGTTTCACTAACCTGGTCGCCTGAGTTGGCAACAGTGGTCGTGATGGCAAGTGAAGGGTACCCAGGGGTTTACAAGGAAGGGACTGTAATAAAAAATCTTGACGAAGCTGAGCAGGTTTCTCCTGCAGTAAAGATATTCCATGCAGGAACTGCCTTTGATACAGATGGAAACTTTGTAGCGGCTGGAGGACGCGTGCTTGGGGTCACTGCAAAGGGCAAGGACATCGAGGAAGCAAGGGCCAAAGCTTATGATGCGCTCGACGTTGTTGACTGGCCAGAAGGATTCTACAGGCATGACATTGGTTGGAGGGCTCTGAAACATCGGCATATGTTTGCACACTGATAAGAAGAGTCCCCTGATCTCTGTAATTATGTCAAATTTGCGATGGTGAGGCAAAAATAAGACGAAATTGCAGCAATAGCTGCTGTTGTGGGTGCATGACGATGGAGTATGAAAGTATATGTTGGAGTGAAAAGTGAAAGAGAATGACAAGTGACAAGAGTGTAAGAGTTCTCAAGTAATTCTCATTTTTGGGATTGTTTACATATATATATACAAGCCCAAAGGGCATGATGTCCCTTGGAGTTGGCCTCTTGGGTGATTAATGGCATCATTAACCAAATATAATAATTGATCACTAATGAAATATTTTACAACACTCCCCCTTATCAATTTCTTCTTGTGATCTTGTAAATAATTTGTTAATATTTCTTTCAAAAACCCTATGCAAAAAAATATAAGAAGTATGGATATGTCATAGAAAAAACTCCTTTAAAACCCTTTTGGGAAAATAGGAGAAAATATTGATATCACAATATGATTGCTTGATAGCATATTGCCTCATTAAAAACCTATGTAAGAGAGAAAACTTTGATAAGAAAAACTCATTAGAAAAATAGTGCAATTTTATAATCAGAAGATTATAAACATGTTATATCAAGGGTTTACTCCTCATGATACTTACAAATCTTTAAATCATCTTATACCAATTCCAAAAAATATATTTCTGCAATAATGATGTAGGTAAGGACTTTGTGAATAAATCTGTAAGATTATCAAATGACTCAGTTTGCAAGATTTCTATCTCTCTATTTTTCTATAGCTCATGAGAATAGAATAATTTAGGAGCAATATGTTTTATGATATTGCTATTTATATAACTTGCGTTCATTTGTACAATCCAAGCAAAATTATCTTCATAATAATTATTGGTTTCGTGATTGAACTAATATCACATGACTGTTGTATGTAATTGATCATTCTGCAAAGCAATACACATTCACGTGAGCTTCATATAATGCGATTATTTCAGAATGATTAGTGGATGTGGTTACTAGAGTTTGTTTGGATGATCTCCATGATATAGTTGTTCCACCATGTAAAAATACAAAGCCTGTTTGAGATCTGGCATTGTGGGGGATCAGATAGATAGCCAACATCTGTATATCCGATTATAGCTTTATTTTGATCAAATTGATAGAATAAACCAAGATCTTGTGTACCTTGAAGATATCTGAAGATATTCTTAACTCCTATCCAATAACATTTTGTTGGAGCTGCGGTATGTGTAGCTAGTAAGTTTACCACAAATATAGTATCAGGCCTGGTGTAATTTGCGACATATATTAGCGCTCCAATGGCACTAAGATATCTTCATTTTCATTCTCATCCTTAGGTCTGAATTGATCCTTATTCATATCAAGAGATCGAATGACCGTAGGTGTCTTTGATGGATATGATTTATCCATGTTGAATTTCTGAAGAATTTTCTAGATATATGCAGACTGATGTACTAATATCCTTGATGGGAGATGTTCAAGCTGAAAACCTAAACAAAATTTAGTTTTACCCAAATCTTTCATTTAAAATTCCGTACTTAGATGGTTGCGTGCTTCATCTATATCTCGTGTATTCCCCCGTTTCGAGATTCGGCCATGGGTGTAACACGCAGTAGGATTTCGACCGTGTGACGATCGGGCGACAAGGTGGTTTAGATAGGTTCGGACCGCTATCATCGTAACACCCTACGTCCTGTTTGGAGTTGGTAGGTGTATTCAGTTGAGTCTGAGTTTGAGTCGATTCGATTCGATCCCTTTACACATTGCCCGTCTATTATATTTATAGCCTTTCCCGTAGACCCCAGGAAGAGGTTTACCGCCTTAAGTGTGAATACGGCGCCTGATGAGGGGCGCCGGCCTGCAAGTGGCACCCGCCCGCCAGGCAGGGTCCTGCGCCGTGGGCCAGGACCATCGTCACCTGGGGTCCTCCTCGAGGGACCCCGGGATGCCCCGAGGTCTCTCCCGGGGTCTGTGCATCGGTTGGGGTCTTTTCTGCGCGTTGCCCAGGGCTGCAGGTGCTCCTCTCCATGTCTATCCGATGTGACGGGAGGTGTGAGTGGTAGGGGCCACCCCACCGCCTATCGCCTAGTAATCATATTATTTTACGGGGAAGGCGCGCCACCCACGGACCTCAACCGGTTGTAGCAGAATGGGTGCATTAAATATGCTGTCAGACGATCCCTTCTCTATGAAGGAACCGCCCCGTCCGGGGAGACGTTTGGCCTCCCACGGACTCAGGTCTTCTAGGAGGCGCCTCAGTTTGGTCCATTACTGCTAATAGGCCAGAAGAGACTTTTAGCCCATTTATCCTTGATTTGTCCAAGGCTGGGGGACCCTCGCTCCCGCGGTGACGACATCCACATACACGGATCCACTTAAGGATTTCTTGATGGATACATATGGGCAATCATCATTATTGGAAAAATCTTTCTATAGAAGGAATTCTTTTAGTCGGTCGTACCATCTTTCCGACTGCTTCATGTCAGACCCGGGATCACAGGACTACGCATATGGCGTACATATTCTACGATAAGAGGTGAGATATGGCCCATATGGCGTACATATTCTAGGATAATCGCAAACCTATGGAACATGAATGGGTTTAAAGCTAAACCACAACAAGACAGCAATGATCATGTTTATTTTATCCGGAGAGAAAATAAAACCGCTGGCAACTAACGTATTTGGGGTGCAAAAGAAGATATTTCCCATCATATATCTTGGGCTTCTGCCGGCTCTTGGAATATAGTTTTTCTTAGGTCGACCATAATATTTTAATTTTTATGTGCAATAATTTTTGGTATGTAATTGGTATTATATGGTTCACTGTGGATCTGTCATTGTCGTATGAGGGTCACAAGTCTGTATGAGGTGAGAAACACAACATAAAATATGCCAACGTAGGCCGAAGGGAATGAGCTTTGAGCCATCCTAGACGGTGCGTGGTCAAGTTTTTTTTTCGAAAAAGGCTTGAAAGCGTGGATAGGGCGGGCTACGATTGTTAGAGCATCTCAAGCATGCTTAAAACAAATTCTAAAAAATAAAATTTGGAATTCGACCAATAAACATTTCCCTTCAACAGTGACCTAACACCGACATCGACATCCGCGAGAGCCAATTTTCCGCCGAAGGGGTGGGCTCTCCACCTTTTGGCCTTCCTTTGTTGCCCTGGCGCGGAGCAGAGGATCCTGGATCCTGGCACTGCTGCGGAGACGCGATGCAGCTGGCCCTCGCAGCGATGCTCGCGAGCAGGAGGCACGGACGCACGGTCGATGCTTGAGCTTGAGCAGTTGAATTCCGCGCGCCGCCGTCGCCAGTAGGAGGATGCTTGCAACATCAGCCGCCGCCACCGCCGATGCTGCCCCCGAGTGTTCGCTGGTGTTGTGTGGCCAGGGGAAACAAAGGAGGAATTTCTTGAATAAAGAATTGGTCCTTGCTCATGAACTTGACTGAATAGTAGGTCCCAACGACCATTTCCAGTAAGTTGTGCACTTGTCAAATCAAGTGCTGGTCCAGAATGATTGATGTGGCGGCAATTGATTTCTTAAGAATATTTCTTTATCTTTTTAGGGATCTTTTCTGGGAATTGTTTGATGGAGAGTTTGTTTTTTTCTTCCAGAAGTTTTTGGCAATGTTTCAAAACCATCATGAACCGGTGACATAACATAACCGCAAGGTGGTTATTCTCGCGTACAAGAATCATATTAAGGATGAGATCACCCATGAACAATTTGCTCACACTTGGCCAGGACAGGATCACGATCTGCACAAATTTTCATTTGACAACGCTAGACGAGGGATGTTTTTCATCTATCGGCCATGTTTCTTCTTGCAAGGTGAATAGGCAATCCATGGAAGTTTGGCACGGGCGCCCTTAACCATGCTGCTGTTCAACTGTTCCATTATATTTTCATTATATCTCACACCAGTCTCTCATACTACTATTGCAAAAATAGAATAGAATAAATTATTTCTTTTTTTTTAATTAACGTGTCCAAATTTCTCAAAAGTCCATGAGTAGTATACCGAGACAGACGGATTACAGATAGATAGATAGATATGTAGTATACAGCTATGATAGAGATAGATATCCTAGAGATATATTCTGAATTAATTAAATTTTATGAATAAGATTGCTTGCTTGTATGTAGAATAAAAAAGAAAAATGAGCCAGCCCGCCCGGCAAACCCGGTGACGTTTCCAGTGGGCGCTGCATGACAAACGATGGCACATGCTGGGCCCGCACGTCAGCCTCTCCCTCCGTTCCACTGGCTGGCAAAAGGAAACGTGAGAGAGCACAGTGCCCAGAGCAGCCGACGAGGAGCCTCCATCTTTCAGTTTCCCTGACCCCCGTCTCGACGCCGCCGCAAAACTCGCCCTCCTGTCCTCTCCCCGTCGCGCTCAGATCCACCAGACCTCGTCCAGACACGCCGGCTAGCTCTCTCCCGCCGCCACTGCCCATTTCCGTCGTCGTTCTCAGCCGCGCGCGCGCATCGTGGGAGGCGGCTCCGGGGTTGTTTCGCGGAGTGTTTAGCTAGAGCTCGCGGCGGAGGGGATGAGCAGCTGGAAGATGCTCGGGGGCGAACCGCCGGAGGTCGCCGACGAGTGTTGCTACGTGTGCAAGGACGGCGGCGACCACCTCCGCGCCTGCGACTTCAGGTGAGCCCTCGCGCGCGAGGATTGTCGATTGCCGTCGTGTGTAGCGCTGATGAACATGCGGGTCGGGTATCATATCTTCGTTGCTTGTTTTGCTTTGCGTGCGCTAGATTCTTGCTTGTTCCGTACATCCGGCCGGCGTGTTTCCGTGATCGTCCGCGCTGCATGCAGCACTGACATGGCTGTAGGCCTGTAGGCGCATAGCGTCCGAGCTCCGATCTGAGCGCAGCGCATGGAACGGCGAGAGGAGGAAGAAGCGTAAAGCGTTAGCTGGGCTGGCGAAGCGTTAAGGTCTTATGGGCCTGTATCTGTTGTTATGGGCCGAGAGTCTTGCTCACTTAATGGGCCAGCGGTTAGTCAGCGCTCAGTTTTCAGGCCCGTTCGTTAGGAGAGCAAGAGGCGCCGGGCGTCGTCCTTCCTGGTTCCCGCAACTGCCGCCTGGAGGTCATGCCGAGCCGGCGCTGCAGGGCCACGCCCGTCAGGATGGGAGAGGAGGCCGCCGCGCCGTCGGATCTGGGGTCATGCCGTCGGGGAGGTGGCGGCGGCGGCGGCGGCGACGGCGGCGGCGCTCGGTGTCGAAACCATACGAGACGAGAGGGAGGGGCTCGGGAGAGAGGCCACGGATTCATTTTCCGCCGTTGCGTGACGTGACGCGCGTGCGACGCAACCTGTTCGGTCGGGTTTTCTCGCGTTTCGGCGCAGCCGCCGGACGGGGCGGACACCGGTCGCACGGTCGGAGGGGCGAAGCGAAACCGGCGAGGGACGAGCCGCGGACCGTGGACGCCTGGACGGAGGAGGCAGCGAGAGGCGCTGCGGCCGGTGGCCGTACGTCAGAACGTGTCGTCCACGCCCAAGTGTGCGAAGGCAAGGCCAATGCCAAAATGAGACGTGCGGGCTGCAATTTCCATTTTTTTACATGAAAATTTTGATATGAAATTACTGCCGTTTGTTTTCTTATATGCCTTGGTGAATGGCATGTGTAGGAACTCCTTCAGTTTTGAATCTTGATTATTTCTACATCTTTGCTGGCTCGGGAATGAATGACATCTCGTCAATGTGGCTCATCATCATTTTCGATCCAGTCATCGCCAACAGATCCTCACTTTGCCTCGTGATGCTTTCCAGGAACTGCCCGAAGGCGTACCATCTGCACTGCTTGGAGGACAAACATGGCTCTTTTCCTAGTCACGGTGAACAACTCATTTGTGGTGAGCACTCTTGTGACGCCCTCTTTACTTTTCCTGTCATGAATGCATAGATTCTCAAGGTTTCCTGTTTCCTTCATGAAACAACGAGATGTTGCTTGGACCGTGAAGTTTTATTTGTCCTGTGTTTTACCTAGCTAGCTGTTCCAGCATCATGCAACATAGCAAATATGTCCGACGACCACATAAGCTAGACGGTAATTAAATGGTGGCCACAAATAATCAGCAACTACGCACTTGACGGCTTACGACTTACAGACTGTGTATTATTAGCTTCTATAGTCTATACTGCACGACCCCTAATGGTATTGATACTTGGGCCTAATTTTTGGTATGTACAGATTGGCACATATGTTTCAATTGCAGACGGAGTTCACATTTTCAGTGTCTGTGCTGTCCTATATCGGTTTGCCACGACTGCCTTGGCAAAGTTGGATTTGTCGAGTTGAGAATGCAGCAAAAAGGATTTTGCACCAGCTGCTTGAACAAGGCTATCTTGATTGAGAAGAATACTGATCCTGTTCCTCATTGGGTAAGTGTATGCATATACCCAATTTTATTTTATTTTTGCATTGCTGTATTGAGTTTCCACTGGTCAATTCTGCAAAGAATTTCACTGTATGTCTATTTGTTAGTTATCACCCCGTGTAATCCGTGCTGTCTTTTTAGGAAGGATGCTAGGGTTGTTTAGAATTCATAGCAAAATTCGATTTTACCTCTCCAATATAGTTTCCCTTTGTGCTCTCTGACAAATCTCATGTTCATCTCTAGGTACAGAGGGATTTCAGCAAGGCAGAGATCGACGGAATTTTGTTTAAAGACTACTGGGAAGATGTTAAAGACAGAGAACATTTGAATTTGGTTTACCTGGAAGAAGCTCATGTTATTCTTAATAGAAAGCTTGACCGTAATAGAGCAAATTCAGAGAAATTTCCAGATGAAGATAACACGTCAGATACAAATATGTTTGCTGAAAATGCTGCCATTGAGAAAACTATTCCTTTTGACTCTAAGGGCAAAGAGAATAAAGCGAACACATCAGTAAAGAAGCACAAGACGAACAATAAAACATATATTGGTTGGGGTTCTGAAGAGCTAATGCAATTCTTGTCAAGTTCTGGAAAGGACTCATCAAAATCTCTTGATGAAGCTGAAATTGTTGGAGTTATCATGGCCTACATCAAACAGAAGAATTTGTTCAAGAATAATAAGAAGTCTTTCCTGTGTGATGATAAGTTGCACCTTTTGTTTGGGAGAAGAAAAGTGAGTTGCAAAAGTATCCGTAGGTTTCTAGCAGTTCATCTAGCTGCAAATGATGTTTCAGAGGATGAAATTTTGTATGGTTCTGAGGACGATGATGTTCCAATTACGAAAAAGAAACCTCATTTTGATGGTTCTGAAGATGATGTTGGTCAAATTATGAAAAAGAAACCTCGGAATAGTCTGGAGTTGAAGATTGCTGAGAGGGTTTCAGAAAGAAACAAGAGAAGTTTTGCCTCTCTTAATGAGAATAACATAAAGCTTATTTATCTGAGAAGATCTTTAATTATTAATCTTTTGAATCATCCAGATACATTTGATCAGAAAGTTGTTGGCTGTTTTGTCAGAGTTAAGAATGCCCCAAAAGTTCATATCTATGAATTACCTAAGAAGCCATACCAGCTTGGGCTGGTGACAGGTAAAAAAGAAGGGTTAATTGCAAGCATTCTTTCTTATCCCTGATGGTCTAGTTTCTTTAATTTGTTGAGCAGCATAGAATGTTCATGTTAGTAATAGCGCGATCCATATTTTGCAAACATCTGTCTAATGTGCTCCTGTAATATCTCATTACAGGCATTAAGAAATCTTCAGAAGAATACAAGATGAAAGACACATGTACCAATATTCTCTTATGTGTTACTGGTTTATGGGATGATGTCAGGATCTCAATGCTCTCAGACGAGGACTTTGAGGAGGTATTGTTTTCATAATCCAGTGTGTAAATTGTTACTGACGGAAACAAATTAGTGCTACCTCAGTTTTAGAGTAGGTTATCAGTATTAAATAGAGTAGTTTGTACAACATTGGTTCATCAATTCACAATATTGCTTCACTTTCAAAAATGTGGTGAAATAAGTACGCCTTTTGCCTTTGTAACAGGAGGAATGCAATGATCTTGTTTCTTTGGTAAAGAAAGGACTTCTGGAAAGGCCTACAATTGTAAGATCGCATTCTGAAACCTTCGTTCTCCTTAATTCAGTGCTTTACCATGTGATTTACTGGATGAATGGAGTTGCCATTGAAATAACAATATTTCTTTTAACTATCGTATTTATTGTGATGTGGGTATTTTCTTTATCTGCATGTGTTGCATGTATGTATCCATTTATTGTGTCCATGCTATCAAATTCACTTGGCCAATTACTAACGCTACTGTGACTTTCAAAACAATCACCAGTTCCTTTAGCATATTCTAAATGTAAAATGATATTTGATAAACAAGTACATCAGGAACATTTATGCTCACTGTACTCAATGTGTAATTAGATTGAACTTTCCATTTCTTTTGTTGCTCTTTGCTTGGATATTTAAACCCCTGCAAATACTTAGGAGTTAGGAGGAAGAACGAACCAGAATATTAAGAGAAATGAAATTTAATAGTCCATATGCTGGCTGGAATATCCATACGTCTTTTCAATAGAAGGGTAGAAAATGTTGAGTTTTGCATGAATGTTACTTTGTTTATTTTTTCTAGGGGTTGTCTGTTAAGTTGTCTCAAGGTTGCTTGTCGTTCGTGAGACCTCCTATAAGATGACACCAATGTATTAAGAGAAAATGTTGAGTTTTGCATGAATATTACTTTGTTTATTTTTACTAGGGGTTGTCTGTTAAGTTGTCTCATGGTTGCTTCTCGTTCGTGAGACCTCCTATAAGATGACAACAATGTACTTTTCCTAATGTGCATAACTGCATATGCTAGGTTCCTATTTTAGTGCTCTAAGTACCCTGTTTTTTGACAGGCTGCACTGGAGGAGAAGGTGGCAACTGTACATAAAGACATAGTAAATCATGTAAGTGCACTCAGAAATCAATAGATGCCACTGGTTTGATACATGCATATAGAAAAATGGGGAAAACTTAATTAGTAATTGGTTATCCAAATCAATCAAAAGTAGTGACTTTTCTAACACCTACTGGAGGACAATAGCACACCAACGTCAGAAGATTTCCTGGCTTTTTTTAAGGAGTGTCGACAACAACCTTAGTTTGCTCAGAAACTTGTACACATAACTTATTAGTGATCTCTTTTCTTTGGAACTTCATTATATATCCACTTCAATTTACTCTAATATTGTCCTGTAGCAAGCAAACATAATTTTTGAAGTTCTATATAGGTCCTAATGGGCATGGTACTTACAAAATATATTAATTCTTTTTTGCACTGCTAGATAGCATTTGAAGTCTGAAAGCAAAGTCGTGAGATTTCAGAACTTCTTTAGTCTCACCATTTAGTAATCTATCCTTGCTTTCCATATGTTTGTATTTCATGTATCCACTCCAATTGACTAGATTTCCATTTTTCAGTGGATTGACAAAGAACTTGTGAGACTGGAAAGAGCTATTGAAAGAGCAAATATAAAAGGGTGGAGACAAGAATATCCTTTGCAGATTGATTGTCGTGGTCATATATAAATAAACTGATGTTTTAATTCTAAGATGACATCTTGCTTTCCTCTTTTACTATTAGCAGTACATTTTCTTGGACTAATTAAGAAACTTCCTCAAGGTTTCTTCCTTGACCTATATTTCTATTACATTTGAGGAACTAATGCACCAACAGGAGCTGCTAAGCACAGAAGCTGAAAGGATGCGCCGCCTTAAAGAGGTTCCGGAAATTACTGCGGATACAGAACAAGAAGGACATGAAACTGAACTCGAAATTGCAGCAAGCAACTCATCTCAAGAGAATAGAGGTGAAAATGAAATACATCAAAATTTTCTTCTTAAAAAACTATTTCTATCAATATATTTTACATTCATAATACCTAAGTTGCTACCACTTGATCCAATTCTCACAAGAGAATGCCACACACAGTTAGTTTAGGTGAAATGGAGCTATTTTACTTTGTCAGTGCATCATTTTCATAGTGAAGTGGCGCTGGAAATCCTTTGTTACAGTTTCTTTAGCTTTGTAACATATTAAATGTAATGCCATTCTTGGAAATATTACAATTTTCCATTTAACAGTACTTGGAATGTACTGTTCAGATAAACTAATTTTGCAAGGTTATGCCTAATCCACATTGCACCCTTTTTTTCTTATCTGATATGATTCACATACTTTAGAAGGCAAGTAAAAATATAATATTTATAGTATTGTCATTATGTTCTTCAAAAAATAAAAAGTAATGAAAAATAATAGCTTATGTATTTTTGTACTACTAATGTGGGGTTAAAACTTATGCTTTGGTCATATTTTTCCTTTTTAAAATTTAACCATCATTTAAAAATGCTCCATTCATACCTCTAATTGTTTCCCATAAATGGTTATGACTGCTATTCTTCACTATTAAGTCAATTGAAGAAATGTTCCTTGGATTTCTAGGTAATACAAATACCTTCTTACTTCCCTTGTCTCTAGGAGCAAAACAACAAGTAGCTAATTCTTTGACTGATTTTGAAGAGGTTCCATCAAAAGGTGAGTTGAAGCTGCCACGTGAAATATACTATGTTATTCATCCCCCTAAATGTTTTATTCATTTAGTGTTCTTCTCCACCACTATATTTCCATCTTTTATATTTCCTATTCTAGACCTTACTTCCATATTACATCTAACTAATGGTGAGTTTGCATCTGCAGCTGCAGCAGAGGATGTATTTCAATCTTTTAGAGCTCACAAGGAGAAACCAACAGAAGGTTTGTATTTAATTATTATAACAGAGAAAGTCAGTACTCTAGTAGAAGAGGTGTATAAATAAAAAACCTAAATGTGTTATGATCATAAACCAAATCAGCTGTAGCTGAGCATATGGCTGGCTGAGATATGCATACT
The DNA here is from genome assembly GCF_002211085.1 of Panicum hallii. Classification (NCBI taxonomy): domain Eukaryota; kingdom Viridiplantae; phylum Streptophyta; class Magnoliopsida; order Poales; family Poaceae; genus Panicum; species Panicum hallii. The sequence goes on along the minus strand of NC_038044.1, from coordinate 3,442,501 downwards.
AATATGTAAAATATAGTTCAATCATTATATTTGATCTCTAGTCTGCATCAAAGTCTCTTTTGAGTAAGGAAGCAAGAATAGATACAGGGCTTTCCCCAAGCCTAGTAATTAGAGTGTAGTTTGACCTTATCTCACTGGTTTCCTAACATAATAATGGACAAGTTTTTCTGATCTAGGTAATACAACCACCTTCATACCACCCTTGTCTCCGGGAGCAAAAGAGGAGCCACTTAAAGGTGAGTAGAAACTATGACATGATTTTTAGTAATTTATTTTATTTTAATTGCTATTTTAGACCTTAATTTTGTATTAGATCTAATTAATGGTGCATTTGTATCTCTCGGTGCAGTAGAGAATGTACTCAAAAGTTTCAAATGTTTAAGAGTCCATGAGGAGAAATTGACCGAAGGTTTGTATTTATTTTTATGGAGATAATGTATATGAAATATCATTTTAGAAATGTTCATAGTATCTATCTGTATAAATATGTTTTCTTTCAAAGAATCTATGTCTTTACATATCAATAGAACACATATTAGGTCAATTTATGTGTTATGTTTTTTAAGGCATCTCTAATGTGTCATCATGGGTTGCACTCTCCATACTCAACTTTCCCTCACAGTTTCCTAGTATGGTTTGCTTTTCTACATATGTCGCTAAAACCTCTTCTTTTGATATGGTTTGCCCCTTAAAGTTCCGCAAGCATCTAGTAACTCACCATTCTAACCTCTCTTTTTTCCCCTAAATGATTATGATTAGCTTTTCTCAACTTTATTACAAGATTTTTCTGATCTCTAGGTAATACAAACACCTTATTAGTACCCTTTTCTCTTGGAGTAAAAGGAGCTATTTCTTCAAACAGCCAACGAAAGGTGAATTGAAACGATCATGTGATTTTTACAATGTTGCACCCCTTGTTTAATTGTGGTTTAAGACTTTAATTTGTACTAAAAAGTGGTGTGTTTGTGTCTCCAGGTGCAACAGAGGATGTAGTCGAATCTGTAAGAGTCCATAAGGAGAAACCAACCAAAGTTCGTCTTCAGTTGTTAGGGACAAAATATCTAATCTTTATGAGAGGAGTGACAAAATGTTTAGGATCGCGTATAAGAGGCATAGAAATAAGTAAATGTGTCGGGATCAACAACCAAATCAGCTTCAGTTGATCCTATGGTTGGCTGAGATCTGCATATTAGTATCCCTAGCTAGCATAGTTCAGTTAGTATATTGGTTTCTTAGTCTATTTCAGAGCCTGACACTTCTTATATAAACATAGCCAAGTCTTATTTTATCAAGGAAGAAATAATATATTACAGGGCTTCGCCCATTGAATCTGTTTGATCAGAGCGCCAGTTAATTAGAGGGCGATTTGCCTTTATCCCGTTAACCCTTATTGCTTGCCTAATAATTTGTAAGCAGCTGTGATTTTAATTTTTAGATAATAATTAGAAAAATGTTGTTGGCTGTAACTATTTTTTGTTTGATTTCTTTTTTTTTTCCTTTTTACGATTCAGAATTTAAGATGTATACGACACTTCTAAGTTTATATCTTGAACACATGTTAATGCGACATTATATCGATATTTTTTCTACTCTGCACCACGGTCTCGCCAAAAACTCCAACGGCAACCTTGATGGCAGTGAAGTGCCTAGCAGGGGATGCCCTTGCTACCGCCTGCATCTTCTGACGCTGCAGTCATCACATCAACAGTACCATCTTCGTCAAAAGCGTCGTTAGCAATGCCACCGACACCTAGAGCAGCATCGGCAAAGTCCCAAATGGCTATACCTGTCGTTGCATTGGCACCATCCACGATGATGGAGACGGTGTCGGTTGCATATGCAGCCTTGACATGCTTGACGGTACTAGCAACAACTTCGCCAATCCTGGCTACAACAACGACAAGCCTTTGCAGCATCACCATCGTATTCACTAGTGGCCCCATCTTCATTGGCCTCCTCCCATCAGGACCGCCACCACCGCCAATGCAGGTTCTGCCCCCCGTTGGAGCTGCCCTCAATCTATCATCAGGGCTGCTGCTGTCGTCCAATCATCATCGTAAGATGTGAACCCATCTGTATCAAGAAATTATGGCCACATGGCAGATGCAAGCCTCACCTCCTCAGTTGCTAGGCCTCCATAGCAGGTGCCCACATCGAGCCCCACTCTAGCAAATGGGCCCCCAGTTTCCCACAGCCGCAGAGCGTCTGACTTGTCATCAGACTTCCAACTGCCGTTGCTCGTACGCGGAGGCCCCTTCCAGTTGACTTCGCGCACCTGCAGCCAGTGGACACCCTTATCTAGCCATAACAGGAGCTGGTGGCTAGGCCTCATCAGCCTTCATGGCCATGCCGCCTTTTGCCTCTTCTTGCTGGGCCATGACTAGATGGACCATGCAGACTCAAGCTTGGACTTGCGCCTACTATGATGCTTGAGAAGGCTATATTTATCGCCTTCTTCACCAACCTTTGCCAACATCGACCTTTGGCAGCATTCTTTAACATTTTATTGTGCATCACCACAGCTCGAGGACGGCCCGTCTTGAAGGGGTGATCTTGTGTTACGGTATTGGGACCGGCTCCAGGTATAGGCCCACTAGCCTAATGACGCGCAAATGATTGGGTATATTGTTCATGTGGTTTTAACATAGAACATGAACAATATCCTAGATTGGATTAGTTGGTTTCTTAGGATAGAAATAAGTTATGAGTCCGCTGGGATATTTGCATAGGGTCAAGTTAGTCATCTCTATATTTAAGACACCCTTGTATCAGTTGAAGGCAAGCAAGAGTATAAACCCTAAATAGTTCGTAGCCTCCAAGGGAGGTTAGTTGGTTTATCTTGCCCTTGTTATACCTATCATGTCAAGTACACTATCAGATGTTCAGTAGTATAGATTTTACCATGGAAAGACACCAATACTATCCATAGTTGCCTCTGCTTAGCATTTTACCTTTCCATCTCACCCCCAGATTTGTTTGCACCTCTCTTTCTTTTTTATGTAAGATACAATAGTGAGACTTGGCATTTGCCCCCTCTAGTTCGTTTCATTGAAATAGATCGCGTTAAGGTAGGAGTGGGCCTTCTGACAACTATGGTGCCCAATCTAAAGGAGAAGAGAATCACGCTTTAGGTGCTCAGAATGCCGTCGGTGATCTCCTACTCTTATTTAGAGAGAACTACCTGCACGGATCTTCTCTAGCTACTGAGCCTATGGGCTCAATCTCCTTTATTTTCTTCTCGAGCATGCATGAGAGCATACCATTATTTTGCAATAGAAGAAAAGGGTAGGGAAATCCTTATAAACATATACAGCGACATAAGCCAACACGCCTTTTAGTATCAGAATAACAGAATGACCCCGTCCTAAGTAAGAAAAACCTCTAGCCCCAGCCATACACTACACTAAATCTCCTCTATAACGAGCAACGAAGCTCCAGCTAGGTTTGGCAAGCCCCATAAAAACACATAGGTTATGATGTGGCTCAATTTTCTCTGGTTGCCTATGGGTAATATAATTTTTGAATTGAAGCCCTCAGTTACATGCAAGTGCCATTCTATGGCATTACACGACAGAAGGGGTACAAACTAGAAGACACAACAAAATGGAACCAACCACATCTCTCAACCAAGCAACATTTGATGATAATGTTTAAGTTGTGATGCTCAACCGCACCTTGAGTGTATCCACCAAGGTGTTGATGTTGGCTTCATACAAGTTACTGAAAGTAGGAAGTAGCAAAAACGTAGGGAAGGGGGTTAATATGACCTGTTTGTTGGCACCGCATTCATGGCTTCACGCACTGTTGGCTCCAGCTGCTCCCCATTTTTATCTCCCTTCTAATATGACCTGCATGGTTTGCTTTTGATATGAATCACCGATTCAATGTTTTGCTTTGGGCATGATTTACATTGAAGTTTAATTGTTTTTGGTTTTCAACAAAGTTTAATTGTTTTTGGTTTTCAAAAGTCTTCCATTCTGCATCTTGAACTTTCTCCTTCTTTAGTATTTTCTGTATGCAATGTTGAACTGATTATTTGATGAAAATGAAAGTACTGGTAATTTTTCTGATCAATCGTTGACACTAAGACCTGCTTATCTTGCTCATCTCGAGGTGGCACACAAGCACCCGATTATTTAAATGTTTTAAAGATGAACCATCAATAGGTTTGATGATCTCTTTGTTAGATACTCCCTCCGTCCTGAAATATCAGGCATTGAAGCGTTCAAAATTTGTACCCAAGTATAAGGCATCGTAGTATGTTTTGGAAACTAATTATTTCCAATCGGCCATAAAATCAGTAAAATAACAACCAAATAAGGTATTAAATAGGGGTACATCCGTCATTTCATTAGCTCCTTAATCTATCATGAAAATGCTAGAATGCCCTATACTATAGGATGGAGGGAGTAATTTTAGTAAGATATTATTTTACCCGTATTTACTCTGTTTGCATTACATGTTTCTTTTTCTTTGGTCAATTTTACATTTTTAACAAAACTGAATGTTCCATCTTTAGCTTTACTTTGTCCCCTTAATATTTCATTCATTTATCCACCATACCTCTAGCTTTTTCCTATAATGCAATTGCTATTTGAACTTCAATTTTGTTACTTGATGGCCACTTTCTACTTTATGCCAAGCTCCAACTTGGTACCAGTAATACCACATTGCATGTCTAGTACTGCTAGTTTTGGGTCTTGATTATTTATCTTTATTTATGTAGCTAGTGAAGCCCCTCACAGTGGTGTTACTCCTGATTCTGCACTGCATTCTCAAATGCACAATTCCCAAGGTTTGCTACTTGACCCGTTGCTATTGTGATGGACTCTTAAATTAGTTCCTGGAGGTTTATTATATGTTGCATGCTCGGCTCCCATTTGCTATTTCCATGTTTGGTCGTGGTGATAGTGTCAAGTAGAATTTAGATGACTGAGCATCATGAAAGCAAATAGTTTATTGCATTTTTCCATTCAAATACATGGATTGTTATTTCAATTGAATTATGTTGGTGTTGTTCAGATCCCCCTACAAAAGTACTACATTAACAGTTTGTTGTGAAGCGAGTGCACTATATATGGCATGCTATTCTGAATGTTGTCATTAATTTTCTACAAGTTTTGTCCTTTTGTCCAACCAACGTGATAACTTTATTTGTGAAGTCAATGCAGATGGAAGCTCTACTGGACAAAGATGAAACTAAATACACTCCAGGTGCAAGAATAGTGGTGGGCAAATGCTTAAGAAGCTATCAACCTGAATAGTGACGAAGACCAGATCTTCACATGTAGGGTGTGTTCGTTTCCTGGGGCCTAAATTTTAGAGGGGTCACATCAAAGAGAATCTTGTTATTTAGAAGTATTAAATAAAGTCTAATTACAAAACTAATTGCAGAACCCCAGTGCTAATTCGCGAGACGAATCTAACGAGGTATATTAGTCAATGATTAGTGGATGATTACTGTAGCATCACTGTGGCAGATTATGGATTAATTAGGCTCGTTAAATTTGTCTCGCGAATTAGCACCCAGCTGTGCAAAAATTTTTATAAACATATTTTATTTAATACTTCTAAATAGCAAGATTCTCTTTGATGTGATTGGTCTAAAGTTTAGAGGGTAGGAAACGAACAGGGCCATAGTTGAACATAGGGCAGAAGGTAACGCGTCACAGGCTCTGAGGGCTATGAATGGTGGGCATCTTCATATGGAGCAACACGAGTCAGCTTCGCTTACCTTACATGCCTCGGGAGCCATGGATGGGGATCTTCATCTGTAGCAGCACGAGCCAGCAGTGCGTGAAGTCATGAATGCGGTGTCACCCCCCCCCCCCCCCCACACCCCTGTGGAACTATGTAGATCCTCAAGGAAACACCAGAGGGCCATTTCCACTGACTTGGCTGTTTCGTTGGAGTGGCTTCTTCGACAAGGACTTCAAAGTGTGGAGGGCAGCAGAGACCGCGGAGCAGACTATTTTGCTTACAGATGCCTTGTTCATGTATCTGTAGCGTGCTCTCTCAGTTGAGCCTTCCGTCTTTACTTTTGATCTGAACATAGAACACCTTACTAGGTCATCTGCCAGAGAATGCTTGGGCATTTGTTGACATGCGTGTTGTTAATTCAGGCAGGCACATGTATGTGGAGTCAATGGATGCTGCAAAACTAATGTGTAGTCTGGTCTGGACATACCGCTTGTGATGTTTTTTTTCCAAACATCACTTCCATCTCTGTCTTCTGCAGGCTGCTCAACAAACTCTTGCTGAAGTACTGCAACGAGCTTAATCAGCTTGGCCTGTTCCTCTGCAAAGACGTAATGCTTTAACTGTTTCAGCCGGAAAGGAATGGTTGAAGTTACCAAGTCCCCCCCATTCTTGATGAAGCTAGGCTTGATGCTCTCAACGTATAGTGGGATTTCAGAACCTGCCAACCAGTACGCAGTTCAGATATACATAATACCTGATTGCTGATTGCTGTCTGCCCTTTGGTGGCCATTAAGCAAGCATAAGTAGGCGCCTCCCAGGCTCCCAGCTGACTGCCTGAAGATTTTTTTGGAACACTGACTGCAACGTAATAAATTGCAAAGTACAGAACTGAAACAAACAGCTAACATATATTTTTTTTTCAAGGACAAAAACGTTGAATTCAATACAAGCTTATCAAATGTTCATGTCATTATGAAGTTATAAGAAGAACAGGTCTTTATCTAAAACAAGCTAAGCAGAACATGTGACCAGCAGTTCTCCTGTTCCTTTTCAAAAAAAGGAACAGGTGATCAGCTCGAACACCAGATTAGGCACCCGATAGAACATACTCAAAGGTGACCCTGTAATCTCGATCTCCCCCCAAATTAACTTGAAGTGGTCACAGTGACCTTTAGCACGAGCTGTAATCAGCAACTGATCAACTCCTGCAAGCGCCCTCTGCTCCATGAACGCCAACAGCAGTTAACCATACCTTGCACCAGTGCTACCTCGTCTTTGGTCGCTGCAGGAACCCAGCAGCCTGAACGTCTCGACTTCCCGGCGGACCGGAGCTAGCTGCAGGATTTCAGTGATCGCTCACGTACGGAACGGCTCCCGGCGGCGGCGGCGACAGAACCAGGCCCGGCCGAGGCTGCGACATCTCTGCAAACTAACACGCTTCGGGTCCCCGCCGCCGCCACTGATCTTCGCCCACCAAGGGAGCAGGCGACCTGCTCCCCCTACGCCGGCTGACCCGCGCCAGCGGCTCTGGCGTCAGAGCTCGACGAGGAAGACGACTGCTACGCTGCGCTGATTCTGGACCGTCCTTTCTTTCAAAAAAAATATAAAAATTCTGGACCGTCCACCCCCTACCTGCCATAGCAAGGAACGCCGCGGCTCACCGGAGCACCGGCGCGCTCCGGTCGTCCCCTTGCGACTCTCCCCGGATTTGCGGCCTCAATCCCCAGTGCCTACCCCACTGGGTCGCCGCGTTCCGGTCGGCCGTACCCGTCTTCGTCCAAGCTTCTCCCTTTGGGTCGTGCGGCTGGTGACAGCCAGCAAACGAGCTGAACACCGCTGCTGACCATGACATGCGCCCAAGCTCAGTCGAGGGGGTTCTAAATCTCCGACCAATTCCTCGGCATCACGGAGCGCCAGAGTGCTGCGGCGGCGGCCAGAATTGGCGCAGAGCAACAGAAAACAACACGAAATACCACTGGACCAATTCATGGCGCAGAGCAACAGAATTGGCACAACAATTGCAAGAGAAAATGGCGGAGGAGCACGAGAACTGCAGGCGCGGATCTCCAGCAAATCCGTTCCGCTGCCGGGCGCGAAAGCCATCGCTGATTCGATTCGATCCAACGAGGAACAGCATGCGCAAAAGAGGTTGAAAAATGTTATCCGAGATTGGGGGTTTTGTGTAAATATTTGGATCGCGACTGTTAATCGCGACCCGATTCAGGGGTGTTATTGAAAATATTTGGATCGTGATTATTAATCTCAATCTAAATCAGGGGGGTTTATGTAACAATGGAGGGGTAATTCGCAAAACCTTTTCCCCCTCCCTCCCGCCGCCGGCGCCCGGTGCCCCGGCGTTGATGGCGAACCAGCGGGTCCTGTGGATCAAAGGAGTAGTATGGCCACGCTGGATGGAGGCGTGAAAGACCTCACCTCAGGGACAGGCTCCTGCTGGCCGTGCCCTTGATCCAGGAGGTGCTCGTGCCCGTCAACCTTCGCCTCTGGCACACGAACCGCGTTCTGGAGTACACAGGACTGTGGAGGCTCAGCTCAGGGATCGCTCACGGACAGAGCTCCCGGCGGCGGCGACAGAACCAGGCTCTGACGAGGTTGAGTGGCTGCGAAAACTCTACAAACTAACACGCATCGGATCGCCGCCGCCGCCATCCATCTTCGCGCACCAAGGGAGCAGGCGATCTGCTTCCCTCGCGCCGGCTGACCCGCACCGCTGTCCGCCGCATAGGACGAAGACGCCTGCCTAGCTGCGCTGAATCCGGGCCGCACAAGGCCGATTGGACGGCTCGTAGGTCCCCAGGGGGTGGACGGTATTTCAAATTACAGTCCACCCCCTGCCTGCCGCTGCACGGAACGCCGCGGCTCGCCGGAGCACCGCTGGCTCCGGGTGTCCCCTGTGACCCTCCCCGGCTTTGCGGCCGCCCTCCTGCACCTTGCATTCCGGAGTGATAAAAGAACGACGGCCCCAGGGCCCAAGCTCAGTCGCCAGGTTCTGAATCTCTGACCAAATTCTCTGGCATTGGGGAGCACCTGAGTGCTGCTGCTTCAGAACATATAGTCAATTAGCTACCTCGATATGCACCCTCCTCGCACGTTTTTTTCAGCTGCGTGCATATTCAGAAAAGTGCTTCTTAGTCTTGGCCTTCCATTGCAGGAGCAATTGTTCAGGAAACGCTTCAGCACCATGTTAACGAGTTGCACTGTCATCCAGTACATTGTACAAAACTGCAGATTGTGAAATTTGCAGACTTTTAATACAGTACATCTCTACTCTGCTACTCCGCAGGCAACTCTTTGTAGTGTCCCTCACGCGCTATGCAAGGATATCCAAGCCCAACTCCATTGCCGATTGCCAAGCACGAGCCCCAGGAACTCCCTCCCTTCATCGGCATCAAGGAACAGGAGCGAATCGAAGCAGCACAGCAGGGGCGCCTTGCCCTTGATCTGGCGCTGCTCTCGTGTGCGTCGCGTATGGGCCTCGAGGCGCCGGTGAACGCCCGGAGATGAGAAGTAGTTGTAGTCTGTATGCTATACCTTCATACTGTTTTTTTTCCCGAGAATTTTATACCTTCATACTGTTGGCAGTGATTTATCTTAGGGGACAAAGATGTATCTTCAGTAATCCTGCTCCAACAATTTTTTTTTAAAAAAATCATTGACCAGCAAGAGATAAATGAATTCCTTTTGTGCATAGTGCTACATTATTGTCCCTTTTGAGCATTTGAGCTGCCTTATGCAGCAAAAAGGCAAGGGGGCCTTTGGGTGACAACTGACAAGCATGTTTTGGTAAACTTTTCGTCATTAACTTGCACTTGCATCGCCTGTAGATGAGGTTGTCTTGCATTCTGGAGCAGTTGTCCATGAAAAAAAAATTCACCACTAATTTGCAAACGTATCGTTCGTTCTTACAAAAAGGAAGATAGAACAAAGACGCGAACTGAATAATATCATCATCGCCCTCAAGAAAAAGAAAGGCTGTCCTCCTTTACACCAAGCAAGCATGCAGTGGCTCAGGTAATTCCCAGCGTGCATCCCTTCTGTTTTAGAAAAGAATAATTTGAAGCTCAGGCTCCTATGAAGGAAGGAGGGCATGCAAGTTGCAAATTTGATTAATTAGCTGGTTCTGGCCGATAATCTATCACTTTTGGATGCGGGGAGCAGGAAGGCCGATTAATAATCCATCACCTGGTTGTCGGTCTCGCGGTGATGCGTCGTCGGGGGGTGGGGGGGGGGGGGCACCGCCGGGTGCGCGGCGTGGACTGCCGGACGGCGCTGCATAGAAGCGGCCTCGCCAGTGCCGGCACTCATCTTCGCACCTTTCGTCTTCCTGGCGCATCATTGAGCGCGTAGGTTCAGACGTTCAGGGGCCAGTGCATCGAGCGAACATGCTGCTGCTGCTGCTTGTGTGGTCGACGACGCGCCGCGCGCGGATCCCGGCGATCCTTGCGCGCGGCAGCTGCATTTCTGGGCGGCGCCGCGTCTCATGGCAGCAGACCTCACCTGCGCAGCTAGCAACAGCCAGCCAAGCAAAGGGCGGGCGTCGTGGGCCCATGGCGAGAGGAAGACGAAGGGGTGCCTGGGCTGCCTGCAGTTCGATCTCGTCCGCACGACAGCGATCCGATGGCTGTGAGAGGCCCAGGGGGTGGATGGTATTTCATTTACCGTCCACCTTGTCGGCAACTGAAATACCGTCCACCCCTGATTCAGGCCATCCGGCGCCATTGACGGCAGCACGCCGTTCTGACCTCCGCTGACAGCTTTCCTGGGACCAAGACACCGTGATACACGTGTTCCCGACCGCTAGGAAGAAGACGCCATCGCGCTGCTTCATTATCGATGACAGGAGGACGCCGTTGGCGCTCCAGGTGAGAACGGCAGCAGGCACCCGAGCCGAGCGCGGCAGCAGGTGAGAACGAGCTTGGAGATCGCCGGGGAACTTAACAGCGGTAGCTACAATTGCCAGGCGCAGCAGACCAGGCCGCACGCACGGTTCTCCGTGGTCTCGGCCGGTCGTGAGTTCAACGGTGGCGCCCGGCCGGCGGCCGCGCCATGTCCGTGTTCGGCTCCTGCCGCGCCGCAACCAGCCGGAACTGGGTTGAACTGGGCGTCTGGCCCTGGCCGGCGTGTACATTTTTAAAAACAACAATAATTCGAACATAGCTTATACCTCTACTCTTTTACACCAAGCGACTTGATGCTAGCAGTGCTGATGATGAGGTCCTGCTGCGCCATGTCCAAGAGACAAGGCGGACGATGCATGCCCGGCTGGTTAATTCTTCCATGCTGTTTCAAGTTTAAAGTGAGAATGTGAGATTGATCCTGAACACAATAGAGAGCACTCCTCTTTTTTTTAGAGAGAGAGAAACAGACAGGAATGGTACGGTGTGCATGGACGACAGGCAGAATTGACGTTGACTGAGGGCTTGCACGCACTGGAACGGCAGGCGTCAGCATCATAACAAAATGATGAACTCCTTTAATACTTTACAATTCGATCATTCTGCTAACTTTTTTGGAATACATTCAGAATTAGCCACAACTTTTCATGATGCAACTAGCTAGTGTCAAACAGTGATGATCAACGGCATTGAGTTAGTGCAAGTACATAAAGCAGTAGTGCTAATCGCAATCAGAGGATATTCTGCCTCAGTTAATTAGCACAAAAGGGAGGACCCCGCATGAGAGAGCAACAATGCAAATACCGCCCAGAGGAGCACAACATACGTTTCTTGAAGAAAAATAAGTTGTGACGCAACGCTCTGCATGCTGAGAATCGGTATACATGATAAAGAGATGAATCCTTAAGGCGACAGAGAGCAGTGCAATGCATACTCGGTCTCTTCTTTTTTTTAAAAAAAAAAACAGTATGAATGGTGTTGGCTGTGAGAACCTGCACTGGGGTTGGCAGGCACACCATCACCAAAATAAACTGCTTTAGCACTTCATCACGCAGCACCTTTGTTGACACCCATTTATTAAAAATTGTGCTAACTTTGTCGGCATCCAATTTCTTAAGAATCAGCCAGAACTGTTCATGATGCAAACTAGTGTCTGACACTAAATCTAATGCTTTTGTGGTAGTGCAAGTACATGAGGCAATTTAATGCTAATCACAATAATCAAGCAGGAATATACTTTACCTGGACTAATTAGTTAACACAAAAGTATACATCAGTTGATTATTTTCCCCTCATGATTCTTCGAGAGAGACTGGTGAAAAGTTTTGGCAAATAGTTATTTTTTTCTTGCATTGCTCCATAATAAGCAGGGTTACATATATATACTTCTACTCCAAAGTCCAAATCAGCAGCAAGAAAACTCTCTACTTGATCGACCAGATTTGCCGAAAACTAAAGGAGAAAAAAAAAAAGAAACGGTGGCCCTCTCACAGTTAACAAATTAATTAACAGAGAGTTAATTAATTCATTAAAGATTAATCGATCAGTCGGAAGTCTTGAACGGCGCGGCGGCCTTGAGGTTGTGCACGATGTCCTGCACGGACCCGATGCTGGCGGCGACGGAGATGAGGAGGCAGACGAAGCTCATGGCCTGCAGCATCCACCACCGGAGCTCGCCGCGCCGGATCTTGAGCCTGGCCACGTGCATGCTGACGGGGAAGTAGACGGAGAGCGGCCAGAAACCCAGCGCGCCGATGAGCCCCAGCACGGCGTTGAAGAAGGGCAGCAGCATCGCCACCAGCGTGGTGAACATGATGAGGATGGTGCGGAGCACGAGCTTGAGCGGCGCCACGGCCACAGTAGTCGGCGGCGAGGACCCCGACGACCGGAGGCACGGCACTCGCACGTAGTAGGTGGCGTTGATGAACTTGGCGTCCGGCCACCGGCACGCCACGCAGCTCTCCAGCCGCGCGAAGATGGGCTGGGCGAACACCTGCACGCAATTAGTAGATCGAGGAACTCTGGCCTGGTCAGCTGGCGTGCGTCGTTAATTAGTACTAGCATGCATGATCGCCGGCCGGTGACCTGCCGCCGGCGGCCGGATATGCAGAATTAATAATTGCAGACCTGGTAGGCGCCGATGAGGTGGACGATGACGCAGATGTTGGCGATGTCGACGAGCCAGAAGGGCTCGTAGAAGGCGTAGCCGGTGAGTATGTTGCCGGGCGCGTCGTTGCCGAAGGCGGCGTAGCCCGTGCACCCGAGCAAGAGGTAGAAGACGGTGGTCATGCCGAGGCCGTAGAAGGAGGCGCGCTTCATGGTCTTGTTCTCGGCGGGCGGCGCGCGCAGCGTGTCCTGGATCTCGATGAGCACGTCGGCGAAGGTGTAGGAGAAGGCGATGTTGCCGAGAGCGAGGAGGACGTTGAAGGCCTTCTCTCGCGGCGCGTCGACGGCGGCCCCCGCCAGCGTGCCCCGGACGTCGCCGTGGGACGCCCACTTGGCGGCGCAGAGGCCGAGGCTGATGAAGGAGTAGCCGAAGGAGGTGGCGACGGCGACGACGGAGAGCCAGGCGATGTTGTGGAGGCTGGGCAGCTGCGAGAGCAGGAGCTGGAAGAGGCCGAACACCACCATGTAGGTGCTCCCGGAGGGGTTGCAGTCGCCGGCGCCGAAGCCCTCCCGGTGGAAGCAGTTGACGCGCTTCACCGCGCTGCGCAAGCACACCAGAAACTTGGTCAATTACTGCCACGGTTACAGATTTGTACTGTTTGGGCAAACAACACCATGACCATGGCACTACTCATCGATCTGCAACGAACTCCTTGCTAGTGGATCGACAAGCATGTCACTCACACCGGATACGTGCCAGGGGATCGATCGGAGCCGTGACGCACAGGGCCCCTTCATGCGTGCCGCATGCATCGGCAAACAGCTCGATCAAGATCCATGGGGCCGGCCTGCCGGCCGGTCGTTGCAACGGATCGTCGCCCTGGTTTCAGGGGCGGAAAAAAGGTGCTGCAAGCCATGTATCCCGCCACCTTTCCGCTGTCCCCTAGTTGCCGCGGCGGTTGCTTCCGGCAAAGCTCAGTGCAGGTGGTTGTGGATCGAAGTGAATGAGTACGAGCGCACCATGGACAGGCTAGCTACTAGTATAAGCTGCTTCTACTTCTCTGAGAAGCCCCATGACGTCGCGCACCACTCTATACCGTACCCTACTGATGATGAGCAAGTCACCATGCGAGCCGAGCACACACGCGCGCGCACTAGGTAGCTGACCTTATTGAGACTGTAGCAGTGAGACATGCATGGATGAATAAAATTCTTAATTATGACAGATCGAATGAAGACTGAAAAAACACCATGTAGAAAATAGAAATGGCGGAAGACTGCAGACTGACATCATGCTTGTGCTGGCGGTGATGGTGTATCCGACGAGTGTGCCCCAGAGGTTGACGTACTGCGCGCAGCCGCAGAGCAGCACGTTCTTCCGGCCGAGGTAGCATCGCACAGCGTCGATGTACTCGCGGTTGACGGCGCCGTCGACGGGGTCCGGGTACCGGTAGCAGTCGGCCAGCAGCGCCGACGTGTAGTAGGTGACGCAGGAGAAGCCCAGCAGGACGAGGGGCCCCACCACCCACCCCAGCTGCGCCACCGTCCACGCCAGCGCCAGCACGCCAGAGCCCACCACCGCCGCCACGATGTGCGACGTCGCCGTCCACACCGTCCCTGACATTCATTCACGATCGAGATGATCACAAAATTAAAGCTTGGCCGCCGTTACGACGACGACCCTCGCCGCCTCACGAGATGACGAGACTGATGAACAACGACATACCTTGCCTCTCATGATCGTCGCCGGATTCAGCGTCGTACACCACCGCCGTTCTGCTCCTCTCCATTCTCACTTTCTCTCTCTCTAGCTAGCTATCTGCCTTCCTCTCTCTAGCTCTCTCCCCTCCCCCCCCTGATGACCTAGCTAGCTCGCTGGTAGTTAGTTTTCTAGCTACTAGCTACGACAGGGGTGAGAACGGCGAGTGAGTTGAGTGCGTGCCGAGGCACGAGCCACCAGATATATATAGGCCACGCACCAAGCAATCCGGTCGGGCCATCCATCCATCCATCTTTAATTATATTTTTCTAATCTAGCTGCGTCACGACAGGCAGCAGCCTCACGAAACAGTAGTGAAAACAATGGATCGAAAGATAAAGCAGCAGCGAATCATCAGCGAAAGGTAAAATTATTTATTTGGTGGATGGATGCAGTCTCGATCGGCTTTTAACTGGTTGATCGATCTGGATTGCCTCAATTATGAGTAGGTGTTGATCGAGCCGCGCTGGAGAGCATGCATCCACTACCGGAGAGGCCCGATTTGCCGAGGGTGGAAAGGTTTGCCGAGAGCTAGATTTCGGGCACTCGGCAAACATATTATTTGCCGAGTGTCGCTCTCGGCAAAAAATACCACTCGGCAAACATAATATTTGCCGAGAGCCTAACCCTCGGCAAACAGATACACTCGGCAAACAGATACCCTAAACCCTAAACCCTAAACGACGTTATCTTTGCCGAGTGCTACATTTTTAACACTCGGCAAAGGGTGTGTTTGCCGAGTGTCAGCTGACCGACACTCGGCAAATAAAATATTTTTTTGGCTGGCTGAGAGGTCCTGGCGGACTGTCCGCCAGTACTGGCGGACAGTCCGCCAGGACCTCTCGGGGTCAGGCAGCAGAACTTATCATTTTTCTTCCATCCAACTATCTCTTCGTGGGCCCATCGTGTTATGTCCGTGGGAGGCTGTCCAAAACCCTCTACACCTCTTGGATGAAGCTCCTCTATCTCTCTTCATCCACATAACACAACTAGCCCCTCTCACTCTCTCTTCCTTCCCCACGGACAACACCCCCCATTGCCCCCCATTGTCCGTGGAGCCAAGGATTCGGTTCCTCCGCAAGGTCCACGGCGAAGGAGCCCCTCCACAGGCTGCAAGAACCTTCTCCCCTCGTTTCCAATCCTTTGGAAGCACTTCCATTCATCCTAGGGCAAGAACAAGGTATATGCAATCCTCCATCGATCTCTCTACTCGATGCATATCTTGAGAAATGCTTTTAGCTATTGTTTCCTGCTAGGTAGAGGATGCTATTCCTTGAAAATCTTGAAGAATGGATGGCTAAATCTTTAGTTCACATGTTCATGTTCATTTCATAACCTAAACCTTTATTCAAGTCGATCTCCCAATCTATCCACTCATTGTTGTTCAAAATTTAAGTCTAGGCTTCCATTATCATCTACAATGTGCCTACAAAGTTTGAGCCCCATTGGATTAATTCTTGACATCACATGTTTTCGCGGGAACATTCAAAACCGAGAGGTCCTGGCGGACAGTCCGCCAGTACTGGCGGACTGTCCGCCAGGACCTCTCAGTCTTTATTTTTACTGCATAATCCTTTGTTTGTATCCACCCGTTCTTTCATTACTTCTAATCAAGCTGTATACTTCCTATACATGTACAGATGGTGCATGAGAGGAGGACCAAGTTCTTGCATGATCCCGTCTCCAACTCCGATTCCGATGAAATTGAAGTCGTTCCTCCACCTAAGCGCAAAAGGAAGCCAACGCCCAAAATCTCAATGAGTCGAGCTGGGCAAATGGGCGGTCCTAGCCATGCGGCACCCAGGCGTAGCTACCAAAGAGCTGCTCAACCACAAGGTGATGTGCCTCAAGAGGAGGTTCCTATCTTTGATGAGTACCCTCCACTCCAACCCTACCGGAAGTACATCATGCACAGACCGGAGTACACAAGGATCAACTTCGGTGACCCTGGAGTGAAGCGAGTGGATTACACCACAAAGCAAAGAGGTGCTGCATTTAAGGAAAGAAAGGAAAATCCTTATGATTATGAGAAGTACATCACGGATAGGAGGTTTTGGAGCAAATTTCAAGCTGATTGGTACATATCCGTCTTTATTGAGAAGAAGAATGCTATCACCGTCTCCAAGTACATCAATTGGGATGAAATGAGTGAGAAAAAAAATCCAACCTTTGACTTGGTCATACGTGAATGTGAGAGGAAACACCTCTATGAATTCTTGGCCCTCAATCAAGATTGGAACAATGAGTTGGTTGCTCAATTTTGCTCCACTGCTTGGTTTGAAGGTGAGGGCAAGAATTCCTTTATTCACTTCAATCTTCAAGGGCGCGCCTTCTGGGTTTCATACAAGCAATTTGCTACTATCCTTAAGCTTGATGACACTCTAGATGAGATGGAAATTCACGATGACATCAATCCAACGGATGAAGCTCTTATGACTCTCTATCGGGATGAGGATCCGGATATAGCGACGACTCATGGACTACGTCCATATATGGAGATCATGAACAGGCTATTCCGGGAGACCTTGACTCCCAAGAGGGGTGATCGCACCAAGATTCATGGTACGGTCAAGAACCTTCTTCTAGCTATGGACTTTGATCACCCGCCCTTTAGTGTCTTTCACTTTTTCTGGACGGAGTTGAGGTACATGCTCCATCATGGCAGTAATCCAGTTATCTATGCTCCATACATTCAAAGGATGATTAATGCCGTGACTGGAATGGAGTTTGGATATGATGCGGTCCATGCCCCATACTGCCCACAGCCTCCCAAGGAGCAAGAGTTTCCACCAGAGGGCGAGTCTCCCCCATCAGCTCACTCTCCACCCCAGCCCACTATGGATATGCCCTCCACCTCGGCGATGCCTTCCTCTTCTAGGACTCGTCCTCGCAGGAAAGGCAATGCCTTTATTTCTGGCTTGAAAGCTCTCTTCAAAGTATGCCGCAACACCAACGATGTAGTTCGTGCTCACGCTCAGGCAAATCAGCAGAGTATCAACAGGATTGAGCGCCACCTTGGCATTGAGGAGACGGATTGGCCCTCGTTTCCGCCTTCTCCTCCTAGGGACTTTCCAGCTGCGTGGGAGCATTATGATGTAGGTGCTGATGATGATGATGATGATGATGAGGATGATGAGTGATTACTGCTCCGGGCTTCCATTTGTCTTTTCTCTTTTTGGTGTTTGATGCCAAAGGGGGAGAAGATTGTATCCTAGCATTCCTAGCATTCTTATCTTTCCATCCTTTAGAGTCGTTGTGCGACTTTGGATCTATGTGAGACTTGGCTTGTATCCTATTTGAACTAAGTTGGCTTGTAATTTCTAATTTCTTTTTATGGATGATGTTTGCATGGTTGTGATCTTATTGCTTTTCTATGTTTGTGAAATCATGTGATATTACATTATCTTGGTTTTATCTCATCATGATGCTTTGACTTTATTTGGTTTGCTCATTACGAAATGAAGCCAACCCATGCCTTGAACAGAAAAAATGCAAACCCGACGATTCGTTAAAATTGGAGAACGGTACAGTTCAAGAAATGTGGTTCAAGCGAAGATAATTCTTTGTTTTATATTTTCTTTAGTCTAGGTATACCGTACTATCAAAGGGGATGTGGAAAGTGTGTGGTAGAACACAAATAAACCCAATCCGGAACCCATGCCTTGAACAGAAAATGCAAACCCGAGTGGTCCTGGCGGACTGTCCGCCAGTCCTGGCGGACAGTCCGCCAGGACACTTAAAAACTAGTTTTTAGTGAGGCTCTGTATATATCCCTTCGACCCCAACGGGAAATCCACCCTGCCAAACTGCATAAGCTTAGCCTCAAGCACCTTCTAAGCACTCCAAAAATCCCCAAAGTGAAACCTAGCTTCCCCACTCCAAATCCTTAGTCTAGGGTTGGGTTTGAGCAAGATCCAAGCAAGATTCAAGTTCTTTCCCAAGAGATTCACCAGCTTTGCCGAGGAGCAAGATCCAAGCAAGATTTAAGCGATTGTTATCACTTTTTAAGCCATTGTGATCGCTTTGGCTGATCAGCAAATGAGGAGTCCAAATTTCTTAGCCTCAGTAGCCATGGACGTCCAGGCACCCCCGCGCGGGCAGCAGGAACTGCCGCAGCGACCAAAGATGCTCATGTTTTTCCATCGACGTCGCGTTAGCTAGATGCTTCCTGTGCGTGAGAGCTTTTGGGTAAAGGGCTGCTCCATTTATGGCTTTATTATCACAATATTTATTCATTGACTGGATAGAGAGTGTGATGTTGTGTTGTGGCAACTTGCTTGCCAAATTGGATGCTCACGTGACAAAGTTATGACTATTTTTTCTCGTATCCAGTCCAATAATATATATACATATATATTATTATATATATGTATATATATCACAACGGACATCACATGCAGTTTATATATATATATGACAATACACATTACACACATTTCATACATGACAATACTCATACAAGTCCATACAAATTCATACAAAGTTCATACAAGTTCAAATGTCCCCGAGCCAGCATAAATGAACATATACAGTCCATACAAGTTTGGAAACGTTCATACAACTCACTGGGTCGGCGGCGGCAGCGGAGGTGGTGGCGGCGGGACAAACCCGTAAATAGCTTCTAAGGCATAGTCCCTTGCTCAGAATCTTCAAGTTTCAAGAATATCTGACGCTGCTCCCAATTTAAGCCTGCATAAATTTATAACAGAACGAAGTTCTTTGCCTTTGAAACCACACCTCATAGCTTTGTCACAACAATTTTCCATACTCAGTCGACCCATGAAGAGTTGTGCGGCAAATTCTTTTTCTTCCATCAGGTTTGAAAAACGTTCACCAAAGCTTGAATCTGACTTGCCACTGCTGGTGGACTCTGCGTTGCATGTCATCTTCATCTTCATCTTCTTTCTGGGATTAGGCTCATGGCTACATTATCATTGTCTACAAGAGTTGCCGGCGGGGTCTCGACGACATAGTCAGGCGTAACGTAGTCAAACACTGCTGCATATGTGAGCCAATGCTCTGAATATAGTGCTCACCCGCCTGCATAAACCAAAAAAAAAACTTGTGGATTACACACAAGGGTATTAAGATTAAGCTAAGTTTCGGATTATGATATGGATTGCAATGCTTACCAAATGGAGTTTGACATCATTTCCAATGCAGTAACATGTTCTTTTATATCATCGATACTCAAGTTGCAACTCACAACTTGTAGAGTTCGTGCAACTTTTTCCAGTACATCAGGATCAGTAGCTCTCCACTGATCGTTACTACCCGCAAACTTTATGTTATGCAAAGAAAGAAGGATTCTTTTTCGCGTGTCCATCGGATCAGTTGGAAACCTACAATTGTAATCCAGTTTACTTTTGACTTTCCTGTTCAAAAATAATTATAAGGATGCAGACAAACTTACATTTCATACTCCAGCTCTATCGGTCCACTTAATAATATTAAAAAAAACTTGCGTCAGAACTATTTGGAAATGTGCAAATAATTTCGTATACAAATTATAAGGACAACTAAACCTTGCAGGTGAGCTTCCCACATGATTCCGACTGGGTGTTTTCCTTAACCCTTGCAGGTGAGCTTCTTTTCGACCGGGTGTTCACCTGAAAGAATGAGTCAATAAGTCATTGGGAAATTTGTATGCAAAAAACTTGTTGGATATTTGATTTAGTCGCGCCATGAATCAAGCCAACTGGACCGATTAACTTTGGAACACCTCAATTCAACTAAAACAAACCTGTGTTGGACTGGGCCTTCGAGCTGAGAGCGGCGGTACAGGCGAACACGATTCCTCAGTTGACACTGAACCGGACATACAATGGCTAGTTGTTGAAACTGATGGAACGAAGTCCTGCCAAGAAGGAAATAAAATCCATATACATTATGGATCAATGCACAAAAAAAGAGATGTCTTATTTTCTAAATACATAGCCGAGAATAATATCAATTGCATATGACAGCCAAAGGTAACAGACAACAAGCACTCCTGCACAGCACAAAGAAATAGCGGTCAGTCAGAACTGAGGGGTACTGGCGGACAGTCCGCCAGGACTGGCGGACAGTCCGCCAGGCCCTCTCAGTTCTGATTGTTACAGCATAATACTGGTTTGTCTCCACCCGTTCTTTCGTTACTTCTAATCAAGCAAAGAGAAAATAGGGAGATTATTAAAAAAAATCAACATGCCTTGGTTACCAATCATTCACTGAATAATATAGCTTCTTGCTGGATCATCCTTTTTAGATAATCAACCTGAAATCAACATGCATAAGGTGGGATGCGAGTGGTAATGGAGAAACAAGTAGCGAGATCTTTAAAATGAATGACTTGTGTGCAACTACATTGAAAAGTTAGAGGCAGACATTCTCAGCACACGCCGGGGGCGGGGCGGCGGCGGCGGGGGCGTAGGCCGGGGCACGGCTGCGGCGGGGCGCCGGCCGGGGCCGCGGGGCGGGAGAGCGGCGGCGGCGCGGGCGGCGGCCGGGAACGCGGGCGGGGGTGCGGGCCGGGTGGGGCCGCGGCGCGGGCCGGGCGGGGCGGGGGCGGGGGCGCGGGCGGGGGCGGTGGCGGGGCACGGGCGGCGGCCGGGAACGCGGGCGGGGGAGCGGCGGCGGCGCGGCGGGCGGCGGGGGCGGCGCGGGCGCGGGCGCGGGGCGCGGCGGCGCGGCGGGGGGGGGGGGCGGGGGCGGCGCGGGCGCGGGCGGGGGGCGCGGGACGGGCGGGGGCGGGGCGGCGGCGGGCGGGGGCGCGGCGGGCGGCGGGGCGTGGGCGGCCGGGAACGCGGGCGGGGGCGCGGCGGCGGGCGTGGGCGGCCGGGAACGCGGGCGGGGGCGCGGGCGTGGGCGGCGGCGGGCGGGGGGCCGGGCGCGGGCGGGGGGGCGGGGCGGGGCGGGGGCGCGGGGCGGGGGCCGGGCGCGGGGCGGGGCGCGGGCGGGGGCGGCGGGGGCGCGGGCGGGGCGCGGGGCGGGCGCGGGCGGGGGGCGGCGGGCGCGGGGGCGGGGGCGGGGGCGCGGGGAGCGGCGGCGGCGCAGCGGCCCGGGGCGGGGGCGGCGGGGGCGGGGGGCGCGGGCGGGGGGCGGGGGCGCGGGCGGGGCGTGGCGTGGCGGCGGCGGGCGGGGGCGCGGGCGGGCGGCGCGCGGCGCGGGCGCGGGCGGCGGCCGGGAACGCGGGCGGGGGCGCGGGGCGGGGGAGCGGCGGCGGCGCAGCGGGCCGGGGCGGGGGCGGCGGCTCAATCAAAGATAGCGGGGCCGGGGGCGGGGCTTTGCCGAGTGCCGCGGATCGGAGGCACTCGGCAAACATGGGGTTTTGCCGAGCGCCAGATCTAGGGCACTCGGCAAACAAGCGCTGTTTATCTCGCCCGCCCACCGCACGCCTGCCCACGCACGCCCGCCGCCGCCGCCCACGCCCACTGCCGCCGCCCGCCGCCGCCCGCTGCCCGCCGCGCCCGCCGCCCGCCCTCGCCCGCCGCCCACGCCGCCCGCGCCCGCCGCCCACGCCCCGCCCCCGCCCCCCGCCCGCCCCGCCCGCCCTCGCCCGCCGCCCACGCCCCCCGCCCGCCCCGCCCGCCCTCGCCCGCCGCCCGCCGCCCGCCGCCCACGCCCCCGCCCGCCCCTCGCCCGCCGCCCACGCCCCCGCCGCCTCGCCCGCCGCCCACGCCCCCGCCCGCCCTCGCCCGCCGCCCACGCCGCCCGCCCCCGCCGCCCACGCCCCGCCCGCCCCGCCCGCCGCCCACGCCGCCCGGCGCCCGCCGCCCACGCCCACGCCGCCGCGCCCGCCCGCCCACGGCCGCCCCGCCCACGCCGCCGCGCCCGCCGCCCACGCCGCCGCGCCCGCCCGCGCCGCGCCCGCCCGCCCACGCCCACGCCGCGCCCGCCCCCACGCCCCGCCCACGCCGCGCGCCGCGCCCGCCCCACGCCGCCCACGCCGCCCCGCGCGCCCGCCGCCCACGCCCACGCCGCCACGCCCGCCCACGCCGCCCACGCCCACGCCCGCGCCGGCCCGCCGCCCACGCCCACGCCGCGCCCGCGCCGCGCCCGCCCGCCCACGCCCACGCCGCCACGCGCGCCCCCACGCCCACGCCCACGCCGCCGCGCCCGCCCGCCCGCCCACGCCGCCGGCGCCCGCCGCCCACGCTCGCCGCACCGAGCTAACCGGTAAGCTAACCTTTTATGACCCACGGCCGCAATCCTACCTTTCCAAGCCTTTCTATAAAATCCTTTTTATGATATAGAGAATGAAATGATTTTATTTATATGATGGATGCTAGTATAGACAATGGATGCTTGTATTACTTGTTTAGATCTTACACTTTAATTGTATTCTTGTCATTGCCTGAATTGTGGTATACCGTGTGGTGGTGCTCGACTAAAGTGCTCCTATTACTTTAGTGCTCGACTCAGGTGCTCTAAAGGTTTTTTGGCTGGCTGAGAGGTCCTGGCGGACTGTCCGCCAGGCCTGGCGGACAGTCCGCCAGGACATCTCGGGGTCAGCCAGCAGAACTGATCATATATAATTGATATTAACTAGTTTTCGTTGTCTATAGTAGAGGATGGAGGACCGTAGGTGGATGTACACTGGTCACCGTAGTAAGAGAGATGTCAGCCCTGAGTGGATTAAGAACACCAATGAATTCTTGGAACAGGCGTGGGGCGAGAATGCTAAAGGAGCGGCTAGAATTTTCTGTCCATGCAGCAAGTGTGCTAACAGGAAAAGACAAACACAGGATGTCATGGGGGAACATCTCTTCCTTAATGGATTTACGCCAAACTATACCCGGTGGATCCATCATGGTGAAGGCCATCGTAGGAGAGAGGACGTGGTGAGACCACGTGTCGAGGATTGTGATGCTGAGGCTGGTGTAGTGGACATGTTAGATGACTATCATGAGGCACACGTTGCTGAAGAACTTGTAGAGGAGGAGCCTGAGGGGTCCGCAAAGGCGTTTTACGATATGTTTGCCTCAGCACAGAAACCCCTTCACGGACATACAAAAGTTTCTCAGCTGGATGCCATTGGACGAGTAATGGCGTTGAAGTCGCGGTACAGCCTGAGCAGAGACACCTTTGATGGTATAGTGACAGTTATTGGCAGCCTGCTTCCAGAGGGTCACATCCTGCCAAAGAGTATGTACGAGTCACAGAAACTTCTTCGTGCACTCAAGATGCCGTATGACAAGATACATGCCTGTCCGAACGGATGTGTCCTGTTCAGGAAAGAATACGCGGAAGAAAAGTACTGTCCGAAGTGTAAATCCTCTAGGTTCCTGGAGGTTGACTCTGGTGATGGCAACAAGAGGCAGCTTGATATCCCCGTGACAATCCTACGTCACCTGCCGGCCATACCGAGGATCCAACGGCTGTACATGACTGAGGAATCCGCGAAACAGATGACATGGCATAAGAAAGGGAAACGATACAATCCTCACAAGATGGTACATGCATCAGATGGTGAAGCATGGACCTACTTTGATAGCATTCATCGGGACAAAGCCAGTGAGGCTCGTAATGTTCGTATTGCGCTGGCAACTGATGGATTCAATCCGTATGGAGCGATGGCTGCCACATACACATGTTGGCCCGTGTTTCTGATTCCCCTCAATCTCCCCCCAGGCATAGCATTCCAACGACAGAACGTGTTGTTATCGTTGATTATTCCTGGACACCCGGGGAAAAATATGGGTGTGTTCATGGAGCCGCTGATTGATGAATTGGTCCATGCTTGGGAGGAAGGGGTATGGACATATGATCGGGCCACAAAGACCAACTTCAAGATGCATGTTTGGTATCAATACTCTCTGCACGATTTTCTGGCGTATGGGGTCTTCTGCGGGTGGTGTGTTCACGGCAAATTCCCATGTCCGGTATGCAAGGAACGTCTTAGGTTCCTTTGGTTGCAGAAGGGTGGTAAGTATGTTGCGTTCGACAAACATCGACAGTTCCTACCTCTTGACCATCCATTCAGACGAGACATCAAAAACTTTACAAAAGGTGTTACAGTGACAGACCTCGCAAGTCCGATGAGGACTAGTGCCGAGATTCGTCAGCAGATAGATGGTCTCTTGATCAATCCAGAGGGTGGCTTTGTGGGATATAGTGAGCAACATATGTGGACTCATAAGTCGGGCTTGACTCGGCTCCCGTACTATGACGACCTGCTCCTTCCACACAACATTGATGTGATGCACACTGAAAAGAATGTTGCAGAAGCACTTTGGGCAACAATCATGGATATTCCCACGAAGACAAAGGACAATGTTAAGGCTAGGTTGGATCTAGCAATATTGTGTGACAGACCAAACTTAGAAATGAGGCCTCCTGCACGAGGAAAGACATGGAGAAGGCCTAAGGCCGATTATGTCTTGAGCAAGCCCCAAAGGATAGAAGTACTACAATGGATCAAGGCGTTGATGTTCCCTGATGGCTATGCAGCTAATCTGAGTAGAGGAGTCAACTTGTCTACTTTGCGAGTCTTAGGTATGAAGAGTCATGACTACCACATATGGATTGAGCGGCTTCTTCCAGCGATGGTTCGAGGTTATGTCCCTGAGCATGTCTGGCTGGTACTTGCAGAGTTGAGCTACTTCTTCCGCACACTTTGTGCAAAGGAGTTGTCACGGACCTTAGTTGCAGACTTGGAAAGAATCGCACCAGTGTTGTTATGTAAGTTGGAGAAGATCTTTCCACCCGGATTCTTTAATCCGATGGAGCATATGATATTGCATCTCCCGTATGAGGCACGAATGGGGGGTCCCGTGCAGGGTCGGTGGTGCTATCCAATTGAAAGATGCCTAAAGGTTATCCGAAAGAAATGTGGAAATAAAAGCAAAATTGAGGGTTCCATTGCCGAGGCATACATTCTGGAGGAGGTGTCGAACTTTACATCAGTATACTATGGTGACAACCTACCTAGTGTGCATAATCCACCGGCTCGTTACAATGCTAGCGAAAATGACTCGAGACTCAGCCTTTTTCAAGGTCAGCTTGGAACTGCAAGTGGTTCGACCACCAAGAGGTTGAGTCATCAAGAGTGGTGTCGGATCATGCTGTATGTGTTGACCAACCTTGACGAGGTGACACCGTACATGCAACAATTTATTCAAGAATTCTGGCGTCAATCAAGGGATATCACGGAGCAGGAATTAGATACCCTGCTCAAACAAGGTGTAGGAAATGGATCACCCAATTTTATTTCTTGGTTCAAACAGAAGGTACGGTCCAATCTAGCCCGTACTTAGCTTTTCACTCTAAGTTGTTTTTACTTAGTTTGTCCAATCGTACTTGAACTTGCAGGGCGTTAGCGATGCGACCTTGAGTGCCGAGTTGAGACAGGTGGCCGGTGGCTTTGGATATAAGGTCAAGTCATATTCTGGTTATGACGTGAATGGATATCGTTTTTGTACAAGCAGTCACGAGGATTGTCGACCCAATCGAAAGACCACAAATTCTGGGGTGTTTACTCCCGGCCTTGATGGGATTGAGTATTATGGAAGAATTGAAGAAATATACGAACTCAGCTACTATGGTTCGAAACGACTTAATCCCGTGATATTCAAATGTCATTGGTTTGACCCTCAAGCAATGAGACGGACGCATTCTAATGTTGGGCTAGTCGAAATTCGACAGGATTCAGTCATGACCATAGACGATGTCTATGTTGTTGCTCAACAGGCTATACAAGTTTATTATCTCCCATATGCGTGTGAAAGCAAAGAGCATCTTAAGGGTTGGTATATTGTGTACAAGACATCACCGCACGGTAGAGTACCTGTCCCTAACGATGATGATTACAACTTAGATCCAAACATATATGACGGAGAGTTCTTTCAAGAAGAGGGGCTACAAGGGCGATTCGAGATAGAATTAACCGAGGCAAACGAAATGGAAGTTGAAGCAGTTGATGATGCGGGGGAGGAGGAAGAGGTGCAGAGCGTTAAGGATTTACACATGCTAGAACGACTAGAAGTAGACAATGCAAATGAAGACACCGAGTCTTCTGATCTTATTGGTTACGACATGATTGATAGTGATGATGAGGACTATGATCCAGCTAATCCCGACTACGATGAATATTTTTAGTCAATGTAAGACTATATTATTACGTATTGATGTTCTATTTTCTTCATGTATTTATCTAAGTATGTATTATATAGCCCTTGGAATTAAAGAAGGTTTTTTGGCTGGCTGAGAGGTCCTGGCGGACTGTCCGCCAGGACTGGCGGACAGTCCGCCAGGACAGCTCGGGATCAGCCAGCAGAACTGATCATTTTTCTTTCATCCAAAGTATCTCTTCGTGGGCCCATCGTCTTATGTCCGTGGGAGGCTGTCCAAAACCCCCTATACCTCTTGGATGAAGCTCCTCTATCTCTATTCATCCACATAACACAACTCGGTTTTCTTTATGTGTTTATCTTGGATGAAGCTCCTCTATCTCTCTTCATCCACATAATTCTTATGTAATTATGTTCTATTTTCTTTATGTATTTATCTAAGTATGTGTTATATATTTATCTGTACTAATTAATTTTCTTTTATTTGCAGGGGATTCACCAGAGATGGTGGGCCGCGGGATGAAGAAGAGTGTAGCGGCCCTTCACAAGAGGTTTTCGGGGGGGAGCAGTGAGCCGACGTCCGGGGCGGCTGAGGGACCGTCTTACAAGAGGAGGAGGGGGAGTGGCAGGAGGGCGATGACACAGGCGGCGCCGGAGGAGGAGCATGCGCTCCCGGAGGAGGAGGTGCCTCCCGGAGGAGGAGGTGCCGCCGGAGGAGGAGGAGCAGGCGCTCCCGGAGGAGGAGCAGGCGCTCCCGGAGGAGGAGCAGGCGCTCCCAGAGGGGAGGACGAGCAGGCGGACCAGGTGGTCCACCAGGAGGGGCCAGGGGACGACGAGCAGGCGGACGAGGAGGGCACGGAGGCCTCTGCTTCGTCAACCGTCTACCAGCGAGGTCCGGCGAGTCTCCCCCAGCGACCGATTCCTGAAGCAAAACGCCCGATCATAGCTCCCCAAGGGGATAAGTAAGTAAATTTACATGTTTTCAGTACATGTTCACGGTATAATTTCAATTTTGTGGTAGAAATTAAAATTTTTTGTCAATCACCTGTGCAGGAACTGGATAGTTGTGGAGAGGCCCGTTGGTGCTCACAGACGCCATGTGAATGGCATCTTGGGTCTTCTGGTTAGGGATCACTTCCCTGGCCTGGTCACGTTGGCCGGAGAGCCATGTCCGGCCTATACGTGGGAGCACTACCGGGCCGTCCCCGACATGCAGGATGTTGCCGGCAGACAGTGGCCCAACTTGGCTGAGCGAGTGAAGGGCGAGCTTTGGGTAAGTGATCAATATATCGCATTCGTTGCACATCCTTGAGAATATGATTGAAATAATGATATCGTGTTTATTGCAGGATTTCTACAGACTACAGGCCGGGATGGACGCGCAGGCGGATGTGGTTGCCGAGTATCGCTGCAAAAAGCTCGTTACCGACATGTTCTACGAGCAGCGCCTCCAGTCAATCATCAACTACCACGCCGTCGTCCTTGGACAGAAGGTCACCAAGGCGCAAGCAAGAACTATGACGTTGACTGAGGAGCAGTACTTGCAGGTAAATACCAAAATTTGATTTATTTGACCATTAAGTTGGCTTAATGTCCTCTACTAATATGTCTTCTACTTGATGTCATGTAGATGGTTCCTCATTGGTGTGCCCACTTTCCTGAGTGCTGGCAGCAGATAGTTGCTAAGTGGTTATCCGACGACTGGAACGCTGTGCACCAGGAGCGTCGTGAGCACCGTCTGACTATGGCCGGTGTGCCACACCACCAAGGCAACCGTAACCTGACCGAGTACGCCCAAGCATGGGTACGCGACTTTACTTGTTTTGTGGTTATTCAACTATGCATGATTTCTCATCATCTTGTTTCTCGCAGTCGGCGGCACATGGAGGGCAGCAGTGCAACAAATTCATGGCGTATGCTCTATCCCACAAGGGTAAAGCGACATCCAGCGTCAGCTACAACGCGGAGGACGGGCCCGAGGCGTACAGCAACCCGAGCATCTATACTCGCCTCAATGAGTACACATCGATGGCGAGGGAGGTGCACGGCCAAGAGTACGATCCGACCCAGGAGGATCTTGACGCTGAAATTGTCATGAAGGTCGGAGGAGGAAAGAAGCATGGACGGTACTGGATTTGCGACGGCGCGATCGACTCCTCTTCTACTCCGACTCTATCTCAGATAAAAGCACGGCAAACGAGCTCGAGCGCAGGCATCCGACCTCGTCCGGACAGTTCGACGAGCCAAGTCCAGGCACTCCAGGTTGTTGCTTGTTCATACGTTTTTTATCTATTATATTACATAACTTAGCTTTTGTATTATTGTAAAATTGGGGTAAAAATTTTGCAGGCTCAGCTGCAAGAAGAGAGGAGAGAACGTATGGAGTTGGAGGCAAGGATGAGGGCGGAGATGGAGGCCGAGCGGGAGGCTGACCGACAGAGGATGGCGAGCATGTTCGCGTACATTCAGAGTCTTGGCGCAGCGACGGGTCTACCTCCGCCACCTCCCTTCGTCACCCCACCTAGACCACCCACCGATCCGTTTTCTACTTCAGTGAGTATGCAATGTTCAATATGTCGTTTATTTTGTCGTTTCACTCATACATTTCATCTATATGTTGCAGAATCAGTCGGCGGCCTCCAATGATCCGTATATTTCTCCAAATCAGACCAACCAGAACAACTAGCCACCTTCGGCATAGATGATGGAGTTATTTGCAATTGAGACTTAGCTAGACTGAATGCATGTACTTTGATTGTTCATTGTGTACTTTGTGATATACTTGGCTACAGTGAATGTGCCTACAAAGTTTGAGCCCCATATTGGATTAATTCTTGACGTCACTAGTTTTCGCGGGAACAATCAGGCCTGAGAGTGCCTGGCGGACAGTCCGCCAGACCTGGCGGACAGTCCGCCAGACCTGGCGGACTGTCCGCCAGGCACTCTCAGGCCCAATTGTTACTGCATAATATAATCCTGCCTCTTTGCCGAGAGCCGCTGGGGGTAGCTCTGGATGCCCTCTTTGCCGAGTGCTATTGACCGGGCTCTCGGCAAAGAAGGCGTCCAGGGTGGGCGTTGACGCGGTCCTTTGCCGAGAGTCTGACGGCGACACTCGGCAAAGGATCCGTCCACGGTGGCGCGCCGTGACGGCTACTTTTCTTTGCCGAGGGCCGCTTTTGGCTCTCGGTAAACATTTTGCCGAGAGCCCGAGGAGAAGCTCTCGGCAAAGTATCCTTTGCCGACCCCGGCTTCCCCGAGAGCACTTTGCCGAGTGGGGCTCTCGGCAAAATGTTTGCCGAGTGCCTTTACGTCTTTGCCGAGTGCCTGGGGCACTCGGCAAATCAACCGCGTCCGGTAGTGATCGCATGCAGTTTGCATGATGATCCATCCATCTCTGCAACTGCAATGACGGATCGGATGGAGCATTATATTCTGTCCTCGATCTTTATTTGCATTGCTCTCTGCTCCTATTTGTTTTGCTGATCTAGATCGAACACTGGCTACATACAACTCCTGGACTGAACGTGTAGGGAAGTAGTTGGTTTCTTCTTATGACCTCCGGAATTAAAGATAACTACTACTAGATATATGCTCAAGTTTTTATGGTTTTCTTTCCTGAAGGGGATCGACATTGCGTGCTTCCTTCTAGCTACCTGTTCGTTTGCAATTTTAGCCATCGATCACCTCATCATCAATTTGATGTAACATTAGAATATGGGGGGGCAAACTAGTAGGTGCTGTGATCATCCTAGGTTGCATTTGAAACGAACAATGGGTGCACTGCAGCCATCACCTAATTTATCATGCACAATTTTTCGCTCGAAACAAGGTAAGGGTAAGGCAAGTTTAGGGATCTCACATTTATGTGGAGCGGATCAAGTCAGTTTTTATTTTTGAGGATTGCATGCATGGGCAGAAAATATATAATTAAGGAAGCATATATGCACACAATACTTTTGGGAGGAGAGAAAATTAAAGGATCACACTTAAAGGAGGTAAATTTATCCCTTTTCTAAATTATAAAGGGGATTCTTTTTATTTCTACAAGCAAGTTTATGAAGATGGGTGGATTCCGGTGGAAAACAACGTGTAGGTTTGCCTATTCCGTAAGCTAGGAGCCAACCTAGGAGATGCATGCAGCGGGGGATGCAAAAATATAAAATAATAAGCCCTCTTGTTTGTGAAAGGTGTAAAATAAACTCAGTTTCAAAATCAAGGACTTCTTCATCCTAATTCGCTATCAAACCTATGGGATGCAAGTATGTAAAACTTGAAAACCGATGCAAAGTTTCCTCTCAATTAGTTTTAGGCAAGATAGTATGTCTTGCAGGCTTAGCTTGTTAGGCACTATTTTTTTTGAGTGGTATGTTGCACTAGTTAGTTACATATATATAGGTATTTGTAACTTCAAATTTGTTATTGCTCTATAAAATACAATGATGATTTTGTTTATGCATGCTTCTCACAAATAACATAGTAGTTTAATTTGTGTCATGCAACAACTTTAAGGGTTACAAGTATTAAGTACAACACGTGCATGCTTAAAGATATCTATCTTATCTTCAAGCGCCCAACTATAACAACTGCATTGATAAATAAGCGAACTAGGACTAGCTAATCTTTCAGGGCGCATCATAATGTATGGACAGAATCTATTTATCATGGAGTAGCAACAACATATAATAATTAATAACCTAACATAAAGAGGGAAGATTCCTGCATCACTAACTCTTTGGAGAGATACACTAGGGAATCTGATATTATATATCATAAAAGAGAAGTTCTGAGAGAATTTCATGGGTCTTGTTTGCGAAAGGAAGCCTATTATTCGTATCAATCTGAGGATTTAATTTGTACAAGAACGATCCTGTGAGAGAAAGAAAGCTTATGACATGACCTATGTGCGGTCCACTAAGCAAGGCACTATCTGGGACAAGGGGACAGCAATTGAATCATTAGGAATTATGACATCATTCCAGAACGTAATAATTGAGTTTTTGATAGCCTGAATTATATTTTCATTGCCTATGGCACTGACTTATATGTGTTTGTTCTCTTTTGACAATTAGGTGCATAACACTCTATCCATGAACGGGAAAATATCTAGGAATTCTAGTATATGGGTGTGTTAAATGCATTTTAATTATCATCGATAAAATGATATTATCAGAGAGTTAGGCAAAGGCTTCAAGCTCAAGTCGAGGGTTAGGCAACACATCTATACAAAAGAATCTATATGGCTAATTAAAGAAATTTGACACGACATTTTAGAAATCAGCACTAAAAAGAATCAATTCTTAGCATGAGTGCATCACTGACAAGGAAACCATTCAAGTTAATACACGTAGGTTTGCATGGTTCAGCTTACAACCTTATCACTATCTTGTAATCAAGTTCTCTTCTTTTGCGCCCATTTATGAGCCAGACGATTTTATTGTAGTCTCTAAAAAATCATTTAGGTGTATGATCAAATCTGTAACTCGAGCAAAACCTTGACTTTAGACCTTCAAACTTGAACTTAGGAGTCTGCACTTTGGAAAAGATAGCTAAATATACTTCGTGTAAACTTGTTTGTAGTAGCCCACTAAATTGTAGTAAAGAAATATTTATGGTGACTGCCTTTTTTTTCCCAAAAAATTCCTCGCTCAGTTTTGTGCAAACCAAATAAAATGCACATAACCTATACGAATGATTAAAAAAAGTCAAAATTACATCTCTAGTTTCCTTACCCAATGATGGCTGGCCTCAAATCAATGAAGGCCTTGAAGGGTACATGGAGAAAAGGAGATGCGAGGCATGGTTGGGTGCAGTCCGCGCTGGATACCTATTGGAACAAACACCCTTTTGTGGCAGGCCCTCCACTGCCATATGTTTATTTTTGAGCGACGCCTATTAGTGATCTATATACACTCACATCACATCACTTTGCTAAAAACAACATAAACATATATAGATTTTAAAAGCCTAGAGTCATTGTGGAGTTGACACTACTCTGGATGTGGTCCATTTATACAGTTGAAAACTCAGGATCAATCAGCATCTAGTCTCTGTTCTTGGCCATCTTATTCACTGAAGGAGTTTAAATTTATATATGCATTCACATCATATCAATTTTCTAGAGACAACATAAAAGATTTGGATTACGAAACCAGAGTCATAGTGGACTTGACGCTCGGAATATGGTCCACTTATATTTTTGATAACTCAGGATCAATCAGCAGCCTACTTTCCGAGTCTCTGCTCTTAATCATCTCATTCCTTCTCTTGGATTGTGTGTGAACTTATTTATATTTGGAAGACTTTGGGTTTTCCAAAAAAAAAAATCTACAAGACTTTGCAACCAAGAGAATTCTCTGGTCATCTGGTCCGGTAGCAGTAGAGCTTCAGACAGGTTGGTGCTTTGCAAATATATTAGTATCTGCAAAGACTTTGCAAGAAAAGTCAGTCTCTATTCATCTGGTCCAGTAGCAGTAGAGAGAGTATCAGACAGGTTGGTGCTGAGGGGTGTGGGACCCCTGGGATGCGCCAATGGGAGACGCGGTCGGCCCACTCTGATCTCGTCTGAAGATTCGTGCTTCTTTATTTTATCCGTATCCCTTTCGCCCAATCGCCCTCATCTCGATTGGACAGCGTCTCGTCGCAATTGTGTTTTACCGGCCACTTGCGTCGGTGAGCACAGACGTCAAGGCACTCCTCACTCGGCTTGGCTGCTTTGGTGACGTTTTTCAGTTGTGACGAGCTGATAATTGCCATGGATATGGATGCAGCCTGCAGTCCAGCCCATGCTCTGCTGCAAGTGATCTTGTTGGCTTTTAAGGGCATGTTATTTGCAGAGAGGGGATTTGTTTTTTTTTTGTTTGGAGAATGTAGGGAGGGAATTTGTAACCAAATCCTTGGGATCTATTTCGAATTTAAGCTACATAACTGTGCAAAATGACTAGGTCATCAATCCGTGCGATTCTCGCCTGTATTAGTAACCTAAGCACACAATGCTGCAAGCTCACTCATTCTCCCATGACGGCAAACGACAAGGTTGATCACCATAATATTGTAGGAACTTCGTCCAATACTATGAAATATTTTACTCCTAGGTGGGTCAAATTATGGTTCATGGTTTCTCTCTTCTTCTTCTTCTTTTGAATTCATCTTGTAGTGGAGATCCGAGCTTTCAAGAAATTGCGAATAATGGTCGGATGAGCAGAAACGTAACTTCTCCATCTCACCCACGACGGCATCCACAATGCATCCATCTCTACATTAGTGAGTGGTATCATGAATCCTTGATCAACGATACGCCTTAGGATACAATAATGCATTGCATCTAGCAAATTAGCCCACTCAACCACTGCTGCACTTTGTCCTATTCCTTTCTTTCTCAAGTAGCACCACCTGTCAACTAACTACAGCTCTTCGCCTCTTCCTCCCTTGAGCCTCTTTACCTCTTTCTTGGCTCTCATGCTTTATGATGGGCTTTCCTTTTCTCTCCAGAACATGCAATGTCTTCAGACTTTATATATACAGATAACTCATGCATGAGTCATGGTTTTATGCACGATGATGCATCTCTGAATTTACTTGTAAAACTGCAGTTGCAGCAACTTAAAATACAGGGTAACTAGGGCATTAAGCCAGGTCCAAGTGGCAGCTCGGCGGGCCAACCATTGCAGGCCAGCGAGCAGCAGCGCACCGACGCAAATGCACAGGCGCCGAGTAACGCGTGTAGGCTTTGCGTAGGGCAATGAGCTGACGAGCCAGCTACACGGATCGCAATCTCCTGATGATACGGAAAGGAACCTGACATAGTTGCACCGTGCCTTGTCTCCCCCGAAAGCACGATCGAGCTCGGGGAGAAAATGGCGGAAAGCAACCTGATACTCACGCCATGCCTTGTCCCCCCCCCCCCCCCCCCCCCAAAGCACGGGCTCGGCGGACATCACCCCTCCTCATGGGTGCCTTGACAAACCTCCCAGGGGCCTGCCAGTGAGCTCTCTTTTCTGGGCAAACTTCTTTAAGCATTACATGACAAGAGTCCTCTTGTTCGCACATTACATCGGACCAAGCCACCAAGGGGCGCCGCACAGTCAGGAACGAAGAGTGCAATAGCTGTTTCTGTTTCAGCTCACAAGAAAAAGGTACATGCTACAGATAAAAGACGAATGCATTGTGCTGGTTATATTTGGGAAATACATCAGAATAAGAAACTGAATAAAGAAAGAAGAGTAGATCACACTGCTGCAACTGCAAGGCACAATCCACAAGGTAAGCAGCGGCAGTTACCTCTACCATCATCTCCAATTTTACAAATAGAGCATCAGAACTAGGAATTATCGGGACACGTTGTTACTGGCTAAGCTGTGTTGCGTCTCAAAATCCCCAGATGTATGGAACATTTTAACCGTCTAAAGCATGTACACAGAATTTAAACACCCGATCATCTGCATACATAGCAAAAACTGGCAAGAAGAAAGCAGGTCCTTTTTCGTATGTTGCTTTTCAATTTTCGATTCATGACGATTCAAGAGCCTGATCCTGGAGAGAGGAAGAAAATGTATAATTTTTTTGCATGGTAATTTTTAAGCCACCATTATTTGTAGTGCATATTATTTTGACTACTTATATATACCAACCAGATAGTCAGGAGGAAACCAGGGAATAAAATTCTCGATTACCAGTCTTAACACCACAAGATCAACCCCAAAGTAAACAAGTGAAACAAACTGAACGTGAAAGACAGGGTAGTCGAACTTATTCAAACTTAAAATGAAGCCAGCTATTTAGTTCGCAGAGAAAACTAGTCTAAGTTTTCAATGGACATGCAAACTTCAATGCACAAATCAGACAATAAAAACAGCTTTGTTGAGTGGTTGCTTATAATTCCTCATCAGTCTGGACAGTACCTCACAGGTCCCAGCATGGTGTGTCAAGTAAACAATCCTTCACCAGTCTAAGCTTATATTAGAGGCCATATTTGGGTTACTTATTTGCCCTACACAGAGGCTTGGAAATTGGAGTCATCCAGGTGTACTATTCATAAAAGTTGGATTTAGGCATACCTTTGATAGCCGACAGCTGACAAAACTTGGAGGAACAGCACCAGAAACCATTTGATAAAATTTGTCTTCAAACGCTCAGGTCGTATTTCACGTTAGCAAGGTACAGGCCACAAGCAGGTGCCATAGGAGGTCCAGCTGTCACCGTCTTTGCATTCAAAATTCTCTCAACTGCATCAAAGGTAATATTCACTTTAATGCACCTCCCGTGAATCCCAAAAGCAAAATAGGTACTTGAATGTTCAAGAACATAAGACCAGACCATCTGCAGTTGTTAGATTGCCCGTCCCAACAGATTTTAGAAGACCGACCATCAACCTTACCTGCATTGGATATGACATCAGAAAACTAGCCAAATGGCAAAAGAATAACAAAAATAATAACAAAATGATAGAGTGTGCAGATTTCAGTCCAGCTGTTAGCATGATAATCAAGTAACAACATAGTAACCATGAATTACGAAGGGTGTGAGCTGCCAGTGTCAATGGTACAAGCGATACCAATATATTCATCAATGCTTAAAGGTCCTCAAATACAAATATTATGTTATCAGCTATTGAGAGACATATGGTGGTAACCTTGGGACACAACCTGGTGATTTCCCAGTTACTAGAACATAGCTGAGAGATTACATTACAATTGACCCATTATCTAATAGATAGATATTTAGTAACTTTACTATCTCCATCGAATACCATCCATCCAGCAATGCTGAAGGAGGAAAATCAACCCAGCATTGTACCACTGCTACCAAATGCAAATAACTCATCATCCAATACAAGTGGCACTAATCATACAAGAATTGTTCTTAATTAACACCGAAATCAAAGAACAAACATGCCAAGAGTAACTAACAAATAGTTGATCTTCACGGAAAACAAATTAACCTGATGGTAAAGAAAAGATCGCGCCCTTGCAGTAACAACAAAGCAGCGGTGCCTTTGCCTTGATCCAAATTCTTTTCTGTTCTTAGATTCTGATTTCACACTGCTAGAACAGGAACCATCAGATTCTTTCCCAGATGATTCCAAGGCTGGTTTCCTCGAATAAACAAGAGATCCATCTGATGATTCCATCTCTGATCGTTCTATGTTTGAAGGAAAAAACATGAAAGGGAATACTTCTGTAACAGTAAGTTCATCCAGAGTTCTCATTGGTGAGTTTGCCTGCAAGCAGTATTGCTAAGAAAGGATCAATGACATGCAAACACGGTGTTTTAACCTAAGAGAGCGTTTGAGAAAGTAAGATTCTTTATTCTTTTACACTGTTTAAAAAGCAGCCACCTAGCCTGCCTAACTGCCAGTTGCACCTAGGCACTACCCTATAGGCTGCTTAGCACCTATTGCTTTTTAAAAACTTTGTTTGTCCTTTGAGTTGCAACAACAAAAAGGAAAAGATAAATTACGTAATTTAAAAGCAACTTTATTTGTAAAGGAAAATTTAATAAAAGTGTAGTTTGCAACTTTGCATTCTGAAAGGTCCATATGGTTTATCAATGTGGTTGCAGTGGAAAGGTGAAATGTACCTACAGTGGGTTGTTCCTAAGTCCTAGGTACAAACCTAACAGGCTAACACATAAAACATGCCTTCGCCTAACACACACTTCTTTACTAACTCCATGCAATTTAGAAAGACAATAGAATGCGCTCACAATAGTTAAGGATAATATCACCTGACATCCAGCTGCCCGAAACGAACTGAAATCATGATGCCCAACAAGTATGCTGCATGCTTTCTGAACAAGGCCACCATCAGTAAACCAGCAGCAGAATTTTACATCAACAAACAAATAAAATATGGGTACTGGCTTCACCTTCATTGCATGAATATCCAAATCCTCAGATATGTGCCAAGCAGAGCTTTTCTCGAATACTGATGTTGACTCAGGTCCAGAAAGCAAACGATAGTGATATCTTCATGAAAATGAGCAAAACAGTGGTGTGAGCATTTTCACACTTTAAGAAGGCGAATCACCTATAACCTAGCTTAGTTCTTTTGTTTTAGTACATAGCATGTAACCACTCTTATAGCTGCAACCCTTTCCAAATACTGGACATAAGACTGGAATAGGTACAGAACAAGATTAATTTTAAGCATGCTCAGATTGTATTGTATACTCAGCTACATACGTGCGCTCTAGAGCTTTGTATCTAGCATGAAAATCTGGTGCAACATAGCGAACATCAGTCACCATTATGTCACCTTCATTCCTCTGCAAGGACAAAAAAGTTGACCACAGATAAATATCAATAGCAGGAGACCAGTTATTAACAAATATGAAAGCCTAGTAAAATAAAACTAAACCAGTAAACCTATTTTTGTCAAGAAAACATAAACAAATTTATGTTTATTCAACTAAGTAACACAGACCTTTTCAACCAAATGAAAATAAAATTTCAGTGTAATGAACATTTAAGGTCATGTATAATGTCAATATATCATGTGCAACCAAAATGGTGTGATCAACTTCCCTTGAAAAAAAAAGATGTAATCGTGCAACCCAGCTTCTACTAGGGTATACCAAATCAACAAAAGAAATTTCGAAAATAATGATGTCGCCTATGGTATTGTAATAATTTTGATGTCAGAATCAAACATATTATAAAGAAGTGTTGTGGACAGTAAAATTCACCCCCTGTTTTCCATGAGTAAATAGAACCACAGCTTCATTTAGTCCAAAACCTACCTGTAGAAAATGGTTCACAGCGCGTTTTACAACTCCAGGCTCATGAGGTGTTAACTGCAAATATGGAAGGGCTTGTCAGCAGGTAGAGGTTAAAAGAGAAACCACTGTTCTTGAAAACATTTTCCTATTTAGATGATAAAGCACATTTTTGTAAGGTTTTTGGTAAACATAAAGGTTGTAATCTGACACCACAGCACTTATTATGTCTGCGCGCCTTATATTTTGGGACAGAGGAAGTAATAAATTTTGTGTACAGACCACTTCACCAGGCTTCCTTTTACTTATCCGCTCCACATCAACATGGCAAACATTTGATAAAGCGTGAACACCTGCATCCTGAAAAAAACAAACGCCATCCAACACATAAAAATATATATCCAGAGAAGTATATAACCAGTATGAGAAGAAAGTACTGCAGAAAACTATATGTCACTAATCACTGAAACATATATGCTAATCAGATCATAATACTATAGTAACAATCTAATAAACTCAATGTGAGCAGCAAGGTAGATATGGCACTAAGGAATTGCTATATAAAGCCACATATAGAATCCCACACAAGATGTAATTAATTAATGGTATGATCATGGTTGACACCTAGTATGAAAAGTACCGCCTCTCTTTCTCTTTTCCTTATTATTTTGATACCAGCATAGTCTCCAGTGTACACCTTTGAACATTTATATGTTAGCAAAGATTTTTAAAATAGAATGATGTGAAAGCACATCTGGTGCCATATCTACTAGTATCATTTTATTGTGACAAATACAAAATATTTTATGTATATTTGTGGCTGACAGTATATATTCTAGGAGATCTCTTTTGAGAACAGGTATAGTAAAACAAGCATTCAAGGACATCTCAGAACAGATATAGTTAAGAGTCATGAGTTCAAAGCAAAAAAAATCCAACAGTACTATAAAAGCCTGCTAAATTTATTGCTATCACAAAATAATGTGTATTCAAACAGTTCAGAAACACAACATATTGCGATAAAGACACACACTGAATTAGAAGACAAACTTTTTAAAAAATTCTATTAAAGCAAGTTCTCATACCGTTCGGCTAGAACAGAATATCGAAACTGGCTGGCCAATGAATTTGTGAAATGCCTCCTGAAATAATAGTAGAAGGGAAAAGGATAAACTGTTAACTGCATCTAACATCCACTCTTGAGCTCCTATTGCTAAACAGATGCTATAGAAATACTGAAGCAGATGAGGAAGAAGCAGTGGTTCTGACAGTAAGTATGATTAACTATTTTGCAGATGATGATATAAAGGAACACAGAGAAGACTTGCTTCTACAATGTTAACAGATTGGTAGTGGCAACATTAGGCACTTAACTATTTTCCAGATGATGATATAAAGGAACACAGAGAAGACTTGTTTCTACAATGTTAACAGATTGGTAGTGGCAACATTAGGCACTAGTATCTCCGCTCTAGTACCATGTTAGAGCATACAGAGAAGACTTAGGCCAATGTACATAGGACATGGGAAGACAAAAGAAAAACAGGAGCACTGATCCTAACATATCTCTGAAACGAGTTTTATTGATAACACACAAGGCTCTCTAGTGCCCTGGAGATTGTGGAAGGTGGCAGTACAATGAAATTTCCTTCCCTTTGAGCCAAACCCTAATATTGGTTTTTGGCATGTCTATTTGACCTAATTCGTCCATTGTCATCCAAACAAGGCGGCTACTGCACATCCTATTAGCAAGTCATTTCAGACCAGAAATTGACCTTCCTCCCTGCAGTGTTATCCTACCAACCTTGAGGGAATCTCCGAGGGCGCTCGGGCCTCGGCATTTCAACAACAGCAATTCAGGAGTTGCATTTGCACTACACTAACATCTCCGGTTATCACTCTGATCTCACATCTCATTCTAGAAGCAAGGGCCTCACCTCGAGAACGCCGACGACGGTCCGCTGGTTGAGCTGCTGCTGGGAGCCGGAGAAGCGGGTGCCGACGTACTCCACCGCAACCAGGTACCGCTGCG
This sequence comes from Panicum hallii, assembly GCF_002211085.1. Lineage (NCBI taxonomy): Eukaryota > Viridiplantae > Streptophyta > Magnoliopsida > Poales > Poaceae > Panicum > Panicum hallii. The sequence continues at coordinate 3,402,229 of NC_038044.1, read as the reverse complement.
CCCGAGGGTTCCGTGCACCGGCCATCCCCTCGCTATCCAATCCCGTCGCCTCGCCGCCGTCGGTGGCACCGTCTGGGTTCCCGGCCGGCGCGGGGTCCGGCGGGTCGGAGGATCGCTGGAGCTTGGCCGGCGGCGTGGGGTCGGCGGGATCACAGGGGCGCTTGGTTGAGGTGGCGGCGGCGGCGGCGGGTTTGCTGGTGCTCATGGCGATTGCGGCACGGGTGGGGAGCTTTTTGCCATTACAGTACTTCCAGCATCTGGCTTCGCCGATTTGCCATTGCAAACCTTGCATTTGCCAATTTACCATAGAAAACATTGCCATCTTCGTTTCATTGACACTTTGTCTTCTAATTGATTTTGTATTCTTTTCTTCTTAACTGACATGTAAAAGACTGAATCGCCCCTTATCCCAAATGTCTTTAGGCCCAGACCACCACTTCATTTTCTCCGTTTCCTTATCCCAAATTGTTTGTTATGGTAAAGTGGCGAAGCCAAGCCAGTTGTTTGAACCGGTAAAGTGGTGAGGTTTTAGAAGGGGTCTGCGAGTCAAAGGTGATTTGAGGGGGCAAAGGGTAAAATCGACTAGGATTGAGTAAATCTCAGAAATCAAACACTATTTACAAAAACAAAAATAATTCTGAATGTTTCTGTCAATGTTTTTAGTTACAAATTTATTTGGTAAAAAAACATTTGACGATTTTTTATTTTATTTTACTTAATAAAAGTTACTAATGTTTGTACTCGAGGGCAAAAGTGTCTTTTCTTCGTATAAATACGGAGGGAATCGCTCCCCTTCCTCCTCTTTCGAGGACACCTCACAGCGACGCCGCCTCCCGCCGACGAACTAGCCTACGGATCCGCCCGCGCCGGCAGCGCCTTCGCCTCGTCCCCTCTCTGCTTCAGCACCAGGTAGAGCCGTGAAAACGCCTGCTCCCTTCGTTGTTTCGAGTCCGATTCATTCCCTTGATGGAGAATATGTTGAATAAGGGCATTTTTCTTGAAGGCAGGAGCAACCATGGAGCACGGGTCGCTGGAGGATTCGAGTGCATCGACGTTCTCCATCATGGAGGAGGACCACACCCTCGCCAACTCCGTTAGATTCGTTCTCAACCAGGAGTGGGTTACAGTTTCTCCTCTCCCCTTTCTTGTTCCCATCAGGAGTTTTATTTCTTACATTTGATGGTACATGTGCGAATTGGCACTCATCCACCAGTTAGATAGTTCTATAGTGCACTTCCACACAGCCTGGACTCGATTATTAGAGGACGCAGTGGAAAATGATGTTGAATTGGTCTTATGATGATGAATTGGGGATAGTGACACTGGGGTTTTAAGTTTCATGCATTGCAATCTGGTTGGTAAGTTGCTAAACTAGAGCGATTGGGGGTTTGGATTATAGTTGCAACTATGGGGATGACATGCAGTAAGGAAAACAAAAACTATTGAGACCCCTCATTTTTCTGTTAAGGCCAATGTGTTGCTGCATGTTGACCTTAAGGTCTGATAAGATGCGAGCAGGTCATAGTTATTTCTATTGCCACAATGGATGAACAACAAAAAAGGACAGTTGACATCACCCATGCAACTGAGAGAGAAGAAATAGATTCAACAATTTTTTATTCTCCTATGGTCACACCTTAAGCTTAAGGTGAACCTTAGAAGATTCTTTCCTATGGTGTTGTTCCACAATTGCTAAGGTGCATTCTAGGACAAGCATTTATTGCTTAATGCTACCTTTTTCAACACGTTGTGGATGCCTAGCGTAGCAAGAGAACTTGCCTGTTTTCTTTACAGTTCTTTATGTTGGCTTAACATGCATTGAAACCAACTACATCTAGAACCAGAAAATGCATTACGAGCCTGGAATCAAATTGAAATGTCCATTTGACATTAGTTCTTCTATTGTTAAAGCACGTTCAGTTATTGTGAGGATACCCGTCTGCACTCCTGTGGTTCTATTTAATTTATGGAGAATATGCAGAGATGGCATTTTTGTTGATCCCAATGTTTAAGGTTGTTTGACCATGCTTTGGTAGTTGTCAGCAGAAGAAACCATTGGTCATCTTTAGCATGCAATGATGTTGTTTTGAGATGACTACCAAGGCGAATATCTTATTGCTTATGGAAATGTGTGTGTTTTCATAATGAAGCGCATTCTGCTGGTGAAAGATGTTAGTTGATAATGTCTTACAGTTAGAATGCAACAATTCAGTATTTTTGTGGATTTGATGACAATATCTGGAACTCCTAAGAAACGTTGGTTGTATTTGTCCAACCATTAAGAATTATGGGTCAGATCATGTGAACTATATAGTGGACTGGTTCAGATGATGAATTTATAATTTCCGTAATCAACTGTATTTTTATCAACTCATATGCTTTTGGGCCAAACTTCTCAAGTGTTTGCATTCTGTATATGCAGTGTATAACATTATAGAAGCATTTCTCATTATATATATTTCTGCAATGTTACAGCCCAAGGGTGGCATTTTGTGGATACAGCATCCCTCATCCTTCTGAAAACAAAGTTAACATAAGGGTTCAGACTACAGGTACTCCCAAATTCCCTTTTCATAGTAATTAATCCACATTGACCTGAAGTCGTATGTTACAGATTTCCTTTCTAACATTTCTTGCATGAAGTTTAAGAATTGGACATAACATGCCTTTTGCTTCATTACAGTCAAAATAATATAGAAATTCTATTCTGTAAAAAATATACATATTTTTGTGGTATCTGCCATCTGGTCAGTAGTAATAACCGATACTAAATGTCAAGAGGTTATCTGGTTCCTGCTGTCTACAATACAAATAGTAATTCTGAACCATTGCCCTGAGCTAAAATAATTGATCCTCTCCTGATGTGTATGTTGATGGATATGTTGGCAGGAGATCCAGCCAAGGATGTTCTGAAAGATTCGTTGCAGGACCTGATGGTGATGTGCCAGCATATAAGGGGGACGTTTGACACTGCAGTGGCTGATTTCCGGGGAAACAAACTCGCAGACGCCATGGACATTGATTTGAACAAAAAGTAGAAGGTTCTTGATGATTGTTAGCCGGGTGGCAGAAATGCACAGATGTTTAATGTGCAACTGAGTCATAAACTAGTCTAGTTATATGGGATGTAGTCCTTAAACCCAAAGTGTGAAATGTCATTGGCATTAGGGTTCTTGGCAGTGTGACTTCAGATTTCTTGGTCAATATATGGCACTTGATCTTGTTTGGAGAAAAAATTAATCAAATGCAATCACCATAATTTCTATCTGTGCTGTTCTGAGTACAGCTAATTGGAAGTTTTATGCATTCTATTTGTGCCATATCAGAATCACATGTGGCAACAAATGTGTAGAAAATATATTTTCTTTCACAAGAAGCAACTTCAGCTTAATTTTAGCATGTACAACATTGCAAATGGTCGAACCAGAAGAATAGACATATTAAGCCATGAAAAATCGTAGCAATTGTGAACGGTTAGATGAGTACAAAAGAATTATTAACACCACATTACATAGATGATGATCGGACATAAACTCAATCAGTCTCGAAGGACTTGCAACGAATTGTTGAAACCAACACATGTAAGGCACGCAGAAATTTGGAAGTTAAATGAACTTCTTGCATGATTTCCTGTACTTTGTCATCAAGATGCAAGCACACGTACACCATTTACCACTCAAATAAATGCGAGAACCTGAGTATCCAATATCTTGTTCTGCATATCACAAATGAAATGAATCTGAACTACAACGCTTCATCCTCACTAGCTTATTAAACATGCTGGCACAACAGTTCTCCAGGATGTGGCATTAACCAAAAGACGACCAGCTCACATTCCATTCATGTGCCAAGCTAACTAATACAAGCACCACATGGTGCCTAAACTCAAGAACAGAATCAACTAAAAAGGAATGAATTAGAACCTTAGTGTTCTAACTTCAAACTGATACAAGGATCCATGAAAGGCATCAATCTGCGTATAGACCCTAAACACCTCCGACTGGTCAAGCGTCAACAATGGACAGGAACTAAGGATGACCATCAGGTGCGCATTCCGAAAGAACTAAAGATTGGATCCACAGTTATTAACCTTTCCAGCTTTATTCACCATGGGCTGTGATTCCAGGTTCACTGGTGCTGCTCCTCTCTTGATGCAACAGCCACAAAGAGTGGTGTAACAAGGGAAGCAAGATGTGAAGCTCAGATAACCAAGCTGGAAAAAAATAATCTTAAATACGAAGGCCAGAGACAGCATCGCGCCCGGAATTGGGATCGCTGTGTTTCAGAGACAGGTTTGCGAATTGTGAATCGAGGTCTCTGCTGCTACTGTGGCTGTGGGTAGGAGCCTGCTGCTGTGGTACATGCTGTTGCTGCTGCTGCTGCTGCTGCTGGAACAATGATCTAAGACGACCAATTTCCCGCTCAAACATCTCTTGCTGGTCTGCAGCATTGAAGAAGAAATACATATATTATTACTTAGTTAACTGTTTCCAATAGAACAATTTCTTAATGCTTTGTGAAATGCATCTATGCAGCTATCCTGTATAACTTAAAGAGGAAATCATTCAGATCATCTCATTACTTCGTCATGGCGGTAATACTGTGTTTTTTTATCAAGACAACAATGTTTTGCTTACGGTCACTGACTGTTAAGAGTTTTGCACACCAACAGCGCGAGATGTTGAACCTTTGATATGCTACATAGGACAATTTTTTTTAGAAATGGCCAAATAGGACAATTTAATCTGGTATAAAAACATTTGGTAGTTAGCACCTATATAGTTTGAATAGACCCCCTGTGTATTTCATCATAATTTCAGGAAATTAAAGAAGATCGACGTCCTATAACATGAGCATGAAAATGACGAAATACATATCCTTCTCCATTTCTTAACTTGAACTAGAACAATATTGGAACTAGCCAACTGTAAGCATAATTGTAAGCACTTAGTGTACTAAAGAACAATATTTTACAGGTTCATCTAATATCTATAGGTCAACCCAAAAAATACTTTAAATGGTATTATTGACAAATAGCATCTGTTCAAACAAATATTTTAAAATGATACTATTCACCAAACTCGGATATGAAACCTGATTGCTACTCAACGAAAATAAGATATCATACAAAAGTTACAACCAAGAAGACAAGTAGCCAAAAGAAATACTGAGGTACAAGGCACTCACATATGGGGGGAAAGAGGAATACTTACAGCGTTTAATAAGATGCTCTTGAGATAGACTCTCAAGCCGTTGCTTCAAGGCTTTATTTTCCAGGTCTAACATGATATTTTGCTGACCAAGAAAATCCATTTCAGCAGTAACTTCTATCCCCTCTGTCTGCAAGTATAAAATTAAAGATTTTTAGGTGATGTTTAAGTTCATCCTAAATTGTATAAGAAACAATGGATATGGTTTGCTTCAAAAACAGTTACCTGCAAGGACTGAACTCTTCTCTCGAGTTCTGCAATATACTGGAGCTTCCGGACACGAGATCTCTGAGCATATTGTCTGCAATTGACATGAAAAATAAAGAAATTAAATAGGTACAGATGCCGTTGCCGGTCCCAAGCCCGCGATGAGAAAATGTGGAGGGTTGTGTTAGGTTTGGCGAACCAGCGTAAAAATCAGCCACTCTAATGGAAATGAAACCCATAAGAAATTCGTTGGGGCGTAACCCTCTTAGCGACGCGCTACATCGGAACCCGGGTGTGGTGTTAAATGGGCAAGCGCCGGGTCGTCATCCCCTCAGGGGCGCGTCGTATCGTGATCCGGGTACGATGATAAGTGAGCAAGGGTCGGGTCGTCGCAGCCTCTGTGGCGCGCTACATCTGCGCCCGGGTGTAGTGAAAAATGAGCAAGGGTCTTCGCATTTCTCTCGACGGGTGCGAAGGGTAAGAAAGCTAGCCGAGCCAACTAGGATTCGTCTAGGTAGTTGGAACGTAGGGTCTCTAACAGGTAAGTTAAGAGAACTAGTCGATGTAGCAATTAGGAGACGTGTAAATATTATATGCGTGCAGGAGACTAAATGGAAGGGCCAGAAGGCGAAGGAGGTGGAGGGTTCTGGCTTCAAGCTTTGGTACACAGGGACAACTTCGGGTAGGAATGGTGTAGGCATCTTGATCGATAAGAGCCTTAAGGATGGAGTTGTAGATGTTAGGAGGCAAGGCGACCGGATTATCCTAGTGCGGTTGGTCATTGGAGATTTGGTTCTGAATGTGATCGGTGCCTATGCACCTCAGGTAGGTCTTAGTGAGAGCTCCAAGAGTCAGTTCTGGGAAGATCTTGATAGCATGGTTAGTACCGTGCCTATCAGTGAGAAGCTCTTTATAGGAGGAGACCTCAATGGCCATGTGGGTACGACTAATGTAGGATATGAGCGAGTACATGGGAGTTTCGGGTATGGTAGTAGGAACGAGGGGGGAGGATGTTTTGAATTTTGCGTTGGCCTACGACCTGCTGTTAGCGAATACCCTCTTTAGAAAGAGGGAGTCCCATCTAGTGACCTTCCATAGTGGACAATACTCGAGCCAAATCGATTTTATCCTTGCTAAGAGAGAGGATAGACGTGCCTGCTTAGATTGTAAGGTGATACCTGGGGAGTGTGTTGTCCCCCAACACAAGCTTGTGGTGGCGAATTTTCGTTTTCGGGTACGTACCCACCGGGACAAACGTGCCAAGATTGCGAGAACGAAGTGGTGGAAGCTTAGAGGGGAAGAGGCACAAACGTTTAAGGAGAGGATGCTAGGCGAGGCGCCTTGGGAAGAAGGAGCAGATGTAGATGATATGTGGCTAAAGATGGCGACATGTGTTCGGAAGGTGGCCTCAGAAGTGTTTGGTGTGAGTAGGGGAGGAAAGCAGGAAATGAAAGAGAGTTGGTGGTGGAATGACGAGGTGCAAAGGGCTATTAAGGAGAAGAAGGAGTGTTTCAAACGCCTTCACCTCGACAAGAGCGCAACCAACATCGAGGGCTATAGATTAGCGAAGAGGTCTGCAAAGCGAGCTGTAAGTGTAGCGAAAGGTTAGGCTTTTGATGACTTTTATCAACGGCTAGGTACGAAGAAAGGAGAGAAGGACATTTATAGGATAGGTAGGACCCGCGAGAGGAAGACAAGGGACATAAACCAAATCAAATGCATCAAGGATGGGACAGATCAAGGAGATCAAGGACAGATGGCGAGAATACTTCGACAAGTTGTTTAATGGAGAAAATGAGGGTCCTACCTTCGAGCTGGACGACTCATTTGATGATACCAACAGACGCTTTGTGAGGAGGATTCAGGAGGCAGAGATCGGGGAGGCTTTGAAGAGGATGAAGGGAGGTAAAGCGATGGGCCCTGATGGCATCCCTATTGAGGTGTGGAGATGCCTGGGCGAGAGAGCGGTAGTATGGTTAACTAAGCTTTTTAACCTAATTTTCCGGTCAAACAAGATGCCGGAGGAATGGAGAAGAAGTATATTAGTACCGATCTTCAAGAACAAGGGAGATGTTCAAAGTTGTACTAACTACCGGGGGATTAAGCTGATGAGCCATACGATGAAGCTTTGGGAGAGGGTTATCGAGCATCGCCTAAGAAGATTGACAAGGGTGACCCAAAACCAGTTTGGGCTCATGCCTGGGAGGTCGACCATGGAGGCGATTTTCTTAGTACGACAGTTGATGGAGAGATGTAGAGAGGAGAAGAAGGACTTACACATGGTCTTTATTGACCTAGAGAAGGCGTATGACAAAGTACCGAGAGACGTCATGTGGTGGGCATTGGAAAAACACAAAGTCCCAACTAAGTATATTACCCTCATCAAGGATATGTACAAGGATGCGATGACTTGTGTTCGAACATGTGATGGCGATACCAGTGACTTCCCAATTAAAATAGGGCTACATCAGAGGTCAGCATTGAGCCCTTATCTATTTGCTTTGGTGATGGATGAGGTCACAAGGGACATACAGGGTGATATCCCCTGGTGTATGCTCTTTGCTGATGATGTGGTGTTAGTTGACGAGAGTAGAGCAAGGGTTAATATGAAGTTAGAGCTGTGGAGACACACGCTAGAGTCGAGGGGGTTCAGACTGAGCAGATCCAAGACCGAGTATATGATGTGCGACTTTAGCCCGACTAGGCACGAGGATGGGAACGTTAGCCTCGAAGGTCAAGTGGTGGCCAAGAAGGATACTTTCCGGTATTTAGGATCAATGCTTCAGAAAGATGGAGACATTGATGAAGATGTTAGACATAGAATTTCTGCCGGTTGGTTGAAGTGGCGGCAGGCTTCGGGCATCCTCTGTGACAAGAAGGTGCCACAGAGGCTAAAAGGTAAGTTCTATAAGACGGCGATTCGCCCGGCGATGCAATACGGTGTTGAATGTTGGCCTACAAAAAGGCGACATGTCCAGCAACTGAGTGTAGCAGAGATGCGTATGCTGCGTTGGTTCTGCGGGCATACAAGAAGGGATAGAGTCCGGAACGAAGAGATTCGAGATAGGGTTGGGGTGGCACCTATCGAGGAGAAGGTGATTCAACATCGGTTGAGATGGTTTGGACATGTTCAACGGAGGCCTCCCGAGGCGCCGGTGCGTAGTGGAGTTTTAAAGCGGGGCGATAATGTAAAGAGAGGTAGAGATAGACCTAGACTAACTTGGGACGAGACGGTTAAGAGAGACCTTAAGGAGTGGAATATCGCTAAGAAATTAGCTATGGATAGGAGCGCTTGGAGATTAGCAATTAACGTACCTGAACCGTGACCTTTGTTACTTTTTGTTTAACCCCTAACTCTTCCTTTGGTTTGTGCCCTTTTGTGTTTCTTATTCTAAATAAATGTTTTCTGTGGGTTTCATCTCTAGCCTACCCCAACTTGCTTGGGACAAAAGGCTAAGTAGTTGTTGTTGTTGTACAGATCATTCAAGGTCTATCAGCATCAATCATCATGAACACTTGACATGGAGCATGCATCTCCTTTTGATGGAGGCATAATTCAAGTTTGTATGTATTGACAACAAAGGGAGGTCCAATGAACATGAAGATGTGCACCTATATTGTGTTCGAGGACTTTATAAATTTAAAGACGGCCAACATTGACAGATGTATGCCACATGTATGATCCATCTGATTAGGCCTTCAACATCTTAATGGATCTAGAGAACTTTCTACAGAATCTGTTTGGACAAGACATCTCTAATGTAAAATAATTATTTTGTTTTGAGATTATCTAGTCGCTACCACTTTAGGGAAATTCCACTCTGTTTAGCCCGCTCCAAGTTTGTAGTCATGTGGAGTTGCCGCAGCAAATGCACTAATAAAATGTCTATCCAAATATATATATAGACAAGACATTCATCACAAAAACATTGGTCCTATTCAATAGCACTTACAAAGTTAAACACTGACACCTCATAGAGAAATCGATCTAATATGCAACATATAGTAAAAAATATGCTCCCACCTTTCAGGCTCAAAGAACATAATAAATTGGAATGCAGGCTTCACTATGGTGTTTGCAATTAGTAGAGAGAAGCATGCCATCAGCATTCTCCAATCACACTCATTAGCACTAATATGTTTGATGAACAAAAATTCTACAAACTGAACATAATTCTTCAAATTGATTGCAATGATAAAACCAATCCAACTCACTGTTTGGCTCGCTTGGTGTCCGCCTCCGACTGCGAGTGCCTCAGGCCCTCCTTCCTCTCTGCTCCAATCCTCTGGTCATGAGCTGCATCACCATGGCCTTTCCTGTCCACCCCATTCGGCACATGACCATGCTCAAGATCACCAAATGAGCTGGACGGACCATGGCGTCCTCCGTTCTTCTCTCTCCCTGGCATCGGCATGCCACCACCCTGCCGGTACATCTGCCTGGACTCCCACGGCCTGCCCTGAGGTCGCCCAAACGAGGTGGGCTCCGGGAAGAACTCGGGCGCGCCAGCCCAAGAAGCCAACTGCCCTCCGCCGCCTCCCCTCATGCCATCGAGCGCAATGTCGTACATGCCCGCCGCGGCGCCGCCGCCGCCTTCGAAGAGCGCGAACGAGTCGCTGGACGACCTGCGGTGGCCGGGCCGGCCATGCGCCCGCGCCGGCGACTCGGGCTCGTCCAGCAGGTCGTCGAGCCACGACGGCTGCTCGTCGGCGAGGAAGCTCTCCGACGACGTGCGCTGGTGGCCGTGGCGGTGGTGCGCGTCCCGCGGCCGCGCGATCGGGCCGAGCTCGGCGTGCGGCGCCGGCGTCGCCGCAGCAGCAGCTGCAGGGAATGGGCTCCGCGGCGGCAGCAACGCCTGCTTTTGGAGCCTCCCGTTCGCCATCATGGCGTGCTCACCTAAGCTGCACAGAGAAATTGTGGACAAGAAATGGTGAGAAAAAAAATAAAGATTTGAGAAATCGTAGCAATTCAACCACATCGCCGAAAAGATGAAATTCCTGCGGCTCCGGGCACAGATCTCATCTAGGAATCACCGCATGCTCCACAAAAATTCGAAAATTTACGGAGAATTCGCATCAAGGACACGCCATGTCTACGGGGGACGAAGCATTGAGAAACGCCAAGATTTCCGAGAAATGGAAACGAGAAAAATCAACAGCGGTGGACAGACAAAACCAGAATATTTCAACGAAATTGGCACAAAAAATGGGCTGAGCAAAGGGAATCCTGTTGGAATTGCGCGAATTGGACCGGATCAAGACTGGGCAATCCGTACAAGAACTCGTAACAACAAATTGACCAGCAAAAAAAAATAGGGGGAAAGAAACAGGCGTACCAATTCGGCCGCGACTCCAGCGCGTGGCGTCTTCGACTCCCGCACCAGAATCCAAATCCTAAATCCGAATCTCGGGCTCCTGTCCCTCCTAATCTCGGGAGGGATCGGCGTGGCGAGCACGAGGAGAGGAGAGGAGAGGGGGGAGCGGATAAATGGCGAGATAGAGGACGGAGGGAGAAAAGTCAAACAAGAACGGGGTGTTATTTAGAACGCCAGGAAAATCCAGGCTTTCAACGGCTGGGATCGCAGGGATGTGCCCAGATCGAGCTGATTGCGACGCCCGACGAGAGGGTAAATGCTGCCGGTAATAAACGGCTTTGGATGCTCGTGCTGATGGGGTGAAGGTTAAAAACTCGAGGTGTACAGTACAATACAAGTGCATGTTCGAACATGCAGCACATGGTGTGCAACTTTTGGTTGGAATAGACTATGGTTTTATCCACTAGCAGGATTTTTTTTTGAATGAAGGAATAAAGAAAGGACATATTTTTATGAGCCGGCCGGGACGCATATGCAGATCAGATGGGTACGTGCACGAGGGAGTTGCATGTGCGAGGCGCTGCTGGAGTGCTGGTAGGAGCGGCCATGTCGGCCTGTCTGCCTGCTCCATGCGCTAGGCTGCTCGTGCGCCCACAGGCACGCAGCCAGCAGCGACTAGTGGTGGAGGGGGCAGGCGCGGCGAGGGATGAAGGGGATGGCCAGACGGCCAGCCAGCCGGAAACGAAAAGGAAACAGCGGCGCGCCAACACAGGGACAGCTCGAGCGAGATCCAGCTGCGCGCCGCCGTTCCCCTGGGGTGTATATGCACGTGCGCCTCATTTTCTTTTGTTTTTTGCCGTGTTTTTCTTTTTCTTCTTTTTTTTTTTTGCTTGTGGATTGTTCTTTCGGTTTCGTGCTATTAGCTAGCTGTGTGAACAGTGGCCGAGCTGGTGAAAATCCACGCCTAGGGCCACAATCTAAGCACGTCTAAACAACCCTTTACCGTGCCATGTGGATCTGAACCTACATATTTCAAAGAAATGGAGGATGCAGTATGTAAAATAAAATTAATCAACAAAAAGAAGATAATTGAGAACACAACATACCGCTTGCACTAAAATTCAGCAAAACTGCAGAAACAATGGGGGATTGGATTGGCTTATGCTTTTCAGGTCGCCTGCTCCGCACAGCAAAACTGCAGGAGCAGCTGGCCGCCACCTCCGCCCCCACGGGGCCGTCTCCTCGAATTGACTGGTGCTGGGATCGGGATCTAATTTTTAATCCGGATCATGTCAATTAAAAAAATTGATCATAAGCTAACTATAAAACTAATTGTATAAATGGAGACTAATTCATGAGATAAATCTGTTAAATTTAATTAATGCATCATTAGTATATATATTTACTGTAGCATAATATTACCAAATTATGGACCAATTAGATTTAATAGACTCATCTCGTAAATTAATCTTCATTTATACAATTATTTTATAATTAATCTATATTTAATATGTATCAAATATCCGATATATTCCGTGAATAACAAACAGAGCCTTGGTGGTGGTGTGCGGAGGCCAGGCCAGGAGCGGTTGGCCACCGGGCCGCCGCCGGTTGTCCGCGATCGCGCGCAACTCGACTTGGCAGAGAAGCCGAGAAGGTCTCGCTGTCTCGGGCTCGGGTTGATATGCCAGACGGGTAAACGCATCTCAAAACATGACACCTGGCTCAAACCGAGCAAAACTATTGGGCCACGTCGTCTGCATTTCTCAGCCGTTGGATCTTGTATCTACGGTGAAAATCAGGCGCACGCGCGGGCGTTCCTTGGCTATCTTCCCGACGCTTGGGGGCGGCACCGTCTATTCCCAACTAGAACGGGTAGGAGGAGCTCGCGACGGTCGAATCGTTTCGTGGCGATGCAATGGCGGACTTCTACGCCCAAATCCAGCAGTGTTTCGGCCGATAGTTCGATCGCTTCCTTTCTCGCTGCTCCTCTCCTCTTCCTTGCCGGCCCTCCTTCTCTTGCGGTGTCTCGCGTCGTTCCCAATCGACAGTGCGAGCGCTTCCTTTATTGCTACTCCTCATGTCCATCGGCGTAGAACCTGCATGTCAGCCGGTGGATTGGATTTGAGGGATCCACAGCGGCCGGCAATCATCGGAGAGATACGGCCACAGGACATTCATGCATGGCGGCAGCATCCGCTCCGCCAATGTTGCCGCGCTCGCAGCCGTATGAAAACCGAGCAAGCGCCGTGCGTAATGCCGACCGCATCGCATCACGCAGGTGCGGTTGGTCGCACGGCGCCCGTCCGCCGTACGGGCCTGTGCCACCGTGACAATTGTAGCAGATGATGGCAGACAGCGACGGCGGCCCTATCGCGCTTCTGCTCACTGGGCCACGGCACGCACCTGGTGCTCACGCGTGCACCCGTGCCCGCAAGCTCGGAAATGCTTGCGGGCAGTTGCACAGGTTGAATCGATGTCAATACAGGAGATGCACACGATGTGCTTGATGATTTGATTATGAGAGATGACGCTACTGGTTCTCCTCCCCATGTCCCTTACAGTGTAAAGTGTATTTGTCGAATGATTATAATTTACTGCAGTGACAGATATTGCAATAAGTGCCGACGAGATTGGTTATGTGCTACATCAAAATCCAGGTCGAGTGCCACCAGGTTCAAGCAAAGCTGCTGGGCGTTCAGCTCTCTTCCTCAAGATAATGGCAAAGAAGGTCTGATGATTCCCTGCCAAAATGCATTTGTTCAAGGTTGATTTCTGCTTCTGCATCTCGTCTATTTCACCTGTCTCTGCTAACAAGTTCAACTTGTATGCCCTAGGAGGAGCCTCAAGGAGAAGCGATTGGTATGGCTCTCACCTCCCTTGCTTAATACCTGCTCTCTCCTTAAGCTGGTTGAAGCAGAAAAAAAAGGTTGCAAAGAAAAACTCTGTATGGCACATGAAGCATATTTGAGTAATAATTTGTCCTGATTAGTATCGTGATAGTAAGAAATGCACTGATTATAATGGATTTTGTTTCCAAGATGAATCAGAGGGTAGCTAAAACTATAAGTATACTGAAGTTGGTCCAAGAATGCAAATACATAGTCGTTCCACGGATAAATGTGATCTATGTTTGGTATTTTCCATATATAAATAGATTGTTCTTGATCTCAATCACTAACTTAGATCACTAGAGCTCCAGCACAATGTATCCAAAAACTTTTACTAATACTTAGCACTATACTTTGCTCACTCTGATCACAAAAGGTTAAATGTATAGATATACTTTTCATGCTTTACTATGCAATGCCAACGAAGTTATCCATTCAGTTATTGATCAATGCTGCCTTTTTAAAATCATCCAGGTACTCTAAATTTACCACGACTAAGAACCTCATAGGCATCATATGGAAATGACTACAGGTCAAATGACTAGGCTTCAAAACAACAATCTTAGACGCAGAGAAGAACATAACAAACTATATCTAATCACCGTAAAACTATATACTTGATATTTCATCAGCAGCATGCTACATAAAGCTATATGCTTGATATTTCTTTAATAACATGCTATGGACATTCATGAAACAGAGCAGGCCCTTAAGTACATATAACAGAACCTACGGTTGCATTCTATTCATTAGCACAGCCTAGGCTGCAATTGCTTTCATATTTATTTTATGCTGATGACTAAAAGTTGTGTGAGGAGCAATTGAACCATACCATATTTGGTTGGCTCAACACGGCAGTATTTGTGCCATTGCAAATGATCTAATTTTGCTTCCTCCTACCCTTGGATTTCATTTCACTATACTACTAGCGAGTAGCGTAAATTGCTGCATTGCGGGTTTATCAGTTCAGATAATTTAGTAAACTGTGAGTTCAGTATATCTTTTGCTATATTTTTGGATGTCTATTTACTCTTTTCTCATGTGACTTCTCTCTTCCTCGTATTGCCAACCTGATCTCGAATGCGTACTAGCTGAATCTAAGAAATAAAAGGTGCTAGGCCTCACCACCAAGTTTATTGACGTCTGTACCGTGTGACAATATCTGCTGCAACTTCATTGGCAAACAATTCAAGTCTGCTTCCTGTGCACAAAGCCATATACGTAGATGTATTTTCAATCTAAAATGGAAAAGTTTATAGATTCAAATCCAAATAGATTGTTCAGTTAAAATTTCAATTTTCCCTGTTATTCTAATAACTAGCTTAAATAAATAAAAATAAAATATTTTTATAACTGGTAATATTGTTTATTCTAGTAACTAGCTTAAATAAATAAAATAAAAAAATTTATAACCGGTAACATTGGTTAGAACACAGAATGACGCGGCAAGGCAGCGCCACAATTTCAGTTCTCAAACGCAAGCAGGCCGACGACGGGGGCAGGCACACAGACGAACGGAGATTGCAAGCTTGGCCCTCTGCTGATAGACCGGCAGACCACTTGGGCCAGTTCACAGGAAAAGTAGCCGGATCATGGAAATTAAAGGTGGGTATAAGAGGTTATTTGGGCCACGTCTAGGGCTGTGGCCATAGTGGCCTTAGGCCCATAATCGGAATAAAAAGGAAGAAATGAATTAAAAAGAAGACGACGAAAAAAATGGGCCAAACGCGGACGAACTCGTGGGCCGTGGGGCCTGTTCGACGAGGAAACAAACACACCCTGTTTCCGGCTCTTTCTCCTCTCCCACGCCTTCTCTCCCCTCTCTGTGTCTCCTTCCTTTTTCCTCGCGGCGACGACAGGGCGTGTGGCGCCGCCCTTGGCAGTTCTTCGCCGATCGTTTCGCCGGCGACGAGCATCCGACAGTGTATGCCCGCCCACTCCCTTCACTTCCTGCTGTGCGAAATCGAACACCCAAACCCCTAACGTATGCTATTTGTATTTGGATCTGACCATGTACACCCATATCCTATACTGGGTCCGCCCTAGGGTTGGGACCCAAGGTACGGATGTACTGAAACCACCTCAAGCTAATGTTTTGGAGTATCATAACCTGTGGGGTAGAAATTCAATGGAAAAGTTCCAGCTTTTATAAAAATTCCGCAGTGCCATCCCTGTTTATGGTAGTGCTGTTTGTTCAAATGGATGCACTGACTGCAAGCTGGTTCTTTTTGTTGTTATAATATGCACTGACTTTACATTCATCTCAGAGTTGAACGTTTATGCCCAACGCGTACCTTGTGCTAACCTGTGTATTATTTAAGGTCTGTTATGTGCTTTATCTTACCAGTGTTATGCAGTGTTTGATCCACTGCTGGTATTTCACTTGATGAATGTAATGGTTTTCATGTACCTGTAATGATGGATCCATAAAACTCTATTTTTCTTTTGGTGTTTTTTTTTTCTTCAGACCAAGGCACCAAGCGTCATGTCGGAAAGAGGTCGACTGCCAAGGCGTCCCATTGATGATCGCAGGGGGTACAATGAAGTCCGCCTAGTTGAGCCCAGAGGGTATCCTGGCTATCTTGACACCCGTCTGGTTGATGAACGTAGGAGCTACCCTGGTGTTCGTATGATTGATGACCATAGGGGCTATTCTGCCATTCGTATTGATGACCGTAGGGCCCATCCTGACATCCATGAAGGCCCACGCATGAGGGGAGCTCCTCACCCTCACCCAGCTGTTCTAGAGGAAGAGCTTGAGTTACAGGAACATGAACTCCGGAGGCTTTTGGCACATAACCGTGCTCTGGCTGAGGAGCGTGCAGATTTAAACAGGGAATTACAAGCTGGAAAAGATGAGGTCCGCCACTTGAACGTGATCATTTCAGACATTACCGCTGAGAAGGAGGCTTATATCAGTAAGCTTGTGGACAAGAAGAGGAAGCTCGAAGCTGAACTTAGAGCAAATGAGCACTTACGTGATGAGGTTGTGCAGCTTCGTGGTGAAATTGAGAAGCTCATTGCTGCTAGGAAAGAACTCTCTGCTGAGGCTGCATCTCTCATGGAAGATCTGACCAGGGAAAGATCTGTTAAGCACCAGCTACCTATGCTAAAAGCAGAGCTTGAAGGTCTGCAACAGGAACTTATTCATGCGAGGTACATCTGCAGTCTCTTTTGCATTCCATCTGATTATCAGGTACTTAACAGTAAGCCATTGGCATACACACACACACACACACAACAACAACAACAACAACAACAACAACTTAGCCTTTTGTCCCAAGCAAGTTGGGGTAGGCTAGAGATAAAACCCACAAAAAACAAGAATAAGAAACACAAAAAGCACACAAGCCAAAGGAAAAGTTAGGGGTTAAACAAAAAGTAACAAAGGTAACGGTTCAGGTACGTTAATTGCTAATCTCCAAGCGCTCCTATCCATAGCTAATTCCTTAGCGATATTCCACTCCTTAAGGTCTCTCTTAACCGTCTCGTCCCAAGTTAGTCTAGGTCTACCTCTACCTCTCTTTACATTATCGCCCCGCTTTAAAACTCCACTACGCACCGGCGCCTCGGGAGGCCTCCGTTGTACATGTCCAAACCATCTCAACCATCTCCATCTATATATGTATGCTTTTAAGGTCATTGGATTGTCTTCCGCAGGACTGCTTGTGAACTAGAGCAAAAAGGGAATTTTGAGTTGGTGGAACAAAGGAAGGCAATGGAGAAGAATATGATTTCTATGGCACAAGAGATTGAACAGATGCGAGCTGAATTAGCTAAATGTGAAGTGAGACCATGGGGTACAGGTACGACAATGGGACTAATTTATCTCACAGTTTTGCAAATTTCCTTATCCTTGTTGCACATCCCTCTTCTCATTGTCAGGAGATCGTGCTACTGTAATAGTCTCAGGTCTGTTTATTTGACTGAATTTTTGTGCATATTTCCGCATTTCTTTCGACCATTGACATTATTATGCTGAGGTTTGTAGAACTAGCACATCAGATGCTGGCTTCTTTTCCTTATCATGGGCGTAAGAATTCTATCTAGGGGTCTTCACTTTTGATCACTCCTTAATTGTTCGTTCTTAAAATACTATGTGAGGTGTGAAATCTAGTTATAGGAATAGCAAAGCTACTCTAAAGCATAAAAGTTACAAAAGTTTGATGCTTTACAAACTAGACCAAGTCCCCTTTTGGCCTTTTGGCATTGCAGTGTCTTTTGAAAATGCATTTTTCACAACTATGTTGGGTATTATAACTGTTTGAAAGCATCCATTTTGAAGATACAGCCTACAACTAGATCATGGTGCAATTGGTGAAGGTAGCAGGATAGGACAGCAGAGCAAAACTAAACATTCTCAGCTGCTGTTTGTTAGTCTGGAGATTATATCAGATTCAAATTGAGACAAATTATGAACACAATGATGTTATATCTCTGCATCCAAAAGCGCTGCATGCAACCGAAGCACATTACTGATATGTCTTCATGCCCTTACGAATTTGTAAGCTATCACTTAGGAAAATGCTGTATCAATTAAAACTGAACCTACATATATGACTGGTGTTTACTAATCTTATTGCAGATATGCCTTTGTAAACTCCGGAATCATATTAGTTAACTAGTAAAGGTTACATACGGTATATGTTTTAAATAATACACATAGGAAGTTTAGGACTTTATATGTTTTAAATAATACGCATCGAAAGTTTAGGACTTTAGCTTCATATTTTTGGGCAAAATAACTGCTCAGCTATGTGTTTGTTGAGTTCTGTGAGTTTGCTAGTCGCATTGGATATGATAATTAAAATATGAAACAGTATACTTGCACTGTGTTACATGAAGCACTACACTTGCCCATACTAAGACTGCATTAAAAAATTTATTATTGATGGTGATTTTCTCCAAAGTAGGCTTCCTGAAATATTATTTAACTTGTCAGTATTGTTGATGTTTTGTGTTTATCATTTTTTTATTTCTTTAATATAAGGTAGAATTCTCATGTTATCAATTTTGTGTACCCTTTAGGTGGAACATATGGGATGCAGATGGGCAGCCCTGAAGTGACCTTCACTAAGTCATATGAAGATGGTTATAATATCCATGCGGTATGATCTCCTAAAAGATTGCATGTGTGACCATTAAAATTTCCCCTTATTAACTTAAGATAGCTCCTCAATTATCTGTAACTTTCTATTATGTTACCAGGGGGTTTCTGAGAAAGGTCCTTTGCATCCTCCTGAATCTAGTTCATGGGGGACATATGACAAGAATCGCCTTCAGTACCGCTAAGATCACAATTATTATAATCATGGGAGAAAGAGTTACCTTCTAGGTGTTAACCTGTCATGTCGCATGGTTTACAGTACCTGAGCTTTATACTTGCTTGCTTTACAATTAAGACTTGTCTTGTTTGAATGTTTCTAATCATTTCTATAGTAGTTTATTAAAGTTTTTCCAGTACTATCTGATAGCAGAATTATTGCTTGTGATATGGCTAAATAGTAAAGTATTGATATCATGATGTCAAGATTTCTATGGCTATATGGATCTACGACTAAAAACTACTTTAATAGGGCTTGGACATATATGATATGCATTTGTTAGAGTGGGTCATATATGCCCCATATGGCTTAGCTAGCTTGAGCTTAGTTAACTGCTGAAATGTTGTACGGCTGTACGCAAAAAAAAATTGAGCGAGAAGCTATCTACAGTCCTCTACCCCTCATTCAATATTGATTTTAGACGTAAAAGAGATTTGGACCACATTGACCTGGATGTCTCATATGGTCCAAGATATCGATATAGATAAACAGATACCACACCCTTGAATTCAAGTTGGATCAGGAGGTTCTGAACTGACTTTGAGAAGGCAAACATGATGTTGAACTTGAGTCTAAGCTTTTTGTGGAGAAGTAGGTTGCTTGAAGATCAGAAGGCACATACTGCTGACCACCAACAATGAAAGATGCACCAGCAACAATGAGCTTATTCAGCTCATGTTTCACAAGGTCATTAGTAGTTCTGAAAATTGCACTGGTATCCTAGGTCAAACAGTTGTTCAAAAGAATGAAAGGGAGCAAGAGGATGGGTCCTGATGCTATCCTAACTTGAGGTGTGGAGATGCCTTGGCGAAAGCTCTTCAACCATATTTTTTGGTCAAACATGATGCCAGAAGAGTGGAGAAGTATATTATCACCAATCTTCAAGAACAAAGGAGATATTCAAAGTTGTAATAATTACAGAGGCAGTAAACTGCTGAGCAAGACCATGAAGCTATGAGAGAGTTATCGAGCACCATTTGGAAAAGAATTTTGCATGTCACCATGAACCAATTCGGTTTCATGCCTGGAAGGTCGACCATGGAAGCAACTTCCTTAATAAGACAAATTATGGAGTAGTATAGGGAGCACAAGAAGGATCTGGCATAGAATTAAAGAGGGTTTGGATTGGCGCCAAGCTTCTTGCATTCTCAATGGTATGTTCTATGGAACTGCGATTAGACCTGCAATGTTGTATGGTACAGATTGTTGGTTTACTAGAAGGTGACATGTTCAACAGCTAAGTGTTGCAGAAATGCATATGCTGCGTTGGATTTGTGGTAATAAATGAAAGATTTTAGTCTGAAATGACAATGTACATGTAAGCTAGGGGTAGCACCAATTGAAGGAAAGCTTGTACGACACCATAGATATGGTTTGGACATGTCCAACAAAGACCTCTAGAGGCCCTGGTAAAAGTGAAGTGTAGAAATACTTAGTTATGCACAAAGAAAGAAGGATTAAGATCATAGGACAATATAACTTTCAAAACTGGACTGTAGGGATGAAACTAGGCTCAAGGTTCTTCCTTTAGGCCACAAGGAGCATGACGAAGTCGACAAACGTAGCCAATCAGAGCCTCAACTTGGAGTTGGTTCCATATGTATTTTAAATGAAGAGGACATTCTTCATATCCTTATTAGAGATCGTCTACAATGAGGTGCTTGCTTCCCTGGATCCGTGCAGCTATGGTTAAGCTGTCATTTGTCAAATCCTGAAGAGGCTATATCTACTCCTTGCCACACTTAGCCATGTCTACAATCCAAAATTTGTCGGGCAATCTTTGGTTTATCCCCTAGAGTGCATAGCTATCATGCCATACATATGTTTGGTGGTAGTATAGATTTTGTTTTGTCGTTGCTGCACTCCTGGAGGCATGAACAGTCTTTTATACAGCAGGGAGGACCAGAAAAATTATGGTGTTTTCATGTGATACAGCTGTGGAAAGCAGAATTCAGATATTTTGCAGCTGTATGGGTAGCAAGGCTGTCCACTGCGAAGCACCTATATTCGCCCTTCCCCAATCTAGGACTTCATGTAGGAAATGTTTTCAATCATAAGGAAAAAGGTTGCCACAAGCAAAGGTCTGTCTTAGTTAAGGACGTTCTATTATCTTCACTGCATTTGACAGAAAGTAGAAGGATTACTTGGAATGAAGCTGGTAGATCTGCTGTTGATGCTTTTATGTGATAAATGGCACAAGGAAGTTTTACAGTGAAGAAATCTTTTGGTAAGGCTCTGAGAAGGGAAAAGCTCACTATATTTTTATGACAGCAGCAGATGGAAGTTGAAGTTTGATGCTTTCTTCTGCCTTATGCAAGCACATTGCATAGTTGAATACAAGCTGGTTAAGAGTCTGGTGATCTGGTCCTAAATAAGTCCTATCAGCTTGGACTATCCCATGTACCAAGCTAATGAATGCTATCTTCGTGTTTGGAATAAGAGTGCTTTTCCAGCTTGTAGAGATGAATATGGGTTTAATTAAGCAGTGAAGATCATCCCAAAGTCTGCTAAATGTTAGAGACAGGCTGGTGATGGCTTTCAAAATGATGAGGCAAGTAATTTCTCTGTCCAAGCAGAAGTTGTACTGCATTTCTATCTACGTTTAAATGGTCATTTGTAGTTCTCCTTAGTTTGTTAATTTGCAACTTAATTTAGGATATTTTGAAATGGTCATTTCTGTCCACACTTAAATGGTCATTTTATCTAGATTACTCCCTCCGTGCCATACAACAAATCATTCTAGCAATTATCAGACAGATTAAGAAGGGAGTAAAATGACTACGCTGCCCCTCGTATTTGTTTCGGTTCTGATAAAAGGGAGGCCCCTTTGGTTATCGCCCTGCTAATGGGGCTACATGCAGCGCAAGCAGGATAGTTGCTGCCCAGTTCGTTGCCACTAACCAAAAAAAATCAGCCATGCACTCACTGATTAGAGGGTCCACACGATTAGTACAGATGTTACATTCACACGCACATTTGGCTAAAATAAAAATGTGTTCCCCACAAGTTGTCGAGAGTCTATGATAGCTTGTTTTATGGGACAAATTTTGAATCCTAGAATGACTCGTTTTATTGGACGAAGGGAGTATAAGGTGCCCTTTGCAATTCTAGAACCCAGAGACTATTATCAATATCTCTATAGTTGCAGCTCGATGTTTATAATTCATATACCATAGGATGGAGGGTGGCTGTAATGCCATAAGCTGACAACAATATAGCTCTATGGATCTTATCATGGAGATCAGATGAGCATTATTGGTCCAGAAATGGAGTAGGAAACAGTTAGCTTTATGGTTAACAGCTGTTTCTCGTACCATTCCATAATCTTTTAAGGAGTATTGTGATATTAGGCTATTAGCTACTTCTCTGGCATCTATCATGGAGAGAGTTAAGCAAAGTTGGATGTACTACCTTGGGAAGAGAAGTCGTTACAGAACAGAATCACATGACAAAAATTCACCATCTTCTTTGCAAATATTATTCCATTACATCTTACTTTCGTGAGCTGTATTGACTATGGAGGAATACAAGTATCATGGTTTCACTTCATTGAGGTTTTGAACACATGCTGATAGAAAGTAGCAACCTTATAACTGGAGGCATGAAGCAAAGATTATCCATCTGGCATATGATTTGATTTTGAGAAGGAAACATCAAAATGCTTATTCCTTCGCTTTTAATTTTGCATATTGCTTTGATACTCTAATGATCATCGCATGCTTCAAGCAGTTAGCTATATTTAGTTCTGCTGTTCATTCCTTTTTGCATGTTATGTTTCTTGATTTGGTGAAGCCCAAGTGTTTGCACTATGCTAATCACATTATAATTTCTTTGTTGCATGTTGTTTTATCATACCGTACTTTGTTATGTCCTTTTACCATTCTGTAAATGTACACATGATTTTTAATTTTTGGGGCCCAAATGCCTAATTCTGTTGGTTTTGTCCTTGCAGGGTGAAATCCTTAGTTGATCTGGTTATGTACTGTAATGGTGATACCCTACATCAAGATATGTACACAGTAACCCAAGAATCAGATGGTTTATCAGTTGGAGATATGAGAAAAACCCTCACGGAATCATATGAAGGCACAGAAGCACAACATCGAATGTTGCAATACTTGACAGAACATGAATGTGACACCATAGGTGACTTGGTTCATAAGCAGGCATTATTTTGTTGCAGTTCGCTATGGAGCATGTGAAAATGCTTTTCATTGCATCAAAGCTGGGGAACTTTGTTTCACTTGGGAAGCCTTTGCCCCATGTCATATCATGATTTCCTCTGTAGGAAAAATGAGAACAGGTTGCTGCAAATGAGAGCTTACAGTTTTGTTCATTGGTGGGTTAGCTTGTGTCAGGCCTTCAAGTTTCCAAGCTAAACATATTCAGGGTGTTCAGCTGCCTGTCCCTTTTGCTCCTGGAACAAATCAGTTCAGTATCTTGATTAGTTATTTATTTTCAATATCTGGATGTAGCTACCTGTTTATAGAGCAATGGAGCTTGAGAGTTGAGATCAGTAGAGTCATGTGAGCTTCTGTAATCGGGAATATGAGCAAAGCAAAAGACTGGATGCAAGAGCCCTTATGGGTTGAACAGAGTCCATAACCTGCAGATGTGACTGAAGCCAGAATGTGGCATTGAGGGTGCTGATATTGTTAGTTTGTGTCATTTTTTTTCTCTACCTGTGGTTATGACTGCACTCATGGTTGTCATGGCCAAACAAAGTTACATGCCATAGGACCTACCCATGGAACATGTTGCCAGCAAGCTATGTACGGTATATCATCTTTATGCTGCTTGCTTTTGCTGCGGTACCTCCACTAAAGCTTCGCCTGCTACGTTCAAGGAGGCTGTTTATTGGAAAGTTCAGGAAGCGTTTGTACGTGTAAAGCAGAATGGACAGTGCACACAAGCAGTCTAACAAAAAAGGAAACAGAGGATTTACAGCCTTGATACTCTGCATAATCATTTTTCATCTCATCATGATTGGTCCATGCAGTGTTCCCCGATGCGTCACAGTTTGCATCACTCTACTTTGGTAGTTATCTGCCATGTGTCTGCAAATTCACATTCACTGGCCTGAACAGATCGTTTTCTGAAGCCAGCTGCACAGTTGCATGGTGTTTGGTCCATTGTTGGAAGAAGTATCGGAGACAGAATGTCAAAATGGTAATGACCTCATGGATCATCCTCTGTTGGCATTGGCCATGCGCAGTGGTTCTATATTGACTTTCTGAAAGTAAAATGCCCAATCAGCACCTTCTCTCGGTGTTCCTATGATTTGTAGAATTTTACCGTTTGTCCCAAAGCTCTCACAGAAAAATTCTCCCTACAGGATTGAATCCTCTAAAATTTCTCTGATTAAACTCCATTCCCCAGGGAGGCCACTGGTTCTTAAATTAGCCATCAGCCCATCACCGAATGATTTAAGCTCTTTGACCTTAAGATTCTTGTAATGAAGTTGCACAAAAGGATTGTATTGTAGCGGAACTCTGAGATTGATAGCTACAACCCATCTGTTTTTTTAGAACGTTACGAGCCATCGCTACTTCACGTAGGTCGGCCCATCATCCAGCCGGGTGATCTAAGCCCTTTGGTATTGTGAAAATAAAGAGGTTTGTATGAATAAAACTCTACGTGATTGATTAGTAAAATCAATCTTATAATTTATTGCAGGCCGGCCAGCCGGCCAAAGCATTGTGTTGGTTAATCGACTAATTCTGCGCTAGAAGTTTCTTGAGATTGAAGGAAGAGAGCAGCTAATCATTGGGGTGCCACATGTTGACTCTGCAGTGTTGTGAACGATGCCTCCAAAACTCCACCGGAGTTACCTATAGTCCTCTCCATCAGCCTGCCACTCGAGCTTTTCCAATAGGCCCACTCGCCTATAAATTCCCTACAACGCGTACCTCTGCCAAGACCAATCAATCACATTTGCACTGCATTCTACCCCAGCACAAAAGTACCGCGAGTATACGTTTCAAAAAGGAAAAATTGCAGTGAGTAATCTGTCTCGTCACTACCCTTTACCTCACTGCTCTTCTCCACAAACTGATGATCAGATGGATGATCTGGTTCTTGCTTGCAATCGGTTTATTTGTTATCTCCTTCTGTTCTGATAAATTTCCAGGGGGATGGCGACCAGTGGACCAAGTGCAGCCGGCGGTGCCGCGGCGAAGGATTCATGGCCGGAGTTGGTGGGCCAGTCGTCGGAGGAGGCGAAGAAGAAGATCAAGGAGGACAAGCCGGACGCCGACGTGCAGGTCGTCCCAGCTGACGCCTTCGTCACCATGGACTTCAACACCGGGCGGGTCAGGGTCTTCGTCGACTCCAACGACAAGGTCGCAAAAGCTCCGAGGATCGGCTAGGGGCGCTGAAACCCTAATGATGCTGTTCCTATATATCAACACAATAAAAAGCATATATATTTATACTAAATTGGTGTAACTGAATCCATGCCTGAATGTATACTGTGTGTGATCGCTTCGCCTTGGCCACACCGTGCATGAGTTTATCACGAAATTCCATCCATTAACGCTGCAATTGCAAAATCATCATCTTCGTTTGCGCCATTGGTGGCGGTGGCCAGGTGCGTCTTCTCCACGGGGCGTTCTGCTGGTCCTGCTGCATCTGCTGGTATCGCTTCTCTGCCTCCGGCATGGCTACCATGATGGCCTTGAGGCGCAGGTTCACCTCGTCCAGGCGCTCGTACACGCCGTCGCTGGTGAACATGCCGGCGCACACCTTGCAGATGGTGCCCCAGCTCCCCACCAGCGGCAGCACGATGATGACAGCCGACCCCACCGTGCCCCACGCGATCGCCACGCCGTACCGCCGCCCACAGGGTGAAGTAGCCGGCGCTAGCTGAACCTCCCCGCCGGCCAGAGCACAGCGATCGCAACCGTGACCGGAAGGCCCCACCTGACGATCCACCGCTTCGCGCGCACCAGCCGTTCCTCGTCCAGCTCGCCGTCGCCGTCGCCGCCGCCGCGGCCGCCGGCCACGGCGAAGCTCTCCACCGTCGTGATCTGCTGCCCTGGTGGTCTCCCAGTCGAAGTTCTGCGGCGACACGAGGCTGCACGCCACGTGCACGGCGCAGCCCACCAGCATGGATGCCACGGGAAACGGATCGGACGGCTACGATCTACACAGGGGGTGGACGGTAGATGAAATACCGTCCACCCTGGGACGGTATCTGGAATACCGTCCTCCCCCTGGTCGGAGCGCACGGACGCGGCGGATCCGTGGTGAGTGGGAGGTCGTGGTGGCCTTGAGCCCGCCCGCGAGCGTGTAGACGACGACGCCGAGCGGGATGAGGAAGCTGGCGGCGTAGACGTCGACGCCGGTGAGCGCGTTGACGACGGCGGACCCGCCGAGGAGCAGCATCGCTGTGACGATGACGTTGGTGGCGAGGCAGAAGGCGAGGAAGACGACGTGCTCGGCGGCGACCCACCTCGCCCGGACGATCTCGCAGACGGTGTGCGCGCTGGGCGCCTCGCGCTTGACCTCGATGGCGATGGCGCCGAAGAGGAGGACCTGGACGGTGGCGCCGCTGGCGTGCCAGAACGGGCCGGCCACGCCGTACCGCCCCGCCACGTTGGAGCTCTGCAGGATCGTCGCCTCCCAGGTCCTCTGGGAAACGATGACGCAGGCGATGAGGCCTGTCTTGACGCTGCGGCCAGCCGTGTTGAACCACTCCGACGTGTGCAGCGACCCCACATACCGCGGCGCTTCTCCAGCCACACTTGCAGCGCTGCTGCCGACGGCGGGCACACGCTGCTGCCGGCAGCCATGGATCGATCAACGAAGCTAGTCAAGCTACTACCTTAAGATCTCGAGATATTTCACGATTTGGATCGATCCAGCTCTCTCTCAATCCACTGCTACTAGTCCCACAGCCATGGCCAACCAAGAATGCAAGGTTGGTTAGGCGGGTCAACACCTCGCTCGGCTCTGTTTCAATCAACCATATCAGCAGGTGGTCTCGAACAAACTCTCGAATCTCAATCAATGTCCACTTACTTCCTCGTGGTCTCAGAAAACTCCCAATCCAGTCATCGAATGCAGTTATTTATTGGATTAGGTAGGGGAATCTTTGGCTTGTACGTACCCTCTTGAAGCCACTGAATCAGCTTTGCAATACAGGTGGAGTGATTTCTCCCTTCAGACACTCGAGTTTACAGTTGTAGGATTCCCATTTCAACCATCCTTCACACCCTAATTCTCATTCATTTGTGTCCTTCAACACCCTCAGCAAGTTTGTGATCTATATTACAGTCATTGATTTTACATAACTTTCAAGTACTCACGCTGTGAATGGGCATGGATAATTTGAGTATCTTCAGTGTAGATGACAATTGAATATTGAGCAGACAGGGAAGGAGTTGGTGAAGGGGAGGTGGTCCTCACAAAAATTCAAGTGTTGAGGCTAGGAAAAGCAGTATGCCTGCCACTATATTCCCTTAGGAGCAAAAAACAATAGACAAAATTTCAAAAGGAAAAGTCTTAGATACATGGTGAAAAAGAAGACTTTTTTCTTTTTTGAATAGATGAAAAGAAGATTAAAAGCCTCATTAGCCCAAAAAGAAAGAAGGTTTGCTCCTTTACCCGAATCCTACATGGTAAACAACCGCACCCCCCCCCCCCCCCCCCACCAGTATCTTTTTCTTCCGAAAGTGAGTTAATTTTTTATTATCTTCCTCGAAACAAAATAGTCGTTCATAATCTATTTTAGATACGCTTATCTTGCGAGAAGTTTGCAACAATAACTCAGTAAGTAAGAGAAATTTCTAGTAAGAATTAGAAAAAAAATCCCCCCTTTCACTTTCTCAGAATATTGACTCCAGAATCGTTTCTTTTTTCTTAGGTCACCATATTCCCATCTATAGCCTAATCAATAGTCAAGTTAAAAAAAGACACAAAAAGGAAAACTTTTAGATGGGTGATAAAAGGAGTAATGTCTAATTACGTTATATACTAGTACTTTTCTTTTCTTTTTCAAAAAGGGGAAGGTTTGACTCATCCTTCAGACCATCCATTTGCCGTCTTGCCGATGGCGTCCGTACCAGCACCATCAGCGGCCCTCGCCCCGCACCGCCCCTCCGCATCCGCCGCCCTTCTATTCCCCTACCCCTACTCCTCACCGCGAGTCTCGCCTTCTCCGACAGCCCAGCCACGGAGGCTCGCGGTGGCGGCGCGCGCGATGCCGTGGCCGCACGTGCTGACGGTGGCCGGCTCCGACTCCGGCGCCGGCGCGGGCATCCAGGCCGACATCAAGGCGTCCGCGGCGCTCGGAGCGTACTGCTCCTCCGTCATCACTGCCGTCACGGCGCAGAACACCGTCGGCGTCCAGGCACGTTTTGTCCCGATGCCTCCGCTTCTTGGTTGTTTTTGTTACTTCGCTTTTTTCCCTTCTTCGCTCCAATTCAATCAAGGGGATGGATGATCCGAGGCTGCTGTACTGTAGGGGGTCCATGCTGTACCGGAGGAGTTCGTTGGGGAGCAGCTCAGGTCGGTTCTCTCGGACATGTCGGTGGATGTGGTGAGCTCTCTGACTTTCAGTGTTCAGTAATGATGCCATGATCCAGAAATGTCTTATGTTGGGTTAGCTCTATATAGTTCCTCCGACAAACAGAGGTCTTGTCGTTTGGGACAGGTTATTGTTATTATGAATACTAAGCTATGCTTGGCAAAGTGAGTCATGAAAGCTTGAAGGTGTTAATTAGTTTGCTTCACGTCTTAGGAGTAAATATCCTCCTTGTGGACCTGGAATTTGGAATTAGGTGATAGTGTGATATGATTTAATCTATTTGATTTCCATCCTATCTCCACTTGGAACTCATGCAATGTGTGTCTTCTGTTCTTGATTTTGTTAGGTGAAAACAGGGATGCTCCCTTCAGCTGGAATAGTTAAAGTTCTCTGTGAGAATCTTAGGAAGTTTCCAGTCAAAGGTATGCTGTATTGCTTCATGTGTACCATGACAGCATACTATGCCAGATCAGTTATTTACTTGCTATGACTTATGCTTCTGAAGGCAGCTTTAGTGGTGGATCCGGTCATGGTGTCCACCAGTGGTGATACTCTTTCCGGACCATCAACTCTCGCTACATTTAGGTACAGGGCCAATATTTATTTTGTTTTGTGCCCATTTATAAGTTCCTTTTGGGTTGTTATTGCCATTACATCCTCAATATCATAGCCCTTATGGACATGCTCTGTTTTGAGCAGGGATGAACTATTTCCTATGGCTGACATAGTCACCCCTAACGTTAAAGAAGCATCAAAGTTACTTGGCGATGTATCATTGCAAACAATTTCTGACATGCGCAGTGCAGCTGAATCCATTTACAAACTTGGTCCAAAGTATGTGTTCTGTATTTTGTAAATTTGCTTTATTTACCTTATGTGTTCTCTTACCCTATATGTACGCTATCACATGCTTGTACACTTAAATGACATAGCAGTGCTCCTGCAAATTATTCAAAAAAAAACATGCTTTTACATCCTGATATTAGATTTTTATGGTAAACGTCACCCTGATCTCTCAGATATATGAATCTTTTAAGTAAATCATTCAAAACAAGCTGTTTACCATAAGTGTCATAAGCTTATAATTGCTTGGGATGTTTAATTCTGAATATACATAATTTCCCTCTGTTCCAGCTTGAGGAGCTAGCTACACATTGTTCCTATGTTGATTTATCATGCCTGACCATATAGAATTTCTGTTAGTACCAGCTTGAGGAGCTAATGGTCCCTACCATTTGAGCCCATCACAAGTTTTTCTGTGACACTGATTGTTGCTCTGTCTTGGATAAGTGCTAAATCTTGTCACTGAGTCCTATCTGAAATTACTTCCTTTGACAGCATTGTTAATTGCATTAGTGAATGTCTGCATATAATGATTGATGAGTAAAGTGATTGATGGATAATTTTCTAGCATAAATTTTCCATTTGCAGACATGTGCTTGTGAAAGGTGGGGATATGCCAGATTCAACAGATGCAATTGATGTATTTTTTGATGGTATATTTCAGTAATTTAATATTTATCTTATTTCCTTCCCTTCTCTTTTTACCAGCCTCATACAAATTCTGACCTATTTCATCAGGTAAGGAGTTCATTGAGCTTCGCGGTCTGCGTATAAAGACCCGTAACACGCATGGAACTGGTTGCACTTTAGCTTCATGTATTGCTGCTGAATTAGCAAAAGGTGCAACAATGCTGCATGCTGTTGAGGTTAGTCTTGTATTATTTCAGTTTCTGCTCACTGGTACCTGGAAAGCACTGGGAATCTGGGATGAAAAAAAAAATGAGGCAAAAGGTATCAGTGAAGTGATCAGTATCACTAGCAAAATAATTCCTTAGCAATTAACGTGGCATAGATTGATTATTTTTAATCATACTCTTATAACATATCATTTAGAAACTTTTTTATTCCCCGAAAGTTGTTAACAAAAGAAGCCAATATGATTTGTGACTGGAAAATTAGTATGTGAAATTATGGTGATCTGGGTTGTTTCTTAGGGGAAATTGCAGTGCACATTTACTGCATCTGGCATCTTAGCCACTAACTAGCCATAATGTACAGTATAGTCTAGAACATTAGCTAGGCTGTAAGAGTTGATTTTGGTCAAAGAGTGCATATACCTACAAAGCTTATTACAATTATCAGATCCTTGGTTGCTTTTACAAATACCAGTCTTGTGTCCATATGTTCGTAGTGATCTGAACCTTTACTGGCGCTATATGTATCTTTTTAGGTGTGCTGTTCAAAAAAGTGGGGTCTTAAAATGTTTTCTTTTGTCACACATGGTCTTGGCAGGTTGCAAAGAAATTTGTGGAGTCTGCTCTTTATCATAGTAAAGATCGTGTAATTGGAAATGGACCTCAAGGTCCTTTTGACCACCTCTTCAGTCTCAAGTCTCCATTGCACAAGATGGGATCCCTGCACAAGTTCAATCCAGATGACCTCTTCCTGTATGCAGTGACCGACTCGGGGATGAACAAGAAGTGGGGTCGTTCAATAAAAGATGCTGTGAAAGCTGCCATTGAAGGAGGCGCTACAATTGTTCAGTTGAGGTAGGTTTCTTGAAAGAAAGAAAAAAAGAGATAAAGGTTTGCTTGTGATTGAGCCTCTTGATTGTACTTCTTGACATACTATGACTTCCCAATGTTCAGAGAAAAAGACACTGAGACACGGGAGTTCTTGGAAGCTGCCAAGGCTTGCATAGATATCTGCAGGTCCAGTGGAGTGCCACTACTGATCAACGACCGCATAGATGTTGCTCTGGCATGCAACGCGGATGGCGTCCATGTTGGTCAATCAGACATGCCAGCATGGGAGGTGCGGGAGCTCCTTGGACCAGGAAAAATCATTGGCGTCTCATGTAAAACCCCTGCTCAGGCCGAGCAGGCTTGGAAGGATGGTGCGGACTACATCGGTTCCGGAGGTGTCTTTCCAACCACAACGAAGGCAAACAATCCCACATTGGGTTTCGAAGGGTTGAGGGCCGTGTGCTCGGCTTCTAAGTTGCCTGTGGTGGCCATCGGTGGCATCAATACCGGAAATGCAGGTTCAGTGATGGAGCTTGGGCTCCCAAATCTGAAAGGTGTGGCTGTGGTCTCTGCTCTGTTCGACCGGGAATGTGTTGCCACCGAGACAAGAAGCCTCTGGTCCATCCTGATGAACGCTTGCTCCAGATCTTAGAGCAAGTTGGCACTTGGCGCCTGTTCTTCTCAGTTCTTTTTTTTAGGCAGAAATAATTTTGTAATCAACATTCACTCTGTCAAAGGGGGAGACAAAAAGTGTTCCCTTGTTCAATAATTTGGAGAGACTGCCCTAAAAAAAGAATAGTTTGGCGGACATTTCCCAGCAGAAAGGAATAACTTGAAACTTTTCAGAGGGCAGGATTTGTGTAATAATAATGCATCGATATTGTATTTGATGCAAAGGGAACTATCTTAGATTGCCCAGCAGTTTGAAATAGTGCAATTTTAAGTATGATCAGCTACTTCTGCTTTTCCAACCACTTTGTTTCAACAAAATGTCAAAGATGTGCTCCCAGTACGCTCGATTTTAATTTAATAAACGAATAAAAACTGACGTGCCCACTAGGCCACTAAAATGAAATTTCTAGATCTAGCAGTCCCCATCACCTTAACTAGATAAAGATCATCAATTTCTTGCTTCGTCAGCAACACTTGACCGACAGACACCACGGATCGACCTCGCAGCCGTCTCCTCCCAGTCCGGCAAGGCAAGATGAACGACCTCATGACCGACTCCTTCGTCGCCGCGGCGGCCAAGGCGCAGCACGGCGGCGCGCCTGCCTCATCCGCCGGCGGCGACGACCCGGAGCTCCGCGCGTTCCTGGCCGAGGCGGACGCGGCCAAGGCCGAGATGGCCGCGCTGCGGGACGAGCTCTCCCGGCTGCGGACCGCGCACGAGGCGTCCAGGAACGCCGTCACCGTTGGCTCCAGCGGTGGGCGCGCCGCCACGCAGGCCGCGCTCGTCCGGCTCCTCGGCTCCGCGCGGCGCCTCCGGGCGCGCCTGGCTTCCATGGACCGCCGCACGCCTGCCCCCGCAGTCCAGGCCGTGGCGGGGCTCCGCGGCCGCGTGCACGACCTCACCGGGGACGCCCAGGCCCTACGGCGCCAGGTCTCCGCCGAGCGGCGTGAGGACGCGGCCCGGCGGTACCTCGCCGTCGCCGGGGACGCGCCAACCGAGGAGCAGCTGGACCGCCTCCTTGCCAACGCCGCCGATTCCGACGCGGCGATGCGGGCAGCGCTGCTGTCCGCCCCGGCGGCGGTGGCGGAGGAGCAGCAGGAGGCGGCGAGGGAGGTGGCGGAGGTGGAGCGCGGCCTCCTGGAGCTGCAGCAGGTGTTCCTGGACATGGCGGCGCTGGTGGAGGCCCAGGGCGCGCCGCTGGACGACATCGAGCGGCACGTCGCGGCGGCCGCGGGCGACGTGGGCGCGGCCGAGGCGGAGCTGCGGGAGGCCCGGAGGCTGCAGGGCGAGGCGCGGCGGAGGCGGGTTTGCCTGGCCAGCGGCATCGCGGCACTGCTGCTCGTCGCCGTAGCCATTGCTGTCGTGGCGGCGCTCGTGCTGGCGCACAGGGGCGGCGGCGGGAACCTTCTGCTGCAGATCGGCGCGGACTTGCCCGTGCGGTGAAATTTGGTTTCACCTTGGGATCACGTGGTTTCTTTCTGGAGTGGTTTTTGACAGTAAAATTAATGCCTGCGTTCGGCTGATTAACTTGCGTGAATCTTGTGACTTTTGAGTTGTGTGAATGATTTATGTGATGAAGATTATTGCAATGCATGCGTTGAAGATGAAAGAAGTGAAGTGATGTGAATTGTTCGCAATCGCAATGAACAGTAGATCACTCAAATTTCTGCACCAGCTCAAGCTGTGGGATGTGCCGTGGGGTGGAACAGAGTGAAAAAAATTAAAAATAAGTAAATTGGAGATGCGGGGGATCGAACCCCGTGCCTCTCGCATGCAAAGCGAGCGCTCTACCATTTGAGCTACATCCCCTGCATGTATGATTTTAAACTCTATGGGTAAATAAAACATTGTTTTGTCTTGGTACAGATTTATTACATATGATCGCCCACATTATTTTCTTCCTTGGTTTATAAACAGGGTGAAAAATAAAACGGCCCAATATGACTAACCGGAAGGTTTAAAAATGATTAGATCAAAACGTAAAGCTGCTCACCTTTTTTTTCCTTAATTGAATATGGGGAGGGGACTTAAGCCCCCTCCTTCCCTAAATACAAGAAGCCATGGTTCTACGTAGAAACCCACAGTAGTGCTTGAAAATGTACACACTGCTCAGTATCACTATGTAGAAGGATGAAAAAGAGTGCTCCTATGGTTCTATTGTATTTGCTACAGGCTACAAAAGCACCGCAAAATGGTTACTTAGAGTATGTATGTATATCAGCAATAGTCATTAAAGAAATTATTTCAGCCCTTTCCTGAACACTTTGAGAGTAGCAGTCACTAAAAGCATCTAATCTACAATATACCTCTGCCAAGCATAAAAAATGAAGGATGATTATGTCATTTTTCTTAGTGCTTACAAGCGGTAGCTACTAAAAAATATACAAACCTCCACCACCTCTGGGGAAGGTACGGTCTTTTTGTTTACCATCTTAATAACCAGAAACTCGTGTACTAAATTCTATTCAGAAATGCCTTTAGTTCTCTTTTGAAAATAATGGTGCCATGTTCTGATAAAAAGTTACACGGTTAACAAAATGCAAAATGGTCAGAGCATGCTGAACAACAATTGTATGCCCAAGAGGAAGTTCCCTAATCATTTGGAAAGATGAAAATAGCCTCTACTATGTTGGGCTTGCGATGAAAGGTTCTCACGATGCAAAGACTGTTGCTGTAGACATCAAGTCCATCGTAGATTTGATGGGACCATTTTAATGCTGCGCAATGATAAAGTCATCGAAAAGCAATAGTTTCATAATAACTATACTACTATGGTGTTATCATAAATTTTACCATGGTGTTAGGTCTTTGGCACATCTCTAGTTATTTGAAGATCACTCTTAAAAAAAAGAATTGAGAAGGGGCTCGGTTACAAACAAGGTGAAAACTAAAACGGCCCAACATGACTAACTGGAAGGCTTGAAAAGGATTAGATCAAAATATAAAGCTGGCCACTTTTTTTCCTTGATGCTTATACGGGAAGGGGACTTAAGCCCCCTCCACCCCCCTTCTAAATATAAGAAGTCAGGGTAGTGTTTTGCGTAGAAACCCACAGTAATATTTGAAAATGTACATCGTGGCCAGTATCGCTGTGTAGAAGGCAGAGTCTCCCTGATCGCTTATGAAATAAAAATTCCATTTTCACTTGTTTTTTCATGAATATCCTAAAATAAGCATCAACTTAAGAAATCATGTTAAAAGATCATTTAATGGTGCAGGCAACATACCTCGAACGCGTCTTCATCTCTCCTATCATCACCTATGTATATAGAAAACACTTTTGTTGGGTTGCCTAGCCCAAGGTGCTCAAGGATGTACAAGATAATATTCCCCCTCGTTCTAACGGGTTGGTGGACAGACCTTGAAAACCTTGCGATATGAAAACAGTTTAATATAGGAGCTACACTATTGTACTCCTTTTAGTTAAAAATAGTGACATTTTGGACCTTAGCACTACGCCCAAAAATAAAAATTTTATAGTTTTTGTTGTAATATATTTGTACCGTAGCAAAACTATTTTGATATAAATGTACATGTATCATTTCAAAATCTTCGAATTCAACACGTAAAATGTAAATGTAATAAAAGTTTGGAATGGTTTCACTTTTTTATGACTAGCACCATATGGTTTTGTTATAAACAAGATGAAAAAAAAAGAAACGTCCCAACATAACTAACTGAAAGACTTGAAAACGATCGGACCAAGGCATAACCACATGAAATACATGATTTTGCTTAGTGCTTGAAAATATACATCCTGGTAAAACAAACTATGATAACTGCTTACTATGTCGCCGCTGGTACATGCAGTGGCAGTGGTACTATGTCAACTGTAGTACTAATCTATTACTTAATATGCTCTTTTTTCATATCCCCTTTATTATCATGACGTAACGCCACTTAAAATTAATAAAATTTTTCTTTTCAAAGAATGGTTGCTCGTGTCCCCTGATCTTCAGAAAGGAATGCAAGACCCATCGTGAGAAAGAAGTGATGTAAACGTCAGTAGGAAAACGTGTAATTTCTTTTCGTGATCCTGCTGTGGGTCATATTTCAAATCGTTCGGAATGTTTTCTTCATTTTGATTAAAGAACAAAGTTCTCCAACTGGGGAAATAATCGCATTTACGGCCAATTATCTTTCGTTCAGTGGTAGATGACATTGTGGCCGGGAAGGGCACTTAGCAGGCCGAGTCCAGCTGGGCTGAATGTGGCCCCATCATAACGGGCCTGGCCAGCCCCTGACCCAGCAGCGTGCACTCCCGTTCTCACCAGGCTCAAGGCGCCAGGCGCAGACGCGCAGTGGCGATCTTTTAGTCCCACACCGGCAAGGCACAGCACGCTGCGCCCCAGCGGCGGCTTTAAAAGAGGTCGGGGTGCGGCCATGGAGAGCCATGATCCTTCAGGCAGTCAAAGGGAAATGAGGAGTGGTATAAGCTCGCAATTTATTATGCGAGAGGGGTGCCTGCCCCAACTAAGCCTGTTACGACAACAGGGGCACCCCAATGAATTTACCATCTGATCCCGACTTTAAAACAAAAATACAAAAGTTTCTCCTAGAGTAGGATAGGAGGTCCGTTTTGTAGATGTTCTAGAGTAGAAATCCCTTTTTTGCAAATAATGTTTTCTGTAGGTTGGTAACTTTAGATGCTTATTTTTAGTAGTTTTGTTTTCGTTTATTAGTTTAAACCCTTCAGAAAATGCGTCTCCGGTTACAATATTTTTTTTCTACCTTTGGAAGGATGAGGTTTTTCTATTTGGCTTCTTGTCAAGCAAGTTTACATGAAGCCATGAACTGATGTTCGGGAATGTGAACTTAATCAGCGGTCGTGCCCTCTGAAAGTCCTTAAAAAAGCACACCTGTTATTCAATTTTGAGTTTGCACTTCCTATTACAAATAAGTATGCAGCAGTTCAAAATTTTGTTCAACCAAAAAAAAGACAATGTGCGCCGACCGTGGGGATCGAACCCACGACCACGTGGTTAAAAGCCACGCGCTCTACCACTGAGCTAGGTCGGCTTGGTGAAATATTTGTCTGTTCATACTCTTCATTAAGTAGCAACTGCTTTTCTGTTGACAATAGAGATTCACATGCATGACTACTGGTCCCTGTTTGCGGCAAGGTGTGACATCGCAACTACTGGTCTCTCTAAAACAACTCTATTGCTGTGCTTTTTGTCCTGGCACATACTTAAAACATACTGCCACAGCCAGCTGCCAGCTTTGCTGTGTCGATCCTCTCCAAAACAATATATTCCAGCTGTGTATATGTATATTAGGACAATAATCAACAATGATGATGAATAGCTTAAGCGAGTGGTTACACGTATACATCCTGCACGCCAATCAACGAGATGCATCCACGCCATGCATTGCAGATGGCCATCTTATCTTTAGCAACGGCTTGCTTGTCACTCCAGATCAGGTCTGCAGAGGTTTGTATATATATGTGTGTGTGTGTGTGTACGTAGAGCAACTACTAGCCCTCCACACCGCTACGAACTGCAACAAGCAGCTGCATCGTCATCAGCTAGCTGATCAGCACACATACACATATTCAGCCGCGCGCGCGCCATGGCCGCCACCTCCATCCTGCTGCTAGTCCTCGTCTGCATCGTCGTCCAGCTGAGCTGCGCTGACGCGGCTCTCTTCCTTGCCGCCCGCCTCTTCGGCAACGGCGGAGGGTTTGACCTGCATTTCCCAGGAGCAGCTTCCAGCAAGAGGGCGGTCAACGCCGGGCGCAAGGCAACACTCTCCCGGTACCAACAACTGACGCCAAGGACGATGATGATCCGATCCGATCGAGCATTATATACATAATTTGGCCCTGTTATTTTATTTGCTTCTTCGTTCGACGTTTAATTTGCTTTGCTGTTAACTTGCGTTGTGCGCATCAGCAAGAGCACTGATTTTGTATCCGGTTTTTGTATCTGTGTATGTGCAGTACTACGTGTGTTTGACGTTTTGAATAAGATCCGTCATTGTATTTTCAAAGGATTTTGACTATGAATTGCTTTTAAGTTTATTTAGTGTAAAAAGATACATTGAAATTTGCAAGTTTAGATCTGTGATAAGAAATATTTTTTAATATTATCACCAATTTAATATATTTTAGCAAAATATTCTAGTATAAAATAATGTCAGAGTGAAAAATAAAGCCGTCATACCATTCATTTTAAGAATGAAGATGGAGGGAGTAGACCAGTTTTACAAGCACATATACTATACTACGTATAGTTTTTAAAATCGAGAAAGACTTTGCGATAACATTTTTTCACTCTTCGTGATGGAATTGGATAGGAGTAGCTTTCAAAATGATTTTATAAAGGCTTCTATTACCATGTCCCATAATGAACAGTGTGTCGTGGACTCGTGGTTTCGTACTGCTAGACTACTGGTACATTGTGTCCCTCAAATTGCGTGGCCGCGTCACCGCATCTCGTGCCCGCCGACTCGCCGTCCGGCAATGTGCACGGCGTTTCATGGCCTAGTCACTAGTCCCCAAGGATGAGGCCGCCAGCCTTGAAATGAACTCGAAATGAAATGCAATGCCGCGCGGGCGGAGCGTCCTCGCCCTGCTGTTCCGCGCCACCTCCAGCGCCGTCCGCCGCCACCGCCACCCGTGCGCCTCCCCGCTGGCCCTCCACCCTCTCCTCCTCAAGTCCGGACGCGCCTCGCAGCCCCACATCGCCACGGCCCTCTCCGTCGCGTACGCCGACTCCGGCCACCTCCCCCACGCGCGCAGGGTGTTCGACGAGACGCCGCACAAGGACCTCGTCCTCTGCAACGCCATGGTCGCCTGCTACGCCGCGCACGGGCTCGCGCTCCACGCCTGGTCCCTCTTCGCCTCCATGCGCAGGAGCTGCCCGGACCTCGCCGGGGACGGGTTCACCTTCAGCGCCCTGCTGCGCCCTCCGCGGCAGGTGGGCAATGCTGATGACGCTGAGTTCCTGCTCAGGCGGGGGGCGCTGGCGCACGGCCTCGTGCTCAGGCTGGGCCACCTCGCGGACGTGGTGGTGGCCACCGCGCTGCTCGACATGTACGCCAAGTATGGCCGGGTTGCCGAGGCTCGCCGGGTGTTCAACGCCATGGTTGTCAGGAACGTCGTCTCCTGGAACGCCATCATTGTCTGCTACGGCTGGCATGGTGAAGGCAATAAGGACGCCCTGGAGCTCTTCCGGATGATGGTCAGGGATGGGTGCTGCTGCCCAGATGAGCGCACGCTTGCCAGTGTGCTCAGCTCCTGTGCCAATATGGCAGCAGCGAACGAGGCTACACAAGTTCATGCCTATGCCCAAAAAAGGGGGTTGCAAGGATTTCTGCAGGTTGCGAATGCTCTTATCATGGCGTATGGTAAGAACGGTTTTGTTCAAGAGGTGAAACGGATATTTGCGATGACAGATAACCCGGATATGGTCACATGGTCTTCCATGGTTTCTTCACACGCGTACCTCGGGTATGCCAAGGATGCCATGCATTTGTTTCAGAGAATGCTCCAACAAGGCATACAGCCTGATGGCATTGCCTTCCTTGGAGTTCTTTCTGCCTGCAGTCAAGCTGGGCTCATTGAAGATGGCTTACGCTATTTCCTTATGATGACGAGGAGCTACCTTATCGATCCGAGTCCACAACATCTGGCTTGTCTGGTTGATCTCTTAGGGAGAGCTGGTAGGATTGAAGATGCTTACAATGTTGTAGTCAAACTTTCCAGCGAAAGCAACACTGATATTATTGGAGCTTTCCTTGGTGCTTGCAAGATGCGGGGCAATATCGAGTTGGCAAAGTGGGCTGCTGATAAGCTTCTACGCCTGGAGCCAAGAGAGGCAGTAAATTATCTGCTTATGTCCAACGCATTTGCTGCTGCAGGAGCTTGGAATGAGCTTGCAAAAGTAAGAAGTGCGATGAGGAACAGGTGTGCCAACAAGGTGCCTGGCTGTAGTTGGATAGAGATAGGTGGAACGGTTCGGACATTTGTCTCCAATGATATGGTACTCCATCGATCGATGGAGATGCAACTAATGATGGAGCTTACTATTTCACATGTGCAAAAAGAGTGCACTGAAGACACAATTTTCGAGGATCCAATTCTAATTCAACAATGGCAATGATACTTCTCCAGATATTTGATTTACTAATCTGGGGTCACTTTGGCATCTGCAACAGTCTCAGAGCTTATTAGTGTGACCGTTCTCATGTAAGTGATATATCTTTAGTTTAGTGTATTTGTGCCAACCTATAATAGCACTATTTGAATTGCCGAAACTGCCTTGCTTAGGTGCATAAAAATTAAAAATATGATTGATCTAAATTCAGGAAAGCAGAAAGTATCGCTATGTTTTATATTGTGTCATATTTATGTAGTATTGAAACAAACAATATATAATTATTACAATAAAACAATATGCAATCAATCTTACGTACTCTAGAATATCAAGCTATTAATTTTCATGTTTAAATTCTGTGAAATAATTAATACTGTAGCAAACAGGTGATAGCCCTTGCACTATCTTAGAAAGTGATGTATTTGATTTTCCTTGCGAAAGGTTCCCTGCCATAAATTTCGTTTTCGCTTTTGCCATACTGCAGTTAATTTTAAATTTAGTCATTCTGTTCCATGTTGTATTAAACAGTTGCCATACTTTCAGTTTGCATTTCATAAATTGGTAAGATGCTTACGCCAGGTAGTCAGTCCTTGTGGATTGCTACTTTAGAAAAATAGATATCTAGCCTGATATTTCTCTTCGAAATCTATTTTTTTATTCATGTGTCTTTTATTTGGTAAACAAGGTTTAAGACCTGCAGATTCTTGTTCTGATGTTTTGCTTCTGTACATCCGTTAGTCTGTTACTGATTTCCATTTGCCCCCTGGAGTAATAATTTTGGGTGCTTCTCTCAGGAAGTTGAAGATTATGTTTATACCAATGTTGTTATTTAAGCGAGCTTCTAAGATAATCTCGAGCTACATTTTTTTTATTGTACAATAATGCAGCTCTTTGATTTGAAAAGTTGGTTAAAGCTTTGCAGTCCTGCTGTTGTTGAATAACTATGCCACATGATTATATATGGTACGGTACTTGTTAAGTTTTACACGGTCATGCATTAAGTATACCTTTACTTTTTCTCTTTTCTTTTTTGCAAGAAAGGGATACTGGTGTTGACTTGGAAGCGGGTACAGATCCCATCTTGTTTACCAAAACCAACAGCGCCCTTTAGGATTTCATTCAGTTTTAAAACATTCTGCGCTGATTTTGTGAATCCAAAGGACTACAAGAAGTTAGTACAGGAGGTCCATTTCTTCTCCCTGCACGAAGTCAATGTTTCTTGCCTTTCTTGACTCCGGTATTCAATGTTTTGTCCTTCAGGTACTCACTGAGATGACTGATGTTGGAGTTAACCACAGTGTTGAATGTACAGGCCACATTGACACTAGGTATAATGTAAGTTCTGAAGATACCCACGAATTGCATTGCCAGTTCAGCATGTTTCCTTTTCTGATAGAAGCCGTTAGTGTTTCTCAATCTAAATTCAGGGATAGGGTGTTGCTGTGCCAAGGTTATTGCGATCAAGACTCATCCAATGAACTTATTAAACCAAGAGGACTCTGAAAGGGACTCCCTTGGGAACTACAAACCACCTCCAATCAGCTC
The DNA here is from genome assembly GCF_002211085.1 of Panicum hallii. Taxonomy (NCBI): domain Eukaryota; kingdom Viridiplantae; phylum Streptophyta; class Magnoliopsida; order Poales; family Poaceae; genus Panicum; species Panicum hallii. The sequence goes on along the minus strand of NC_038044.1, from coordinate 3,360,905 downwards.
TAGGTTGTGGAATTGTACGTGATAGAATCATATGTGAGTTGTACTTGTTTCTATTTGGAGTGAAACCTTGAATAATAACACCTCTTTTGAACAATCAAAGATAAATTTATGTACAATAAAGAGGGACTTTAGTTGTAAAGATATTTCAAAAGATATGATCAGCAACATAGCATCTGAGCTGCTTCCGGGAGGTACTCCCAGATCAGAACAATGTCAGTAAATGAACGTGGCTGACACACTTTTTTACTAACTTATTACATAGTAGTTGGAATCAGAGAAGTTTCATCGCCCAAGGTGTATGCCATTCACATATATTAACAAGCATTTGACCTCATGCTTTAAATGTGGCCCCAATGCAACGTTTGGTACATATACATCAAGTAATTTGTTTCCTTTAAAGATAAAACTGTTCATGTTGAGTCTGTTGATTCCCTCAAACCATCCAAATGAACATTTCAACCATACACCAGGGTTTTATGCTTCTGTAGTTCTGGTGCATGCATCACTTGAGTTTGACTCATCTGATTCTACAGAAGACCTGGCTGCTCTCTGCGTTCCAGCTAGGGCAGGCTCTTACAGGGTAAAGGCTCTGTTTGTTTCAGCTTATGGATTCTCGATTCTGGATTCTGAGAGTCATCTGACTTTTGAATTTCTCAAAATCGAGCCTTTAAAATTGGCCATAAGCTGAAACAAATAGAGCCAAAAAGTCCTTTAGTGGAGAAAGACACATTTGTTTTATACTAAGATTTTCCTGTATTGCTCTGTGGACAAATTATCAATTGTTTTTACTTTGATATATGAAATCTACTCTTAAATAAGGATGACCAAGACGATGTGAATCATATTTTTCCATAAATTATAGTGTTGTTTGGAAGAGTATATTGCTCTATAGCAATGTTTCAGATTTTTTTTTTTGAAAAGAGTACAGTTATCAGTATGAATTTGAACAAAAATCCTAGCTATATGTAATAAAGTCTCTGCTATATAAATATGTCCCAAGTTGGGATAGGCCTTAATTTCTAAACTGCGAAATAGGGAAAATGTCAAAGTTAATCTAAGAAAATGAAATGAAAAGCATTTTCTAACTCTATCTATTTTCTGTTGTTTTCTTGTGCAGAAAAATCCAAAGAGGAAAGACTGCAGAGACCTACTGAGGGTCCTTGCTCGCCAAGGTAACTACTCCCACTACAGCTAATCTTGTCAACATGTTGGACTTATCCTCGAAATCTCCACGAAGCTTGCGTCAGAAGGACTTTGCCCCTCCCCTATATATATAAACAATTCACAGGCAGCTGTGACAAGAACTCACCACATCACAAGAACAACCACAACTAGGAGATACAAAGCAAAAAACGAAGTGTGCTCACGAAGTGAAAGGAGGGATCCATATATCAACATATAAGTTCAAGGATCAAGATGGTCCTGGGCTTGGATTGCTTTGGTTTTATTGCGAGGAAGGCGTCAAAGTCATCTACGCAGAAAGAAGATGGAGACACGATGAAGCAGAAGGAGAACGATGTGGCAAAAGAAGCATCATCCCCAAAGGCTGGTGAGAAGAAGGGGGGTAAGGCTGTGGAGAAGAAGAGCAAGGACACAGGGGCTCCCCTTGTGGTACCTCACTTTCCTCAGCGTTCTACTCCTGGGTTGCTCTAGTTTTGTGTTCAGTCTTTAATTCTCTCTTGGTGTTCTTGCTGAAGCTAAGTAGGCAATTAGAGTGGAAATACATATGGTGAGTTCCAAAGGCAAATTAGTCACGTAATGTGGATAATCAGAACTAGCATGCTGAGTTGTCAGATGGATCATCTTGGGCCAAAACTTGAGTTTGACTAGTGTTTATAGTAGCTCGATAAGAACTCATGTTTAACTCTGTTTCTCTGAATCAATGGATTATATATTCAAACATGAGAACAAGAAGATTGAAGGGTAGCTGGATATATGTCAGTACGTTTGTTTCAGTCAACTCTTATATCTTTCAGAGATATTTGGTTCGTACATAGCATTTCCTGGATTTACTATAGGAAGCTGTAGGCATAATGTCATGATGTCAGTACATAGAATTTGCAGGACTCCATACTTGTAACTGATCTGTGATTTGTACATGGTACATGTTGCTATTATTCTCACAAATTAATGGTCCAAGCCTCTCTATGCATGCATCAAAAGTATATACGGACACACAGCCCCTTGCATTGAAGAGAGTTATTTAGTTGGAGAAAACCACTGGTCTGATATGTAGAACAATTGGTACTCTATAGCAGTTCTTAGTTGTGATCTTCGATCATTTCGGTACATGTCCTTTAGCAACAGATTATTTGGGAGGGCTAATTTGGGCATATGCCCTGTAGAAAGAAATTTAATGGGTAATATTGCGTTTTCTCGTTTCCAATAATAACAGCAACAAATATGCACCGATTTGGGAGATAAATACAGAAACTTCAGGAGTTTATAAATTGATAAAAAAATATACAACAATCCTTGAATATTTCCATCTTGAAAAGATCAATCAAAGATGGGAAAAGTTATAAAGCTGAGGTTGAAAGCTTTATAGACAACTTCAAAGTATAGGTTGAAGGCAGCCAACTCGCCATTAAGAAATATTGAGCTAGACAACTTTCAACAAGATGGCTCAAGCGTTTAAGTAGGCATTGAGAACTATGAACTGGAACCTTTTCAATTACGGGTAGCATTGAACCATGGAGTACAGATGTACATGCTCTTATGCACGTATATACTCGCTACTATGAACGCACATACGCACACCTTGCGCATGTGAATGTGTACAAGTACAAGAGTCTGAAGTGGCATATCTTGAGCCTCGCTGGGATGTGTATGAGACTGGAGTTGCATTAATAAGATGCATGGCGTCAAACCTTCCAACTGTCAAACACTCAAGCTGTGGCTTGGTTCTCGTGGGAAAAAAAAAAGATAAAGAGAATTCAACAAAAAGGAAGCTACATTTTAGATGATTTGTGAAGAGCCCATTCATAAATTTTCTTTAAAAGGTAGACCGTTTGGCCATGCTAGGAGCCATGGTGGTGCATATTAATGTTCACACACCACTGCTAGATCGGCTTGTCTTGTGCCGGACGCCTGGACCATCAGTTGGGTTACAGGGTGGAATTAAAGCTCCAGCTAGAAAAGTCTCCATCCCGGCCAATAAGTTCTGGATCATATTACATGAATCTATAGTTCTATACTAGAATGTGCTTCAAACAGAGGGGTTGGAGAGGGTGCTGCAGGGGGAGAACAGGGGAACGGAGGAGGGCACATTGTACCATGGCCCATGCATGGGGAGGTGGTGTGGGGTGCCATATGCCTGTAGGTGTGGCAACCACACCGATCCATGTGGCGTGCCCTAATTCTATAGTCTAGTTTTAAAGTGAAGCACAGGAGGGCTCATTACCAAAATATCGTTTCAAATTTTATGTTAAAAATCACTAAAAAGGATCGTTGCATACTACAGCTAATGAGCAAAATCTTATTACAGCAGGCCCATCATTGTATCCTGTGTGCATTGAAATCTCCGGTGAATCGAGTGATGGCATCGGCCATAGGCAAGCCGAGACAAAGCTGCCATGGCAGGCGGTGGCGTTGGCTCGCGGTCACGGGGGGTAAAAGGAGCTCGCGAAAGCGACGGCACACGCTGTCCGAAACCGGCAGTAGATAACACGAGCCCGTGGGTTAGTCTCCCCCCTTCCCGGTATGAGCATGCTCGAGCCTGACCGCAGAACGTACGTGCTGGAAAGGCTAGCTGCTGGCGGCAAGCAACCAAAACTACCCGGTTCCAAAGGGGAATTTGTACACAAACAGCAGCTGACATGCATTCTCGAACTTTTTTTTTGTACTGCTGCTCTACCTATATGATCTCGACTTGAAAACAAACGGCCAGCTGCCAAGTCCCAATCACCAGATGGTACGAATTTCAGAAGGAGGTGCGAGTAGCAGTTATGGCCGCCATGAACAGCCAAATCATGCGTGCGCATCAATGGCTAAGCTAAGCTAGCTCCTGGTTTTGGCCTTGCAACTTTTTTTTTTTGGGGTAACGGCAGAGGAGGAGAGTTCCATCAGTGCAAGTTCCTCATCATCTCGTAGCTAGTACAGTATTCCTCTAGCTCATTGATTCTCTTAAAGATCGCCTTTTTCGAGACTGCTCGTTTGCATCGGTCATCAGTCCATGGGAGCCACATGCGAGAGTGAGGCCCCACACCACTTCCCTTCTCCTACTAAACTACGCGCACTTGTTCCATGTCGCTGCCCGAGTGACCCCATCGACAAATCCTGGATCCGCAGCTGGTGCATGTATAAGGACATTCCTCGCTCGCGGCCATTCACCGAATCAGGCACTAGGAGTGGACTCTTTCCGGTCTCTCCTCCCCAGCTTGCCTTGTTCGTTCGTGTCGTGCGAGCCGGCCGGCAGATCAGGTTGCTACTAGGCAGCTCGTCTTCTTGGAATCATCAATGGCCAGCCGCGGCACGGCGTCCGGAGCGGCGGCGATGGCGCTCTTGCTGTCGCTTGGGATCATTGGCGTCGCCCGCGGCCAGCTGCAGGTGGGGTTCTACTCCGACTCCTGCCCGGACGCCGAGGACACGGTCACCGCCGCCGTCCAGGACGCCGCCGCCAGCGACCCCACCATCCTCCCCGCGCTGCTCCGCCTCCAGTTCCACGACTGCTTCGTCAGGGTACGTACCAGCTGATCACCGAGTCCGGCCGGCAGGATACTCCTAGTGCTAGCCTTTTGGCGTTCGCTCACTGGCGACGCCGCGCGCCGGCGAATAATGCGGCAGGGGTGCGACGCGTCGGTGCTGATAAGGAGCGCGAGCAACGACGCCGAGGTGGACAACGGCAAGAACCAGGGCCTGCGCGGCCAGGACGTGGTCGACGCCGCCAAGGCGCAGCTCGAGGACCAGTGCCCCGGCGTCGTCTCCTGCGCCGACATCATCGCCCTCGCCGCGCGCGACGCCGTCGCCATGGTGATCCGCAAATTCAATAACCAAGCCCACGTGCACATACACTTTTGTTGTACTGTATGTGTTTAGCTTACTGACGACACAGCTCACCGCATGCCAATATTAATATCAGACGGGCGGGCCGTCGTTCGACGTGCCGACGGGGCGGCGCGACGGCCTGGCTTCCAACCTCCGCGACGCCGACGTGCTGCCGGACGCCGCCGACTCCATCAGCGTGCTCCGGTCAAGGTTCGCCGCGGCCGGTCTCAACGACCGCGACCTCGTCCTCCTCACAGGTATGTCCCTCGCAATCGCAGTCTTCACATGCGCACGGACGTCAACACAGGCTGAAACAGTTGGTGCGGCAACGCCAACCGCAGCGGCGCACACGGTGGGCACGACGGCGTGCTTCTTCGTGAAGGACCGGCTGTACGGCTTCCCTCTCCCGGGCGGCAGGACGGGGTCGGACCCGTCCATCCCGGCGCCGTTCCTGGCGGAGCTCAAGGCCCGGTGCCCGCGGGGCGACTTCAACACGCGGCTGCCGCTGGACCGCGGCAGCGGGGGCGCCTTCGACGACTCCATCCTCCGCAACATCCGGTCGGGGCTCGCCGTGATCGCCTCCGACGCCGCGCTCGCCGGCAGCAACGCCACCCGCGCGCTCGTCGACGCGTACCTGGGCCCCGCGGCGGGCAGCTTCCAGGGGGACTTCGCCGCCGCCATGGTGAGGATGGGCAGCATCGGCGCCATCACCGGCGACGGCGACGGCGACGGCGGCGAGGTCAGGGACGTCTGCTCCGCCTTCAACACCAACTGATCAAAAGTTCTCATAGAGAGAGAGAGAGATAATTGCTTGTGTGTACATTTGATTTCTTGATGAGTCGATTGGTTTTCGAGAATTTAACCAGAAATTCAAGGGAAATGGTTACTTGAAAAGGAGGGCGCACGGAGGAACTGTGCGGTGGAATTGATTGGGAACTTTTGTTGCAGCGATGCGATGCAAGTACACTGCATGCATGTGAGATGTGATGGTTTATTCGTAGGAGCGGAGCTGTGCTGTGCTGTGCGTGCGTGCACGGGCGTCCTGAAAAAAGATGATGATAAATTGGCGAGCTCGTCCAGCACCAACAGCACCGCGCGCGTCTAGTCAGCAGATTCTGCTGGGGATTTAAAAACTCGGTGGCTGTGTTTTTTTAGCGATTTTGGTCGCTTGTCTTGGTGGGTTTGCAAAGATAGCCATTTTCCGTGATCTGTTTGAATTTTCGTTTTGTGCCGTATTAACGTGGATCCTTGATCTTAGTGGCATCTGTGTGGGCCGTTTGAGACTGGGCCGGATCACTCTGCACTGGAGACCTGGACTGGAGCTGGAGGCCCATGTTTCCTCCAATTCTTCTGCTGCTTCCGCCTACCAAATGGCCCAATTTAGTTCACAAGCTTCCCATTTAGGCTCAATCTAATCTCTAGTGCGACGTGGCATGCCAAGTCATACCAGAGTGTATGTATGTAAAGTTCTGGACACGTTACCAAGTCATTTTCCCTGTCTACTGCACCCACTATTTTTTTTTCTGTATGTTCTACCACATGCGACGACAGGAACGTTGATCTGCAGAAATGTCATGAAAATTCATGAGTCCAGAAATCATATGATGAGCACTGCTGATATCCAAGAATTGGCTGGGTGAGAACACGAATGGCGACCAAGCAATCTGCCGCGCACGCCGAGGAGAGAATCCATGGGCCGTCGTCGGCGTGGCTCACCAAGGGGCTGTCACTCGCTAGCTCTGCATGGCTTCTGGATAATACAAGGAAGGATTTTGACATGTACACTTGCTCGATGGCTCGACGTACGTGTGCAGTACTCGGAAGTGGGCGTAGGGGTAATTTTCCATTTTCTACCGCACGTGATTAATATCTTGAATTCCGGATGCCTCAGTCATACTCGTACGGCGAGCGCTGCTGATACTGACGAGATTAACATCTGATGGTTTTCCAAATTCCAACCGTTCAGTGCATCCGCCAATGCAAGGACTAATTAATTAGGGAGCCAGACACTTGAATTTCGCGGGACTTTGGACGCAAGCCCCCTTGGTCGCCAGCACACACCGCCAACTGAAGAATTTTTCGATTCTTTCCAGAACGCATCAAATGAAGATTACAGGTATTGGTGCTAGTTTGGTACCGTACCGGCAAGAAGGACCAGCGGATTAGAGGTCAAAAGGGAGGGGCGCACGCATTTCTCAGGACTTTGAACGTCTTGTTGCCGCTTGCGTTCTGATCGGACGTACCAAATGAACAGGGCTAGCGCTAGCTACCTGCAGACTTGATCTGACCATGCACGCACGGAGCTTTGTTTGGGACGAGTTCAATTCAACTGTAATGAGTGCAGTGGAGTAGAATCAGAATGGAACATCCAGCAGCTAGCGCTCCTTGCTATTCTCCTTGTTGGAACGGTTCTAACTGGCCGGCGGTGGCGTACACTTCAGCGTCTGGTAGAAAAAAACGAGCTAGTGGGGGAATACCGTGGACATTGGAGAGAAAAGAAAAGGTGTCATGTCTGACTAGAAAAAGTATATTCTTGAGGAAATATGTTATCTTAAATATTCTCCGTAGCAAATAAGGGATTATCTTATCCCATTTCTCTACTGCTAGATGGAGCCATTATATTGCCCACGATGCATCAGGTGGAGTTTTTAGTTTTTTTTTTGCAACACGGGATCCTCGTGATCCTGATCTTCTTTTCTTGTTTATTTTTGCGAGTTGAAATCACGCAATATTAATTTACGCGTAAAAGTCTGACGAAATGTGAACCAGCCCATTGAGTTCGCGCTCTGTATGTACGTACTTTGGCCGGCCGGCCCAGCATGTACATTCAGTAGCACATGACATGCATTCAAACGATTTTGAAAAATACTCGAGTCTGCTCCCAGTCTGAATATCTGAAGCAGCAGCCAATGCACAATGAATGCCCACTGAAACGAGCAAGAATTTGGTCACCACAAGCAAAGCAATTGGCATTGACCCGGCATTATTAGACTAAATCCGCCGCCACTTCATCTCAGCTTCTCCTTCCTCCCTCTTTCCTGTTTCTTCTCTTCTTCCTCCTGTTTTTCAATGTTGATTTCAACCCGCTTGGTGCAGTTAGTGGAATGTCTATATATACACACGTCTCCATGCAGAGCTTCAAGCAACAAAAACACACAACTACAACAAGCTAGCAGCCATTGCCATTCGGGCTTCATCTCGTTGTCTTCACCACTGCCATCGGCATTGACGTAGAGCTAGCCGACGGTTGGTGGTGATCGAGGGTACAATGCCATCTGTGCAAGGTCAGCGAGGAGTCATGGCGCCCCCGGCCATGATGAAGGCGTCGGCAGCGGAGGAGGCGGCCACCAAGGGCATGGCCACCCTGCTGAGCCTTCTCCGTGCCAGCACGTCGGAAGAGAAGATCAGCGCCGTCTCCGCTGCCGGAGCAGGGGACGAGAAGGTGGAGTGGCTCCGGTCGCAGCTGATCGGCAAGGACGTCGAGTTCGACACGCCGTTCGGCCGCCGCGTTCTCACGTACGCCGACCAGACGGCGTCCGGCCGGGGCCTCCGGTACATCGAGGACTACATCGTCAACGAGGTCCTCCCCTTCTACGGTGAGCACACTGCACACATGAGGGCTGCCATTCCTGCTTCATGCTCACAACGGGACACCTTGTGACACGTGGTTCCATCCATGACTTGTGTATGCAGGGAACACGCACACGGAGGACAGCCACGTCGGGAGCAAGACGACGCGGCTGGTGCACAAGGCGGCGCGCTACGTGAAGCGCTGCATGGGCGCCGGCCCCGGCGACGCGCTGCTCTTCTGCGGCGCCGGCACCACGGCGGCCATCAAGCGCCTGCAGGAGTTCATGGGCGTCGCCGTGCCGTCCGTCGATCTGCGCGAGCGCCTCGCCGCGCAGCTGCGGACGGAGGAACGGTGGGTGGTCTTCGTGGGGCCGTACGAGCACCACTCCAACCTGCTCTCGTGGCGGCGGAGCCTCGCCGAGGTCGTCGAGATCGGCGTCGACGCCGACGGGCTCGTGGACGTGGCCGCGCTCCGCCGCGCGCTCGCCTCGCCGGAGTACGCGGACCGGCCCATGCTGGGCTCCTTCTCGGCGTGCAGCAACGTCACCGGCGTCATGACGGACACGCGCCAGCTCGCGCGCGTCCTGCACGAGAACGGCGCGTTCGCGTGCTTCGACTTCGCCGCGAGGTGAGACACACGACCGGCAGAATAATAAATTGAAGGAAGCAATGCATCATAGTACTTGACATCCATGAGAGCGACAGGAAATATCGTTCTCAACTTCGTTGAATATGCATGCATGACAAGCTAGGATGGATGTGGAATTCTATTTTTGGGCAGATTTGTGATCATCCAAAACTTTCTTTCGATTAAGTCAAGCGTCGAATCACCAAAATTGCATAGTTGGTCGAGAAAAACTTCTATCTATAACAACCATTACAAATTCAGAGAAAAACTAAAAATTGGGAATGCTATTATGTTTTATTACCCTATAAATTTTCAATATTCCCGTATGCTGATACTCAGTTTATAAAACAGACACGATGTCAGAGTTTATTATTGTACATGAGCGTACATGAGATTAGACAAACCTTTTTGTCAAAAAGATAAATCTGAGGCATAGGTAAAAAGAAGATGATGTTTGCATATCAGACACGATTTCTCAACAGAATATCTTGTATATATTAGTCTGACGCATCGGTGCATCTAGGTCTATCTCTGCACTCTGCATTGAATGGGAGTCGTACGTGTGACAGCACACGGACTGCCAGTCTGATGCAAGTAATATAAATATTTCACGTTAAGTATGAACCGGAACTACACATGTTGACTTGCTCTAGTGCTCCGTGTCCTGTTTCCGTGTTGAAGCTAAGTAAACTGAATCGCTTGCGCCGTTGTTATTTTCTAACTGGTGTCTTTATATATGCAGTGGACCATACGTGAAGATTGACATGAAATCTGGTGAAATGGACGGCTACGATGCGGTCTTCTTGAGCCCACACAAATTTGTTGGTGGACCAGGCACACCAGGCATCCTTCTGATGAACAAAGCATTGTACCGGCTGAACTCCCAGCCTCCATCAACTTGCGGCGGTGGCACCGTGGCCTATGTCAATGGCTTCAATGAGAAGGTGAGCAGTCTGCAGTTACACTAGCCCAGCGACATGATGGATGGCAAATACTACTATGGTGACATCCTTTTTTCCTGAAAGAAACCTCCATTGCATGGTCACATGCATCATCTATCATACCTGAACATGTTCATATGGTTTTGTGATAAGCAGGATACATTGTACTACGATGACGTCGAGGAGCGGGAGGATGCCGGCACGCCGCCGATCATCCAAAAGATCCGTGCATCGCTCGCGTTTTGGGTCAAGGAGTACATTGGGTATGACACGATGAGCATCCGAGAGCGAGTCTACGCGGAGATGGCAATGAAAAGGCTTGCCAGCAACCCAAACGTAAGGGTTCTCGGCAACACAAACGCGGAACGCCTACCGATCTTCTCCTTCCTCATCTACCCTCCGGTGCCCAGTTCGCTGCTTGATGTGCCCTATGGGCCTGGTTGCCGTAGTCCTTCATCAGGTGATCTGACGCGCAAGCGTCTCCCTCTCCATGGACGCTTTGTCACAAGGCTCCTTAACGATCTTTTCGGCATCCAAGCAAGGGGAGGCTGCGCGTGCGCAGGCCCCTATGGCCACACACTGCTCAACATCGATAACGAGCTCTCCCTTCGCATCCGGTCCATGATTCTTAAGGTACAATTCAAGTGTGCTAGGTTTAATGCATCATACTATAATTTTGTGAGGTCATATAATGTATACTAAATACTAATAATGTCACTGCTCACAATTTTCAGGGTTACAATGGACTGAAGCCAGGGTGGACTAGGCTGAGTTTTTCTTACTACCTGTCCAAGGAGGAGTTCAGATTCATCCTCGCCGCCATTGAGTTCATCGCGTCTTATGGCCACTGGTTCCTCCCACTTTACAAATTTGACTGGAACACCGGTGACTGGACATTCCGTAAGCAGGCAATCAAGTACCAAATCATGAAGGAGGAGCTGGATCTTACCACTGGTGTTGATCTCCTGGCTGAAAATGTGCAGACAAAGATTGCAGATGAACTGGAGAAGAAACAGGGGGTTGATCAGAAGAAGTTTGAGGGCTACTTAGACAACGCCAAGAAGATTGCACTCTCCTTACCAGATATCAGTCATCAGGTTGCTGCTAGTGTTCCAAAAGGAGTTGACCGTGACTTGGTCCTTTTTCATATATAGAAAATCAGACTGATTAGACTTATTGTGGTTATAACAACGTAACAAGCAACAGCTTTCAGAGCTCTGAGTTCGACAAAAGAAAATCATGAGTTTGTGGAAGTTGTATTAGCCGAACAATTAGTGTTAACTAAGTTGTAAATCTTTGAGAAAATAAACACGAGTAGGAAATGGATCCCAAATCTTGAGTCATGATTTTCCATACATGTGTCTTCCTTTTATTTGTTTATTATGCTGTCTTCTTCCTGTACCTAATCGATGTGGGAAGTCAAGTGCTGACATGAAACAGTACAAGACAGCAGAGTATTTTCCTTAGTTTAATCAACACCATGATACATTGAGGATTGTGGAATATTTTCCTTAGTTTAATCAACACTCATGATACATTGAGGATACTAGAATATTTTCCTTAGTTTAATCAACACCATGATACATTCAGGTAAAGAGCTACGCACATGACTAATTTAGTTTGCTCATTTTCAATAATTTATGTGACTTACTTCCTTGCATACAGAATTACTAGTATGATGAAAAGCATGCTTCAATATTCATATAAGTACATAAAAACGATAATCACGTGGAAGAAAAAAAATGAACTCTCGAGACCTGTGTACAATATTCATTCAAGTTAACAAGATATTAAGATCTGCGGAAAGTCAAAAGCAAACTATATAGTACTGCTGCTAGTCTGCGACAAATGGCACAACCAACTAATGCCTTCCCTGAACAAGTAACTAACCACCATACCTATCCATTCTGAATCTGCAATCAAGAATGTAGCCACTAATATTTAGTGACATGGAGTACGTGAAGATGATATTTAGCCACGTGGGTACAAGTGCGATGTGGACTTTAATGTCATGGCCAATTTGTGCCTGTTGTCTCCTGTGTAATGCAGAAAGCAATTTTTTTAAGAACAGAGAAATTAGTACCATATTCTTCCTTGCTAATATGTGTGACCAAGTGAGAGCTCTGATGTCCTCCCCTGATATGCATTTAATTTTTTTACAATTTTTTGACATCTAAATTCTGATTCTTAAAAATTAATTATGCCTTTCATGGTTGTCTTTAGCCACATACGAGATACCAAGCGTCTGTTTGCTTGGGCTGCAACTTTGAAGCTTTTCTAAAAAGCTGGGGCTGGTTTTTTCTTCTGAAAACTAATAATAGCTTTTAGACAATGCTTTTAGCTTTCTAGGCTCAAAAGGCTAAAAAAGCTTAGAAAATTGAGCTTTTCAGCTTTCCATATAAACTCAGCTTTTATGAGCTTGTGGCTTTCTGGAAATTGCGCGAGAAGTTCACTGTTTGTTTTGAGCTTCTGGCTTTTCACGCTGAAAAGCTACGTAAAAGCTCAAACAAAGAGACCCTAATTATCCCAGACGGCTTTTTACCTGAATGAGATAATCAGCTTATCTCTGATGAAGAATCTTTGATTGCTCAAAAACTATCTAAGATGTGGTCTTTTAGAGATGAAAGTTGTGCAGTTCATACTGTCTCAGCTAAATAAGACTACCCGCTAATAAAAACCCCCACTAGTGGTACCATTTGCTAAAAGTGAAGAAAAATAAAGCTTCTATCATCCAAAAAAACCATTAGCTAAAATGGCATGCTTTCTCCACAGAAGAAGTTTATTTTGTTCCCCTTTTCTATAATTCTTAGAAGTTTCTCCATTGCATAAAAATGTAGGTTGATCAAAAGCATGCATGCCCTAACATTGATAGAAAGAGCACACAAATCATAATCCCGTGGATTCCAAAGCGCACACTGAAGCCTCTAGACAGCAGAATTTTATTTTCCTACTTTATTTCTATAAATTGATGAGCTAGATCAGTCATGCATATATATTTTCCTACGTTCTAGCGCTGCTGAAATTGACCGATGAAATCAAAACATATATGGATTCCAAGCGGTTTGGTTAATCCTTGGCTGCTAGAACGTTGGTTAGCATGCAAAAACTAGCAGCGGTGACAAAGGTTTTGGCTGGGCCGCTGCAGGGAGGAGATCGTCTGTGTTTGACTGACTCGCTGACCTCCATCCCAGTTGATCTTGGGTCAGCTTGGACTTGGACCCCATCCCCGGCCATGCATGCAAGCTTCTTTAATTTGTCAACTCGAAATTAACCTAATTGTTGGTTCTAGATCCTAAATCACTAATTCGTCGCTCTACTGTAGGTCAATACTGCCTCCATCTAGTAAGAACAAGAAAGACTCATTTCTATAATTAAATTGATAATGCCTTTTAATTTTGTTTGCAGGGTGTAAAAAAGCAATTCACGTTTGAGCCTCCTAGGTATATATAAGCAGACCAGACAAAGATTACAGTATGGTAATATTATAGATAGCAGTTTTCACCCTTTCTAAAATTTGCATGTCGAGATATATAGTTTGTTATCAGAAATTCAGAATACTACCTTGACTTTCGTGCTTCCTAGGTATGGACTGGAAGTCTGGAACCAAAGCTCCTAGCTCCGCTCATTGCTTCACGACTTGAGCGTAGAATGATCAGCATGTCGGTGCATGTGTCGATCCATTCCATCGAATTGAACGTCAAAAAGGACGCAGCAATTTTCTCACGACTCTGAACGTTTGCTGCTGAACATATCAACTGACATAAGTCGAGTACGGCAGCGACAATGCATGTCGCTCTGGTGTTTTATCAACAATTTGCTTATGTAGGTTCAGAGTCCTTTTGCGAGGAACTACAAAAGGAATTTCTTTACAACAAAGATGTGAATTATGGACGAGTTCTCAATTCCACTGTAAACGGACTAGGTCATTAGAGTAGAAATAAAGCATAGCGGACTTCTTTTCCCTTAAAACGTTACTAATTGGCCGGCGCGCGTTGGAGTGCACTTTTAGATGGCGTGCGGTAGAAAAATGAGCTAGTGGAGTAGAACGGGCAGTAACATGTCTACCTCTGTGAAATATAATAGGTCAACGCAAAAAAAAAGATTGATTATCTTATTAAAATGTTGTCTATGTCAGAAAAGAATACCAATAAGTGAAAGATTGTGACTTATTTAGCTAGGGATTGAAGAAAAGCTTCTCTAGATTTTTAAGTTAGTATACGTCGTCTCTGATCTCTCATCTCTATCACCGATCTATAGCATGAGGGCGCCCTAGCTAGCCTGCTGCTAGAAGTAGTACAGTTCGATTTTTTTTTGAGTGATGCGCTCTATTTTTCTCCTTGCTTGCCCCCATAAGATAAGATCCATAATTTTAATGCGAGATTATAGTTTGGAAAATTTGGGCTGCAAAGGGAAATGAATGCATTTTTAAAATACAAAGTACTAAATCACATGAAATGCGTTATTGAAAGTAAGCAACCACATGACAATGACATACATGTACACGACACACGTTTCTGAAGACTTCCAAACATGACACGTATCCCCAACCTAAAAGATGACGTAAGTTGAATTCTTGCCACAAGTACGAATTTGACTAAAAACCAGGATTTGACAAATGGCTAACGCGGGATCTTTCCTTACGGCCGTACTCTGACATTTTTTTTTTGAGTTGAAATCGTGTTATGTTATTTACGCGTACGTAGGTGGCATGCGTATCCCATCAGGTTCGTGATGTGAACGTGCGTTGCCCGGCCATGTACATTCCTCAGCTCATGCAAAACACTTTGAATGATTTGGGGAAAAATGTGTTTCTTAATTCCAAGTCCAATCTGATGCAATAAGGTCTAGGATCAAGTAACCACCACAATGGATCTCCACTGAAATTAATGAATGAACATTTGGTCACCACAAGCAAGCAAAGACCTTGACCATTCATTAAATGATGTTGTGCCAGTTTAGTTCATTTATCTCTCTAAGTTAATTGCGTGAAATTGCTTTCTACTACTTCTGTCTTAAAATGCAGGAACTTTAGACTAGCTCAAAGTCGAAACATATTTTCGATCATCTTTAACTAATAATATCTCCAAAAATAATTACTTTTACATAGAAAATATTACATGTTACGATAGTTCGTTTCATTATAAATAAACTAATATTATTTTATATGTTGTCAATTTTTAATTTTTTTGCTATCTATAGTTAAAGTATAAAAGGTTTGACTTGGAGAAAATCTAAAAATAGCTATATTCCGAGACGAAGGTAGATGAAGGTAGTAGTTTATTTTATCAAAATTTTGGATCGGCTTAACGATCAAAGTAGTTATGACTTGCATCCTAATTAAACCACTCATCAACTACGTACTACTTCGTTCTTCCGCATTCCCATTTCCTCTTCCCTCTCTTCTTCCTTTTTTGAACTCGTGTGCAGTGCAATCCAATGGCCATATATACGTGTGCCCATGCAAGGCCTTGAAGCCACACACAAGTAACATGTCATTGCCATTGTCTACGTTGACAGCACAGCAGCGAGCCCGAGCCTTAACGTTTCCTACGGAGGGCAGAATGCCATCTGAGCAAGCAGCCGCGGTGCCCATGGCGAAGGCATCGCCAGCGGAGGACACCAATGGCATGGCCACCCGGCTGAGCCTTCTCCGTGTCAACACCTTGGAGGAAAAGGGCCGCGTCACGGCCGCCGGAGCAGGGGACGAGAAGGTGGAGTGGCTCCGGTCGCAGCTGGTCGGCAAGGACGTCGAGTTCGACACGCCGTTCGGCCGCCGCGTGCTGACCTACGCCGACCAGACGGCGTCTGGCCGGAGCCTCCGGTACATCGAGGACTACATCGTTAACGAGGTCCTCCCCTTCTACGGTGAGCACGCTCGCACGAGAGTTGCCATTCTTGCTTACAAGTCTAACACTTCTTTTCTTGCCAACAAAAACACCAAGCAGTTCCATGACACGTACGTGGTTCCATCCATGACTTGTGTGCAGGGAACACGCACACGGAGGACAGCCACGTCGGGAGCAAGACGACGCGTCTGGTGCACAAGGCGGCGCGCTACGTGAAGCGCTGCATGGGCGCCGGAGGCGGCGACGCGCTGCTCTTCTGCGGCGCTGGCACCACGGCGGCCATCAAGCGCCTGCAGGAGGTCATAGGCGTGGCGTCGCCGTCGGCGGAGCTTCGCGGCCGCCTTCAGGCGCAGCTGCGGACGGAGGAGCGGTGGGTGGTCTTCGTGGGGCCGTACGAGCACCACTCCAACCTGCTCTCGTGGCGGCGGAGCCTCGCCGAGGTCGTTGAGATCGGCGTCGACGCCGACGGTCTCCTCGACGTGGCCGCGCTCCAACGCGCGCTCGCCTCGCCGGAGTACTCGCGCCGGCCCATGCTGGGCTCCTTCTCGGCGTGCAGCAACGTCACCGGCGTCATGACGGACACGCGCGAGCTCGCGCGCGTCCTGCACGAGCATGGCGCGTTCGCGTGCTTCGACTTCGCCGCGAGGTGAGAGAAACCATCGGAATAACAAAACAAGCAATGCATCCACAATCTTAATGAAACTGACAGAATATTACTCTCATTTTTGAGCTTGGTCAGATTTGCGGTTTTCTTGAATTCTCTTCAGATTACGTGAACCATCTTCATTTTTCTTTCTTCATTGATTGATATCTTTTAATGTCACTTTCACTGTCATTCAAAATTGCATATTTGCTTTTTATTAAAAAAACTCATTAAATATAACTGTGATCTTATATGCATCAGCTCTAACTGCGCGTTTCTGCAGTGGCCCATATGTGAAAATTGACATGAAGTCTGGCGAAATTGACGGCTACGATGCAGTCTTCTTGAGCCCCCATAAGTTCGTCGGTGGCCCCGGCACGCCAGGCATCCTTCTGATGAACAAAGCACTGTACCGGCTCAATTCCCAGCCTCCTTCAACGTGCGGTGGCGGCACGGTGGCCTACGTCAATGGTTTCAGTGAAGAGGTGAGCCCTTGACAGCAGCAATGGCTACAGCTACTTGTACATCACTTCATGCATCTCTCAAACTTTATCAATTTTCTGTGCATGCATGGTATGTAGGATACATTGTACTACGATGACGTCGAGGAGCGGGAGGATGCCGGCACGCCGCCGATCATCCAAAAGATCCGTGCATCGCTCGCGTTTTGGGTCAAGGAGTACATTGGGTATGACACGATGAGCATCCGAGAGCGAGTCTACGCGGAGATGGCAATGAAAAGGCTTGCCAGCAACCCAAACGTAAGGGTTCTCGGCAACACAAACGCGGAACGCCTACCGATCTTCTCCTTCCTCATCTACCCTCCGGTGCCCAATTCAGAGTTTGAGATGGCCGATGAGCCGGTTTGCAACAGTCCCTACAGGGATGTGAGGCGCAAGCGTCTCCCTCTCCATGGGCGTTTTGTCACAAGGTTGCTGAATGATCTCTTTGGCATCCAAGCGAGGGGGGGCTGCGCGTGCGCAGGCCCCTATGGCCACACACTGCTTGGAATAGAGAATGAGCTCTCCCTTCGCATCCGGTCCGCCATTCTTGAGGTATGGTTGAGTTGTCCCAGGATTAATGCACACTAGCTACCTAATTGTCCGGTAACTAACACTGTATCTGGTAATATTAGTGATGTTAACTTCAACATTTTTTTTCAGGGGTACAGTGGACTGAAGCCAGGATGGACTAGGCTGGGTTTTTCTTACTACCTGTCCAACGAGGAGTTTAGATTCATACTTGCTGCCATTGAGTTCGTCGCCTCACATGGCCACCGCTTCCTCCCTCTCTACAAATTTGACTGGATAACCGGTGACTGGACATTCAGGAAGCAGGCAGTTAAGTACCACATCATGAAGGAAGAACTGGCGCTTGGTACTGCCCATGATCAGGAGGCTGAAAAGGGCCAGCCAAAGATTGCAGATAAATTGGTGAAGAAACATGGGTCAAGTCATAAGAATTTTGAGAGCTACTTAGAGAGTGCTAAGAAAATTGCACTCTCCTTGCCTGATATCAGTCAGCAGGTTGTCAGTGTTCCAAAAGGAGTAGACCCTGACTTGGTCCTTTTTCATATATAGGAAACTTAGTATGGTTTTATAACAATAAACAACATCTTGGCATAGCATCTGATTCCGCTAAGAATTTTTTATAAGACAGTCGAGAGTTGTAGTGGTCAAACTTAGTATGTTGTAGATTTTTCAGTAAATAAATATGTGCAGGAAATACATCCCAAATTATCTGTCATGACAATGCTATTTTTCAGACATGTTACTCACTAGATTTTCAGAAGTCATATGTGTATATATTTTTACTGTAACTAAAAGAGTTATCGAAATTAGAGGCGAATAGAATGTTGCGCCAGGCACCTAAATTAGAAAACGTGGCAGGTGTTCTGCCTATTTCATTAAGTAAAAAGCAAGTGTTAGAATAATATAGTGAGGTGAACTGTAGTCAAGTTTCATAACATTCGATTGAGTTGGCGGTTTCATAGTACTGTGATGCATTAGGATAGTGGTTCTTACTTGCAAGGTTAACTATCTGAAATTGCGACGTAGTAGGTCCGCCTAACAACGGAAAATTATAGTTTCCAGGAACTTCAGCAACCGGAAAATAATGACCAGCATAGGCGAAATTAGGTAGCAAATTCAGCATGACGAAAAGAAGACTGACTTGGTTTACTAGAAATTCAGCCAGTGGGAAATGATGACAACGTGAGAACGAATTGTCATTTCGGACATTTTTTTTACTAGAAATGTGCTCCAATTGACCTGGATATGCATGAATTACAGTTCAGCTCCACAACATTTAGAAAGTTAATCAGACGGTTTCCTTATTGTGTGCTTGATCTCTAGATGTCAGCTAGATAAAAACAAGCGAGCCGACAGAAAAACAGCATGATAAATCTATCTGCTTCTCCTTTCTTTTTATGCGAGGAAATTTATCTGCATTTGATGTAGGTCTGACGACCTAATGAGATTGCCAGCGGATATTTCTTTTGCTTTTGAAATTTTATAACATTTTTTTGCGGCAGTACTAAATGAGACTCACATGTATTTGCGATGCTTATGATAAAAGAAATTAAATATCCTTTTTTCAGCAAAATTAAATCAAATATTTCTAAACCTAACTTAGGTAACTACACAAGATTGTCATAAATTCATACAGATCGGATCCTTGAGCAGTCGAGAGATTCGACTAGTAGATGTGTAACACAAACTATTCAGCGGGAAGGTTATGCAATAATAGAGCCTCCGAACCTCCGATATGCTAATTCTTCAAGCAAGGCCAATCTGGTCTTCCTGTGACACCTAGCCTCACACATGTTCTACCATGCACCACAAGAGCCATCTTTTTCTCCAAGCAAACCAAATAAAAAAGAATCATTTTTCCTTGGAGGCCGTTTGGCTCCTCTTATTTTGGAGAAATTAAAATCTACTTAATAAACTAGATTATTTGGCTTAGAATTTGACATCCCACCACTTTCCAACCACTTTTTAAAATTTAGATATAAATCTATCCTAAATTCATAGGATGGGAGATGTAAATACACCACTAAACTATGTTTCTATTCCGTAACTTGTAGCACGATTTTTTCTTACTCCTCTACAGTAGAAATATAGCATATAAGTATCTCCATCATATGACCAATAATAATATAAGAATATATTTCATATATTTTTTTTGCAAAAAGAATATATTCTGTTATATTAACTTAATAAATTTATGTCTAAATTATGATTATTGGAATAGAATTCAATTCCAAACGGGGCCTAAGGAAAAAAAAGGTTTATTTGATCTCTGCCTCAGATCATATCTGTAAAACCAGGTAACAGGGTTAAAGAGGAAAAAAAAAGGAAAAAGGAAGTGAAGAGGAGACGCTCAAGCAATCACCTCCAGGAGTTTTGTCTGAACTCTGAAGTTATCCCTGTCCACTCATGTCTTGTGGTCCAAAACAGAACAGCCTATGGAGCAGGAATCACAACTACTGAACAGAAGAGAAACCGCTCTAGGCGACGCCAGAAGCTTAGGCCACCAAGAACAAGCAGAACTGTGGCAGACTAGCGAAGAATCACGGAGGTGAAGCAGTCTCAAACACCTCGCAGAGATGAGCAGCACGGTGCTGTTCTCGCCTAGCTCTGCCCTGTTCCTCACCAACCCTTCTCCCCTCGCCAAGGGCCGGGCGGCGGTGGCGGTAAGGTGCAGCACTGGGCCAGCCATGTCAGTGTCGCAGCATGAGGAGGAGGGCGAGAGGGAGGGGTCAGCAATGGTGGGGAGGAGGCGTGCATTGGCTTCTACTGCTGCTGTCTGTGGAGCTTCAGTGCTTGGGTTTGCAGGCCATGGCCTGGCGGCCACGCAGGGGCTGCTGGCAGGGAGGATCCCCGGCTTGTCAGAACCTGATGAATATGGTAAGTTATTCTTCCTCTTTTCTTCATTTGGGTTTGTAGGAGTAGTTCAGAATTTAGAGTTTGAGAAAGAAATGCTCTGAAAGTGATTCAGAAGCTAGCTTCTGTAACATCTAAATGGTAGCAGCCGTAGTGTGTGATTCTTCCTCTGGAGAAAATACGACAAAAGTTCAGACAGAAATACTGTTAAATTGTTTTCATGATGCTGATTGTTCAGACAGGCTGGAGAACGTACCGTAGGCCAGACGACAAGTCCGGCGGCCATGGAGTCGGCTGGAGCCCCATCATCCCCTACAGCTTCAAAGTTCCTGATGGCTGGGACGAGGTGAGACCGGGAGCAGCTCACAGATCTTCAGCTTCACAAGACACTGCCACTTGCTTTCTGAAACTATACGTCTGCTATGCCATGGCTCCAATTAGGTCCCGGTGTCGATTGCTGATCTTGGTGGCACGGAGATCGACCTGCGCTTTGCGAACCCAAAGGAGGGCAGGTTGTTCGTCATCGTAGCTCCAGTTCGCAGGTTTGCAGGTGAGGAACATTTCCTTCTCAACAGCAACAAGATGCTATACTGCAAGATCTTCTCAGGATAAAAACATGGTGATCACTGGTAATTCTGTCCCACAGATGATCTTGATGATGCGACCATCGAGAAGATTGGCAGCCCGGAGAAGGTGATCGGTGCCTTTGGTCCAGAGGTCATCGGAGAGAATGTGGAAGGGAAGGTCTTGTCCTCAGCGACAGAAGAACATTCAGGAAGAACGTACTACCAGTTTGAGTTGGAGCCACCCCATGTGTTCATTACAGCCACTGCTGCTGGGAACAGGCTCTACCTGTTCAGCGTAACTGCAAACGGTAAAACCTTCGTTCTTAATCTCAGAAGCATATGTTATTTATTGTAACTTTTTTTATCCTGAACAGCAGCTGTGATTGCAGGTCTGCAATGGAAGAGGCATTACAAGGATCTGAAACAAATAGCAGAATCATTTCGTGTCGTGTAGAGTTTCCATGGCTTCTTTTACAGTACTGCCTTTTGTTAACACGATTAGAGGACATGAGGGATGCTATTATGTAGAGAGGATAAGTGAACATCAGCTTTGATGGTCACTTAAAATTAGAAAGCTGAAGCAGTTCAGCAGTATGTTAAGCTTGCTCTTTAAAGGCTAAATGCTTGTAACAACAAAAATTTTCAGATATTGCCTCAGAGGACTACAGATCGTGGCAAATGCATATATTACGTGTGTTGTTCGAAACTTCCATGGCAACAACCTACACATCAAATCTCTCAACAGTGGCAACAAACCCATTCATGTACAGTTGCTTGGTTGCAGGGGCCAGTCCATCTAGGCCAACAAGGTCATTGGACGTCGATCACTGGAAGGTAGGCATCCTTTAGTGACTTGCGTCATAGAGTATCCTTTTAGTCTCGAAGCGTCAGTAAAGCTCCAATGGCCAATGAGAAGCACTAGTGTCATTATACAAAGCTGGAATTAAGAAAAGATGTCAGCTCATCCAGAAAGATTCTTTCAGGTGCTACGGTTTGGTTAAGACACTTCAATCAGCAGTGTTGTGTCTCAAAGCTAACAAACAGTATCAACTGTGTAATGACCAATAGATGCATACCTATACATCGGCAACACATCAGTGCTTCCCAGTCAGACAAATGCACTCAGGAAGTGGGTTTTCGTAAAAAGATTCCTCGGTCCTAAGCCGTGCTCTGCCCTTGCTTCCTGGCAAGGAGCCATATCTTTTCCTAGGAGCCCCTTGTCTGCAAACAGAAAAATGCATTCTTAATACAATCTTTGAATTTGCAATAAAGAAGTACTATACCTAAGACTATTCATACTATAAATAAATCACCTGTATTTATGCATGTCAGTAACAAGTGAGGACAGCTGTGGACCTTCCATGAGTTCCCCTTTTTCCAGTAAATCAAAGAGTTCCACCAATCCTCTCCTGCAGATTAAATAGATTAATGTTGAAAAAGGAACTAAGCAAGCACTTGTTACATGGTGAAGATCGATAAGACCCGAATGTCAAGAAAGGAATGCAAGTAAAAGGATAGAATACAACCAAAAGACCTATAACTTCATCCACATGTGCAGATATGTACAAGCAAAAATAAGAAATAATTTTAATATGACAATATCAGTGCACTTGTTACATGAAAACTTGTTTTGGGAGAAAATCAGAAATCAGGGAAATAGCAAGACTCAATAAAGGAAGACAGGCTTTCAGGAAAAGAAAAGCCACATATTTACCTATCAAGAGTGATAGTCTTGCGATGCCCTAGAAATCGACGATGGCCTTCTACAGCTTTTGCCATATTGCCAGAGTGTGATGGAACAAACACATCACTTTCAACTGAAATTATGTAATCAAGGGCTGCAACTTGAGAAGCGTGATTATTGAATTTCTCAAGCTCTTCTTTTGTTGCCAGTATCTCCTGTAAAATGCAAGTTTAGTAGCATGGCTAGGAAGCGGCTGATCCAATCAACAAAACAGGCAAAGCATAACTACCTTGTTAACCAAATTTGGGAAGTATGCCCTCAATTTTGATATATACTTATCACCACCATAAATTTCACCTGCTGCAAGATAGATCCATGTGGATTCAGGATAGCCCATAGCACGCAGAAAAATGCCCACCTCATTGGGAGTCAGTGGACAGTTGCCTTCAGATCTCTGTTCAGTTGAGTTTATGTCCTTCAGTTTCCAGTGGCTTGTTCTCTCTCTATTGAGAAGAGAAAGAAAATTAATACTACCAGCATGTAGAAATAGAATTATATGGATGTTCTTTGGTTGTGCATACCTCATAATTGTCAACTCATTCGCTTCTGAATCACTCAGACCATAAGTGCATCCTGTAAATGCTAGCATATCCTTTTCATATCGTAGATGAAGAGCGATAAATTTTCCACGATACCTTAGACGATCCACCAGCTTCTGTTGTGTAAGTGTTATGATGACTCAGAACCTAGTTTAAAGGCTGCCATAAATCTCCAACTGCAAATTGAAGACTGTAGATTCTGAGTTAAAGAAATGTACAGTTGACTTATTCATGCCTTTCCTAGGTCCTCAATTGGATCTGAAAAACGGAGTGCTTGGTAAAGACAGCGGCATCTCAATCTCTGGATATCAATTGGAAGACCGTTGTTAGCAAGTCGTGAATCAGATTTTGGGATGTGAACTACCTGCAAGAGATATTGAGGCGAGATCATACAATGGGTTTCAGACTTCAGTATCCGGGTAAACTAGTACATCTACGTTAACACAGAAAATAGGTGATACTTAGCTTGCATTAGTAAAAGAGTGATGCTAAGAACCATTGTTATCAATAAGGAAATGAGAGATGAAGACCTGAGGCAGGTTAAGAAAACCATGTGATGAGGCAGACGAGGGATGAGTGGCACAGGCTTACAAGGTAAACTTGCTCCTTGTGCCAATTGTGCCGGTGGCTTTCTTGGAGGGAAGAAAGACAACAGGGCATCCAAGTACTGCATATCCTTACCCCTGGTGCCATGCCGTGGCTACCTCATCATTCCCTCCCTCCATATGCGATGTTTCCAATATACCCTTTCATTTACTCTACCTCCCATCCTCCTCCCTCAAGGCCTCAATATATATCTAGACAAGCCTCCTATGCCATCCACTATTGGCAAGTCTGTCCTCTGATAGCTCATTTCAACTTCATGACTCAATAACAGTGCTCAAGGTAAACTTGCTCCTTGTGCCAATTGTGCCGGTGGCTTTCTTGGAGGGAAGAAAGACAACAGGGCATCCAAGTACTGCATATCCTTACCCCTGGTGCCATGCCGTGGCTACCTCATCATTCCCTCCCTCCATATGCGATGTTTCCAATATACCCTTTCATTTACTCTACCTCCCATCCTCCTCCCTCAAGGCCTCAATATATATCTAGACAAGCCTCCTATGCCATCCACTATAACAAGGACAGCTAAACCATGCAATTATGTTTGTAGCATAGAAAATTCTAATAACCACATCCATGAGAATGTATGACACAATACTGCATACAGGCAACATCCATACAATGTTATTTCTCTCCCTATAGCACAAGGCAATGACTGCAACAAGAGCAAATACCGTAACATTCTCAACTCATTTCCCATGAAACAAGACATCAAATCAGTTCAACATATTATAATAAGCAAAAAAACTAGTTTGGATAATTTAATTGAACAGAAAGGTCACTATTTATTTCAAAGCAAAAGCAATAGTTTTTATGCACAACTCCTGAGGGAGTCAACTGTGAAATTTGATTGAAGGACTACCTTCTGATTCTTCCAGAGCTCTTTCACTTCCTCATAATAACTTGCACCAGACCATGAGGTAAAGTGTTTCCGGGCTCTTGGAGCAGATTGCAAGCTTTCAGGCAAGTCATCCACAACGTGGACATCTCCTTCCAGAGCTTTAATAAAATGAGGCTGATCAAAGATGTCTTTAAATGTACTGTAGGCAGCAGTGCAAGTTGTTAAACGAAAAAAAAAAGGGGTAATCAGACAGAATATCTGACAATAACCTAACACTAGCACCTGGTGTCTTGCCAGAAGGATCGCTTGTCTAACTGAGGGATAACAAGTGTTGCATTCACCAAACGGGCAACTGCAACCATATCACAGATCTGCGGAGGGAAGATTAGGCTGCAATTAAGTATAGGAAATCATAATTTTCTGGATATTACATATGGAAATTACAAATAACATAATAAAAAATGTGTGACAGACATAACATCACAAATTAATCAGAAGACACCAGAAAGAAAATGAAGCTATAATTTGAACAAGAATAAATATATATTTGTAGATGTGAAAGCGTGGTGACATTAAGATAGACAAAGATGAGCCGAAAGCTAAATTTTGGTGCGCTGGACTTACTCCAGTGCGCATTTGATTTAATCCTCCATTACTTCTGACAGTCATATAGCGATCTGACTTGCCTGGAACTGATAATGCAAAGGTATTGTCAGAGCCATCACCAGAAAGTTTTGGAGCCGAAAGGTGGTGCACAGAAAGAAACTTACCCTTATATCTAGAGGTTGGTGTAATACAAGCATTATAACCGTAGCCGATAGACGCCCACAGGTGCTCACTTGACCCCTGAAGATCAACCGGATTCGTAAGAGTAGTGCTATCACTACCCTCCGTGAATCAATCTACTAATGTCAGCTTTGTTCACAGGGATGCAAGCATGCAAAGTAACTTTAGGTGCCTAACACCCAAAGACGTATAAGCTTCAATTGGTAGTCTGCGAATCTTCAATTGCACATGCTTGTGATAGAAAATATTAATAGCACAAAAATAACCACTAAAGAACACATTATTCATCAGGTATCTAACTTGACCATCGAAAATAAAGGTGTCAAAACCAAGCATCAAACTTTGAAACTATGCCCCTTCTTAAGTTTCTCAAGCTTAACATTTCTGATATGCTTCCCCTAGCTACAACATTTTACTTTCTATTAGCAACACGATCCAGAATTGGCCTATTCTTAGACTCAAGATGCTGTGGATGCTCAATCTTGGTCTAACTTTGACTCCTATAACTTTTTTATACCGGTATTAATTTCAGGAACAATTTGCTCCATACGGCTCCAATCTTTTTTTTTTGAAGAACAGTAGAACACTAACAATTTAGCATGCAGCTAGTATTAGTTTCAGGAAGGTCCATAGCTATGTTACATTGCATAGTCACTAGCAGCTGTTCTGTAAACAACCCGGGGCAATTTGGTCTAGAGACATGTCCACAGACTACAGATCAAAAGAAATGAGATTAACTCGGGTTCCATTAACTCGAGTAGAAACATAAGGCAAATTCGGGCATTCAGCACCATCGCATTGCGCCAAGAACCAATGCCTAACAAACCAATTCGTGCACTGAAACCGCATCAAGCAACAAGCTAGCAGTAACGAAACTGGAGTGATCTTTCAAAAAAAAAGAAAAGTAACGAAACTGGAGAGGTAGGGATCACGAGACGGGCCTGGCGGGGTGCGTCCGGGCGGGGGAAGTCGACCCGCGCGACCTGGCGCAGGGCGGAAAGGAGGAGGAGCACGGCGAAGGCGAAGAGCAGGCAGGCGCAGCGCGAGATCGGCGAGCGCAGGAGACGCCGGTGGCGGGGGTGGAGGAGCGGCGGCGCCCCGCGGGGATTCGCCATGGCCGCGAGCGAGCGAGACAACGCAAGATCAGATGGGTCCGGCCCAATAGGCTTTTTGTTAATGGGCCAACGTGCTATGCTTTCCCTGTGTTCTTTTAAGACGTGGGCTTCTGTTAGGCCAGCGGAAACGCCGTATTAGCATAATCCATCCATCACCTTCGCTCGCTACGCCATCTCACCCAGCACACACGCTGAGGTCATCCCCTACGCCATGGCCGACGCGTGCTGATGTGCCGACCGCGCCTCCAATCAACGAGCTCAGCCAGCAAACTAGCATTTCGTTTAGAAGCTTTTTTGGGGGCCAGGTTCCATTGAAACGGACGCTCAATACCAATTTTTGCTCTACACAAATAGCTGAACCCTTACATATTATACATGTGGTGCGAAAATACTACTGTACAGATTCGCTTTCAAAAGTTTCATAGCAACGGAAAATAGGAATAATGTCCCCCACAAGTCTGCTTTTCGGAACAATTCTCATGGAATATCCTTTGCTGTTTTTTGGCCGCATACGTAGGCCAGAAAGTGAAGGTCATGAGAAGGTGGTCAGAAGGCATTTTTCATGTTTCCATCGCTGAGAACGACTGTAGTACTACTATATATATATATATATATATATATATATATATATATATATATATATATATATATATATATATATATATATATATATACGTACAATCTTGCCGTACGTCCATGTAAAATAATAAATCAACCCTCGTTTTGTTGTTGGTTGAACTCTCGTCAATCTAATGAGGTCTCTCTCTCTCTCTCTCTCTCTCTCTCTCACACACACACACACACACTTCTTTGGCAAAAAAAAGATAAAACATTGCAAGAAACTACTCTAGCAGCCAGGAGTACTTGGACTACAAAACCGGGCCACGCCTTTTTTTTCTTTCTCATGGCCACGATGAATGCACCCATGATTGTGGTCGAGTTCACGGCAGCCTAGCTATACAACTACAAGCCATCCGTTCCCATCATGTGGGGCGCCGCCGTACTGGAATCTAGGTTAAGACAAACTGTGGTCACTGATGTTGGTCCCGGCAGCAACTTGTCCAAGATTTGCAAGCCGTATATAATAATAGCAGCAACTAATCAAATGTCATGTCCATGTTGAGATACGTATCTCTATCTGCTGAGATTATATTTGCAATAAATACAGGATGGTCCAGAAAGCAATAATAATAATAATAGGCTTATAGGCATGCAAATTAACATTATAATCTTTTTTGAGAAAGTAAAACATGTCATGGTATTATATTGTCACAGTGTTATCCCAAAAATCATTGAAAAAAAATGTACCCTCGCTCATACAAGAATAATTAAAGGGTGGATGGGATGAATATATATGAGCCGTCCATCTCCCTAGCTGGATCGGATCCCGGCCGTCCATTTGTTAATACTTTCCACCAACCCACTCCAGCAGCTAGGAAGCTTCTCATGGAAATGGAGACTTGGAGGAGAGGGAAGGATCCATCTTTGACAAAGAAAATCGATCTAGCTCCTTTGGAACTGATCAGCGAAGATCGACTTCCCCTGCCCGGAGTGAGAAAAAAGATAAATCAAATGCTGCTAGTGGAGGAAGGAGTAGAAATGGAGAGATGGGGATATGGTGGAAGCATGCAGACGAAACCAAATGAAAGGGCAACTATGTTTTGCTAGCGACGACGACTACTATATAACTGTGCCGTCCCGAGTCATGCCCATGCCGATCGATCGAGGGCCTGCCCAGCGCAGCAAGCATGTCGGTCGTCGCTACCTGTGCTGTGCGCAGCAGGCCACTTGTGCCAGATAATGGCCATGCAACGGTGTCGTTCCAACGCCGGCCGCCTCCCCTTCGCCATGCATGGGACGCTGCTTTACCGATCCCCCAGATGAGCTGGGAGGTCGCCGGAAGGGAGGAAGACGAAGCGGTGAGAACGAACGAAGGCCCATGCATGATAACGAGGAAATTGACAGGCGGCGCCTCCGGCGAGCAGCAGCAGCAGCTGCTTCTTCGAGTGAAGTTGATCCGATATACATACAGTAGTATACTATATGTGCATCTGCGCTGACAAACAAATTAAATTAAACATCATCAAGACAAACTAATGCCTGCCTGGTGGATCGCAAATGCCCCCGGCCGCTGCTTGTGTCTGGCATGCATGTGTAGATCGCATCGCATCGCAACCAGCCATGATCCAAATGGCGTCATTTTATTTGTTCTCCATTGCATAATTGGCATTTTCCACAATGATGCTCTGATGATATGCACGGCCACGTATATATCACGACACGTCCTGCTGGCTGCACTAGTGCCACTAGCTAACAGCAGTAGGTCAAGTACACAGAGAGAAGCAAACAAATCCCGTGGCAAGCACAGCAGACAGTTCTCGCAGTCGTCCTAGTGACACGATCGAGCTGCACAGCAGCCAGTGCAAGTGGCCGGCGACGTGGTCCCGTACGTGCCAGTCCGCCGGTGTGTGGGCCAAATAAGAAAATAAAACGTGCCGTCGGGAGAAAATAATACTAATTAATAAGGAAAAGAGCGGGCGGATGCACGGCAGCCACTCGAAAAGCACGGGGTTGGAGATGTCACCACGTCTGGTCCGCGCCGAGCTCTCGTTTTTACGTGGCTCACACTGCTCTCCGTCGGCCGACCGCGCGCTGCGTCATCCATCCAAGAGTTGTCCATCTACCACGTACATCCCATGGCGCCGCGATTCATTCCCAGGTCCGCCCCTGTGGGTCGTGAGGAAGCGCACGCTCCCTGCAAAAAAGAATACCCGAAAATAGAAGGGAAAAAGGAAACGAGACGTCCGATCCGGCGCGAGCGTGTCCGTCCAGATCCACCACACAAAAGCCACGCCACGAACAAGTCGCCCCCCTATTTAACGCCTCCCAAACCCACCCCACCCCCAGCGCACGCCCGCACCACCGCAACCCCCAACCCGACGCCGCCGCTCTCTTCGCCGGAGAAGAGAGACAGGAGGAGGGGAACAGCAGCCTCCTCCAGGAGCCCCCGCGACCCGATCCCCGACGAGCCCTCCCCCCTCCCCTCCCCCCCCCCCCTCTGGGCGTGGCCGAGTTGTAGGCATCACGGCTAGCGTTGCAGCCCCCCGGCGCGGCCCCGCAGCTGCGCAGGTGGAGCCCACGGGCACCATCGCCTCCGCCGTCGCCACCAGCCCCGCCCCACACGGCGGCCGCGGGGCGCTGCCCTCGGCCGGAGGGAGCCCGTCCGACCTCCTCTTCCTCGCCGGCGGCGGTTGCCTCTGAGCCGCTCCCCCATCCCTCTCTCTCTCTCTCCCCGACCCCTCCTCCTCCTCCTCCTCCTAACAACCGTCGTCTGCTGACCCCCCGACCCCGACAAACACACACCCGAGAGATTAATTAACACCGCCCGAGAGCGAGCCACCGGCCGCCATGGAGATGAAGCTCACCATCAGGAGGGTGCCCACCGTCGTCTCCAACTACCAGGACGATGCCGACAAGCCCCGCGCCGGATGCGGGAGGAACTGCCTCGGCCACTGCTGCCTGCCTGGTGAGCCACCTACCCGCCCACCCTTTCCTTTCCTTTCGATTTGACGTCGTTTTCGTCCCAAATCCGGATGGCGATTCTCAATAGCTTCTCTTTGGATTGGGATCCTGCCATTCTTTTTATAAAAAATTACCACGGAGTTTTGTGCCTGATTCGGGAACTTTGTGCTCCATAAAGCTGGGGGCCCTTTTCCTTCAGCAAAACAGTCACAGCAGTGTGCTCTTTCTTTTTTTTATACGTGCTATTTTTATCTCCCCCTATGGCTAAACATTATAACCGCCGCCGGTCTCGGGTTGAACAACTGGCAGTTTCCCCACCTCCAGTTATATTGGATTAAATAAAGATAGAAAATAGCATCTTGGGCGACTAGATATTTTCTATATTTCTGAAAAAAAAATCTCAGCCGGAAACCCATGTCATCGTACCACAAGCAAAACAGAGAGCGTTTTGTATTTATGTGAATTTTGTATGTGCGGTGATTGTTTACTATACACCTTTTGCTTGTGTGTTTCATTTTTTTTAATAGATCACTGGAAAATATATTTTTTTATAACTCACTAAAAACCTCACTGATACATCAAGTTTGCGCGCAAAAAAACATTGTACTATTTGCCTCACCTGACGTGAAAGTAGGAATTTCTATCGAATTAACATTTGCATGCCTTTCTTTGAGCAGTTTCCAAGCTTCCCCTCTATGCTTTCAAGGCAAATCCGGCAAAGCCTTCACAGGAGGATGCTGCTTCAACTAAGTCCCTTGTCAATATCCTCCTTACTGAGGTAAATAAAAGCTTGTGGTGTTGGTTGCACAACGTTACTCAACTTTTAACTGTGCTAGTTTTGGATCAGCTGTACTAGGAATCATTTTATTCAGCATGCAGTAAGATATTAGAAAAAATCTCTTCAAAAGTTAAGGTAATATTTGGCAATAATCCATTCTAGTCATGGGTACATGTAAAGTGCACTCGAGCAGTAGCAAATGCATACATGTTTGACCTGTAAGATGATTTGAGACATTTAGTTCCTGCAACAACGGCACTGGATATTGTCGTATATGGTTCATTCCTGTAGGTACAGTGAATTGAGATATCAATTTGTACATCTCCATGCAATTTTAAATACTGGATAGAGATACTTTACCTACTATGGCACTAGAACCTCTCGAATATGGCACATGTGAATCTAAATGTCTATCACTGGTTTGAATAGTATCAATTTTGCTTGGGTTCTGGAAGACATCCTAAACAAGTAGTAGATGTTTTCTGTGAAAGCTCCCTGAAATGGATGAATAGTGAAGTCTAGTTTCATATTCTCTTCCTAGATTTGAATTCTGAGTTCAGTGTTTTGCTTTGTATCCTGACAGTGGGAGGACAGGATGGCCCGGGGCTTATTCCGCTATGATGTCACTGCCTGTGAGACCAAGGTCATCCCTGGCAACCTTGGGTTTGTTGCACAACTGAATGAAGGGCGCCACCTTAAGAAGCGCCCTACCGAGTTCCGTGTCGACCGTGTGCTTCAGCCATTTGACCCTGCCAAGTTTAACTTCACCAAAGTTGGCCAGGAAGAGGTGCTCTTCCAATTTGAGAATGGTGCTGGCGATGACAGCTACTTCCTGAATAATGCTCCAGTCACTGCTGCTGATCGGGCACCAAATGTTGTTGCTATCAATGTATATCTCTCAGTCACAATAATAACCTGGCTTCCATTCCATCTTGTCTATTCTTGATGCCAATGACTGTTTGCAATGTTTTATAGGTGAGCCCAATTGAATATGGACACGTGCTTCTCATTCCCCGTGTTCTGGACCGCCTGCCTCAGAGGATTGATCCAGAGAGTTTCTTGCTTGCGCTGCAGATGGCAGCTGAGGCAGCTAGCCCATACTTCAGGCTTGGTTACAACAGTTTAGGTGCCTTTGCTACCATCAATCACCTCCACTTTCAGGTATTGAACTTCGCATGGTATCTAAATTTATCTAAATTTACTTCTCACCTCAAAATGATAACCAAATAGCTAATAAAATCATCGAACACCCACAGTTTCTAAATTTACTCCAGTACTGTTCAGATAGTAGTATTGTCTTAATGTCATGTCCACTTGTGCTCTTCTATAAAATCATCAACACCCACAGTTTCGGGATAGCTGCCGTAGTGATATTGAACTTTGTGCAGTTGCAGAGCAAGAAAACTGCCATATGCATTTTGATCTGGATCATTAGCTCAGAAATTGGCCTGTTGAGCAGGTGGTAACTTGTTTGAAAAAATTGTGTTTAGCACTGAACCTTTTCTTCACAGGCATACTACTTGTCAGTGCCTTTCCCTGTCGAGAAGGCACCTACCCACAAGATCCCTCTTTCTGAAGACACAATGAAGAGTGGGGTGACGGTATCCAAGCTGATAAATTATCCTGTGAGAGGCCTCGTATTTGAGGGAGGGAACACACTGAACGACCTGGCAAATGTGGTTTCCAGTGCTTGCATTTGGCTGCAGGACAACAATGTGCCTTACAATGTGCTTATTTCGGACGGTGGCAAGAGGATCTTCCTCTTCCCCCAGGTAAATATCATTACACAGTTGTGAGCTGAACTGTATGCTCGTGTATTTACAGTAGCAATAAGCATTCACAAATCATTTGCCTGTAGTTTAACATTGTAGCTGTAAGATTCATGGTAATTAACGCTGCTAGGTGATGATTAGTAAGTAACTCCTATAAACTTTGGATGGTCTATATTAGGGAAACAGGGGATATAACATGTTACACTCTCTGTAGTTCTGTCTGCATTACTGGAAATCTCTTTACAGCGTCTTAAACTTTGGATCTGTTTCAATAATGCAGTGCTACGCTGAGAAGCAGGCTCTGGGCGAAGTGAGCCAAGAGCTGCTGGACACCCAGGTGAATCCAGCTGTGTGGGAGATCAGTGGCCACATCGTGCTGAAGCGGAGGAATGACTATGAGGAGGCATCTGAAACCTCTGCGTGGAAGCTCCTTGCCGAGGTCTCCCTGTCTGAAGAACGCTTCGAGGAAGTGAAGGCTTACATCTTCACTGCTGCTGGTCTGGTTCAGGCCGATGAGGAGGAAGCCAGCGAGGGTGAGGAAGCAACCTACGCACCTGTCCCCGTTGCCCCTCTGCCTGTCGCAGAAGGCTGCCTCGTCCTCCAGTGAGATGATACTGCTGGCTGTTGTCCTATTAAGCGTTGTCCTCATTGTCTCTGGTCGCCTATAGCTCTGCCATAATAAGATCCGTGTGATGGAACTGCTGCATGGTCTGGTCTGGTGCGCGTGAGCCTTGTGCTCTGCCGCAACTTGCTCTCGTTTCTGTATCCTCTCTGTGGTGACTCAGTGATTCAGTGCTCTGCAATATTAAGCGGAGGCTATGTGTATTGTTTG
Source organism: Panicum hallii (assembly GCF_002211085.1). Taxonomy (NCBI): domain Eukaryota; kingdom Viridiplantae; phylum Streptophyta; class Magnoliopsida; order Poales; family Poaceae; genus Panicum; species Panicum hallii. The sequence goes on along the minus strand of NC_038044.1, from coordinate 3,327,309 downwards.
GGTCGTTTAGAACTTATAAATGAAATGTGATGGACATTGCTAGTATACGCTCTCTGCGCCTCTGTTTCCACTACATAATTTGTCTTTTTTTTTTAATTTCTTGATGAATAGACATATTTTATTTTTTAAAATATTGCTATATTATACAATCATTGTTGTGTCAAATATCTTTGTGCACCAAAGCACATTTGCATGTTCGTATGTCACAAGCATGCATGTGAGATGACTTTTAATTAATAATCTCTGATTAGATCGACGATGGCATCGCAGTGTGAACTATTTGATCAAGACTACATGAAAAAGAGGACTTGGGAAGAGTACATCATACCTGACCTGTGTTTGGGCGCCTATAGAGTAGGCTTAGGATTCTTTGGCTTTAATTTGCACATCTGGTAGTGACAGCACTCAGGATTGTTTCCTGAGATTACTCCCAAAACCATTTAACCACGTCTCAAAACATATATATCTTGGACACTAGCCAGGTAACTTAACATAATTGCATTCAAAGAAAAGTTGCACATCCTCGTTAGACCTACAGAAATAAACATGCGAAGGAACAAAAACTCCTTTTAAACATGCACAGACTCTTGGAAACTAAACAAACTCGCAGTCGCAGGCATAGCAGCGGTACATGAGAAGGAACAGATAAATGAGCATTATTCAGGCACTCCGTTGGCACCATAACGCTTAATCTTGATTAATACCACCAGAGATTTACCCTCTTAATTATTCTGGATTCACCATGCGCTTCACACGAAATGCTTGAATGCTTTGATTATTCTCCAGATACCATCCGGAGACAATTGTTACTCATGATCATACTGAGCTTCAACTAGAAGAGACTTCAACTCCATTTCCTTCCCCTGAACACCGGTGATGAGAATGTCCAAGATCTTGGCAACCAAAGCACTTTCCCTAAATGTATCACGGTCACAGCCATGGCCTTCGCCGCACTTGTCTGAGATCTTGGCAACCGAAGAAATTACCTTGCTAGCATCATCAGCATGGTCTCTGCAGCACCCTTGTCCTGTCTGATGAGTCGCCGCTTCCCATGCCGGTCTGTGTGTCTTCTTCCCAGACAACAGGGACCGTGTGTGCTCTGGAATAACCTTGTAAATGGCGTTTAGCCCCATCTCCTGGCCGTTCTTCCTTGCTGGAACCTGTTTGGGACCTTTGGCCTCGTTTGCATCCCAAGCAGCATTGTTGTTCTTGGAGAATAAAAGCATCGGATACTGCAGCGGCACTATGCTCTTTGCCATGGAGGTTCCTTGAAGCGCAGAGTAGAGCAACACCAGAAGGAGCGAGGCCAGGAAAAGTACTACTGCAACACCCGGGAGCAAACGAGAGCAGGGGTGCAGGTTTCTTCCCCGAGCTCTGATTTTTCCCCATGTGGTGTTGCCATGGTCGTTTCCATCCTGAACTTGGGCAATGCCTTCTGTTTCTTGCCGTGGGGTCTGGAAATCACCAGTCTCGGGAGATCTGGGTTCGTTCTTGGTGGTTGCACGCTGCCAAAATTTGTAAGGCGGCAGCAGCCCTGACACCTTGTTGGCGTTGTTGATGCCCCTCGTCATATTTTGGTTGAAGTTTTCCATGGTTTGAGGAGCGTTTTTAAATTTGCCCTCCGTTGACTTGCAGAAATGCTGCCATATGTGTTGCAACTTGGAAGTGATCGCTTGCGTGGTCCGCTGTGGCACTAAGCCGGAGATACCCATGAAGAACAGCTTGATTCGTGCGACCACTTCCACCCAATGAGGGACCTTATTGGAGTATTTCTCTTTTGGCCGCATCACCGAAACATCAGTGTCAGCAAGGTTCTTGCTCTCACTAAGGTTCTGATACCGGCCACCGATGGTCAGGAGCTTCTGCTTGCGCTCCTTCGTGGCTTGCAGTGACAGATGTAGACGATGAAATTCTTCTTCTCGCCGGCATACATGTTGTCGATGCGGATCGCGGCGGACCGCCCGCCGCCGTCGGAGCTCTTCTCGTCGGACGATAGGAGAGCGCCGTCGTGAGCCATGAGGGTGATCTCCACGGATGTAGCCGGGACGGACGTGAATAGCGCGCAGGCGTCCTTGACCTTGCGCAGGTCGTTGTTGGCGAAGGAGTAGGTGCCGGAGGTCTTGTCGGCGACGTGCTTCATGGCCTTGGGGTCGTGGTCGGCGCCCAAGGCCAAGGCGTGTACTGGGAAGTCGCTGCTAATAGATGCGCCCAAGATCTGGGCGTCCAGGCCATCCGACAGGAACACGATGCAGCCTACACGCCCGCTGCTCTTCTCATCATGACGACGCTCCCTAAGAATCTAAGCAGCATGAAACAAAATACTTAAAAGTAGCATGTTGTAGATAAAGCTTAGTTATTACTGTTTGTATAACTTCCTTCAGGTCGTTTAGTAAAAGAAAATTACAACTTTTAGGTGCAATCCAGTTGCAACCAGTTACACTATTATGCATTTTAAATATATGACACCATTCTTAAATATACATAATAACAAGCACGTCGTACCTGAGCTCCCTCAATAGAGCAGCCGGTGCATTCCAATTATTATTGACAATGTGTTGCAGTTGCAGACAAAATAGTGGCAAAGCATGAAAGCAACCCAAACATACATACCGGGGTGACCTAAGCTAGTAGTACTAGATGAAATAGAAAAGGAATGGCATGCACGTTAAGCTAGCCCCGAGGGGAGGGAAGGAACTGAAGGCGCGGAGAAGACGCACCTAGCTAGCTCGGATCGATCCAAGGCTGGCCAACTTTGTCATTAGTTTGGGGGGCATTTTTGACCCGGTGCACGTGTGACCCGGTGGTAGTTCACATGCACGCATGTTGCAAACGATTTTTTTTTATGGAAGTGCTTCAAGACCAATTGTTGACTCTTCATTTGTAAAACCATTTGAAACCTGACCTAAACGGGTCATCTAATGAATCCAAGAATGCAGAAACACCGCCGAGGCACATAACTTATCAACCGACGAATGAATAGACGGTTTGGTCATGGTTTGCCTTAGTGCTAATCAAATCTGAGTCAATGCAAACATCGTGCTTTGTTTTCTCGTCTTATAAGCACCTAATTGTATTAGCTCCTCCATGGAACGAGCCCCTACATATACAAAACACATCTCTTGCATTTCAGTTCTCACTTTGTGAGGTACATAATATTTTTGGAACATAAAGGACTATTTAATTAAAGTTCTAAACTACCAACAATGCAGGACTAGTGCCACCACATCATAATACATGAACCTCAACGAGTCAAAACGGGAATAGGAATCGGTTAGAATATTACAACTTCTTTTACCTTTTGCTATAATTGTAAGGGAGAACATTAGCTAGTAGATAGAATTGTAAGGCATAGCTCATTTCCTTTATGTCATGTCTACTCTCTCTTGCTTGACTCCATTATTTCATTAATTTTGCTAGGACAAGGCTTTGATCAATTGTTATATTATAAATATATCACTTATATGATACTAGATCTAGAGTACAATCATAAGAAAGCATTCTTAGTACGACTCTAATAACATCAACTATGTGTCACAAAAGAAATTTATTAATAGAAACTATTGGTTAAAGCCTCGCCCTACCTTGTAATTTTAAAACAAAGAAATATCTCATAAGGCAAGTCCTAGATGCTACCTTCTCTAGTAATTACACATACCAAAGACTACGGGTGAATCAAGTCTTTTTTTCAGTTCTTACAACTCCAAATTGACATGTGGCAGCCATGTGGGTATATGGAATATATAATAGAGCCAGACGATGATTACGTATGGGCCATCTATCTCAGGTGATGAGCAAGATGACGTGGGAATATTGTGCTCGTCCATGCCGACATCAATGTATTCGATTTAATATTAAGGGGCTACACAGTTGGCTTCTGTAATAGTTTTTAAGAAGACTAAGTTTACCTATTGATGCATGCTTTATTAATTTGATGCAAGCGTACGGCATTTTATTGTTTGTTACGACATCTTAGCTTGTTCATGGACCTAACCGAGTCATACATAGCTTCTATAGGTCATTTTTACAATGGGGGTATTGAAAACGAACTGTTATTGGTGTGATGTAATCAGATGTCGGAGAGGATGTGAAGCCCGCTTAGCTCCATCTCCACGGAGCTCGCCTTGGCCCTTCGTAACGCTATTGAGGCGCTGCAGGGCATCGAAAAGCAAGTAGCTAATCAAGCGCGCGTACCAACATGTCCAATAATAAGCACACGCTTCGGAGTGACTACTCATTTTGGTTTCATCCATCTACTGGGCCATTTCCAATTTTGTTATACTATATAGTCTTCTTGTAAGTTGTAACGCATTTGCTTGAATTCAATGCAAGATAAAATGTCATCAGTCATGCTTTATAGCTAGTCTCGCTCTCTCTAGTTGCATGCTTTGTTGATGCGGTGGCCGAAACAACTATATTCATTTATATAAATTGAAAGACTACCTATTCGCACGAAAGAATTTATAACTTTTCCATAAGAAACCGGATGAAGATAAACTTTATATCAAAATTATTTATATCAAAATTATAGAACTCGACGAGATCTAAGACTTCATAGCTGACAACCTTTTCATTTGAAATTATTTATATACGCAAATACTTAATATATATTATTAGACCAATCAAACGACCTTATATGGAAAAAAAGATCAATATCAAAGTTTTAGTGCTCGACGAGATCTAAAACTTTGCAATTGATAATATTTTTATTTGAGATTTTCTTAGCATCTAAAAATTTAAGATAAGATTTAAAAGTTAGTATAAATGAATAATATTCCATCACTTATCACAGATGATTGTGTACCGTAGTGGTACGGAGAGGTCGTGCAGTGTCTGCTTGGGAATTAAAACTTTTTTTCGCTATTATTATAGACTTTCTATAGAGTTTTTAAAATGTTCATCACCGTAGGTTTGTATCTCAAACCGGCGGTGAAATCTGATCATCACCGATGGGTTGTGGCTCAAACCGGCGATGATAACTGAGTTTCACCGTTGTTTCACGAACAGACGGTGATGACTAGATCCCATCACCGTCGACTTTAATCCGACACCCCCAAACCAACCGCGGGGTGGGGGGGGGGAGTGTTGGGTAGGTTGGAACCGGCAGTGATAGGGTGGTTGTAGTAGTGACAAGTTATATATATATATATATATATATATATATATATATATATATATATATATATATATATATATATGCCAATAATGATGTTGTTCCTTTTTGTGTGGAAGCTCTCTTTAGACATAACCATGGCTAAAGATGGTTATGCCAAAAATAATAGCTTCCACCTAAAGAGCCACATGTAATATGAGAATATCATCATGAACTGAGGCACTAACACAACATCATGTGAATTGCTTTATTTACTTTGAATAGGTTGATATTTGTTTGAATTGGTTGACAGTACTCTATTCTTTGCCATCGATGAGTAGCAAGGTTCATTGCTCTCTATATTATTTTTATCGTAGAGATTTATTATAGTTGCTAATTGACTTATTAGGAATCATGTGACAGCAGCCTACATACGTCATGCTGCATGACGTGTTCCTCCCAGGTCGTTATATTTATGTAGTGTTGAGAAATTGTTCGTATTGTGATGCCATCGGCGAATTAACCAATCAAAGATTAAATGGTAGTTCACAACTTCACATGCTTGCTCGTATTGTGATGCCATCGGCGAATTAACCAATCAAAGATTAAATGGTAGTTCACAACTTCACATGCTTGCTTGTGTGACCTAGCTACCAACTTGCGAAGAATTTGAAATGCCTTGATTGAAGTCATCTCTTAATATAAGATTGATGCCTTAAAATAATAAAGGCCAACGATTGTCTTAGCTAGATATAGAACCCCTAGTAACATATATATGACCCGAACGGGTCATCAACAAATCAAAACGTAGAAGAACCAACATGGATACAAAACAAAATGACCCAAAAGACCATGCAAAAGGGAAATGGCATACATGCATGATTATATATACTAGAAGCTAGTATAAACCGATTATATATAGGAAAACAACTCCTTATTAACATGATTCAGTCGAAGTTCATCCTCTAGGTGATGACTATGGACTCTCATCCTTATAAGCAGCAACCATAATGGTAGTACTGTTATGGTCTGGGATAGTCAGTCCACCAGACCGCATAGACAACCCCGTGAATGCACAAATGCACAATGCAACATACCCATATACGCCTATTAGGATAGACTGCTAGGCCTACATATTTAATCTTGAGATTGATAAAATCACCACATGTAACTTGATATGTCTGTAGACCGGCCGGCACATTCACTACCGGAAACCAGCACTATGCCGAGTGCCAAACGCTTTGCCGAGCGCAAAATATCGGGCACTCGGCAAAGAGACCGTTTGCCGAGTGCCGCACTCGGCAAAGACAAACACAAGGTGAACTCAACCTTTACCGAGTGTCGGGCACTCGGCAAAGGGCAACACACGGTGAACTCATCCTTTACCGAGTGCCATGCACTCGGCAAAGGATGACACTCGGCAAATAGGTGCCAGGAAGTAACGGTAGGTCATGCCGTGACTGTTTGCCGAGTGTCTGGTCCAAGACACTCGGCAAAGAAAGCTTGTGCCGAGTGCCGTGGCCAGACACTCGGCAAAATATACAAATTTTTTTCTTTAATTTCTCTAAAATTTTTTTCTATTGTATTCCTACAGTCTCCTGAACAAGATACATAATTTAGGTTCTTTTATCCAAGTGTTTGGTATATTTCGATAATTTATTTCATTGTAGTGAATTTCCTGAATAATTCAAATTTGAACTACGTGGTCATTTGAATAGTGGAAAAAATTTATGAAAAATTGTTATTCATGTTAATGAGCATGCTTTGATGCCTTAACGAAGAAAGGACCACAAATTTCAAACCTACTATTCATAAAACATGGCAACTAAATTATGTTCAAGTCGTGTTTAAATTGTATAAAAGATAAATTTGGTCGGAAAATTATGAAACTTGTCGAGATGTCATGTTATCATGTGAGGACATTGTGATAAAATTTGTATAAAATTTCGTGAAAGTTTGACATCTACGATGCTTAACACTTAATCGGATGTCACATGAAATCATATATCTCTTTGAAGAACTATCAATTTATAAGCATTGTATGTTTTAACTTCCACGAAACCTCGTCATATTTTTATCATAGCTTCCCCATATGATATCATTAAATCTCGACAAATTTCATAATTTTCCGACAATATTTGCTTTTTATACATTTTTAAAATAACTGGATATGAAATTCGTCGTCATGTTTTGTGGACAACAAGTTTGAAATTTCTGATTTTCTTTCTCGATGACCTCTCAACGCATCCTTCAATAACGTGAATATAATTTTTTCATTCATTATTTTCATTTTTTCAAGTGACTTGTAGCTCAATTTTCAATAAATACAAAAATTAAATAAATTGGGGAAAGGTCACTGAAAAATGTGACCTCTTTGCCGAGTGCCGCCCGTCTCGCACTCGGCAAAGAGTATCCTTTGCCGAGTGCCGCCGATCTGGCGCTCGGCAAAGCTATTAAATATACGGCCCCCGCGCGCGGCCCGCTCCCTCGCTCCCACGCACAGCACTTAAGGAAATTTTTGCCAAAGGCCCCGCCGCCGCCTGGTCCGCGCGACCGCCCCCGCCGCCGCCCCCCGGCCCCGCCCCCGGCCCTGCGCGCCCCCAGCCCCGCGCGCCCCGCCGCCGGCTGCGCCCCCGCCCCGCCCCCGCCCCCGGCCCCGCCCCCGCCGCCGGCCGCGCCCCCGCCCCGCGCCCGCCCCGGCCCCGCGCGCCCCCCCACCCCCGGCCTGCGCCCCCGCCGCCGCCCCCGGCCCCGCCCCGCGCCCCCGCCGCCGGCCGTGCCCCCGGCCCCATGCGCCCCCGCCCCGCGCCCGCCCCCGGCCCCGCGCGCCCTGCCGCCGGCTGCGCCCCTGCCCCCGCCCCCGGCCTGCGCCCCCGCCGCCGCCCCGCGCCCCCGCGCGCCCCCGCCGCCGGCCGTGCCCCCGGCCCGCCCCCGTCCCCGCCACCGGCCCCGCCCCGCGCCCCCGCCGCCGCCCCCGGCCCCGCCACCGGCCCCGCCCCGCGCGCCTCGCGCGCCCCCGGCCCCGCGCGCCCCGTCCCCGGGATTGGTACAGAGTGAGTTGATCTGTATAGTTGGCTCATTAAGAGTATTGTGAGTTGTTTTGTTCTAACAAATTGATCTTTTTAGGTGTAACCGCCCGCGCGCCCCGCGCCCCGTGCGCCCCCAGCCCCGCGCGCCCCTGCCGCCGGCTGCTGCCCCGCCCCCGGCCCGCGGCCCCGCCGCCGCCCCCGGCCCCGCCCCGCGCGCCCCCGCCGCACCCCCGCCGCAGCCCCCTGCAGCGCCCCCGCCGCACCCCCACCGCGGCCCCCGCCGCCCCCCCCCCACTGCACCCCCGTTCGCGCCCCCTGCAGCGCCCCTGCCGCGCCCCCGGCTGCACCCCCAGCCGTGCCCCCACCACGCCCCCGGCCGCCACAGGTACTACATCCGTTAATCCATTAATGTTCCGCCAGATGATGCATGTGTACTTGCGAATATGTTTGCTATGGTTTGTTTGTATTGAAGTAGAGATAGGTACCATTTTGGACCATTAAATATATTAACATAGCGTTGGAGCCTAGGAGATCGCAATGTTTGTAACTTTAGTCCCTTAGTCATCTTTTAGGCTAAAGAGTGTGAATGCATTGTCATGTGAAATTGATATTACTTTGCAATGCATATGTTAGAGGATGGAGGACCGTGACTGGATGTACACTGGCCACTTAAGTCGGGGTCAAGTCACAGATGAGTGGATCAACAAGACCGAGTCCTTCTTGGAACGGGTGTTTGGCGAAGCTGCTAAAGGAGCGAGTAGAATTTTCTGTCCATGCAGCAAATGTGCAAACAGGAAACGACAAACGAAGAAGGTCATGGGGGAACATCTTTGTTTGAATGGATTTACGGCAGGCTATACCCAGTGGGTCTTCCACGGTGAAGCCGATCGTATGAGAGAGGAGGTGGTGAGGCAACGTGTCGAGGATTATGATGCCGATGCCGGGGTAGCGGAAATGTTACATGACTACCACGAGGCACAATTTGTTGAAGGACATACGGAGGAGGAGCCAGAGGCAACTGCAAAGGTCTTCTACGACATGTTTGCCGCGGCACAGAAACCCCTTCATGGACAGACGAAGGTTTCTCAATTGGATGCCATTGGACGCATAATGGCGTTAAAGTCGCAGTATAGCCTGAGCCGAGACGCCTTCGATGGTATGTTGACAGTTATTGGCAGCCTACTTCCGGAGGGTCACATTCTTCCAAAGAGCATGTACGAGGCACAGAAACTTCTTCGTGCACTCAAGATGCCGTATGACCAGATACATGCTTGTCCGAAGGGGTGTATCTTGTTTAGGAAAGAATACGCAGAATCAAAGTATTGTCCAAGGTGTGGATCCTCTAGGTTCATGGAGGTAGACTCTGGTGATGGGCAGAAGAGGCAGCTTGACATCCCCGTGACAATCCTACGTCATCTTCCGTTCATACCGAGGATCCAGCGGTTATACATGACAGAGGAATATGCAAAACAGATGACATGGCACAAAAATGGAAAACGATACAATCGTGATAAGATGGTACATGCGTCCGATGGTGAAGCATGGACCCACTTTGATAGCATTCATCATGAGAAAGCCAGAGAGTCTCGTAATGTACGTGTTGCGCTGGCAACAGATGGGTTCAATCCTTATGGAATGATGGCTGCAACATACACATGTTGGCCAGTATTCGTTATCCCCCTCAATCTCCCTCCAGGCATATGCTTTCAACGACAGAACATATTGTTGTCGTTGATTATTCCTGGACACCCGGGGAATAACATGGGTGTGTTCATGGAGCCTCTAATTGATGAATTGGTCCGTGCTTGGGAGGAAGGAGTATGGACATATGACCGGGCTACAAAGACAAACTTCAAAATGCATGTCTGGTACCAATACTCCCTTCATGACCTGTTGGCGTATGGGATATTCAGCGCTTGGTGTGTTCACGGGAAGTATCCATGCCCAGTATGCAAGGAAGGTCTTAGTTTCATTTGGTTGCAGAAGGGTGGCAAGTATTCGGCATTTGATAAAATCAGCAATTCCTCCCTCTTGATCATGCATTCAGACGAGACATCAAAAACTTTATGAAAGGTGTCGTAGTGACAGACCTTGCACCTCCTATGAAGACTAGTGCCGCAGTTCGTCAGCAGATAGATGGCCTCGTGCTGAATCCAGAAGGTGGCTTTGTGGGATATAGCCAGCAACATATGTGGACTCATAAGTCAGGCTTGACTCGGCTCCCCTATTATGATGATCTTCTCCTTCCACACAATATTGATGTGATGCACACTGAAAAGAATGTCGCTGAGGCACTTTGGGCAACAATCATGAACATTCCCGGTAAGACAAAGGACAATGTTAAGGTTAGAGTGGATTTAGCAATGTTATGCGATAGACCGAACCTAGAGATGAAGCCTCCTGATCGCGGAAAGACATGGAGAAGGTCTAAGGCCGATTTCATATTGAGCAAGCCCCAAAGGAGGGAAGTACTAGAATGGATAAAGAGGTTGATGTTCCCTGATGGGTATGCAGCTAATCTGAGTAGGGGGATCAACTTATCTACTATGCGAGTCTTAGGGATGAAGAGTCATAACTACCACATATGGATTGAGCGGCTTCTTCCGGCGATGGTTCGAGGATATGTCCCTGAGCATGTCTGGCTAGTGCTTGCAGAGTTGAGCTATTTCTTCCGCCAGCTTTGTGCCAAGGAGTTATCTCGGACCGTGGTGGCAGACTTGGAGAAAGTTGAACCGGTGTTGCTCTGTAAGTTGGAGAAGATCTTTCCACCCAGCTTCTTCAATCCGATGGAGCATATGATATTGCACCCGTATGAGGCACGAATGGGGGGGCCCGTTCAGGGTCGTTGGTGCTATCCAATCGAGAGGTCTCTAAAGGTTCTTCGGAAGAAATGTGGAAATAAATGTAAAATCGAGGCCTCCATTGCAGAGGCATACATTCTGGAGGAGGTGTCGAACTTCACAACAACATACTATGGTGACAACCTCCCTAGTATGCACAATCCACCCCCTCGTTACAATGCTAGTGAAAATGACTCGAACCTCAGCCTTTTCCTAGGGCAACTTGGAAGTGCAAGTGGTTCGACCACCAAGACATTGACACATCAAGAGTGGCGCCAGATAATGCTATATGTGTTGACCAACCTTGACGAGGTGGTGCCGTATATGAAGCAATTTATTCATGAATTCTGGCATCGATCAAGGGAACCTACCTAACAGGAATGTGATACCCTTTTTAGCCAGGGTGCTGGAAATGGAGCGCCCGATTTCATTCATTGGTTCAAACAGCAGGTAACCATGCAATCTAGCTTGTACTTAGTTTGTCATTTGAAGTTGGTCCCATATACGAGGCATACAATGATCAAATGTGCTTGAACATGCAGGGCCATACGATGAATGCTGAGTTGAGACAGGTAGCCGATGGCTTTGCCCTTAGGGTCAGGTCATATCCTGTTTATGACGTGAATGGATATCGTTTTTGTACAGCAAGCTACGAGGCAAGTCGACCCAATCGAAAGACCACAAATACTGGAGTTTTTACTCCTGGCCTTGATGGGATCGAGTATTATGGAAGAATTGAAGAAATATACGAACTCAGTTTTTATGGTTGCAAACCTCTTAATCCTGTCATATTCAAATATCATTGGTTTGATCCTAAAGTAACGAGACGGACATATTCTAATCTTGGACTAGTGGAAATTCGACAGGATTCCGTCTTCCCTGGAGACGATGTGTATATTGTGGCCCAACAGGCTAGACAAGTTTATTATCTCCCATATGCGTGCCAAACCAAAGAGCATCTTAAGGGTTGGTATATTGTGCACAAGGTATCACCGCACGGTAAAGTACCTGTTCCAAACGATGAAGACTACAATTTAGACCCAAACACATATGACGGAGAATTCTTTCAAGAAGAGGGGCTAGAAGGGCGATTTGAGATAGACTTAACCGAAGCGGACAGAATGGATGTTGAAACGGTTGTTGATGAGGAGGAGGATGAGGTCCAAAATGTGAAAGAACTACAAATGCTAGAACGATTATATTTAGGCAATGCCAATGATGACGTTGATCCTTCGGATACTGTTGATTATGATTTGATTGATAGTGATGATGAGACTTATGATCCAGCTAATCCCGATTATGAAGATTATTTTTAATCAATGTAATACTATATTATTATGCATTTATGTTTAATTTATTTTGCATCTCTTTCTAAGTACGTCTTGTTTATATGTACTAATTACTTTACTCTTCTTAATTGCAGGTGATTGAACAAAGATGGTAGGCAGTGGGTTGAGGACCGTTAGGTCGCTTTACTAGAGGACTAGGTCAGCTACATCTGGGCCGTCTGAGAGGAGGAGGGGGACGCCGCAGGTGCCCCCACAGGAGGCGGAGGAGAAGGAGGCGCAGGTGGGGCAGCAAGACGCTACGGAGGAGGAGGGGCATGTGCAGGAGGAGGAGGAGGAGGCGCAGGAGGAGGACGAGGCGCAGCAGACCGCCTCTGGTTCTGGTACCTCTGGTTCGTCGAGCGTCTACTTGCGAGGTAAGAATCTTTATATGTTTTCATTGCTTCTTTATGTTATACGTTCATAGTCAAAGTTGAAACTAACAATTTTTCTTAATCACATGTACAGGTCCTGCTAGTCTCCCTAAACGACCGATACCTCGTGAGAGGCGCCCGTTGATTCGACCCGAAGGGGAAAAGTAAGTAACTTTTCATATTTTCATTTCTTCTTCTTGTTATATGTTCAAATTCAAATTTGAAACTATTAAGAGGTCTTAATCATTTGTGCAGGTCTTGGACGATTGTGCAGAGTGCAGGTGCTGCTCACAAACGCTCCGTCAATGGCATCCTCGGTCTTCTGTGCAGGGAACACTTCCCTGGCCTGGTTGAGTACGGTGGAGTGACGGAGCCGGCCTATACGTTCGACCACTACGCCGCCGCCCCTGATGCTGAAGATCAGGATGGCAGGGTATTCAACAACAAGGCGGAGCGGGTGAACTAAGAGCTGTGGGTAAGTGCTAAATACATTGCATTCATTTCACATTCTTAAAAAAATGAATGGTATACATCGTGTTTCCATATTTCCATGCAGGATTTCTTCAGATGTGAGCATGGATTTGAGGACAAAGCTGATGTGGTGGCCACCAAAGTATGTAAGAAACGAGTCATGGATATGCACTATGAGGCGCGTATCCAGGCCATTATTAGTTTTCACGGCAACGTTCTTGGGCAGAGGGTCACCAAAACGGAAGCAAGAACCATGTCTTTGACTGAGGAGCAGTATTTGCAGGTAAATAAATAAAATTAATATGCATTCTGGTTTACATTAAGCAAGCTTAATTTCATCTTTGAATACTTCAAATACTTGATGCCCTGTAGACAACTCCTTATTGGTGCCTCGGGCATCAAGAGTGCTGGCGACAGATGGTGCAGAAGTGGTGCTCCGATGAGTGGGAGGAGTCGCACAACGCTTGTCGGGAGCGACGTTTGTTGATGCCAGGTGCAACACACCATCAAGGCAGTCGCAGCCTCAGCGGATACGCAGAAGTATGGGTACGCGAATGAATTTATTTAATGTAACACTCAATTATGCATGATTTTTAATCGTCTTGCTTGTTTTATTGCAGTCATCGTCACATGGTGGCCAGCCTTGCGGCCTCTTGAAGGCATATGCTATGTCCCATAAGGGCAAGGCGACGTCTGACGTCAACTACGATCCCGAGGAAGGGCCCGAGGCATACAGCAACCCCATGGTCCATACCCGCCTCAATGCGTACACAACGATGGTAAGGGAGGTCCATGGTCCAGAGTTTGATCCGGCCACCGAGAACCTTGACGGAGAAGTCGTCATGAGGGTTGGAGGAGGTAAGAATCATGGGCGGTATTGGATTGCCGACAGCGCAATCAACTCGTCCTCTACTCCTACTCTATCTCAGATTAGAGCAAGGAGCACGAGTGCGAGCCCAGGCATACGACCTCGGCAAGACACTTCACAGTACCGGATACAGGCACTCCAGGTCATTTCTTATTTGTCGTTCATTGATTATTGTATACCATTTCTTTGTATTATCATAACATTGGAGTGAAAATTTTGTAGGCCGAATTAGAAGAAGAGAGAAGGCTACGTCTGGAGAACGAGCATAGGATGAGGGATATGTTTGCCTACATGCAGACTCTTGGTGCCGCAACGGGTGTAGCTCCACCACCTTCGTTATTCGCTTCACCTCGACCTCCTGCGGAGTTTTCTACTCCTGTGAGTATGGATAAGTTTTAGCCATGTCTGACCTTTACTTATCTTGTCTCACACATGGGATCGCTTCTCCTCTTTGCAGAATCAATCGGCGGCCTCAAATGACCCTCATGTTTCTCCAACTACGCCGGTATGGAGGTCGCCGGGTTGGAGGTCTTGATCATGATTCTTACCACCTGTTTCTATAGACTTCTCATATTTTTGGACATCTATGGACTATATTGTGAGACATGCATATTTATGATCTGTAATAATAGTACGTGTGTGAACCGATTTGGGATATGTATGTGAATCAATTGTGTTTGTAGTATAGATGTGATGTTTGTGATATAGATGTGATATTGGTGATCTTTGTGATGATATAATGTTTTCTGATATATATGTATATGTGTGGATGAAATCGAAAAAACAGATTAAAATGGGAAATCTGAAGAATCTTTGCCGAGTGCCGTTAATCTGACACTCGGCAAAGGAGTCTACTTTGCCGAGTGCCGGACATCCCGACACTCGGCAAAGGAGGCTACTTTGCCGAGTGCCAGGAATCTGACACTCGGCAAAGGAGGCTAATTTGCCGAGTGCCTGGAATATGATACTCGGCAAAATAACAGTCTTTGCCGAGTGCCAAATTCTGGCACTCGGCAAATCGTCCGTCATATGCCCTGTTCCGTCATGGCGCTTAAAGTTTGCCGAGCGCCGCGCTTTGCGCTCGGCAAAGGCTTTGCCGAGTGCCCGACGAAATGCACTCGGCAAAGTACCCTTTGCCGACAATCTCTCTTCCGTGTGTCCTTTGCCGAGTGCAACACTCGGCAAAGTCTTTGCCGAGTGTTTTTTGAGTTTTGCCGAGTATTTTTTACACTCGGCAAATTAACTGTTTCCCGTAGTGATTGCTTACCACTAGAAAATAAATGCACTAATGACATCTACATAATGTTAAGCTTGGGGTTTAATTTGATCTCTTGTGGACCGGGGGTACAGCCATGCATTAATAAGTCTACTAAATAGTAAGGGGCCGGGGCCGGTCTGTAATAGTTTTTAAGAGGACTAAGTTTAGCTTGGTCATTCAAACATGCTTTGTTTTTCTCTTTGATGCCATAGGACATTTCATATATGGACTTAACCGAGTCTTGGTTTCAGGTCATCTTTAAAAAAGGTATGACAACCGAACTGCATGCTATTGGTGTGATGTAATCGAATATCGTCACACTTGTGTGTGAGAGTCTGTCATCAATAAAGTACCATTGGCTATGGAATTTGATGTGTATATATGGTTACATATCCCACAGACTCATCACACAGGTGTGAGCTGCTATCACTGTTCTCTCTCACTCTTTTTCTCTCCCAATCTCATTCGATCGATCCGCCTTGCTAGTCGTCGTAGCCAGGCTCAATGGCATTCAACGACGATGAGAAGCCTCCTACTTCCAATACAGGTACAATCCGTCACCCCTGAGGCCCTAATTCATTCCATGAATATAGGCACCAATGAACGAATAGTGGACATGTATAGAAACGATAATTGATCAAACGATCATTTGCTTCTCATTCATGGATGTCTATGGGTGCAGGAAGCACAAAGGGTCTGGTGAAGATCAAGCCGGCGAAGTACTTCAAGGATGCTGCAGCGCTGACGGCGGACACGGTGACGGCGGAGGTGGAGATCAACGCCACATCCTCCACCACCGTCAGGGAGGGGCTGGACCTGGTTGCCGTGCTCGACGTTAGCGGCAGCATGACAAA
Source organism: Panicum hallii (assembly GCF_002211085.1). NCBI lineage: Eukaryota > Viridiplantae > Streptophyta > Magnoliopsida > Poales > Poaceae > Panicum > Panicum hallii. The sequence continues at coordinate 3,311,201 of NC_038044.1, read as the reverse complement.
AGATGGGAAGATCGAGAGCGTGAAGAAGGCCATGCTGTTCGTGATCATGAAGCTCACCCCCGTGGACCGCCTCTCCATTGTCACCTTCTCCGACGGCGCCACCAGGCTCAGCCCGCTGCGCACCATGACCCCGGATGCCCAGAACGACCTCAAGGCTCTCGTCAACAGCCTCGGGGCCAACGGTGGGAACAACATTCAGGCAGGCCTTGAGACCGGGCTGGCTGTGCTCGCCGACCGTGTCAACACCAAGGCGCGCACTGCCAACATCTTCCTCATGTCCGACGGGCACCAAACCTCCGGCGACGCCAGGCAGGTCGACCCTGGCCAGGTGGCCATCTACACATTTGGCTTTGGCAGGGACACGGACCACCAGCTGATGAGTGACATCGCCACGAAATCACCGGGCGGGACCTTCAGCACTGTGCCCGATGGGTCGAAGGTGAGCCTGCCATTGTCGCAGCTGCTTGCTGGCCTCCTCACGGTGGTCGCGCAGGACGTGCATCTCACCATCACGCCCAAGACGGAGGAGGGCGACGTGGACACGGTAGTGGTGGCCCCCAGCGCCGAGTACACGCAGGCCACCAACGCCACCACCGGCGTAATCACCATCAAGTTCGGCGCCCTCTTCGCCGGAGAAGGGCGCAGGGTCGTGATGACCCTCACGCTCAAGGACGTGAGCGCCTTTAGCGAGGAGTATGACGCGCCATTAGCTGAGGTCCAGCACAGCTTCACCGCCCAGGGAAGACCGCGAGACCTCCAAGTCCAGCAGGACATCCAGATAAAGCGCACCCCGTTCCCATCTCAAGCCCCTGGTGTGAGCAGCAAGGTTCCGGCCGAGATCGCCAGGCGGCAGCATGCCGAGGCTATCAGGCAGGCGAGGTTGCTGGCGGAAGTTGGCCAGTTGGAGGACGCGCGGTACAAGCTGGTGGACGCGCAGAAGGCGCTAGAGAACAACGCGCTGGACGGCGGCCAAAGGCTGGTGAACTCGCTCCGAGCTGAGCTGCAGCAGCTGATCAGGCTCATGGATTCGGAGGAAACGTACAAGGCGCAGGGCCGCCCCTACGCCCTTGCCTCCGAGACCTGCCATGGCCGTCAGCGTTACGCCGCCAGGGGCGGCGACGAAGAGGACGTTCGCCTCTTCGCCACGCCGCGCATGGACGCCTACAGTGAGCAAGCCAAGAGTTTCGAGAAGGACCCCACGGGGCCGGCGGCCTCCGCCGCCGATGAGGATGTGAAGCAGGATTAGACCATTGCCAACCCGCTCAGCAACGCCATCGAGATCAAGATCCTCAACCCAAGCACCTAGCTCGCTCGGCTCTTTCCTCTCCGATCACGCGCGCATGCTCGTTCCCTTTCTTCATGATTTGCCATACGGATACGTGTCCAATAAGCACGCTTCGGAGTACACACTAGCTCGTTTTGATTATTTCATCCATCTACCTTGCTATATATATATTGTGGAACGTCATTTCCCATGCATTGTATCTTCTTCCAAGTTGTAACATGCAGGTTTGCTTGAACTGAATTGAAGATAAAAAGTCATCACTTGTGATTAATCTCCCTCCCTGGATAATAGAACTAGCAGGGTAAGTTGTTGCAAATATTTCCAAGTATTGATCAAAGTGCAAGCGGCCCGAATCAGGCGTACAGTATGTTGTAACTTAGTGGAGTGATGAGGCTGGGAGTCCCCTAACCCTGCAGAAGATACAGACAACACATATAGAGGAATTAATGTGTCAAGAAAGGATGAGAGCTAGAATGTTGAGTCGAGGTTCTGGGATTCGAAATGCGGAAAATTTCAGTCCTGACCGAAATGGGTGAATTTTGAAAATTTCAAACCGAGATTCGGTTGTTTGACCGGTCAAAAAATTTGTTTTTATATAAAATTTGGCTACAGTTATATGGAGATTTAGGAATTGAGTACTCCTAGAGAAGATAGTGGGATAGAACTAGGGAGATACTGTGAGGAGCTTAGGAGAAAGATGGCAAAAACATGTTGTTTATGCGTTCATCAGCTGTTACAAAGTTGAAGAGGCTAAAAGAATTATATAACTAAAGTTTATTCATATTTTTATAGCTAGAAGGGTACATGGGGGGTGGTATAGATCTTAATGATAGTAGAAAAATTCTACTTTGATCGAATTTTTTGATCGTTTCGGTTTCGTCTCGGTCCTAGCCGAAGTGTGTGAATTTCGATCATTTCGGACCGAATCCCAGGAAGCTGGGCATGAATGAGTAGCCATCTTTTGCGTTAATCCTTACGAGGGCATGTTTTGTATAAAAATGTTGCATTGTACTCATCTGAGCGATGAACCAAATCCTTTGCCTGATGATCGCAATATGTGGTGTGCTATAATCTATACAAGTATACAAATACAACTATATATTAGTTGAGATTTTGGGAGCTAGTGATCTGCTAGCTAAGACTAGGAGGAGACTAGGAGAGTGTGATGAAGTCGTGGAGTGAGTCGACGAGGCTGGGCGGCCAGTGCTTGGTGTCCCTGACGTAGGCGAGGTCCGTGTAGTGCGGGTCCAGCAGCGTGGCGATGGCGAACTGGTTCTCCGCCAGCAGCGCCGCGTGCTTGTCGGCGTACAGCGCCGCCGCCAGCGCCGCGTGGATCTCTGCCAATGCAATCCAACCAACAGATATATCGATCGTCAGTCACTTGAGACGAGAGACAGATACTATGAAGAACCATCAGATGCATCCATCCATGGTGGAGAACTGAATCGTGAGTTCGTCGTGACTCTTTACTACTAACTGACCTGGGTATCCCTTGAGCGCGATGGAGACGTCCTCCATCTCGGCGATGGACTGGTCGCGGTCGCCGATCTCGTAGAGCACCAGCGCCCGCCCCACCCGCGCGTACTCCGACAGCGCCAGGTCCGCGTACTCCGCCACGACGCGCGTGAACGACGCCAGCGCCTCCGGGAACTCCCCGCGCGCCTGCAGCTCCCGCCCCAGCTCCAGCAGTTCCACGGCCTCCCCGACGCGCCGCGACACCGCCGCGCTCGCCGCCCTGTCCGCCTCCGTCACCACCGGCCCATCGTACCCCACCAAACCCCCTCCTCCTCCGGCCGCAGCTCGCGCGCCGGCGGCGGTGCTGATACTACTGCCGGCAGCGAGGAGCAGGCCGGACGCGAGCAGCTGCCGCCTTGTTGCTCTCGTGGACGCTAACGGTGATGGCGAGGTCTGCGGGATGCTTGGTGGCGGCGTCGTTGCACCGGCGGTGACCGGCGGCGCTGGAATCTGCATGGGGAGGGCGGTGTGGCGCTCACATCACATGCCAACGTCTCCTCGTGCAGAGGAGCGAGCGAGAGAGATAAGGTTTGAGAGGCTGCTCAAAATTCGAGCTTGAAACATACGTTGAAAGGAATGGCCAGGAATGATCTTGGAACGGGCGGTTCAGACAAGATCGTCTTGCTCTGTTGGCACTGAGCGTGACACACAAAGGTTTCAGGCACAAGATGAGCCAACAAAGCGGCACACACCGCTACCTCCCATGTACTCCGCCAGGCCAACCTGCTGCCGCGAGACCTTCCAAGGCCACATGGCACGTTCGGTTTTATGCATAGTGTATATACAGTATTTTTACAGCCCAAAATTATTACTGCTTGTTTCAAGGAATCCAAACCCAAGTCATATTTTTCTCTGCTCTTGTTCACACTCATTTGGCAATCCATATACGGCTGTAAACATATAAAAATCCTTGCCAACCTGGCAAGTTAATCTAAGAGCATGATAGTACGTCAGACTCCATGTATAGCCGAAAATGTGATCAGAGTTCTGCATAGCTGTTCCTCTAGCTTTTCCGAGTTTTCAGGTTTTGTAGTATATTGAAGAGATATAGCTGTTCCTCTAGCTTCTCCGAGTTTTTAAGTTTAGTAGTATAAAAGGAGATTTCAGTTTCAAACTTTATTGTTCCTCTTATCATGAGATTCTCAAATTCCACAAGTAAAGCTTCCTTTTCTTTACTCAATAGAAACGCATGCACCAGTCAGTTTGGCAGACCATACACCTGTACACAGCGAAAAAATTTGCGTGTACTTACAAGCTATACTTAGGGCATAATATGAGATCTCAAATTCCACAAGCTTCTCAGTCAGTTGCCTTGGTTCTTCCATGTTTTTGCGTGTCCAAGTTTCATACTATAGCATATAAAGGTTTTCAGTTTTTTAACTTTGTTGCTTTCCTTTGCCCATTTTATTTAATCCAGAGGGACACGTCTTTGGGCTAACCATTAAACCAGGGCATGCTGACAAAAGACAATGGGAAGTTTGCAAGGAAATCTAGTGGCATGAAACACTACACACGCAGAGCAAAAAATGTGATCATATACATAGTGTGCAGCAAGTTTCACAGTATGTGTAAAGTGATTTCAGTTTCGAACTTTATTACTTTGTTTGCAATCTCACAAGTTTCTTATTATATTTCACTTCCACAAGTTTGGTTTTTCTAGCATGACAGCAATGATGGATTTGGCATCTTGATCCCTTTCTCAAAAGTTCATTGGATATACATGTAACAAAAAGCAACAGTTTCAAAGTTAACCTGTCTTTTTTGGGGCAAACTTTTGTACAAGATGCAATAACAAGGAAGCTTCCTAGTGACGTCTGTTGCTTCAAAAATTTTAATGGCATACTAAAGTTCCATATTATTCATTTATTAGTTTCCTGAATTAGAAATCAACTTCAATATAAGCAACATATATACGTATAGGAGGAAAACCACATCAAAACACTAATAAAAGAATTATTATCAAGTTTGCTTTAAAATATATATATATATATATATGATATGAACGGGGACAGTATACACGCATATATATTTTGTCAAGCTTATAGTTTTAAAACAAACATATAGTTTCATGATTTTGATCTGAATCTTTCTGAACATTTCGGAAGAAAAGAGTGAAAGTATTTGTGAAGGAAGGCCAAAGTAGTGAATTTAATAATGAAGTGAAACCTGTTATAAGATGATGAAAACCTCTCCTCCTAGCCATTGCTCTCTCTCTCTCTCTCTGCTGATGGTAGTGGCAGATCTGATCAAATGCTGAATTCTTGAGCTCTTGCAGGGCCAGCTTTCTGATTACTGGTGGTATAGTGTAGCAAGGCATGCACTGTACAGAAAAGATAAGAATCACAAAACAAAGTGATGGCAAGGGGAAAATGGTGCGGTGGCAATGTAGAATTGATATGATTAGACATACACATGGACAAGAAGAATGTACCGTCATCAACTTGAGGGAGGGAGGGCGAGGGGGGGAGGGGGGAGGAGGGATGGGGGAGCGCATTTGCTTGTGCGAACAAGCTATATATACACCAATGCTAGATGCAGGGATGGTCACGCATTGCTTACTTTACTGTAATGGCGGTGTAATGGAACCATTTTGACTTAATTTGGCCCAAGTATGTGTAAATCTAAGGCCCATAGAAATTGGGCTCGCAACAAACGAAAGAAAAGGAATCTTTAACGAGGGAATAACTGGTGTGGGCAAAAAGAAGTACACCGCAAAAACACTAAAGGTGGTACAATGTGTTTCCTCTAGTAATGAAAACAATCAATAGTTCCATTTAAATCATCTACATGTGTTTTCAAAAATTCTAATTGTGAGTATATTCCACACTTTTCTTTTAGAAATGCCCATATAGTGTTGATAAAAATAACTCAATTCCGGATCAGTAAACGATCAGCTGACACAGTTAGAAAAATATGAAATTTTTGGCTAAGTACTTCACATTTAAGGGATATTTTCAAAATAAGTTCCTTTCAAAGTTAACATAATCTCCAAAAAGAATTTAAAGGACACATAATTTGTTTAGAAGCACTTACTTAATTGGAATTTTAAATAAAAGTGTTGTACGTCTAGTAATTGTGTCAAAATAAAATGCTATCTCTGAACATAATTAAGCAACCAAGCTATATTCATGGTCATGTAGAAAAAGTATTGTATTAAAGAAGCTGTCTATCAAATATACATCTTGTCAACAACTCTATCCCGAGATTGATTAAGTTTCAGTGTCCTATGTTGCATATATAGATATTGACTATTTTCCTAATAAAAATTCACAATATGATTGAGATATTTAATATTTTAGGATCCTTGCTTCCAACCAATTAATTTAGGAATTATAGTTAGCACAGTCTTTTGAAAAATCATGTTAATATGAAAATATTTTAATTTTTTCCTTGTCTGAAAGTATATCCCTCCAATGTTCCATGCATGTGCATTAATGGCATCATATATAATTTTGAGAAAGAATTGATGATGCCATATGTATTCACGCCAAATGTGAAGTGGTCTTGCCCTAACGTTCACACTAATAATTGTATTATAATAATGTAGTAAGGGATAGATGGCTCTCCAGTTACTACTATAAATAGATCCAAACAGCTCTCACACAACTCATCATGAGCAAACCAAAATCCCCACCTGAACAACACTGCTTCAATTTTACATCTTCCCCACTTCCGAAATTCTCAATGGAGAAGGTACTAGTTTTGATCGTTGGTGCAGGCCCATCAGGTCTCGCTGTAGCAGCATGCCTCAGCGAGCTCTTCATCCCCTACTGCATCATTGAACGTGAGGATTGCAGTGCTTCACTTTGGCGCAAACGCACATATGATCGCCTCAAACTCCATCTTGCCAAGGAGTTTTGTGAGCTTCCTCACATGTCATATCCAAGTGATACCCCTACATACATCCCCAAGGAACAGTTTGTGAGGTATGTTGATGCCTATGTCGATCACTTCAACATTTTCCCCAAGTATAGCACTTCAGTTGAGTCTTGCAAGTATGACGAAGTGAGCAACTGTTGGGGTGTCATGGCACATGACAAAGTAACTGGCCTAGAGATTGAGTATACAGCAAGGTTCTTGGTTGTAGCAACAGGTGAGAACAGTGAGGGAATCATACCAGAGATCCCTGGGCTACATGATTTCCCTGGTGAAGTCATACATTCATCAAGCTACAAGTCATGGAATAACTATGCTGGAAAGGGGGTGTTAGTGGTTGGATGTGGAAACTCCGGCATGGAGATTGCCTATGACCTTGCCAGCCATGGGGTGGAGACCTCCGTGGTTATCCGTAGCCCGGTATGAAGTACTACACTAATGCCACATATGTTATTATTTTCTCATTCTGTTTCGAACACAAATCATGCATGCATGGTATACCTTTATTGATTCTGCTCTTAATTTCATTATGTAAATACAGCTTCACGTTATGACAAAGGGGTTGATTAACTTGGGGATGAAACTATTCAACTGGCGCCTTCCCCTGAAATTTTTGGATTTCATTCTTGTGACTTTTGCAAACATTCGATTTGGTGATCTCTCCAAATATGGGATTGTCAGGCCCAATATGGGGCCATTTCTTCTAAAGGCAAAGACTGGACGGTCAGCAGTCATAGATGTTGGCACAATTGAGCTAATAAAGAAAGGCTTTATCAAGGTGAGCGCATTTTCATGGTACTAGAACCAAAAGTAATAATGTAATACTTTAAACTTCATAAAATTTATTCATGATTTATGTGCCATGCAGGTGCTTGGTCCAATATCCAGCATAAGAGGAAATTCTGTAGAATTTGAGGATGGAAAAGAGTGCTCCTATGATTCTATTGTATTCGCTACAGGCTACAAAAGCACTGCAAACAGGTGGCTTAAGGTATGTATGTATATCAGTAGTAGTCATTAAAGAAGGAATTATTGTAGCCTTTTCCTGAACACTTTGAGAGTGGCAGTCACTAAAAGAATTTAATAAACAATCTACCTCTGCCAACCATGAAAAATGAAGGATGATTATATATACCATTTTTTTAGTGCTTACAAGAGGGACAGTTACTAAAAATACACAAGCCTCCACATCCTGTGGGAAACCTACTGTCTTTTTGTTTGCTAGCTTAATAACCAGCAACTTGAGTACTGAATTCTATTTAGAAATGCGTTCAGTTCTCTTCAGAAAATTATGGTGCCATGCTCTGACAAAAATCTATGCGGTGAACAAAATGCAGAATGGTGAGAGCATGCTGAACAATAATGGCATGCCCAAGAGGGAGTTCCCCAATCATTGGAAAGGTGGAAATGGCCTCTACTGTGTTGGGCTGGCAATGAAAGGGTTGGCTGGTATTTCTCATGATGCAAAGAGTGTTGCTGCAGACATCAAGTCCATCGTAGATTCGATGGGGCCATTTTAACTATCTTCCTTGGAAAGTTAAGATACCAGGAGAACGACTGTTGGCTTGCTAGCTTCTTAATTTTCCCTTGCTCGATCCAGTGTGGACTTTGGTTTGAAGTTTGCTGGCTTGTTAACTCCCATATCTGTTCTACCGTCATGAGCGTATGCTTTGTGTTTGTTCCTTGATTGCAGCTACTATATGGTAATGGTGTGTAGAGTCGTATGTGTTTGTCTTAATAAATGTGCTTTGTATCTCAGTGTTGTAATCGTGTGTTATCTATATGTTGTCTTAATAATGGTGTGTATGATAAAGTCGTTCAAATGTTGTGGTATCATAATAACTATACTACTACGGTGTTATCATAAATATTGTGCTGTGGTATCAGGTCTTTGGCACATCTCTAGTTATTTGACGCTCACTCTTAGAAAAAAAATTGTAAAGTGCGGCCGGTGATTACCACAGAGTTAGTTGCACTGTGTGGCACAACGATGGCTAGCTCCAGCCCATCCTGCTCCTCACATTTTTTTTTTTGGCGTGCTGCTCGATGTTTTTTCCCTCGCAAAAGAAAAATATATGTCCACCTAAGCCAAGGAAGATCGAGGAAGGCAAGCATTGTGATTCAAATGTGTGATTGCTTCTGATGATGAGCACAAACTACGAGTTTTCTACCAAGTTACTACTTACTACTCTCATCATTTTATTTTTTGTTCAAATCATATTTCAGTGGACTCAGATGTTTGATGTACATAAAACATGGAGAGTATAGCCCCTCCGTAATAGACATGGTCATAGTTCTCCAGGCGTCCAGCGTGGTAGATAAAAGGAAATATTCTTGCGAACATGGAGCATTGCCAGTTGCACTGATCCATTTAGATTAGATCTTCCTGCACTTCTCTTCGCCACGAACTTCGACCCAAGTTAGCACTCCATTTCACAGATCTGAACCGGCTGTACATAACAAAATTTCTGCTATCCTTTCTGAATTGCCATCTCAAAAATTCTTCATTATTTCTGAAAATGGTGTTTGAACATGTCATGGAAACATGAACTTGATTAACTGTTACTAGATCTCGTTTCCTTGAACAAATAGTCCATCAAAAATCATACGCCCTCTTTTATTCTCGGTTAATCCTGTTCCGAAGCAACTTGACTTTGAGAAAAATGCCTTACAGTTCAAATCGTTTAAGCATATGTACACCTTTATTAATTACAGTACTACGCTGACGATGGTTTCCTTTGGCCAAACCGGCGCTCTCTGCTCTGGAAGTCTTTCAACGCCTGGATGTACTCATCCTCCCCAAAATCAGGCCACATTTTGTTGGTGAAGTAGAGCTCGGTGTAGGCGGACTGCCAGAGCAAGAAGTTGCTGAGCCTCAGCTCGCCGCTTGTTCTGATGAGCAGGTCGGGGCATGCGAACTCTCCCAGGACGTTCGTGGAGAGGTGGCCGGCGAGCATCGCCTCGTCGATGTCCTCCGGATTGAGCAGCTTGTCCTGCACCTTGGCGGCGAGCTCCCGGCACGCTTGCACGATGTCCCACCGCCCGCTGTAGCCGGTCGCTAGGATCATACGGAACCGCGAGTTGTTCCTCGTCATCTCCTCGGCCTCCCGAACAGCGTCCTGCAGAGAAGCTGGCCGGGTTGAGGGATCGCCAATGACATGCAGCCGAATTCCATTCCTGTATGTACGCAACAAATTAGAATCAGCTGCAGCTCAGGTCAAACGTTGTGGTGTGTATGCACAAGATGTGCTCACCTCGTGTACTCTTCCATCTCATCACGGATCCCCTGCTCGATCAGCTCCATGCAGCAGTCGACCTCCTCCTGCAGATTCAAAGAGAGCAAGATCGATCCGTACGTGTAAGCGCAGGATCTGCTAAGGCCAACAACTAGCTCGAGCTAGTCAGCCAGCGCGAGAGATCATGTGAGTGAGAGTGGCCTTGCCTCGGGGCGCCTGAAGTTCTCTTGCGAGAAGGCGAACACCGTTATGGCGCGGATGCCCCAGGCAACTGAGAGCTGCCGTATCTTCTTGAGCGCCCGACTACCGGCCTCGTGCCCCTCCGCCGTCGTCAGGCCGCGCGCCTCCGCCCACCGCCTGTTCCCGTCCATCACGAACGCCACATGCCGCGGCATCAACTCCTTGCGCAGCCCGCGCTGGACAAGCGCCTGAGGAAGATCATCGTCAGCCATGCGATCGCGCAGGCGGCAGCGATCGCGTTCCGTGAGAGCTAGGTAGATGTTGCCTGTTAGTTGATGGGGAAGAAGGACCCAATGAATATATATAGCCGTGAGGTGAGATCCCTTTCCACTTCATTTTTCTGCTGGAGTACTACTACCTTTTCTTTATCATAATGAGGAGTGCTTTTCATGTGATCATGATTATACATTATATTATCACGAGCATTTAAATAATATGAGAGAAATGAGTGGTTAAGGAGTGATGTTCAAGTCTTCCAGACCAGGTCAAGTTTTGTGATAAGATGTGGATTTGGAGCATTTTTTTAGAAAAGTGGATTTGAATTATCTTGATCATGATCAGACTACATATGAGAGAATGGATATGATACTTATGGCTGACCAGACTGCACCCACCAAACTCAAAGTGATGATTAGAAAGACTTGTAACCAAGGATACTCGGTTTTATAATTTCATAACAGCTAGCTGGAACCCGGTGTAGGGAAAATGGCTCCATTAGGCCACCTGGTTTTAATATTTCGTAACTAATGATATCTGATTTTAATATTTGTAAAGCTAGCTGGAACACGGTCTTGTTGGGATAAAACTAACGCAGTAGGTTAGTGGTAGCGGAAATCACCCCAAAATGTCAACTTATTCACACAGGGCAACATATGCATCACACATGTTTATGGAGTAAATCGCAGAGGCAACACATCAACCAAGAGAAATTTAACATGGAAAATCCCAAATTAGAGGAGAAACACGGGACTAAACCAGACAAATCTTCTTTCACCATATGCTTATGGGACTACAACATGTTTCTCTCTATATATAATATTAATATTAGAGGCTCACATACATCTATCAAGATTTCTTTATCTTGAACAGTAGCAACAAGCAAGATTTAAGGCTAGAAGCTCGGATATATAAGGACCTCATCAAAGAATGATGGAACAACAAATTGGAGGCACCAAGGATGTGTATCTGAACCTTCACAACTTTTATTGCTCTCTTGAAAGATCTCTTCTTCAATCACCTTCTTCTCCATCCAGTTCTTCTCCTCCTTTGGAGGTTCTGTTCTGAAATCTTGTGGCTCCCTCTCTATCTCCCTCTGTTTCCAGAGGCTCCTTCCTTCTCCTCTAATAAGGCAGCACAGTAGATGCTAAATGCACCCAAGATTGATCCACACATTAGGATAATTTTCTTACATGAGGGGCTACTCAAAAGGAGCATTTACTCTCCTCACCTGCTCATGAGGAGGATTTCCCAGCAGGCCTATATTTAAAAATCTGTTAGCCTGCTCGTTTCCAGTAAATTAACAACGTCAACGATGCCAGCAGATCATCAAACAAGTTGCTTTCTCAAGGTGTTTATTATCTAAAAATAGTGATACAGCCACGAATCGAGCTTCACAAAGAATATTCAGAGTAAACTGTTCGTTCCCCAATGACAATCAAGATGGGATCTCGATCAACAACGTACGTTTGTAGAAGCTAGTAACACATGATGGGATCACTGACACAGTACAATTTAATTTGCTGAATAAATAATAATTCAGAGTAACTGTTGATCCCCCTAATGACAATCAAGATATAGGTGATCTCGTCAACAACAAATTAAAGATGGAATCACTGACACAAGATTTCAGGAAGATGGTAGTGGAGACGATGAGGGCTCGTTTTTTACAGAAAACTAAATTTTGGTCTGCAATTAAGAGAAGTGAAAGGAAATAATCTGGCTATAGAATCTCAACGATGGGCAAAACCGTATTTTCACCTCCTGTTAGCAACTATTTGAGCTTGTTCCGACAGCAGTGGTGCGAGGAGAACAGATAAAAAACGATGTCATGCATGGGACAGGAACATTTAGGACCACAAACTGACCAATTCTACAATGCAAGCACCTGGTTTCTTTCGGAAATCATGCAGCAAAGGAGCTGAGAATCAAAAGATGTTTAGATCTGGACTGCGGAAGTGCGGATGCACAAACAAAAAGTCAGCTATCTCTCTGAATTGCCAGCTCAAATAACTGTGTAAGCAGAAAATGAGGTGAATAAAAAGCGTGCCATTCGTCATCTTCAGAACATGTGTACTTGAATATTAACTGTATGTTACAAGATCCCTTATTCGTGCATATGAAGAACCTTTCAATATTCCATCCGCAATAATACGCCCACTTTTATTCGGTTTCCTGATCGATTCGAAGCAATGGCTTACCATTGACAAACTCCCTTGCGTTTCAGTTGCTTTCTTGGGACGATGGTTTCCTTTGGCCAAACCTCCGTTCTCTGCGCTGGAAGTTCTTCAACGCCTCGAGGTACTCATCCTCGTCAAAATCAGGCCACATTCTGTTACTGAAGTAGAGCTCGGTGTAGGCAGACTGCCAGAGCAAGAAGTTGCTGAGCCTCAGCTCGCCGCTTGTTCTGATGAGCAGGTCGGGGCATGCGAACTCTCCCAGGACGTTCGTGGAGAGGTGGCCGGCGAGCATCGCCTCGTCGATGTCCTCCGGATTGAGCAGCTTGTCCTGCACCTTGGCGGCGAGCTGCCGGCACGCTTGCACGATGTCCCACCGCCCGCTGTAGCAGGTCGCTAGGATCATATGGAACCGCGAGTTGTTCCTCGTCATCTCCTCGGCCTCCCGAACAGCGTCCTGCAGAGAAGCTGGCCGGGTTGAGGGATCGCCAATGACATGCAGCCGAATTCCATTCCTGTATGTACGCAACAAATTAGAATCAGCTGCAGCTCAGGTCAAACGTTGTGGTGTGTATGCACAAGATGTGCTCACCTCGTGTACTCTTCCATCTCATCACGGATCCCCTGCTCGATCAGCTCCATGCAGCAGTCGACCTCCTCCTGCAGATTCAAAGAGAGCAAGATCGATCCGTACGTGTAAGCGCAGGATCTGCTAAGGCCAACAACTAGCTCGAGCTAGTCAGCCAGCGCGAGAGATCATGTGAGTGAGAGTGGCCTTGCCTCGGGGCGCCTGAAGTTCTCTTGCGAGAAGGCGAACACCGTTATGGCGCGGATGCCCCAGGCAACTGAGAGCTGCAGTATCTTCTTGAGCGCCCGACCACCGGCCTCGTGGCCCTCCGCCGTCGTCAGGCCGCGCGCCTCCGCCCACCGCCTGTTCCCGTCCATCACGAACGCCAGATGCCGCGGCATCAACTCCTTGCGCAGTCCGCGCTGGACAAGCGCCTGGGGAAGATCAGTGTCAGCCATGGGGGAGCGCAGGCAGGGATCGCGTGTTAGTTCATGGGGAAGGATCCGATGAACATATAGCCGTGACTGTTGATGCGGCCAGTCGCTTCCTCCAGCTGTTTATTTGTCAAAAAAGTTTGACATGGCGACGGGTCGAGCAGGTCGATAAAAAATGTTCAGAGTAAACTGCCCGTTCCCCTATGGCGTCCTAGATTCTAGATGGGACCTCGATCCACAACAAACATAGGATCACTCACACATTTACACACTAAACTGTAGAATAAATGACAGTCGAGATGATAGTTGACAACGAGGATGGAATCACTTGATACTACACACAATATTGCAGACAAATAAAGAATACTTGTAATACATCTGTGCTTGATATATATTCAGCTCATTTCTATATATATATATATAATTAATTCCGAAGCCATGTATACATTTATTTTACATTTATTTTATATAAGCCATGATCAAGCCTATGACATGTGGGCCCACCTGCTAATGTTTAGCTTCAAGGTAGAAAGCATGAACATTAACTATCATGATTAAGCTTCCACTCACTACTATTTGATATGAAAACATACACCTACATAAGAAGCAGATGCTTTGCACACCGGAATGTTCATTATATTGAACTATGTATTACCGCAATTCTATGATATCCTAAATTGTGAGTTGTACACAGATGGTGAAGATTTGAATAGTTTTCTTGTTGTGAATCTGCTCCTCGATCTCAGTGTTCCCTTGACTACCGTCACCAGAATCCTCAACGTTGCAGGCTCCCTGTACCTGCACAACAATCATTACTCTAAAACTCTGAATCTACATGGAGCATTCTGAACAAACTCTGAATATTGTTCCCAACCATTGTTCGGAGTATCACGCACCTCAAGTTAGTCTCCTTGGTTAGTTTGGTATCTTCCCAAGAAAACTCTCTCAACATGGAGTCACAAGAATCCTCAACGTTGCAAACTCCTTGTACCTGCATAACAATCACTAGACATTAAAACTCTTAATCCACATGGAGCATTCTGAACAAACTCTGAAATTGTTCTCAACCATTGTTCAGAGGGTCAGACACCCCAAGTTAGTCTCCTTGGTTAGGTTTGTACCTTCCCAAGCAATCCCAATGAAGACGCAGCAGGACAGACTAAATCTTTGACTCTTGAGGTGTCAGCCATAGCCCAGCCTGGCGATTCAGTGGTGTATGCGCATTCCGTCAAACACCTTGAAGGCAGCCATCAAATGCTTCATGCTCTGGCTGCCCACTCCAGTCCTGCATATCGAAGCATCCCATTGAAGGAAGGCTCCGCCGTGACCCCTGCAGCTGTGCTCAGCGAGCTGGTGCTTGCAACCAATAGAGAAAAACAAACGGGCTGCGCAGCCCAACCCAACATTACATCCGTGGCGAATTGCTGTAATGGTTCTCATTACATTCGAGCTTCTTTGCTTGAAGTCCCACATTTTCAGCTTTGCAGCACTTAGCAAGCTGCTCAGAACTTCAAATTTGAAGGGCTGGCAGCTGTAGCGCTGATTGAGATAGCAGCCTGATTGAACTGGACCCGGAGCGCTGTTATTCCGTGGATGATGCTGGCTGCTGGGTGGTTCGAGATGGCGTTGCGGGCCGCGAGCTGGACGCTCAAGAACCTGAAGCTGCCGAGCCGGTTGAGGTCCATGCTCTTCCTCGAGATGCAGCCGAATTCGGAGTTCCCCTTTTGGAGCCAGTTTCCTTCCAAAGAAAAAAGGTGAAAGCCTGATATTTTCAGTCGCTTCTCAAGAGAGTGAGATGTCGACGCTGCTCACCTCCGCGCTGCACCATTGATTGCGGCGCTCGCTTCCGGCCAGCGTCTGTGGTTGGCGCCGTGCGTGCGATGGCTGAGCCCGTCGGCGCCAGCGAGCTTGGTCCGTACGCCGGTGGCCTGGGTAGAGGCAACGCTGGAGCGCCAGGGGATCCGGAGGAACGCGACGGAGCGGAGCGCAGGAAGCACGATGGCGGGGGTACCAGAGGTCGCCGGCGGCAGCGCGACGGACCCCGCGTCCCCGCCAGCGGCCGCCGGCCAGACGGCATCCATATCGCCGGCCATATGCATAGTATTTGCATATAGCCCCCGGTAATTTACAAATAAGACCCTAGATTGGATCGCGATTAATAGTCGTGATCCGAATATTTATATTTAGATCCCTAAAATTTACAAATTACCCCCTATTGTATCGCGATTAATAGTCGCGATCCGAATATTTTCAGATAGCCTCCGGTATTTTATAAAAAGCCCCCTGTTTTGCGATCCGAGTTTTTGCACAAATGCCCTCGTTCGGATACGTACTTCTCCCGGCCGTCCGCCGCCGTCGCCGAGCTCCCTGCCCAACAGCCCTGTCGGATGGGTCGCACTCCGTCGAGCGGTGGCAGCGGTGGCGGAGGCGGCGCGGCCGAGGAGAGCGAGCGTCGGGCCGGAGGAAGTGGTACGGAGGTGGGCGCGGTGGACGGAGTGCGCGTTGCGTTCTGGAGGGGGTGCGCCACTCCTCGGCCGCGTCGTCGAGCTCGGCGCCCGCGCTGCCATTTGCGGGATCCATTGAGGGGGAAGGGAAGCGCCGCCGCCGATGCTGCTCCTCTCGCCGCAAGTGTGCATGTCTTTTGCAACGTACAATCCACTTCCAGACTACTTTCTTGCCTTTCAATATTAGGAAATTATATCATCTGAAGTGTTGCCAACAATCCACAGCAGTGAAGTCTACTATTCTTAGTAAACTAACATACCATTATTATTTTTTTTCTTGATGTTGATGTGCTCAGTAGTCAAATTTTAGTTTCTACTTCAATGCATTACCTGGTCCAAGGGCAATACACGACGATGATGATAATGCATTGTCCACACGTAGCATTTATGTTAAGATTGCTGCAGTACCAGCTCCCATCTTATGCCCAATAATCTAAAATGGAATTAAAATGGTAGAATTATGTTAGACAGAGAAAGATTGGGCGAACAAACTAATGAACCATTATATAACTTCATATATGTGTTAGTTTGCTGTTAAATTTTTCTGGTATAGATTGCTTAAGAGGACAAAGTGGACAAATTAACACTTATACTGTGTTCAACTATTAGGGGATTATTTTTCCTTTTGTCAACCGAAATAGATCAAGAGTTGCTGTTAGATTCTATTATCATGATAACGCATCGCATGTCTTTTGCAATGTACTTATGTATTTCCGATCCCCACATCACCAAAAAAAATGGGTTATACCCATAAACAGGGTCAGACAGGAAGGAGGAGTCCAAGTACTCATGCTCTCAGCCATTACTCCTGGTCTGTGGAACTAAACTTGAGGTTCCACAGTTGGCTTCAAGCGCTAGCTCGGTGTATAATCTGATTTCCCCCCTTGGGAACAAGTGATGCTTGAGCTACATTCCTTATTGGTTTTAGGATGGTATATGTAAATGAGGAAACCATAGATCAAGCCACATACAAATGCTGTTCTGAACTTGTGGCGAGGGATAATATCGAAATAAAGTTTACGGTTAATCTGAAGATCGCTGGTATATATACGTTGTAGGATTTCAAGTGACATTCGTGTCTGGGTCAGGTTCCAAGGGAAGAAGCAATGTGGAATTGTGGATCCATCTGAAGAACACAGATGAATACAATCTTTCTCTGCAGAAAATTATTGTTATTCTTGTGTCAAATATAAATCATCTTTATGCCCTCTGTTCTGTTTACAAATTACACTCGCCACTGTTTTCTTTTTCTTTTTCTCATGTACTCACACTCACCCTTGTTTATACTGACTGGGTTTTTTTTTCGTTTTCTCTTGTACTGGCTCATTGCAGATGCTAGAACTGTATTTCATACTAGAATAAAAGCCGCCTTCGTCTTCTCACTCTCACTGTGTACGGAAGAACTTATAAGAGCTGATGAAATGAGGAGTCGGCCAAGAATCAATACTACAATTTTAGTCTCCCCAATGCAAGAGGTTCATGTTCAGACGATGATGAGATGGCACAGATACAATGACGGTAAATTACACATCCAAATTTTTCCTGCAGTTTGGGCATCTAGGTACACACGTTACACCGCCAGCGCTCCCTCCAGTTCCTGGCCAATCAAGCGAGCGCTTCACCACTTCCAGAAGACGTTGGAGCCGCACTTGTACTTCTCCTTCCCCTCGCACTCGATCTCGAGGTCGTCGGTGATGAACGGCACTTTCTGCAAGAACACAAGTGCAGAGATATGGCAAGATCAGAAACCAGAATTCAGGTCATCCGGTTAAGACAGTGCCGTGTTACTGTGATGGGAACCTTCTGCTTGGCGAGGTCCTGGCAGCCGGTGAAGTTGTAGGGGAACTGGCAGCTGCCGAACTCGACGGTGTAGGCGCGCGCGAAGTTGGCGCCGCTGGTGGCCAGCCTCTTCTTGTCGTTCAGCTCCTGATCACACCACAAATGTAATCTTGTCAGTTTTCACTCTCAGATCGAGAAACAAGCAACAATTCTGATACGATCCGCACAAGGAAGAAACTGACCTTGTTGGCCTTGCTCTTCTCGAGGTACTCGTCGATGATCCCGGCCTTGGCCGACCCGGTGGTGGCGGTGACGGCGAAGACGGCCGCCAGGCCGAGGAGCGCCGCGCGCCGGCCCTCGGCCGCCCGGTCCTTGGGGGCGACCTGCACCCGCTTCGCCGGCGAGGAGGCGGCGGCCTGCGGCACCGCCGCGGCGGGCTTGAGCCCGACGACGCTGGTTGAGTTCACGCCGGCCATGGCCTTCTCCCTGACTTGGTGCGGTGTGGCTGTGCGTGCTTTCTTGGTCGATTGGCAGCAGGTGAGTGGGAGGGGTGGCGATGGTTTTGTTTCGGATCGTGGGTGGCGGATGCTGTGGAGGGAAACTGAGGCTGGCCGGGTTGTGGTGGGCGTGTGGATAGGGTGAGGCTGCTGCGACCCCATTGGCTGGGCTTGGCACAGGTGGCGGCCATTATCCAAATGGCGATGGGCCCCGTGTGACACGTGGCAGGTGCCCCTTGGGTCTGCAGATCTTGAGGGTGGTATTGCTTGCCTAGGTGGCATGGAGGCATGCCCATGACTTTCGTTCAGAGATTCCACCCCTTCCAGTTTGCAGTGTCAGATTTTTGCTATGTTTGCTAATATAGTGACAGATATTGCTTGCCTCATGGTGTTTCAGTTCTATGAAAAAGGTAAAGTGTTGGACTAAAATTTAGTAAAAAAATGGCATGCCTAATGATATCGATTACTTAAAGAGCCAACACTCGCTACAGCACACTGCAATTGTTTACACCAGTTAGCTAAATTGGCCACCTCCGACCATTCTTTTTCTTTTTTTCCAAAGACACCTCCGACCATTCGGCTGCCAACTTAACAGATTTGTCTATTCAGGGATCTATGATGTGGCTTATACTGGAGTACTCATCAAGAACATCCGCCTACTAAGGAAAAGGTGCCAGCAGAATTGTCTGTTATTATTGTTGTGAAAATTTATACTCAGCCACATCATCAATTTTTACTATGGTTTTAAATCGCCGGCAAAGGCGTTTAACGGCAGGGCTACCGTTACTGCGTTTAGCGGGCTATAACCGGTATTTAGTGGGCTAAATGTCATAGCGGCTGCCCTTCCTAGCAGCTACAGCCGGGTTTAGCGACAGCAATAGCCGACTATTTAAAACTTTAATTTTTACTATGTCAACTGCCATTCATGCACATATATAAGAGAGAAGAGGGAAAGAGTGCAAGGACATGCCGCTGACATGTGGGGCCAGCTCAGGAGCGTGCGGTGCACCAACACCCGATTGCCTAAATAACATCCTAAACTTCTAATACACATCGATAGCTTTATAGCCATGGTTAAGTGTACCACCATATGTTTCTTCAGATGCCGACGCCCAGGAAGTCTATGAACGGCACATCCTTCCTCTTCGCAGCGGCGGCGCCACCATCTTCGTCATCGTCGTTGCCGCCGGCGCCGTGTTCGTCTTTGCCCATGCCATGACGATGATCGTCCGGCGCAGCCGCCGCTTCACTTGGAGAAGAGAACGCGACATTAATGGGAACGTGGCAGTTCCTGACACTGAACGTTCCTGAGCTGCTGCTGATGAGGCTGGACGGCCCGGAACCGGGCGTGGCGAAACACAGGTTGCCGGTGGTGGTCTTCGCCGACGCAGGCGGGGCGCCGAAATGGAAGCACTGGAATGGCGGGCGACGTGGCGGAGGCGAGCATCCAGTTGCAGAGGCGGCGAGGAGGGTGCCGGCGGAGCGTTGGTGGCTGCGGCGGCGGCGCGCCATGACGACGTGCCAGTGGTTCTTGACGGCGTTGTCGGTGCGGCCGGGGAAGAGGCGGGAGATGAGCGCCCACCGGTTGCCGTGGGCGCGGTGCGCCTGCAGGAGCCGCTCCTCCTCCGCCGCCGTGAAGGGCCGCTGGTTGATCCGCGGGTCCAACTGGTTGAACCACCGGAGCCGGCAACTCTTCCCTGCAAAATCGATCAGTTGCAATGTTGCTCAACGCTCATGTATCAATGGCATGGTTATCACGCGATCGAGCCAGTCTTGCATGTACGATGCTAATCTTGCAAATGATTCCATCAATTTGCTTCATCTACCATAGAATTTTTTGTGTGTGCGTGTGAATTCATTTGAAATCAAGAGTCGGATGCTCAAGCAAGAAAACTAACCAGCCACTAACCTTCTGACCGTTTATATGCGTTCTTATGCATGTATGCATGGATCATACATAATCTAACAAACACACATGGGTATAAAGTATAAAGAAAACAAGCATGCATGCCTTGTTGCATCAAGTTTTTGCTTTATTATATACTGTGTTTTGTAGCTCCAAGATGCGCTAATGACATGATCAAAAGAAAGGAAATATTTAAATTGCCATAGGCAAAGATGGATGGATGAATCATGAACTTGAAATGATTCAAGATTATGGAACATATTATGTCTCACTCTGTCTCTTTTATAAAACTCTTTTACAGACCAATATTTGATTCTGATTTCTGCTTGCACCTACACAGTATATGTACAAATACAGATGATGCTCACCACCCCCACTTCTCTTATCACTCTATCTAAAAAAACATGCTAGTTTTTACAAAAAGCAAAAAGAAAAAGAAATCAACATCTAGCTCGTAAGAAGGGAAATTAAAATTATCTAGCGCCTCTCATGGGAAACAAGCACAAGAAACAAAGCATAGTGTGCAGACTTTTGCTTCGTGCGCATGTGCTTCAGGAAACGGAGGAACAAGCAGCAGAGAAATTCAGGTGCAGAAACCAACCTGATCTCCCGTCCAGCTTCGCAGCAATGGAGTTCCAGTTCTGCGGCCCGTACTGCTCAACGAGCTGCCGCAGCTTCTCGTCCTCGCCGGGCCGCCAGTGTCCCCTTGGACACGATGACGGTGACCTGGAGTTCGCCTTATCCGACGTGGTGGTCGTCGACGACGGCGCCATACCTCTCGATCAGGTGGAGGAATGGTCTTGGAATGAAGCTTCTAGAAATATTTCTCCAAACAAAAGCAGGATTACACGTTTGGTAACTTGATTAGCTGAAGCAAGGACAAGCTAGGCAAAACAACTAATGAGCAAGTGATGAATGAGAGAGCTTGATTGGGGTTAGGAGCATGGTAATATATATGTAAGCATGTTCGTTTAGGGTTTGGGTGGAGGTCACTCTTGTTTAGCTTTGCACGACAAGAGAGCAGCTTAACAAGCCTCTCTTGCAGTTCACATCTTAATTTCTCTATTAATTTTGAGGACACATATCTAACCTCATCTGTGCATCTCACCGACTTGCGTGTTGGGCAATTGGCCAATGAAATACCATCTCACATCTCGTCAAACCTCCATGTTTTGTTTTTCTTAATTTATGGAGCTTAGCGTTTTGCATGCATAACTTCCTTAACAATATTCTTTCGTCATCACTCGATGCTCTTCAACTACACCTCAATGGTCCTCCATGTTATCTTTGAGCATGCAAACAGAAAGATATTTGAGGAAGGTTGGTGGCACCTTGAAGTCCTAAACTACAAGTTTCAACAAATGTAATTTTTTTTAAAAAAAAGAAAAAGCTGTATAAAGCAACTGAAAAGAGGGAAACAAATTAATTTAAATGCAAGTTTACAGTAGAAAAGTGTGATGAAATGGCCACTGTATCAATAATAAGTAAAATTTGGACAAATTTAAGTTTATTTGAGGATTATGCACTTGGCATTAAAATTGTGTTATGTTTATGATTTTTCGATCAGGTAATGCTGTCCAGAAAGAAACACATGTATATGGGTCTTTAAAAGAAACACCAGAGTTTTGACGTATATTCATTTGTCCCTTCAAGTACTTACGCCGATTCCTGTATGCTGTACCATGAAGCGATAACAAAGTTTAGGTCACTTTCTCCCAGTCAAAGGTCATGATAACCATTGAAACATGAAAACACCAGTGCAACTGCTGGTAATATAAAAGCCATTTATGGTTACCAAATCCAAGCTTACGAGTCTCACATTTTGAGGATCGGTGCATGACTTGGCTTTTTAAGAGTATAGCTTTAACTTGTGATAGTGAAGAAGTGTTTTTTTTTTTGAAAGGGTGAAGAAGTTTTTTTTGAAGTATTATTTATTGCTAAAGGTGGTGTGGAGTTGAAATAATGGGAGGGCCACTAAATGAAGTGTTTTGCAAGCAATTTGGTGTCTGGTAAAAACAATCAAAAGACAACTCAGAGGTTGTCAAATCAGTATTGTGCAAGTCTTCACAATGTAACATTTGTCAGAAGGCAAAAACAGAATATCACATAGCACCATGTCTACTGAGATAATTCTAGCTGCTAATCAACTGAAAAACAAAAAAACACGTTCATTTGCAAGCTCACAATAGAAAATCAGTCTTATTTATGTGTAGCAGGCCAAAAAATGGAAATATTACAAACTGGAATTATAGGCGTTTGCGTACGTCTGTATGTTGATTCAGGAGGTACATGCATGCGCATAGCTAGGAAAAGTTTCTTTCAATTTGTTAGGTGCCATTTTCTTTTCTTCTTCTCTAGCTGAAGGGACTTCTTTTTCATTCTCTACAAAACAAGTTGAGGTTACTTTCTGGCAAAGTTATATATTATATTTTTTGAATAGTGGGCTGACTCGGAGGAGAAAGTAACGAGAAGCACAAGTTAGAAACATTCTTGTTCAAACTTCAAAGGCAACGTTGAATTGAGATGTACAAGCAACCAGTTGGGGGATTTGCCCTTGCATTTGCATGACAACTGATTCACTTAGCATTCGTTGCCATGTAATGAGCTAACCTAATCATGTAATTTTTCTGCCTAAAGTAAGCGCATGAGGTTGGTTTGCTGAAGCCTTTAATTGGATTGTACAACTGACCAGCTCACACTAATACTCAAGATGGCTGCTATAAGAACAAATATTCGTCTATGAAAGATATACAAAATATTTTACAAGTTGGTTATGGCAACCTATGAGTCAAGCAAATCCTTTGCCACGCAGGGACATATGAGCGAGGTCCTGATCTATCCTCATGATTTACTTTACTTTCAGCTATTCAAAATCATGTTCACCTTTACATTCATCTCTCCTACCACAGTACCACCAATTTATACTTTTTGAAACAAGCCAACATGAGCTTCAAGCCTTCAACCTGTAGTACACCATGAACCAATTTAAGAACATGCCAGAGAGCACTCATGCAACAAGCAACCCATATATTGGTTACCGAAGGTAAGAGAGCCATGTACATGACTGACTCCAGAACTGCACCCAATTTTCTAATACAATAAACCCACTTGAAGCTTGAGTGAAAGCAACAAGCAACCATAAGTCCATAACCTTGGTTTCGTAAATTAATACTTCAGTTCCTTTTTCTTTCGAAAGGTGTAGCACTTCTCCCAGCTTTTATGTGCCATGTCCATGTGCAGTACAATTTGGGAGTAACAACCGCAACAGCTGCCCATATTTGGGATTCAGGCACAGCCGCTTCAGATGTCATTGACCATATTGCCATCCAGCAGTGGTTGTCTAGTATAACAGTTGGTGTGACCCTGTTCTTTACCTGGCAACTTGATTAAAATTATGTTCGTCCGTCCGTCGCATGAAGTTGCACAATTTGTAAATAATGTCACAAGTTTTTTCATGCCCAAACTAACTCACAACACAAATATACTACTCCCCTCTAGTTAGAAGAGGAGCCGTTTTGGGATACACTTACTTTTTTAACATTTACGGCAGCAATATGAAACTGATAACAGAATTATATGGAAAGGTGCTTCCATAACGCCTTAGTTTTGTGGGATCATACAAATATATTAGAGCAGAACGATCATAGTATTATGAATAACAGAACTTGATTTGATATCATAATAATCTGACTATCACAACACAGATTCATACTTTCCTGCTGTATTTTTGCAACTGTAAATGGTACGCTTCATAGTACTATAAAAGCAGAACTTGATTGATATCACGACAATCCAATTGTTACAGCTCAGTTTGCTACATTCCTGTGTGTATTCAATTGAAAAGGGTTACGGATCAATATATTGGCATGCTCAATAGCTTGCCACCGGTAGATCCAGTTCCAGTGATACATCACTATGCCCTACCCTGAAATCTACAGCTTTTAATCCTAACCTGACAAAAAGGGCAGCAGGAATTTACAAAATTGAATCTACTAATCTATGATAGAGAAGTTTCCACGTCAGCAGGTCAGCATACATGCATGACACCCTTCTTCAATCCCTAAAGTCATGTCCATAAGTACAGCAATTTAAAGATACCTGTCAACAAAACAATTCGGAACGGTGCATTGTTCTGCTTCCAGAAAAACATGTGGGAAAGGAGGGCAGAAAGATGCTTACAATTAATGTTTGACACAGCAGAAGCACAAAGCAACTTCTGCTTGGGCTTGTAAATCTCCCAAAGCTTGAACAATACTTTCTCGAGTTTCTATTGTGTTTTCTTCATGGTGAAGCATTTTACGCAGTCTGCATAAAGTAGCACAGTTACTATGGATCCGTTTGGCATTCATATGCTTTTAAAAGCACTTAATATAAAAGGCATCATTTTTTGAGCTATAATATTAAAACTATATTGGAATAAGTAAAAGATTCATCCAACTAAACTAGATTCAACAATTTAGTGCAACACAAAGCAACAAACACAAACTGGCCATGAAGGCAGCATAGTGATTCCGTAACTCATTGAGCAATTGCTATAGAACAGCACTACAGAGACAAACTCACACCAGAGCTACTATAGGTAACTTGAGAAGTAATAGCTTCATTAGCTTGTGAGCATCTTTACTTGAATTTTAATAGACTAAGTTAAACTAGAAAGGGAAAAGGGCATAAGCATTACCGATTTGACATGAGTAACATTACCTTTGTACTAGAGGTGTATCACCATGGCCAGTGCATATAATAAGCATAGCATTATGAGGTAGGGCAACATATAATTCCTTTATCTTTTTATCCAATTGACACAATACTTCCTTTAATTCAGGACAAATTTGACGTTTTGCTTTTTTTGAAGCAGTTTTTCCATCACATGTTTTTAATGCAATAGCCTCTGCGACACATGATTTCAACTTTTCCGGATCTTGAGCTCTTCTGCGGAAGTAGGAGATCAATCCCGAAAATTGAGTCCAAATGAAGCTGACTTTGTCATTCTTCACCTGCAGTAGGATTGCAACTTATGAGAACCCATAAGCATTTGGGGAAGAATATCTACACCTAGAAATGCATTGCACCAACCTCCTTTATTGATCTGGAGAGTGCATCATCATCCGAAAAAACAGCAATTGAATTGCAAGAAGTATCTGAATATCGCTCGAGAACAGACACGTCATCAATAAGAGAGCATTTTTTCCCATTCTCATGCAGTATAGACATCAACTTCCGCCTTGCCAATGATGGTTGAGAGCCAAAATCAGGACCTGGTTAACTAGTTATTAGAAGGTAACAACAAATGAGAGCAATAGCTGAAATGAATTCTTCTTAGTTCTTACCATTTTTTATTTTCAATAGAGCAAGTTCTAGAGCAGCTCTTGCATCTTCCACACTATCATGCCCAGATCCAGTGTTTTGGATCTCCCGGCCGAGAAATTTTTTTGTCAAGACACGCAAAGCAATCTTACAGCGAGCACCTCGATTATACTTGTACAAAACTGCGGTATCTATGATTAAACGATGGGATATCTGTAATGCTGTAAGGTCATTTTCCAAAGAATGCCCAACAAGAATGGTTTCTTTATAGACAAGTCCAACAAATTCTTCCTGGGAACACAAACAAAATAGTGTTAGGTACAGGCAAAGTTTTATGACATCCTAATATATACATATGAAAAGGTCATTAAAAAAGCCTAAGAACTAACCTGAATCTCCTGTAGGGTTGTGGACACGTCAGCCAACATCTCAGCAGTGATCCCACTGAACCTGTTCAATTAAAAAGCAATTACATCATGTAATGGACATATAACAAGCCATTCAGAGTGTAGTAGGTAGATCAGTCAGAATATCTCACAGGAACAGCATAGAAGCATATATTAGAATCATGAAGTTGACATAATAAATAACCAGTTTGTTGATACTCATAATACAATGGACAAGTATCAAGTCTTCAAATGAATTGTATTTTCACACCAAGTTATAAAATAAATGTGTCAAGAAAAAGTTAGCATAAAAACATAATATAGTGCCTGATAGCCATAAATGGGAGGTAAGAGCATCATAAAATACCTTGTATTGTAATCGATGATTGAATTTGCAGGCTTAACTAGTTTATCTAGCACCACCTGAAAAGATTGGAACAAAGTCAGAACTTATACAGCAGCAAAGTGTAACGAACAGAATGGTTCATGCAGGAGCATATAAAAAGAAAAATTTCCTCACGTGGATCCCTTCAAGGTGAGAGGAAGGGCAGATGGTCACAATTAAGCACTAAGGAAACAATTCTTCAATATGCCATAACTAAGGTAAGCAAAGCAAAGCTCATACCGTTCCTTTAATATCAACTAATGTCACTCTTGTAAGTTCAAATCCAGCTCCAGTCACGCACTGCAAAGGTTGCAAACTATCACTATTAGATTCAAAGAATCATAGCAACATGTATAAATCAATAAATAAATGATGGCACAGGGCATACTTGTAACGATAATATATGTATAAATAAATAAATGATGGCACAGGGCATAATTGTAACGATAATAGTAACACCTCCACTGTATTTTTTTGAAACAAGACAAAGACCTCAAAACATACATCAGTGATCAGTTATGGAAAGGAGTCACAATACCATTTCACAATCAAGTGCAAGAATTTTATGTGGAGAAGAACCTGAAGGAGCTGAAACAGTAGGGACAAAACCTAAAATGGCAACGATAAACAGATGTCATTTGAATAATAAGGCATTAAAGGGCGCAGTGAGGGACAAAAAATTAGAAGGTAACCTGACAAATTTAAAGAGTAGCCATTGTCTTCTAAGTCTTTCTCCGAAAGTGTGTAATATGTAACAGGAAATGGTATGTCCCCAAGGTCATCCAGACTTGATAGTTTTCCTGAGACCAAAAAGAAAATATTAATCGGTTGCACAAATTATAAATTCTCAATCTAGGTTCAAAAGTGTCAATTTTCCATGGAGAATGTTATATATACTTTAATGTCAATAAACATACTTATACACCAAATAAATAGAATAAACCAGTACAGAAAAGAAGAGGAATCTTCAGCTTAGAGAAGCAGATGACAAGTGGTCAGCAAGAGAAATATGACAGATTGGCTATACTCTGAGTTAGGGGAGGAATACTGTCATTAAATCCTAATGCAAGATACCATGATGACAGTTAATTTGTGATGAAATATGACTGAAAAGCACAATTAACATTTTAAAAAATGTCTCTAATATCTAATTAAAATGAAAAACTTGTGACCAGTTAAAGCCAATACAAAAGGATTGAAATTGTCAAATCAGTAAGAGTCCTCAATAAGAATGGCAGCCATAATAATCAAGCTCAAATCTTCCATTGGCTATTGCAATAATAACAGATAAACTAAGGGTTATCTACCCTATTTTTCTCTTCTTTATAAATATGTGCAGCTCTCCTACTTGTTTGAGGAAAAAAATAATAATAACAGAGCAACACTAGCCCAATGAAGCGTAACACAGTTCAATATTCTGAACCACAATGATGATTGAATGCCAAGTGAAGTGAAGACCTATTACCTTCTCCGTCCAGTGTAGATGGCTGAGTTGAGCTTTTTACGTCACGCTTTCTCTTTACTCTGCAGGTTAGGAGTGCATCAATGGTATGCCTCTCATCCGGTATACAGCTGCTAGAACAGCATTACATTAGCAATAAATAGTACAATGCATCCATATAGAAGAAATTACGGATTTATACTAACTGTAGACAACAACACAAAATGCACAGACCTTGAAGCTAGAACAGGTTTTGGATTGCCACATAATTCTTTCAGAGAAGAAAGAAGTCGCGTCTGTGACATATATAAAGCTGCATCTAGGCCAGGAACATATAGTAGGATGACTTTCGGTATAAGAGGCTTGTTCTGAAAACCAACAGAAACATTAGTTTGTTCAAAGGAGCTAATACTTGCAGAAGGTGACAAATACCTACAACTAATAGACAAAGAATTTAATGCAGTAAAAAGCAGGTTGTTCGTGGAAGTGCAGTGAATACATATATCAGCCAGAAAAAAAAATCTCAGTTAATATTTATTGAGTGTGTGATGAAGATAACATCAAGAAAAGAGCAAGCTCTACAAATTGAAAACTAGGGTAACATGTCAACACCTCAAAAAAGTAAGAAATGTTTGAAACAGCAAATCAGGACAAGTACCTTAACAAACACCCAAGAAGGAAGCATGCCATCACCAATAACCCAAGTGACTAGACCCTGAACATCCTGCATTACAATGAAATGCCTCTTTAAGAAAACAAGAACAGTTTTCACAAGTCAAATTTCACTGAGTTTTTGTTATGAATAAACCTGCAGATTTAACGTAGAGTTTAAAGCAGCCTCCTTAAAAACAACATCAGGTTTGGCCTGGACAGGATAAAGAAGAAGAAACAGTATGAATTGGAAGCACAAAAGTTCAGTGAAGATAAAAAAGCATAGTTGCAATGTCTATTAGTAGAGTAAGCAGGGCAGCAACACGAGAATTATTCACCAACAAGTAGTCAACTAACAGCCAACTTTCCGACTAAATAAAGGTTTGAGAGTACATTAATAAATAGCGAGCATGACATCACCAAGTAATCAATTACTATGCCATGGAGATAGCTCCACTACAGAATCAAGTGAGCCCCATCCAACTTAGAAAGACCGTAATTTGATGAGCGGGCTCTGAACACAGCATACACGTGGCATTACAACAAGTGCTGCATTGTTTACTATTTGAACAAGAGGAATCCTACTCGGCTACGTAGCAAGCAACCAGCCAGGGTTCATATCTTCAAATTGCTATTGTACAATTCCTACAAGCTATGAAGGTTTCCATTACAGGCTGTGTTCTTGAAAAATATTCAGACGGCGCCAGCTGATAGATGGAACAATCTGGTAACCCCTCATAATCTCCTAACCTAACAGCATTGCTTCACATCCATACATCCATTTGCACAAATGGTTTTGAAAGAACAGTGCAAACTTCAACGGTACGGTTGAAGCCTCACAACAGTAGCAACATTTAAAAAAAATCCATCTCACTATAAATCCAATGTAAATTCAACGAACATTGAGGTCAATTACAATCTCATGAATCATAATGATGGCATATCCCCTGTTTCAATCTCAGCAGAACTTTTTACGGAAAGAATCCCAATTAATCAAAATAACACACTGTAGCCGAAAACCCCTGCTGCGCCCAATTTTTCCATACAGCGAGGATTAAAAAATAAACTTTTCCGCTAACAGAGCAACAGGGAATGAAAAGCTGCGATATTTCGCAACAATGAACCATTCAGCTGTACTTGACCCCCGAATCCCCTTCAATCACACCGAAACCCTAATGTTCCGAAGTGAAGGGAGAAGCAATAAAGCACGTACGTCATGGCCGTAGACGTCGTAGTACGCGGAGGCGCTGCCGCCGTTCCCGGAGGGGGTCGACATGGTAGCCGCCGCCGCCGCCGACGAGGCGGTGGAGTTTCTAGGGCTTTGCCGCTCTGGAAACTTGCAGGGAAGACCTCCGAAGAGTCTCGCTCTCACCCAACGACACGGTGTAGCCTTCTTCGAATTCGCATTCTTCTGGGCTACTGTTGGGCTTGGGCTGCGACCTTGGGGGCCTTTATGTAAATTGAGCATTTCATCAGGAGGGAGGCGCCCCGTTAGGTTGTTGGGCCGATGAGTCCCTATTGGGCCTCATTGGATGGGCTGAAAGCTTCTTGGGCGACAGGGATGGATGGGACGACGAGAAGGGGTAGCGCTTCTGAGCTCGTCGTCGCCGAGGACCGGACCACCGGATGTGGCGGCGAAGCGGAAGCTGGGCACCCGACGACGACGCCTCCGGAGAAACCCGGCAGCACTCGAGAGGTGTGAGACGGTGGCCGGCGGCGAGGGGACTCTGGCGGAAGAAGGAAGAAATGGGCGACGAGCTTGTAAGAAGGGGCGGCGGCCGCGTGCAGCGGTGGTGTCCGGTGTGGTGAGCGGTGACTTATGTGCAAGTGGACAGGATGAGCCGGCAAAACAGCAGCCCGTTTGATCCGTGTCCTCTCTCTGTTTTTTTTCCCATCATTTTTGGAGGAGATTGTTAGACTTAGACTTATATACTGTGCATAAAGAAAGATGGCCCTTATAATTATAGCTAGAGCCAAGAGGCAGTATCATCATGTACTAGGTCTAGGTTTACTACGATATTTTGCCTAGATCTTTTACCATGTTACTCGAACTAGAGGTGGCCCAAGCCAGACAGCAGACCAGAGAAGTGGTGCCACAAAAAAAGGAACACCCATACGCAGGAGGAGCTGAAAAACACCTCATCCACATGCAGAGCCGGAGGCCCTGCCCACCTCACAATGCCACCCCAGCCGTGCTCCCAAATATCCATCCAATGGCAGCACACGACTCGGGCAGACAAATCCTATCCTCCTCCGCCTAGTCACCACACCCTCTCCGTGTGTGCCGCCTGAGCTGCCAACAATGGCCCTGGAGACGTGCTTCAGAGCGTGGGCGCTGCACGCCGCCCCTGCCGGCGGCAAGGACAGGCTCGTCGTCGGCAGCAGCAGCAGCAGCTTCGCGCCGTCCAAGCGAGCCGCCGCCGCGCCGCTGTCCGTCGGCCGCGTCGCCACGCGGCGGCCGCGGCACGTCTGCCAGTCCAAGAACGCCGTCGACGAAGGTACGTGCTCCGATCGATGCCTTGGCTTTTACTAGATTCCACGGAGCACGCAGCAAACTTGCGCAAGCTGACCTCCGCGTGTGTTTTGGTTGGGGGCGCAGTGCTGGTGGCGGACGAGAAGAACTGGGACGGGATGGTGATAGCGTGCGACACGCCGGTGCTGGTGGAGTTCTGGGCGCCGTGGTGCGGGCCCTGCCGGATGATCGCGCCGGTGATCGACGAGCTGGCCAAGGACTACGCCGGCCAGATCAAGTGCTGCAAGGTGAACACGGACGACTGCCCCAACGTGGCCTCCACCTACGGCATCCGCAGCATCCCCACCGTGCTCATCTTCAAGGGCGGCGAGAAGAAGGAGAGCGTCATCGGCGCCGTGCCCAAGACCACGCTCACCACCATCATCGACAAGTACATCGGCAGCAGCTCGTGAGCCAATCCCGGATTCATGGATGATGTTGGGGATGAACTAAATACATACGTGTCCGTGCTCGCGCATACACACCATGTATCTCTTGTTGCATAAGGATGATGTCATAATTCAGGCAGCCGTCTGCTACTGCTCGGTTATACTATGTCGAATCCAATCCATTAATTAGTTTCAGTGCATGATTTTTCACCATATATTAATTATTCATGTGTGTATATTATTATTATTGTTATTATTACTATCACCAGT
Source organism: Panicum hallii (assembly GCF_002211085.1). Classification (NCBI taxonomy): domain Eukaryota; kingdom Viridiplantae; phylum Streptophyta; class Magnoliopsida; order Poales; family Poaceae; genus Panicum; species Panicum hallii. Next base: position 3,279,630 of record NC_038044.1, on the reverse strand, counting down.
AATATGTAATCCCACTCGCAATTGCTTTCATCAGTGCCGCTGCCGCGGCAATCCTGCTTCCAGCAGCTGTTTAAACATGCATAGCTTTTGACTTGCAAGACTCGAATTGTGACACTATCCTGGACCTGGACCTGGACCTATGCCTGCTGTATGTCCTGAACCTTGCAAGAAAGATTCGTACGCAAGCATGCTGTCACACATGGAAACACTTCACAACACAACACCGCTCCAAGCGAGCATTCTGTTTCTGTGGTGTTTAATAGAGAGTGAATAATGCCATGCTCGTAACAGCAACAGGCCAACCTGTTGGTCTAAAACAGTCAGCTGAGCGCTCAAAAAACTCACGATTCAAATACCGTCAGAAAATTTTTCTGATGCTTTCCACTAGTAAATAACCGATTATACATAGTACAGCACAGCTACAATGAGATTCCTGGCCGCCAAAGGCGGCACGGTACACATGCTTTCACAACTTCCGAGGAGCCATGGTACACGAGAGTACAGACTGGAAGAGAAAACTCATGTCATCCAACCCGAAAAAACAGGGGAAAGACGCTGTCATCTTCCACCCAGTTTGGGATGCGCCAACCACTCGCCCCGAGAAGGGCGAGTGAAGGCAGGCTCTCATTTTTACGGTACGATCGCCTAAGCAGACGCGAAATTCCACAGGCGAAATACAAAGGAACACAGCCATACAGACAGTTGTTGTAACATGTACCCATCATCGCTAATGTTTCCTTTGGCTGTAACATGTAGCATGCACCATCAGTAAAGCACCCGCCGCTTCCGAGGGAGGGCGGATCATGGCAATGTAACTTTTCTGTTGTCAGTGACGAACCCAGTGAGGATAACTGTATCATATCAGATGCGAGCCTTTTAACTCCAGCTCACTCTATTGGGACGACTTCCAGTCATATTGAAGGTTATTGAAGCTATTTGCAGCTCTGAGGCCCCCAAGTAGTTGGTTCCCTATATCACGCTGTTGCTGCTGGTGGCTCAGCTGCGTCAGGTCATGCGCACTGTGGTTCATCCCAGTTCTTCCATTCATCGCCATCGCATTATTCCCCATTGCTGTTCTCATTGATTGACTGATGCCTCCCATAGCCCCAAATCCCATTCCATTCATTCCAGGGTTATTTGTCATGGGGGTACCAACAAAAGAGTTAACCCCGTTAAGACCGGGAGTAATTGTGTTCGCTCTCTTCATATCACCTCCCACCGGTCCAACACCATTCATTTGAGATTGCATCATCATCTCTTGCAATATCCTCTGGACTGAGCTCTGCGACTCATTTGATTCAGGTTCCTGAGGTCGACTTGTAGGTGTTTGCATAGGAGGTAGGTTTGATGACATGGTCGGCGAGTTCATCTGGTTTGAATGCTGAGGAGCAGGCATCATGTTGCCATTTGATGCTGAGGGTGCTGGTGAAGGAAAAGATGCTTGTGGATTTGATTGCATAGAATTTGTCGAGTTCGCCTTAGCAACTGAAGCATTGCTTCCACCATTATACAGACCATTGCCACTGCTTGTTGGATGATCTTGTCTGCAATTTATTGAGCCTTGGAGGAGACCAACAACAGAAGAAGAAGATGGTGCGGAAGTAGATGGTGCACAATTGAGTGAATTGTTTGATGTGGCATCACCATTGCCAGAGGCAGAAACCTGCATTCCAGTTGCAGGAGCAGAGTTTTGACCACTTTGGTTTGAATTCTGAGGAACAGGTTGTTGCTCCTCAGGTTGCTGCGGTGGTTGAAGGGAACTAATCGCTGGAGCCCCCCTTCTAGGGAATTTATGCAAGCTATCTGGAAAGAAAAAAAAAAGAACATGTTGATTTGTTAGAACCAGAAGAAGAAACAAGCGGTAGCAGCATGATTATTAAGGCTTGCCATGTTAGAAATGTCCAAAAAGTTCCCATACTAATGCATGTTAACATGTAGCCAGTATATTTCATTTCTTTTTTATCTGGACAAGAGCCATGAGAAAAGATACGGACATCTGTTTAGGTAGAGCCATACAAAACAAAGATGTGATGACCTAGCAACTGTCCACATCGTTTAACTATCCTGCTTCTATGTTGGAACATCACACATTCCAATACTTACAGGCTAGTATCACAAATGTATGGGCTGCAAAACACAAAAACTGAACTGTTCTGAATGTAATTGGGTCAAAACAGCTGAAGATACATGTGATTAGGATGCCTCAAAATCTGGTAAAACAGATATAGTTCCTCATGAAATCTATGGCAAATGGCTAGAGGTTGCGGACTATGGGTGTGAGAATGTGGGGCATTGATACAGATCACATTCTTTCTTCATATTGAAGAAAATTCTATTCTAAAGCAAGAATATATTAAGCCACAAGAGTGGGAGACAAAAGAAAGTAATGCCGCACCTATTGGACCAGACCCAGTCTGCCTGCTGTAATCAATTAAGTCTTTCATACAATTGACGACCTCTGCAATCTGAGTATCATCATTTACACAAAAAAAGATTGGTCAGGGAGATAGTGTCACTTAAAGAGGAAGATGTTATAAAAAGAAGTTGAAAATTGGTAGCTAAATCCAAATGGTCGTGTAGGATCATGTGGAGTTGTGGACACAGATTGCAAGACAGTAAGGCATAATTATTAACTGAACCAAATGAAACGCTCAAGGACTCATGAAATAGTCGGTACCTGGAGGCAGCGGACATATCTTTTTGTGTATCCTAAATCATTCACCAACGGCACTTCAAGTGCCTTAGCCAACTGGCGAGCACATGCAACAAACCTAGTACAACATTTTAGTGTGTTAGAACAATTAATATGAACGAATAAATGTTTGACCAGAAGTTGCGGAAATAAAGCAATAGGGCAGAAGTTGTGGAATTAAAGCAATGACGCACACATACAAAGACAAGCAGAAATCATAATTTGGGAAATAAAAAGCAGTTCTCTAAATTCAGGGAGTAACATGACATCAAATATTGGTGTTTTGTTTCCATACTAGATTATAGGAGCAATTACTGTTTGTTAATATTTAGCCAGACCGTACAACCTATATGAACATCATGTGGCCAGCAGGCCAGTGACTTGCATGGCAAGAAATCATTGCACGTTGTATTGTTCATGTAGGCTGTACCATCCTGGGGTCCAGAGCAGCTAGAGCCCCAACATAGATGCATGATACACCATTACTTGTGGTACTCATTAATACTCTTGGTCCATTACAGACACTCAACTTGGCACCAAGAAAGAAATGACACAGCAGTTCAGGCTACAAACCAGTGGTAATTAACAGTGACGCATATAACTAAGGGCTGATGCATACAAGAGGCACCACTTGAAGCATAAAATGTTGGCTGCATAAATAGAAATATAGTTTATAAGCTAGGTAGGTCGAAACACTATAGAAAATATGGGAGTGTTCAATGCCCTTATGATAAAGGTGGTGCAAAATTTCAAGAGCCACAGGTTTAGTTGCTCATTGCAGTATAGTGATTCCCCTGCTTCCACTAAGTTTCAGAATTTTTTGACTCGATGTTTGTAGTATGTTAGTGCTGACTATTAGCTCATGCAAACGACATGCATGCTATAAAGGCAATGCGCGGTATACATACGATCATGGGCATGCAAGTTTTAGTTACCCCCCTTGGAATTCTCCATTTTGTGCTCATGGCATTGGAATTTGAAATACTAGATACTCACATGCACTAATAGTTTATTCATATGAATGTTGTGACATGTAAATCATAATTCAAACAGGACTCCAGTTTCTTATTAAGAAAATATAGCAAACAGAAAAGAACTGGTTATATTACGAGATTTCAACATATGGTCCATATATTCAGAGGTACAAGCACTGGAAACGCAAATGTTAGAATGCAAGAGGCAAAACATTTCAAAGATCAGCAGACGATGCTCCACAAGTTTGGATAGCTAAGATCAGCATAGCATTTTTGGGAGATGAGATTACTAAGCTCAGAACAAAAGCTTAACTAGAGTTGAATTTGATGAGAACTGAATTTGAAGTTCAAAAGCACAAGCACAGCAAAGAAAGAGTGTCCTTACGAGTTACAATTGTTCTGCATGTCCTGATTTGAGAGTGATGCTGAATTTTGAACGGATGACTGATACTTTTGCACTACAGCACCAAGTTGACTGACCTACATATAAGGATCAGGTGGATAAAATTAAGTCCTCCATTATCAAAATTCACAATGCAGCTGAAAAATGCAAGATCCATTATGTTACAGAAAATTATACCTGTGGTATGATTGATCTTCTAGGAATAAGTTCCTCATGACGCCTGGCACAAAACTCCCACGAAGCAATCTAATGAGAGTACAATGCACACAGCATTTTAGCCAATGGGATTAAATCTATTGATAGTTCAATGAACTACTCCCACCCTACATAAATCTACATCATCTTAGGCTTTTTTTCTTTATCTACAAATGTCATTCTATGTTTGGAGGTGGCTTTGCTATTAAGCCTTCCCTTTAAACCCTTCCACCTTCCATAAACCAGAAAAAAGGCTACCTTGCAAACTTCCGAATTATGGTGTGTTACTACAATGCATTTTCAAAGTAAATGCAGGCATGCAATGGCAGCACAAAAGATTGCATATAGTAAGAAATTCTAGCAACTGCATCAAATTAAAAACATTGCTCTTAAATTAGATGTGAAGGCAAAAAATGCACTGCTATTCGATGAAATTAATAAGCTATAGAGGTAGCTTGAACAAGACTATAATTTAGCTTACCGTAGAATGCCAAACAATTTGTGTGAGGGAAGACTATTATGTAAAATAACTCAGTATCTATACTAAAGAATATTACCTTGAGGTCTTGGTTGAATACAATTCTTAAATGCCCCTCACGAACTACACGTAATTGCTCAAAGACACTCTCCTGGATTGCCTTGGTATAATCCAAAACAATCTGTCCAGATGAATTCTGGGACTCCCGCGGCATGTCAACATACAGAAGCTCCTCAAGTGTACCACTGGCATATTTGATTTGACATAGCCGTGGCAAGACCTCAACCGTAGTTTCTATAATAGGTAGGACAATGTCAAACAGTAGTGATGTATAATCACACAGAAACAGAAGATATTTAGGAGGACAGCTTAAAATCAAAATTATACCCACCAAAGCCCCGTCCTGGCTTCCTATTGCATATCTCACAATGCCAAACATCCTACAACATAAAAGGCATTACACAGCTTAAAATAAGGATCCAGCAGGCAAAACTGTACTATTTTATGCAACCCCTGCTTTTACACATTTTGAACAGTAGGCTATATGCTTCCTATAGCAATCATAACAGATACTCATGGTATGACAACAAAAACCAGCCTATATTTATTGTCAGAGAGGAATCCAAAACCTGAGGGAAAACTCCAGTAGTTTGGCGACCATTTCCGTACAGAGAAACACACCACCTCTTCTTGGCACTAGGGGCAAAATATTCATTGACAAAGTTTCTCCAGTATTCAATGTTATTGTCCTGTAACAATACTTTGAATTATAAGTATCCATCGAGGTTGCAATAACATCACCATCTGTTTGGAACAAACGTTGAGGGTTTACCTGTGGCCTGTTTTGCTGGTGATACATGTAGTGTGTCAATCTCTTTGCACAGGTTCCTGGTTCATAAGCTGGTGTTTTACCAGTTCTCATATTTAGACTTTGTTGACGAAGCAACTGCTGATGTTGTTGTTGCTGCTGTTGCTGCTGCTGCTGCAATTGGTTTCTCTGCAAAGGCAAATTCTTGAGAATCTGCTGCTGCTGTTGTTGCTGCTGCTGCTGCTGCAGATGCAGGAACCGCTGCTGCTGCTGTAAGAGGCTCAACTGAGCAGCTGCAACCTGAGGGTTCTGCTTAGACAGCTGCAACATATGTTGCTGCTGCTGCTGCTGCTGTTGCTGCAGGAACACCGATGGGTCCGAGCTTTGGTGCTCCATCTTGACAGCACCCAAGCCCCTCAATTGCAGCTGCGGCTCAAGCTTCACGCCACCACTGGAACTGCGCAGCATCTGCGCAGGACCATTCTGATCAGGCTGCCCCATCTGCTGCTGCTCTAATTTGACCCCGCCCAAGACGCCACCATTCTCCATCTTCACCGGAGGCTGTGGCTGCTGCTGTGTTTGTGGCAACATGTGCTGCTGGTTGTAGGGCATCGACATTTGCTGTTGCTGCTGGTGCTGCTGCTGTTGCTGATTCTGTGAATCTTGTGCAGCGTCCATCTGCTGCTGGTGCTGCTGCAAGTTATCGCCGCCAAGCTGACTTCCCAAACTGCCTTGGGAGGAGGACGGGAACGCCATGGAATCTGGCCCTCCAGCGCCAACCAAATCACCAACACCATCGAGCCCTCCTCCTCGGTGCTGCTGCTGCTGCTGCAGGCCACCCATCGAAAGGCGGCCAGGCATTGCCCCAGTCCCCCCATTCCCATAGGACTGCTGCCGGCTGAGCAGCGACGCGACATTGGACGCGCCCGCGAGCAACCCGCCCCCGGCGGCGCCGTACTGCGTGCGCGGCGAGACGAGGGACGCGAAGGGCGACTGGGACGGGAGCACCCCGCCGCCGCCGCCCATCCCCATCCCCGGCTGGCCGCCACCGCCGGCGCCGGCACCGAGGAGGCTGGAGCTCGTCCGCAGCAGCGAGGCGCTCACCTGCTGTCCCTGGCCCATCGGGTTGGGCTGCCCCGACGGAATCATCCTCCGAGAATCCAGGCCGGGGAGACCGCACCTCTCACGCCGCGCAGCGGGAGCGCTCGAGATCCGCCGCGCGCCGAAGCATCCGCCGCCGCGGCTCGCGGCGCGGCAAATCTACCGCGGGGTTGCAGCCGCCGCACCAGTGGTGGAAAAAAAACGAGCGAGGCTGAGGCAGCACCCGCTCCCTCTGTCTTCCAAATCCACTGGGACCGAGCGAGCGAGCAGCGGCGCGAATTGCAGCACGGCCGGCCACCAGAAGGGAACTCAGGAGGCGCGGATTAGCCGCCGGGCACCGGTCACCAGCTCCCCCAGCACCGCCTCCGTCGCGGAACGAGGCAACCGCGACCGGAATTCCGCCCCGGCGCCTGGTCGATCCGAGCGAGCCCGCGGCAGAACCCCGCCGATCCGGGGCCTCAATCCTCCGCGGCAGCGCGCGACCCAGCCGAGCCTCCCGCACTCAGGCGCCGAGATGGCGCTGCCGAGACGAGCTAGGCTCCCGCACTCCCGCGAGCGACTCCACTCGGCGCCTCCTACGAGAGAGGGAGGTGGGGGAGCAGGAAGCGGAAGCGAACGCGAGCTGCGAAAGGAAGGGAAGGGAAGGGGGTGGGGGGGAGAGAGAGAGGAGAGAAGGCAGTAGAAAATCCTGCGACTCGGGTGCGTGTGTGCGCGTGTCGCCGGGGCCCCGTCCTTGCGGACGTCAAAAAACTCCACAAACCGCATTGGATTCCGCCAGGGTCCGCGATCCCCCGCCGCCAACTCGCACCCCGCGCCCGCTGCCGCAGGGCCCTGCACGAGCGGGGCCCGCACCCAGAGACTTGTGGGGAGGTAATGGGCCCCGCGGGTGGGCTCCTTTTCGTGTCGCCTCGCTTTTCCGGCGCTGCGGCGGCCTGCGGGGGGGCGTTCGTGTTTGTGTGTGCGGGATTTGTTTTCTTTTCTCTCCTCTTCTCTTTCCGCCGCTGCGTTGTGTGCGCGAGCGAGCGAAGGGGAGAAGCTCCGTCGCGAGGGGGAACGAAGTCAAAAGGGTCGCGTGCCGCGTCGGACGCAGCGCGGCGCCGGTGGCGGACGCCGGCGCGTGGGGCCCGCTGGGAGGTGGGACCCGCGTGGGCCGCTGCTGTCAGTGGCGTGGGGTGGGGTGCCCGGCGGGAGATCGGGCGGGGACGGACGGTGGCGCTGGCGCGTGACGGCATGGTGGTGTGTGCTCGCTGCCTCTGACGGGGCTCCTGCGGTGTCAGGAAGGGAGTGATGGGAGCCGTCACGTCCGCCCACGACCAGTCCAGTCGGCCGCGCCGCGGCGGTCGCTCACTCGCTCCTGCTCTACCCCTGGCACCTGCCTAGCACCAGCGCCATGCGGCCGGCACGGCGGCTCCAAGCCTCCTCCTACGGAGCCCGCCGCGCCGCCGTGCAGCCTAAAAATTTAGCAGAATAGAATTCGAGGAAAGAGCAACTTCGGTGCACCTTCTTTGCGAGACTTTCGATCTTTCGTCCGGAAACGGAAACGCACTTTTTGAGTTCTGGTTAAATTTTAGGATCTAGGAAATTACGAATCTCTGGTTGGTAGATTTATACTCAGTGATTCATAGGTTTGATGCACCGTTGAAGTTTTAATTTGACTGCTTTGGCTGTGGAGCCACGAGCCACAGCAAAACCGTTTTGGGCCCGTTTAGATTGTCAGGAGTTAAAAGTTTAGCACTTTCTAAATTTAGCCCACCACATGGTTTTATTTTATTTTTTTCTCTCTCTTCTTGTAAGGGTGTTCATCTTCTGCTGAGAACAAGGTACATGAATGAAATATACTTTGGAGCGTATAATAGTAGCTCAACTAGAATGGTGGTTTTGTCTAGTTTCAAGGACAGAAAGTTTATGAGGTTGAACAACAGAATCATGTTATAGCTATATTTATTGGCACATTTGTAAAATCGTACAAAGGCTCCTCTCATTTACTTTTGGTGCAATCTTCTTTCCATTCTTTCCTGAGAATATAGTAAACTGCAATACTTGCAAAAGTGAAACATCACTGCATTATCTAAATATCTATCAAGGTGCTCAAAAGTGGGATTAGCAACAAATATTTATCTGACCAGGTGTGAGCAGAACCAGCATAATCCATCGAAGAAGGGGGAAAACCACGTTCTATAATAAGATGGCAGAAGGTAGAGATTCTTGCAGTATTAGTACCTCTAGGTCCTCATGCATACGCAAAATATGTTTAGATCACCCATACAGAAAAGCAGGATCATCGGGTTATTTTGCAATAAGGTAAGACATCCTGCTAAGTAGATGTGGTTCTTCCGTGGCAGGGATCATCACTAAATCACTAACAAACAGGGGCAGAGCCAGCACACGAGGCCACCAAGATCAGCTCCTTGTCACAGCGATACCAGCTCCACATATAAACGGTGCAAAATAGTGACTCCTCACTGATTTTGCATAAAATCAGGCCTCAATAATTACATGTACGTCCGCCCCTGCTACCAAAAGCAGGATCGTAGAGCTCCGCATGCATGCCCAGTACACCAATCCCCAAACTAGTACGCCTGTATATCTTCTTCCCAACCTGGAACGTCACCAGAAAAATTCTGATGCCTTCCGTACCACAAGTTCAACTTTTTACGGGACCTCTGCGCCACTTCCGTCACTTCCGTTACATAACTCACTGTTAAAGATAAAAAATGGCCAAAATACCCCCTCTTATAACTGGCCCTCGGGAGGACTCTATCCCGAAGCTCCTTCCCCTCTTCTGGCTGCCGCAGCGGCCACCCCTTTGCTCTCCTCACCGGGTGCGGCGGCCTCCCCTCGCTCCCTCCTCGCTGGCTGCAACGCCTCCCCCGCTCCCTTTGCGCTGGCCCTGGCGCTTCGCCCGCTCCCTCCTCGCCGAACCCGGCAGCCGGCAGCCGAGCGCGGTAGTAGGCTGCGGTGGGGCTGGTGCTGCTTGTTGGCTTTTCATCAGGATCTAACACACACGAACACGAGAAACACAGGAACATAAAATTTTCCGAGGCCGCGACAGCTTAGTCTTTTCTTGTTCTCTATCTCTCACGTTACAAAATCCTATTACATGCTTTTGCTTATATAGCCCTAAGTACGTGACCAGCCAGACCGACGAGCTACCGACTCGTATTTAGACTTCATGCTTTTGCATGTGTACTTATCAAATAAGCATACAGCAAAGACTCCTACTCAGACGACTCCATTGGCTGCTACTTTCCGCAAGCTTGTAGACCTCCTCCTGTACGCGCTCGTATATGTCACCTGCCAACTAAAAGACAACTATGGGCCTGTTTGGTTGGGTGGCTAAAGGGCTAGACAGGCTAGCGGCATGCATGTTTGATTTATTTGATTCTATGTACAAACTGCTAAGCCAGGCTCTAGCAATGCAGGAGAGGGTCGGAACCTGACTTGCTGGAAACATGGGGGGCAAGCGTTTCCAGCAAACCAGGCTAGCGGCAGAGCCACCAGTATGGCGAACCATGGCGGCCGCCGTACCTGCCGGCAAATGAACACTCTAGCCGCCATCATGGTTTACCATATATGATTGGTTAGAATACAGTAAGTAGGTTCGCCATAGATAGATTTTAATCCTGGCTCTGCCACTACTAGGCGCAAACAAGCCTCGCTGGCTTGAGTGTTCGGTATGCCCTCACCTCCTGCGGAACTCACTTGGGTAGAGCACCCACTTGGACGCGGAGCTCCGCCGACCCTGCGCACGCAGCCGGCGGAGCGCTCGCGCGGACGCGGATTCAAATCCTTTACAGTCACCCACAATAATTGCACTCGGTAGTCACCGCATCTGCATCATCCCCTCTCGGTCTGATGATGACCGGCTCTCACCTGCTCAATCCTTCCACACACCAGCAGACCGAGTTGCCCATCTCAGCCTATAGCAGCGTGCGACTCAAGCGGTCGAGGCATGGAGCCTCTTAGACGCCTCTCTGCGGTCGATTGCTGTGGAAGTATCAAATGTTTAATTCAGTATGTCATATGCACTTGAGCATTTGAGCTATGCAACATTTTGAGTTTCAGTATGACATGACAATACAACATTTAGAGCTCTGCAACTTTCTATTCATTCCAATGATAGCACAATTTAGAATACAATTTGCCATCTATACAATTTCTATAGTCTTTGATGTGTCCTGTACAATCCCAACTTGCTAGCACATGCACAGTTTACAGAATACCAGGCAAAGCACGATTACAACAACACATGCTTCTTCCAGCTTGAGCTTCCCAGCTACGCTCTCTGTGGCCGTGCCGTGCCCTGCAGCTGCAATTCGATGCGTTGGGAGGTTCCACCTTGTCCATGGTGGATGGGCATGCCGGCAAGAAGGATGGATTCTCACCACCCAGTGGCACGAGACCAAGGCTTGATGGTAGGGGAATGGGCGGCAGTCGCGCAGGTAAGATGGAAACGCTCACTGGCGCTCAGCCATGGGGCAGCCGTATCTTGGTACTTCTGGAGGTCGACAGTCGGACGCTGTGATGATGTAGGCATGCATCCAGTGAGGAAGACCGAGATGGCAGCGGCGGCAGAGAGGTTCGATGCCTCGACCGCTTGAGTCGCACGCTACCATGGGCCGAGATGGGCCGCTCGGCCTGCTATTATGTAAGGATTGAGTAGATTGGAGCTGGTCATTCGTCGGATCAAGAGAGGATGGTGGATATGTGGTGACCGTCGCGTGCAGTCGTTGTAGGTGACTGCACAAGATCTGAATCCCACGGACGCTACGGCAGAGCTCGGCGCTCCCGCACGCGGTGGCGGAGCTCACAGCCGCGTGCCTCCCGGTCGCTCCCACGCCAGGCGGCTCCGTGCCTCCCCTGCCCACCCGCTTCAGCGCAGTCCGTGCCCCGCCGTCTTCAGCGCCCTCCGGTGTCCTCCCATCCGTCACAAGCAGATCGGCCGAGCTTTTTTTTAATGGAAAGGCCAGCGACATTGAGCTGCAGCAAAATAGATGGTACGTGGGAGGATTGCGTCCGACGGCGGGGTAACTTCACCTCCTATCTGGTCCAAGGTTATCGTATCACTGTGACCAGCCAACCAAACACAGTCACACACAGTCCAGGCCATGCTAAGTCGTGCGACCAAACATGACCTTATTGCATCTCTTAACTCAGGCTTGGGCTGCCCAGGCTTTAGTTTACTCCAAACACACCCTTGCTTCCTACGTGCATACACGCTGCTTCTTCCCACGTGCATACATGCAGATACTTAATGTCGAATCGGGATTCACTAAGACAGAAATAAAGCATTGGGTCGAACTTTTCTTTGGTGTCAAGGTAGTAGCTGTGAATAGCCATCGACTACCCGGAAAGGGTAGAAGAATGGGACCTATTCTGGGATATACAATGCATTGCAGACGTATGATCATTACCCTTCAACCGGGTTATTCTATTCCACTTCTAGATAGAGAAACGAACTAAAGGAGAATACTTAGTAATACGGTGAAACATTTATACTTTCCTTATATGCTAAGACTTACTAAAACCAAGATTAAACCCAACACTGCTGCTGTTGCGCGGCGGCCGCCAGCTGCTGCGCCACCGTCGGGCTCGCGTGGATCAGGTCCGGCAGTTGGCACGCGGCTCCAGCGGCCTGCTGCTGCTGCACGAACTGATTATGCTCGACCTGCTGCGGCGGCGGGCGCGGCCGAACCCGAGAGCAGGGTGGAGGCGGCGAGGCGGAGCAGGTCCGGGTAGTTGGTGAGCGGCTCGAAGGCGCGGAGCGTGTTGAGGTCGGCCTGCGTGTGGTAGTAGGCGGTGGTCGTCGGCACGCGGATCTGCCGGAGCTGCTGCCGCCGCGCGGTGGCGGAGGGGAACGCAAGCCCAGCAGGTAGCCGTGCGCATGGGCAGAGCACGGGTGAGGCGGAACCGGCCTCGCGGGATCTGCGCGGGCAAGCTCGCCGCGAGCGGCCTCCGGCGTGGCCAGACGGACAGCCTGGTCGGCGCTAGGCCGCCGCCGCCGCCGACGGGCCGAGCGGAAGGTTGGAAGCGGGTAGCAGCGCGGGGAGCAGAGCCTGGCGGCCGTGCGCGGGTACGAGAGGGCGGAGGCCAGCCAAGCCCAGGGGGAGCGCCGGTGCTAGGCCGGCGGTGGTGGGAAGGTGAGATTTTAAGGGGGAGAGAGAAAGCTGCCGTGCGTGAGTACAACGGTGAAATCAGAAGAGATATTGAGTGGTGGTGGGCCCCATCTACATAAAAAAAGTCTTTTTGATTTGTCATGAGAGTGACACTCTGTTGCTTCCTCTTGTGGCCAAGGATAAAATGGACCCTCAGTTAGCTCCCGTTTCAGCTAAAATATAGACGGAAATTCCTTTAAAAATAAATAGAAAATAGAGGAATGGTAGGAAATGCAGGAATAGGAAAGGAACACGATAGCAAAACAGAGGATCGTAAAATACAAGAATTTTATCAGGTTTGGTGTTTAATTTGGAGCATAGGAATGAGAAGAGTGTAGGAAATATATAATTAGACAGTAATCTATTTATTTAGAATGTTTCAGTACGTAAGCAATTGGCAAGTAGTCTGTAGCCGTTCGCTTCATGAACAACTGACATTTGGGGTCGTTAAGTTAGTTAACTAGCGGGGGAGTATTCTTATCCCTCACCGTCACTCATCTTTTCATCTTTCCTCACCGGCCATCGTCCTCAAGGAAGCACTCAGATTGTTGCTTGGCTCCATAGCGTGAGATCATTAGCGGGGTGCGTGTGACCAGGCAAAAGCTGCTGCATGGGAAGGCAGAGTTGAGGTGCCACGGATGGCCGGACGTGGGCCCATCAAACGGATCAGACGGCGTCATGCCATCAAATGCAGCAGCAGCTGCCTCGGGCTTACGCGACGGAAGAGAAAACATGGGGACGGAGCGGATTTGTGGATTCCTGGGAAGTCAGCATATATCTACAGTATTCCAGAGGAAAGGTTTTGTCGATTCCTTTGTTCCAAACAGCAAATTGTTTCCATTCCTACGGAACTCACATCCCTGTACTTTTTCCTTCGGTTTTCCCGTGTTCCAAACGAGGCCATAGTGGTCTAGAAGGAGAAACAAGTTTTTCAATAACAATTAAGGAGTGTGAATCTTTTATAACGGTAATGGCTCGTGCCTAATGAACTCAAAGAAACACTCACCTCTTCCCATGGTCCTCCTTCTCGGTGGTGGATGACGCTGGAATATAGAGAGGTGGGCGCGAAGCCGGTGTATGAGGAGCCCACAAATGCTCCTCCAAAGGACAGCCACTACAGAGGCCAGCAGCACCGAGCCGAGGACACGGACTGGCTTGGTGATGAGCTCCTCCAGCGGGACTAGGAGATTGAGTGGACCCAGGGCTAATGGTGTGTAACATTCCAGTTTTCATCACTATTGAAAGAAATGCAAAGTAAGGGTGTTTGCGTAATTTTATAAAAGTACAAGTCCTTTTATGCAAATATTTGATTTACAAAAGTAACTTTTAAATCTACTCAGGACTAAAGTGTAAAAATGCGAGTCATGTCTATCCAACTATTATGACAAGCCTATCCCGTCATAATGACATGTCTATCCAACCATTATGACAAGTCTATCCCGTCATCATGACGTGTCATAAATGCTTGCATTTAGGTCCTGAATTTTATAAAGTTTTACCCTTTAGGACAAAAGCAATTCAAATCCGACTTTTATTCAAAAATTCATGTGTAAAAACATAAGTTTTGAGTTTTTGAATTTGAGCCCTAAAGCAATGTTGTAGAGTTTGAAAAACTCTTCAACTTTCGTGTTGGGCATTTCTTCATTTGAGTTTTGGATTGATGGGAAATTTTGCCTTACAGATGAGTCCCTGCAGTTTTCTGAAATTGCGCATAAGTCCTTGAGGAATTCCATTTCCATTTCCGCTCTGTTTACCTTCTCCGGTGCTTTCTTTATCTTCACTAGCAACACCATCCCCCTTGATCTATAAATAGGACCCCCTTTCTTTTGCCATCCACCTATGAGCAAGTTACATAAGTTGTGGTAAGCTTAGTGTTGGACTAGCCACTTAAGGTTGTGCGTTCCTTCGTGACTTTGTCGCTCCAATAAGGTACGTGTTAGTCTCCTGGTTAAGCTGGAGTACTTAGTATATAGGTTGTGATTCATCTGTTGGTAGACTCCACCTCGCCATAAATCAGGGTCGTCGCACACAGCGCCGGCCGAGATATTTTTCCGCCGCGCGAACCACCTCACCTCATTTAAAAAGGAAGCCGACGCACCTCCCTGCCGTCCCCCACCCGTGCTCGCTTTCGCTCGCGCACGCGCGACACACTGACCCCACGACGAGACCGCACACTGCCGCCGACACCGCGCCGTGCCGCCCACCTCCGCGTCCCCACCTTGCCCACACCGCTGCAGCGTCCTCGCCGGCTTTGCCGCCTCGACGCTCGCGTCTTCAGTGCTGCCACTGTTTGAGCTGACAGCGAGCTGCCGCAGCCCACGCCGTCGCCGTCCCTGTGCGACGCCGCCGCTGCTCTCCCCGCCTATAAAAGGAGCGAGGCCGTGAGGAACTCCGTCATCAGCCAAAGCACACCGAGCCGCCTCACTTCGCTAGCTAAACCACTTCTCCCGAGCCCAGTTCACTCACGAGACGAAGCTCCAACAGTTGACCCTCTCCTCAAATCATGTACTATCTATTTCCCCTATTTTCATCTCCATTTGAGCTTATTTTAAAGCTTGCTTGTGTTTGTTGCCGGTTGTGCCGTTTCCGCCGTAGATCAGGAGTGATCGAGGAGGAGCCGTCCAAGGAGTACGAAGGCCAGTACAGCGGGCCGGAGCCAGAAGACCCGTACCACGAGCAGGAAGCTGCCGCCGCCGACGCGTACATAAGCGAAGGCAAGTTTCATCAACCCCTACATGAGCGGTTGCATCCATGTGAGGACGTCTAGTTGTAGCTCTGGTTTAGGATCGATTACATATACCGGTGCTTGAGTGATTGAGTGTGCTCATACATGCATGTGAGTAGTTATGCATATCCAGAGTTGAGACTAGGATATGAAGGGTTTTGGCTGAGGCTAGGGCAGCTGGGTATGCTGGAGCCGGCGCTACCGTGGTGGTAGACTGGCAGGTGAGTGCTACCGTGGAGGTAGGCTCGAGTTGACATGTTGAGGAATGGTTGCTGCCCTGGTGAACCATAAGGACCGAGTTGTTTTGACATCTCACCTAGCTTACTTTAGTACGACCACAGGTTCCGTTATGGGCCGGACTTAGTCTAATCCCACTGGTTAGCCTGACGGTCGTAGGGATGGTTCACGGGTATAGACCATTGGGGTCAGGGCCCGAGGGTTTGTGCGGCCGGGCTGGGGCGTGACCACGGCTGGGTGTCGGCTATGTCGGTTGTCCGTTCGGGCAGTCGAGCTTGTGGGTACAGTGTACGACCTCTGCAGAGTGTAGAATCCATTCGAATGGTCCGTGTCCACGGAATGGACAGGCTAAGGTGTGGTCCTGACAATTAGTGAGCTACCTACTGTGGGTTGTGTCGGGAAGAGTTGTATAACTTAAGTTGCGTTACTAATGCATTGTGATTAATGTGCATCGTGCATATCATTCCCCTCCCGTAGGGTGAGGTGGAACTTGCTGAGTACTTTTGTACTCACCCGTTTATGACTTGTTGCAGAGGATCCTGATTTCGTGCCTGAGGAAGGCGAGTAGTTCGTGCCCTATACCCAAGTCTGGAGTGGTGCCGTTGTGGTAGAAGCCCCCATGTCCGATGAAGAGTTTACCCTTGCGTTTATCATCGCAACTATTGTATTTCTAGTTTATATTATTATTGTAATCGAACGTATTAAATAAGGCTATGTATGACTGTGGCACCACTTGTGTAATGTATTTTCACCAGAGACTGTTTTCTGGTGTTTAATACATGTTTAGCTCCGGTTATTTAGGCCGGGGCGTTTCATGGTGCTTCTAGCACCACAGCCACAGGGGGGAGCCACGCCCTGGCTCCCGCGAGAAGCCCGGTCCCGACGACTTGCTGCTCTTGGGTTTGCAATGCCGTCGATGGAGAGGTCGGAGGAGAGTTCCTGTAGCCTGCGCCCGGTAGGAGGAGCTTGCGGAGACGAGTCCAACGGGATTCTAGGCTTTTTGGCCGTCCAGAATCGGCGGAGGTGGTGAGGCAGGCAGGGCCAGGGCGGTGCAGCGCACCTCTCCGTCGGTCCTGAGCGCTGGCAAGTTCGACATCGCCTCGCCCGGGAACGAGGAGGCGCGGCGGCAAGTGGGGGCCGGCATGGCGGCGAGAGGAGGAGGAGGAAGGGACTTGAGGGGAGGTTCGGAGTGGTGTTTACGCTGGTCTCCAGCTCTTTTTCCGGATGGTGTTTCCAAAGACGGGGAATCTGCAGCAGGAAGAAGAGGAACAAGAGGCTGATGAGGAGCTTCTTCATGCCGGTCGACATTAGCTGCAGCTGCTGGGAGGACGACGGGAGCGGAGGCGGACACGAACGCGAGTTGCGAAAGGAAGGGGGGAGGGGAGATGGGAGGGATGAGAGAAGGCAGTAAAGAATCCTGCTGCTCGGGTGCGTGTGTCCCCGCCTCCCCGGGGTAAAGAAAAGCTCCACAAACCGTCCGGCCGAAAAACCGCCGTGTGAACGCGGCGCGGCGGTCGGTCACTCGCTGCTGAACTGGTGTCAGTGAGTGAAGTGAAGTTCCTTTCGTTGACGGGTTGACTTGTGCAGACGCTTGCTTTGCTTGTCGTGTGCTCACACCTGGGCCTGACCTTTCATGCTGATGAACAATAATGCCGCAGGTGTAGGGAACTGGCTACGCGTTCAAGAAATATCTCTGTCAAATACTACGAGCAAGTTCCATGCACTTTCCTATCAAGCAGCGAGCGATTCGGAGCATTTCATCAGCAGCAGCCCGTCCGCTTGATGGAGGTCATTCTCCGGCGGCCCCGCGAAGAAGAAGCGCCGCGTGATCGAGTCGCCGGCTGCCTCGCGAAGAAGAAGAGCCAGAGTCAGTTCCGCTCGATCGAGTTGCCGCCGGCCTGGCAAAGAAGAAGCGTTCGCTTCATCGAGAGAAAGGGATCGACTAACACGGGCAGAATAATGACAGAGTGAATAGACTAGATTTTCAAATGCAACAAACTAAGATGGCATAAATCATGCATGAGACTTCCTCAAAAAACCATGCTAGATTGGTGGCTCTGCATTCTCTCTTAGGCACACGGCACCTCACTGCGTCTTCCTGAACAAGCTGTGTTCTACTCTTAAGTCTGCGCTCATCATCTAGCTCCAGTACGTGTGCATCCATGGCTCCGAGCAGGCAGCGCAAGCCACCAGGAGACACGTGTCCAGTGGTTGGCTGCTTGCTTTGGGTGATGATGACATTCCAGCTGATAGCTACAATAAGCCCATAACCAACTCCTGGCCCACTGGAACTCGACGCCATACCGTGGTGTGACATGGCATGTCAACCTGACTGAACCTCAAAGAATCCTCAATTCATGAGAAGAAAGAAAGATCCAGCCGGCACGCCAATTCCATCCAGGCATACATGAGGCAATATAAGGCTACGAGAAACCAGGCTGGGAACAATTATGCCTTTCCAAAAATAAAATGCTACTGCACGGGCATTTGGCCCACAGAAACGTGTGCCTCGCCTAGACCTGATCATCCGTCGGGTCGGGTCGGGTTCAGACCATGCTGTGGGTTTTATCTTCGGCCCGAGCCTGGCCCGACATGTGGTTGGGTAGGATCGAGTAAAACCTGATTTTTAAGTATAATTTTCAGATCAAGTCGGGTTTTTCCGGGTTTTGAGTTAAAATTTTTGGCCCAAACTCAGCCCATACATTGGTTGGGCCGGGTCAAGTTTTTTTCGGGCAGGTCGGGTAGGGTTCCTTGGATCGGGCGGTGCATGATCAGGTCTAGCCTTGCCAAGTGCCAACTGAGCATGCCATATTCGAGCAACCATGGATATACAGTGGGAAAAACAAACAAACACAAGATTCAAGCAACAGTACATCATGTGCATGTTGCCATGGCACCATATGACACTATTCAATCCAGGGAAAAAAACAAGCAGACATACTGACATTTACACGGTAGTGATATATACAAATACAGATGGTGTTTCTGAAGCGAAGATGGATCTCTGTTAACAGCCAGAGGAAGCAGACCATGGCACTATCCCAAGACACAAAAGCTCCAGCTCTCCTGCAGCAGCGGCTGCATGTAGAACTCTCTCAGGACACCCTGTCCCAGTTCTGCAAGCTGCAAGCAGGGCACCCACCAATGGACCACTAGTCCTGATCACATTCAATCTTATTAAACAGATTGCACCAAGCCACCAACACTCTCATCCAGTGCAGCTTCTCAACAGTTGCAGCTGATATATGCACCTTCAGCTCCACATGGAGGGACTAAAGAATGCGTTCCTTACATCTCTGGACAGCTAAAGAATTCACATGTATAGATCAGCCAGGCTTCGTCAGGAATCCTGGCACACCAGCTATACCATATGTCATTGCAGCATAAACAAATCACGTACGCATGCACACATTCAGGTGGATGAATTGCAGGACAGAAACCCACTCAGCTACTACTACCTAAGGATCTTACAAATGACCGCCGCCACCAGACCTGGAAGGCCCTCATAAGGTTCGGACACTCCCGGCCTTGCCCGCTGAAAGCCTCAAACCACTCCATGAACAGCATCTGCTGCTGCGCCAACGTGAGCGTCAACAGCGCTTGCCCGATTCCTTCCTCCAGGGCCGTCACATTGAGGCCCTTTGGATACCTCCGGAGCCAACCGAAATCTACCAGCATTGGCCTGAACCAGGCCTGAAAGAAGCTGAACCTTTTTTCCCCAGTACAATGGAGCTTCCCGTTCCCCATGGCGATAAAAACTGTCGCTGAAATCCGGCTGAGCTCATGACGTACCATTGGCGACACCTGCTCGTGCATGCTTCTGAGAGCCTTTTCGTTGGCCCATGCATCAACAAATTCCTCTCCCATCTGCCTGTCTATTAGAATCTGCAGCAACCAGTTGGTGTCCTCAACTAACTTGTAGATTCCCTCAAGTGGTCCTTTTCCAACTGACGAAATGGAGGTTTGATCAGCAGGGACCAAATCCGAAGATTCTTCAAATAAACCCACCAGAGAATTCAGGCAAGAATGGCAGATACAGTAAATGCTCCTCTTGTCCAGCTCTTTATCGCCCTTTATGTAGACAGAGGACTTTGACAGGATACCATTGACCAAATTCCGCAGCTCTTTCCGAGCATTATTGTTGGTCCCCTTTGTGATGGAATCGACTAGTTCAACTACCAGTTCTGCAGATGAGGTGGGTCTTTGTGGCTGTAACCTTGCCAGCAGATTTCTGAAAGCTGCTTCATATGAAGAATGCTGAGAAAGCAATTTCTTGATTATGTCCTCTTCAGATTCATTCCATGGAACAGCCTCAAGATACTTTAGACAGTTGTTAACTCCTCTGTCAAACATAAGTGACAAGGATACCTGATAAAATTTGTTTAGGCAATAAGCAAAAAGATTTAGAATAAGTTACAGGAAACTAATTCACATTTAAAAAGTGGTAAATCTAATGCAATAATGGCATAAATTTCTCTGTATAAAAGTACACTTCACAGAATCTACATTTCCTTCAGTCTACATGCCAAATATTTCCAAAATGGTAGAATGGATCATTACCACTCTTGAAGATCATATGGAAGTATTTCAGAATACAAAAGTGGATCAATTATCATCATGGTTGCTGTTGCAAACTAACAGCGCAATATGTAGCGTTCAGGTGCAATACTTATACTGGAAAACTTGCCATCACATGTTAGTGAAGATCTCAAGCATGAGGCAGATAGGCTCCTTTTGTTACATGGAACACTAAACCTCACACTCTTTTAAGAAAAGTATCTTCAAACAGCGAACTGTACCATGATGTCTTCAATGCGTGAAACTACCAAACTCAGCACCGAGTGTGTCTTAGTTTCTATGTCTAGCGGTTTTTGTTTCGAGTTTGAGTTAACTTTGGTTTTTTGTAATATCTACTTTGTTGTAAGAACCTTTGCTTCTCCTCCTTAAATAATTTGGCAGCACTCCTGCCGTATTTCTCAAAAAAAAAAAACAAAACCAAGGAAATAAGTCTAAAGTTGTATTCCCCACAGGCAAAAGAATATCAATGGGTGGGCACATGTCTAGAATTGGTGTACAAATCAGTAAAAAAACTGATGGGACTTCCCTAAACAAGAAGAAGCCAATCTCTAACAAGAATATCAAGATTGTTTCTCCTGTTCTTAGGGATACACGATATAATATATTGATTATCCAATCATATAGTTGTCTTAGAAAAAAGCAGTCATTTCAATTTCATTCTTAGTAATTCACTAAACACAAGCACATTCTATATTAAAATAAAGACAGGAATGGAAGACAGAGGAAACTTAGTCGATTCAGCAGGCTACACAAACTTAAATGAACACCAATATTTAGGAGTTTGCTTGACTTATCTAATGGCCAAAGTGTATGATGTAAACTCAACACCTAGTGCAAGTGGAAGCAAGGGTCTAGTTTCCTCAAACATGCAGCAATAAGCATCCTCTCAAAGTTACATTCCAGAGCGAGGAACAAAATACATACTCCCATTACACAGCCACAATAAACTGAGGGTCAAACCTTTTGTACCATTTCAGGTGCCAACAACCAAATTAACTACTAGCTAAGAAGCATAATTAATAGCTTTAATTCTTCAAATAAGAAGAGCATTTTTCTGGTTGACCTGCCTTTATTTCCCCAGAATTCGAGGAGTATCATGTTCTAGTACATGAGATGGTTCAACAAATTTTAAAAATGTTTAGCAAGATCCCTATTGTCACCACATTATTGATAGCTGCTTTGATGTTTGTAAATTGAAGATGCTCTAACGCGGGAAATGAGAGAAAATATCAAAACCTGAATGCACTTTAATGATTTTAGTATCCATGCTTTACCTATAGTGTACTCATTTAGCCAACAAGAAAACTCAGCAAAATATGATGTAATGTTGACACCAACAGCATGGTTCCATGGCCAAATTTACGAACACAATGAACATTGCCTGCAGGTTGTTCAAGGATATCAAGCCCGTATTTCTATACTATTCCAATCTGAGCACCAACTAGGAAATAACGCAACCTCTCTATATTAGTATTTACCAGATTCTAAAAATAGGTCAATGCTAAAATTAGCACTCTGCACTACACTGGATTAACACCACAGTAAAAGTTGCAATCTTTCCGAAGATGCGCAATTCATGAACAAAGCAACCATATTCAACCACTAAAGAGTAAAATTTGCGCAGAAATCAACAAATTGGGACAGAGAGCTCACCTCGAGAACACCGATGGCTCGCGCGACGCCACCACGAGCAAGCCGCCTCATCGCAGCCGTCTCGTCTTTGTCTTCCAACATCATCTCCACCACCTCCCTGAAGGACTCCACCTCGACCTTTCCTTCCACCGCCACCTCGCCGCCTCGTCCCCGAAGAACCTTCCTCACCACCTTGCTCTCCCTGCGCACCCTCTCCACCTCGTCCACCTCCAAGACCAGGCCTTTCTCAACCAGTCTCAGACGCAGCATTTCCCTCGGCCTATCCACCGCCGCCGGCGGCGGGGGCGGCGGAGGCGGAGGCAGGGCGGGCGGCGGGCACTCGGTGACGGACGACAGCCGCGCGGAAACACACAAACTCGCGGCGGTAGCGAAACATGGATCATCGATGGGAGAGACGCGCCCAGGGGAGCGGATGCGGCGGGAGAGCGGCGGCGCGAGCTGGTGCGGCGGCTTGGCTCGCGGCGGCGCGGGGAGGGGGCTCCGGCTGGCGGCCGCGGCGGCCGCAGTGGAGGGGTCGAGGCCGAAGGAGCAGCACCAGGGCTGGCGCGGCGGGGGCGCCTTGCGGCGGCTCCGGCGGCGGTGCGCGGTCGCCGCCGGCGACGCGCCCGTCGTCGTCGGCATTTGGGTTGGCGTATCTGTCGGAGGAAGCGGAACGGGAGCACGTTATGTAGGTGCGAGCTGTGAGGAGTTTGTTTATGTGGCGATATTTGCTAGGTGGCATCACAAGTGTACCACCAAGGTTGGGTACGTAGGTGTGATTTATGATGATTGTGATTGTTCATAAGTTGGGGTTGTACTATATTCTAATTTTAGACACATCATGTCCTAATAATAATAAAACTTAGTTGGTTGTTCACCATCATAGGAAATATTAACTCAAAATAAAAGCCTTGTTGAACAAGTGTGTTTTGTGATGATAAAGTTGTGGTCACAAAAAATGAATAGAAAAATTCTAGTTTATCATTGATTGGAACATTCAAAAAAATGATGATCTCTTAGTTCAGCGAACTTAGATTATAGTAATTTGATTTTATCTAATATTAGTATAAACGCACATTTAGAACTTCACTATGCGTACGCGTACATTGAAGTGAATCATCTATCATTAATTAAATCAACTTGCTTAGACTACAAACCCCAATCCTGGAGGTTAAGGCTATGCTTAGTTTTATCTCTTGACGTTGATTCCAAGTAAAGTGCCATTTTTAAACTTAGATCCCATGAATTACGCAATCAAATACGTGTTAATTTGCTATCGCTCTTGCAGTTAGCTAGATTGAATGTATACTCATTTACCAATTGATTGAAAATGTGATGTTTATGAGGAACAAGGTGGATACCCTCGAGGAAATGGGTCAACTCTTAAATGAAGAGGATGCATATTACCTAACTGAATCTTACAACTTAGATACTACCATTGAATAATAATTAATGGGTTTTAGGCAAGATGCCAAGACACATGCATTGTCATAGTAAAACTCAATGTTTCTTTTTGTCTTAAAATTTATTGTTTTTATTATGTTTACTTAGTACTCACAATGCTTACATTGTTTGCCACCTACATTTTTCTGAGAACAAAGAGGCCAATCTAGTTAGATTGCTAGCAATATCGTATAAGATTTGATATCCTCAACACGTTACTAAAATCTTAACCACCATGTACTTGTAGGCGGATTTGATTTATTTGCCTGAAAAGGAATACAAAGAGCTCCCCTTTGAAAAAATTGGGCATATCGTTTCCATGCTAACACCTTGAATAGTCTTGTTACTGTGGATGACGATTTTACTTGAAATTATCTATTATTCTTCTCCACTTGGTGTGAGATGACCACAGGTGGAGTATGGGTACGACGAATCCTTGATGCAAATATGCGGTGTTAGTGTAGCAGTTTTGGGACGTGTAAAGGAGGTGTACAGCAAAAGCGGGAAGCAAAGTTGCCGTTGCAGCCTTTGCGCGCAATGGCATTATTTTGCTCTCCGAGCCCCTCGCTCATGTCCACACATCTCACTCGCTTTCCTTGGTTTAAGCGGCAAAGGCTTGAGCTTTCGTGTAATCTTTCTTTCCCTCCCGTAGCTACGCATGCTAACCTCATCGCCGCTCAAAATTTCCTACCGTTGCGGGCTGCGCCTGCGCGCACGCTCTCATGATTTCTAGCTTGTGCAACTCCTCACGCAGCTCTGCTTTTCGTGTATACCTCTTTACCTTTCACGGAAGAAGTTCAAGACTTTTGGCGCTGCTGATATACATATACCCTGCCCCGCATCAAAAAAAAAGGAAGAAACTTTGCTGTGAAAATCTGTGTAGAATACATGTATTCCCCCCCCCCCCCTCTCTTGCAACTACTGAACTACGTAATGGTGCCTGGAACTTGATTAGTAATTGGTTAGGTTACTTAACTTGGAACTTGTCCATTCGGGTTTGGAGTTTCCAACTCAGCGAGCCACATCTAACTTTATCAGCTTCAAGATATGCCGGCAAAAATAGAAACTACACTTGGTGATTGATTATTATTATTTTTTCTTTTTCCAAATAATAACTTCCAGTGGCCTGAACCGTGATGGAAGCAAGCGGCCGGGGCGGCAGTTGGAACAGTAGCGAGCACGCTCAGCTTAGTAGTAGGTGCCCGTGAGCGGCCCGCCGCCGCGATCACCGGCGCGGCAGCTGCACCGGCGACGACCTGTGGCTGGGGTCAGCTCGCTCGCCAGCCTGACCCCCCCTAATAAACTAATGGCTCATGATTAAACAGCCATTACCAAACATTCCTGCAGCCATGCATCACCTCGAGGCGACGGATCCTGCCACGCCACACTGCAAGTGCCTGAAAAATAAAATTAAAGGTAAAATAGTGTCACGCGCCCAACCCATCATATCTCCTTCAATTTTTCCCAACCTCTCCGTCCTTTGAGCCCGTGCTCTCCAGCCCTGAACTAATCTAACAAATTAAACCCTAGCTGCTAGTGGTAGTGGCCACACGCGATACGTGGACTGCATCGACACGAATGGGACAGACGGTGTTGCAGGGCAGGAGCCGGTCGACCACCAAACAGTGGTTAGCTAGCTACTTCTTGGCCACCTGCAACAATTAATTAAGCTCCCGTTTGGTTTGGTTCGGGTTTATTTGAGAAAGATCATTTATTTTAACTGTATACATTATTGTCTCTGCATGGTTTGATGTGGCAGCAGTATGCAATTCGATCGATCGACCGGCCGCTAAGTGCTAATAATCATCATCACATGCTATTGCTAGCTGCTTGTACCAACGTACGGGCTCTATGTGTGTTCAGGAATCAGTAACAATACTAATAGCGTCCAGTATCAATCAGAGCTCTTCATGTTGCCCGCCTGCAGAGATACGAGATCGATGCTGCATGAATGCTTGTTTCTTGACGGCTATATTAAAGCAGTTCCAACAATTTCTTTTAAAGGTTTCTTTCTGATCGCCGCGCAACGCGCAGGCTTGCACCGGAGCGGCCGATCACGAAAGGTTTGTTTCAAAGAATCAGCTCTAATTTAATAAAATCTGTGGGGTATGTTAAAAAAAGTTTCAGCCAACCAGATTGGTGGTTAGCCACCTGCGATTAAACTAATTAAGCTCGCTCGGTTGGTCGGGAGTACACTAGTACTACTACTTGCATATATAGCTGTTTCCTAACAGATTTGGGGGTTGCAAAATAATAAACTATATGCATGCTCAACTAACCTTTTACCCACTCTAACGGCGCTGCAACTTATGAACATACAACTAACACCATTAATTACCTCGATATATATAACATGCTTAATGCAATCTTCTCCTAGCCGGCTAGCCTAGCTACTAGCCACTTGACAGACGAGCTACCTACTACTGGCCGTATACGTACTGTATACACTTGCACAGCCGTTCTACGCTAGCTCCTACCGATCATACACGGTGGTGGTACGTATACTAGCGTACACGCTAATATAAGTCGTCGCTTGTGCTATGCATGGAAATTTCACTACTGTAGAAACGATTTTTCGTCGTTCTCATTCGTTCCCATCAATTTTAAACCCAGGTTAATGAAAATGTTAATCCCGGGTCCAACGGCTAGGGGCCTATCGGGAGAGGGGAGGGTGGGAGGATATTTAGTCCCGGTGGAGGCTCCAACTGGGACTAAAAAAATATATTTATTCTGGATCAAGCCGACCACCGGGACTGAAAATGAAAGAAGTGGGACAAGTTTTTTTCATTCTCCGCGCCCCTCTATCCACACTGCTTATCTCTCCTCTTAATATTTTCCAAACCATCCTCTCCTTTCTTGCCCTGCCTTATCATCTTCCCTTCCCTCTCCCTCTCCCTCCCTTATCCTTTTCCTTTTCCAGGGGCGGCGCAGCCGGCCGGAGCTGCAGGGCCAGGGGCAAGGGCCGCCGCGGCCGGCAGAGCAGTGAGGCCAGGGGCCGCGTGGTGGCCGGAGCAGCGGGGCTTGGTAATGCTGCAGCTAGACAGTTTGAGTTTGCGTGAAAATAGAAAAGTATATATTCTTTTGGTGATGAAAATAGCAATACTTGTATGATTTCTTCATTTTCAGTTAAGTTTTGGGCGATGGTGCCATGGCTTCTTCGTTTTCAGTTTAAGTTTTGTGTGGGCACAGCTCCCCGCGGTGGCGAAGCTGGTGGCCGCAAGCAGGGCAAGCACAAGCACATGCCTTTTTTTATTATTTTTTAGTAGTGTTGGGTCCGGTTGGTAACCAACTCGGATTAAAGATTATTTTTGGTCCTGATTGTCTGATCTGAAATTAAAGGCTGGGATTAAAGGCTGGGACCTTTAGTCCCGGATTGACGATCTCAGTTGGAAAATCGGGATAACTAAATTTTCCCAACCGGAACTAATGGGCATTTATGTACCAGTGTTTCTCAATTGCCGCCAATACCACCGTGCAAGCTAGCGTGTCTGCGCACACACACACGTACACATGTGCTACCATAATATAATGATAGGGCATGTATATCTATACGAGATACGTACGTAGTACAGTGCTGCACTTTTGGATGGTCACGCTAGCTGTTGGCACCAAACGCTCCACGCGTGCAGGCAATAATGGCACGCCTAGTAGACAGGCACCTAGCTATAGCTCATCGTCGAGGCTTAGGCTAATTTCATTCCAGTTTCCTGCATGCTCTATGATTGTAGAGTACTTGTGCCTCTCCAACTAATTACCGTCCATGATGATAGCAGCGGTTCCTGTCTCAGGAATGGCACCCTACATCCATCGATCATTCGTGCCAATATGCATGGCGCACGCGCCCAGATTTGTTAAGAGCAAATTTAATGATCAGGAGCAAATTGGTTAGACGCATCAATGCAGATTTATTTATGTCCGATCGAGTAGCTCCAACAATGAGTAGCCTAGTGCTAGTGGCGCCCAACACACAACAGAGCGCAAACAAACGAGTAGCCGGTAGCCCCTGATGAACATGGGCCGGCGTAAAGGAGATTTGGGCCGTATTCAATCGGGCCCGCTCGTCACTCGACAAAACGCCAACCGTAATGCTGCTAGGCCGGACGCACAATGGACTGGACTGACGGCACACACGTTGGAGGAGGCGCCGGACTCGGTGGGCCCGATGCCGCCGGTGGACAGCACCGCGCCGGGCCGCCGCCGCTGCACCAAATCTCCACCGAAAACGTGAATAGGCCAACAACTGGATGGTGCCGACCTGCCGTCAGTCCTATCGCTCGCGCTCACGCCCCATGCCATGCCAAAATGGCCATCGACCCAGCCGGGCTTCAATCCAAACACAAGGCCAGCTCTAACAACTAGAAAGAGTTCTAGTTCTACAAGATAGTATCACTAAAGCTAATTTCTCTAACGTATTATCTCTAAATTTTCCTTTTATTGCTTTTTATTTACTAATGGTTGTATTTGTGTCGCAGATGACAAGGAGTCGGAAAAGATCGAGCCAAAGAACTTGTTGACTCTTATCACGAGGTCTTGTGAACGAGTCTACCATCGGAGATAGCTTGGTTGTCTTTTTTTGCCTTCTTATTCGTCCACGTAGGATAGGACAGATGATCACGTGTGCGTGCTAAAAGATGCTAGCTCAGTGGCAACCAACCGAGAGAAGGCGCCAAAGGTTTCATTTATTTCCGTTGACTAGGTAGATGAGCTCCGACCTACCTTACCTATTTAATGGCAAATGAATAAAGACCATGATGTATATATCATTCGTAGTGTTGTTGATGTTTTTCTTTTCTGGACCCAATTAATGTCATCAATTATTATTTTTTGCTATGCTTCCTTTGTAAGAGTTCGACATGACCGCTGAGCTCGTGAAACAAATTGGAAAGTTCAAATTAACTTACAGTTGGATCCTCGTCTGACTGTATCGCATTCGCCAACTCCTTAAGCTCCCATGGCAAATTTTCTTTTCTTTTTATTAGACTAAGGAAAAAACAAGAGTGGCTAGGTACGGGGTAGAAAGGCCATACGCTTTCATACGCAGGGGTTGAGCCCGGAGTAGAAATAATGGTAAGAGCATCTTCAAGAATTTTTTCTAAAATCTACTTTGTAAATTATCATTTAAAGAGTTATTTGAGTATAAATTATTTTATACTCTTCAACAACTTTTCTATATCCTGTGTGCAGTTTAAAGATCAATTCTCGCTCTCCATCTTTGGTTAGCGAGAAAATTAGAAAAAAGAGACTGTTAGAGGATATTTTTTAACTCAATCTCTATTTCTAAAGATATAAAGAGTCTTTTAGAGGTACAGCTCGTCAGTTTGTGGGGCCGGCTGGCCCGATCAGTAAAGCTTAGGAAGATGCATGACACCGATCCTCATAGTCGATAAAAACACCACTTTGATCTTGACAACACAACCATCAACTACTCAGATCATGTTTTCTTTGACGTTTGTTACTTGAAAAATAAACTAATCAACGTCGTCGAATATTATAGGTGGGTGGCCGGGAATATACGACAATTATGGTTTTTTTTTTAATGTGGATCCAGGCCGCAACCATGTGACTGGTCCATATCGAACTAAACCGTCCCAGCCGGCCCGGTCTCCACAAATGGCCGCAATTAGCATCGAACCGGTGGAAAACCAGTCGTTGGTTTTTCGTTAAAACCGAAGCACGTCAGGTTCGAATCAGGCAGGCTATTATTCCAAGGGTCCGACAGATCGCCCTTGCCACTCCACTGTCCACCACTCCTCCGTTACACCTCTCTTCCCTTGCGGCGACGACTGGGCTCGCCGGCTCTTCCCCGGCGACGAGCACCCCCAGGTATGCCCGCCCCCTTCTCTTCCCTTCCTCCTGCCGTGCGAAATCGAGCATCCCGACGTCAGAGAGAAACGAGGAGATCGAGAGAGAAAAAAATGTCGCTACATCTAGCGAGAGTCGACAGCACGCGGTTCGACGCAGCGGGTCCAACCTACGCCGTTTCACGCGCCAAGCGAGAGAATGGAGAGACGGAGGGACTCCAGCACGGGGCGAGGGGCAGCGCCGCCGAGCTGTGCTCCCACCACCCGCCCGTCGAGGGGTCAGGGGAGGCGGGGCGGATCGAGGCCGCAGGGGCGAGGAGGGGCCAGCGACCTCCAGCGCGGGGCGGGGGCTGGGCCTGAGGGCGAGGTAGAGCAAGGTCGCCGCCTAGCAGTTTTGAGGACGGGCGGAGCTTCGCTAGCCGCGCCGCCGGCCGAGCGGGCCGGACGGAGCTCAGCCACCAGCGAGGCGGGCAATGGAGGAGAAAGGGAGGGAGGGAGGAGGAGAGAGGATGTGGCTGGGATTGTGGACGACGAAGACTAGAGAGTATTAAACAAATACGATATGCTATAGCAGGACTACTGGACAGGTGGTATACAGTACTCCATGCTATATCCTACGTGGACACCGTTATAAAGATCACTTTACTATAACTATTGCGGGTGCCCTAATGGTCGGCTGTTTGTTTTCGGATCCGATCCAATTGCAGGTCGGTTGGTTAGGCAGTTCGGACCGGCGGCGCGGCCATGGCTTCCGACGGCATCGCCCCCAGAGGTATTGTTTGTTCCCTCCCATCTGTTCAAGCAGACTTCAAAGCCGCCTGGGAGATCTTGGGCAACGACTCGATGAGCATGCCATTATAGTTTTAGCGATCTGACATGCTGGGAGGCGGGCTTCGGTCTGTTGGGCCGAATTTTTGAGTTTATTATGTAGATTGCTTGCAAGGATTGGTTGCTTTCCGTGTAATTCTAGTGCCTGTCTGCGGCCATGGGGAGTTCTGGGTGCTCCATGCTCCTGCTCTTATCCAATTATCCTTGTGTTCCCCATAATCTGTTCGCTTGATGGCGCCCATTGCTTTCCAAAGTTTGTTGATAGTAGAAACTTCTGATTTCACTGCAAAATTCGTACATGTTAGCACAAGTTCTGTTTTCCCCCTTTTCGGGCTGCGCAGAAGGGAGTGCTAAACATGTACTTTTTTTTAAGGGAGGGAAGTGTTACACATGTACTTGGTTGTAGCAGCTCCTGTGATTATTTTTGTTTCATTATAATATAATGCCAACTGTAGTGTGGTATTTGCTTTCCACGTTTGTTTGTACCAATTGATGATGGGAGGCATGGTTTGCAATATATTGTAGATATAATGGGAGAGAGGTGTATTTTAGATGGTTTTGCTATATTCTGCTATCACTAACTTTTTCTTGCTTGCTCACAGATGTATGTGTTGTTGGGGTTGCACGCACACCTATGGGTGGTTTCCTTGGTGCCTTGTCTTCCTTGCCTGCAACAAAACTTGGCTCTATAGCAATTCAAGGTGATACACACATTTTCTCTGCATGTACATCGTCACTGAACAAGATGTAAATATTTGTTTTGCCCCCCACTAGCACACTGACATGACCACTGGTTGGGGCTGTTAGCCGCTCTGAAAAGAGCAAACGTGGATCCGTCCCTTGTGCAGGAGGTCTACTTTGGAAACGTCTTGAGTGCTAATTTGGGACAAGCTCCTGCAAGGCAAGCCGCTCTGGGTGCAGGGATACCAAACGCTGTTGTCTGTACCACTGTTAACAAAGTCTGCGCATCTGGCATGAAAGGTTTGAACCTAATTTATTTGTCCAGGCTATACTCTGCTCACAATTTACACAAGTGAGACATTTTATCTGACATGCTCTTGCTCTTCTTTCCTCTGTGCAGCTACTATGTTTGCAGCACAGTCAATTCAACTGGGTATCAATGATATTGTTGTGGCAGGTGGCATGGAAAGCATGTCCAATGCCCCAAAATACATTGCTGAAGCTAGGTATGCAAAGCACTGTTTTGATACATCCAATATTGTGCTGCATAACTGAAGCATATGCTTAGGTTATTTGGTGGATACATGCATATTTACTTATTTAAGTTGCATTTTCGGCACTAGTTAGTATTGATATGCCCATCCTCTATTGGCAAGGCAATTGACAAAGACACATGTTTTATTTTGAAATGATAGTAGGTTCTTGGTTAAAATGGATTTCAGCTGCAATAATCTGATAAGCTTGCTGGTTACAAATGCAGGAAAGGGTCTCGTTTTGGACATGACACACTTGTCGATGGCATGCTTAAGGATGGCCTTTGGGATGTATATGGTGATTGTGCCATGGGAATGTGTGCCGAGCTTTGTGCTGACAATCATGCCCTTACAAGAGAAGATCAGGTCTCTTACTTCGGATAATAGTGTCATAATTTTATTTCTATATTTGTCAACACATAAAGTGGTGTTATTCAATAGTGGTCAATAAGGCAATTCTTTTGAGAGTGCACTGATTTTTCTTTTCAATTACCATCACTTTAAACATCTTCTTTCATTATCTTGGTTATCGTTGTGAATGGTCTGGATCTGTATCAGCATTCCCAGTATCTTATGATGAACTTGTAGTTTGGACCCTTTTATGAGCAATGGTGTTTCTATTAGGATTTTCGTATGATTGCTAGGGTGGGCTTATGTGATGCTCTAGATCTGTAGAGTAACCATTCATTTGCTTGCTTCCAAAGATGAAAGTAGATGTGCCATACTAAAATGAGTACTATTTGTATCCTTGTTGAAGCAATATAGATTTAATCTCTTAGGAGCTGCTCTTCAGTACACAACATTACCCTTCTATACATCAAATATTTTCTTGTAGCCGTTTTCATTTTTGTTATCGATTATTTTCCTGTATCAGTTGCCTAGGAGTCTTCCTGTATCTGATGCAATTTATTTTCTTCTATAGCGCAATAAATATATTTGCCATTACTGGCAAATTTGATTTTACATTTTTTCCGTGCATAGGATGCTTTTGCTATCCAAAGCAACGAGCGTGGAATTGCTGCTCGTGACAGTGGTGCTTTTGCATGGGAGATTGTTCCGGTGATTTTCTCTCTTTCTTGGATCTAAATATTATATGTTTTGTTTGGTTTTTTCTTATGCTCAATGTTTTGTGAACCAGATTGAAGTTCCTGTTGGGAGGGGAAAACCACCAGTACTTATCGAAAAAGATGAAAGTCTGGACAAGGTAATTTTCTCATGTAACAAAGTTGTTATGAACGAAATAAAATTTGTAGTTGGTTATGAACAAGGTAATTACTGGCATGCACTTTTATCATAATTCTTGCTTCGCAGGAGTACAACGGGCCTCCTTACATAAAGAGCTTTCCAAACAGTTATTGTAAGGTCAATACACATGACAGTTTTACTTATCTTGTGTTATTTCTATGTCTCTTAGTTTGACCCCGTAAAACTGAAGAAACTCCGCCCAAGTTTCAAGGAGAATGGTGGTACTGTTACAGCTGGAAATGCTTCTAGTATAAGGTATAACTGCTTGACGTTTATTTTATTTTGTGAAATGTTTAAGTTTTTCCTGCAATATGCTGTTTTTTTGAAAGGTCTGACAAACAAAATGTTTCATTGTTAACAATTAATTCTTTTATTATATCACGCATGCATTCTGTTCTTTTTTGTTGTTTTCATATTTGACTTCTGTTTGTACTTACAAATTGCTTCGCCTATTTATGTTTGACTGCTTGTTATGCTCTAAATTGTATCTAATTTCTTTAGGATTGTAACATAAGTTGGTGTAAATCATTTATATCACATAAGAAAGTAAAAATATCTTTGTAATGCCTCATTCCCATTAAATCAAGGAAAATTAGCCTACCTGTATAATTTCTTCTCGGTTGTCATAGACACTCTTTATCACACTTTGCACTGTATATTTTTCCCCTTGACCGGTACTGTCAAGTGTGCTGCCTACTGTTCGCTTGTGTAGGCTTTTGCAATTAGTTACATCTAATTTGTTTTACGTGGATCAGTGATGGAGCTGCTGCATTAGTCTTGGTGAGTGGGCAGAAGGCTCAAGAGCTTGGCCTGCAAGTCCTTGCAAGGATCAAAGGATATGCAGATGCAGCTCAAGTAAGCTATAGTAACAGTTATCTCATTTAAGAGTAGAGTACGTTATCTCATTTAAGAGTAGAGTACGCTTCTAGATATATCATCATGATCTTAATATTGAAGGATGTAGGAAGTTATTTTCTCTTGAGCAGTTTATGCTACTATTTTAGATATCAAATTTTATCAATTCCTGTCATTCGTATTCTAAAATAGTAACTTTTCAACTATGAATGTTGTTTATACAGGCTCCAGAGCTTTTTACAACCACTCCGGCACTTGCCATACCAAAGGCTATCGCAAATGCTGGATTAGAGTCATCTCATGTTGATTTTTATGAGATTAATGAAGCCTTTTCGGTATGTATTGAGAGTTTCTTTAACTGGTTACTTATCTTTTGGTAACAATATCTATTTTTACTTCTCAATACAGGCCGTTGCACTTGCAAATCAAAAGCTTCTCGGGATTCCTTCAGTAAGTGACACCTATATCAAACTACCATTCATTTTAAAACATCTATTTCAGAAAATACACCCTGGTTCGTTTGTTATTTGCTATGCAGCTGCAACATTTAGTAGCATATAATTCTTCAAAAACATTTAGTAGCATCTAACAATATATTAGGAATTAACAACAATGTGCTTGCAGGAGAAGATTAATGTTCATGGAGGAGCTGTATCTTTAGGTCATCCTCTTGGGTGTAGTGGTGCTCGGATTTTGGTCACCCTTCTTGGAGTAAGTTTTATCTTATGATGCTAATTTTTCTATTATTCTGAGTTACAATCCCTTATTTCTTTAAGATGTGGAACATTTTTCTAGTATAAAACTAGAAGTTGATTCGTAAATAATTATGAATTTTGTCAAATACTTGAGCATGTCATAGGGTTTGCCATGTAGGGTAAATCATCTTCACTGCTGCTAGTGGGTTCTGTACTTCTGTTAGTGATTTTTCAAAGTGCGAAAATATCTTCAATTGTGGTGATCCTAGATAAAACTGCATATCCAACTGATGATCATTGTTTCTCTCTCTTTCTTAAAAAAATAAAAAATCTTGGGTATCTTCTTTAGTCATCATTTTGGGACATCATATCTGGTTCCTCATAGTCCTTGGTTCTTTTTAAACAGGTCCTTAGGGAGAAGGGTGGCAAGATCGGTGTTGCTGGTGTCTGCAATGGTGGAGGTGGAGCATCAGCCCTTGTTCTTGAGCTCGCATAAGAAATACTGACCTGTAAGACTGAGCACACTGAATATATCTAACCCATTATTTTTATTGCATGATGAAGTATTAAAAATGACAGTAAGCTGTGCGAGGTGCTAGTGCTACTTTTGCATTATTCAACTGATTCTGATGAGTAATCATTCAATCTTACAAGTTTTGTGCCATTTCGCTAACCGCAACGACTTTGACATTGCAGGTGCAATCCTTCCAGTAGTTAGCACAGGCTTCCTGAGGCAACCTTGTACTATTATATCGGTGTTCATTTTATGTTGTAGCTTGTTGAACATTCATAGATTAATTTAGCAATAAAGTTTGTTGTGCTTCAGTTACTTGCATAGTATCCTGCAATAAGAGAAATGGAGCAGAATCTTTGTGCAGTTCTTGTATGAAACCTTTACATCTGGTTCAGGCACTCAATAGCTGCAGTTTTTTTTCTTGAAATGTTTGTTATTTACTTGAAACTGTGAGGATGCTACAATGGTCATGGCGGGTTTCGTCAAGGGTAGTTTTGGGAACTGGTGATGTGTAGGTGGCTGCTTGGCTACCAACACATATATATGGAGCCTTTAGTCATCCTCGATTTCTGCTGGCTTCGTGTGTGTGTTGAGACTAGATAGAGTGCGTGAATGTAAATGAACCACATGTGTGGCAGAACAGTCACCTATTGTATAGACACTTATTGTATTTGGGTTTGATTATTATTAAATAATGTAAATACGGTTGTAAAAAAAGCAATTGAACACATAGAGCATTTAGCATCGACGGCGTATTGTATTTGGGGCTCATTCCTCATTGGGATTTGATAATGCTACTGTCCACTCATACTTTTGCTCTTATTACGAGGAATGGTAGCGACGGCGTACACGTCGAGCAACGACGCTAGGTCTGACACCGGTTCGTAGCAAGAGCTGTCACCTGCTGACGCTGGTGTTAGGCTAGCGGAAAGGCTCACCCCTTTCTAGCAATTCACATAGTTCCGAGCCAACTATATTCAGATACGGAACGGAATTTTAGCTGTGAAACAACAAAACAATCACCACCACCAATACCTGGTCTTGATCTATGCGAATTCATCTTAGGTGATATTGTTGTTCTTGTTACTGTTGGCCATGCTGCATCATGGATTATGGTATGGTAGCCCATCTCTTATCAATTTGGGTAGGCATTATGTGGTGACAGGAAACCGAAGCACCAAGTAAGTTGATACTCGATATAAGATTTGATTTGGTTGAAGTTATGAAATTAAGCAACATAATTTCTTATATGTTGATTTGGTTATGTTGGACATGGGAGTGGGTTTCCAATTCACACTAAAAGTTTAAGCCTATAGATCATCATCTCTTGTACCATAAAAGATAACGTATCAGGGTGAATATAGTTCAGGTATTACTTTTGGAAATAAAATTAATAATTTTGGAGGGTTATGGTCGATAGTCTATAGTTCTTTAAAACATATGTGTATTTTTCTTCCTTCCCTCCTATTTGACTTGGAAGGGGCTAGATGTTTATGGGCAATTGCAATCTTATTCGAATATTCATGTGTACAGTAATGGTAAGATTCATTATGAGAAGGTAAATATATTTAATGATTTTTTATCAACTCAAATTACTTATTGGAATCTACACTACATAAAATAGTTTTTCATGTGGAGTAGTGGGCAAGAAAGTATGATTTCTTAAACTGTGGACATATTTTTTATCAACGAGATATGAGGAAGACAAATATTCATTAGTTGATTCTTAATTATTACTAAAATCTTTTTAAACCATCCACCAGTTTTTCTAGACTTGGTAAATTTAGATTAAACCTTATACTTTTATATGATGAGGATGATGTTCATAGTTTCTTTAGTTGTGCTTGTGCAGATCTAGATTAGGATGTTTATTCTTTGTATAGGTTTTTTCTCCTGCTAATTCTTGAGACACATGAGGGAAGGTAGCAGAGAAGAATGCATCGCTGTAGAAAACTATTGATGTCATTGCAGCAGTGTGTGTTGTGGTGCCCACAGTTTGTCTTGGGACTCAAGTACTACTTAAAATAGAATTTAACCGTTCTTCAAAAGAATAGAATTGAACCCAGCAGGAAGGCCATACCTATATATGTTGAAAATAACAATGCACATTCAAGGAGGTTTTAGAAGAATTTGAAAATGGCAAAAGAGAGAAATTGCCATGCTTCACGGTAAAATAGAAATTCTCTAGAATTAAATATTCTGCATGGTTGGATAAGGTTGAGAGAAAATAAATCTAGAGTTAGATATTTTGTAAAGAAGAATGTAAAAGTTGCCATAATTTTACTCACGCCCCTGTCAAACTATAGGGAAACCTCGCGATAAGTTTTAGTGTTCGGTAAGACCTTCTTGAAGGAGCTGATTTAGCTAGCTCGTAATTATATCACAACAGTTTTTATTCATATGAAGGAGAGAGAAAGAATATCAATCTCTTGTTTAAGAGATCTTAAATCAGCGAGGTTGATATGTTAATCTATCTAAGCGGAAGGGTTAGTGTTAGTTGCAAACTATTGGAAGGCATGTCTCTTGCACCATGTACGAGCTATTAGCTGACATTAACTTATTGGACAAGACCTAATGGAGGATTCAAAAGGTGAGCCTCGCTCTTAAGAATTAGATCAAATCAGGTACAGGTCAGAGCTGTCCGGCCACGTGGAGCCGGGAGTAGTTGACTCAGATGCGGGCGCGCTTGGGGCGTGATGTGCTCGCGTGGGCCGGAGGCGCCTATGGGCTATGGCCTCATATGCGCGACGAGCTCGCATGGGCCGAACGCGTTTCTGGCTGGCTGAGGAGGCACAAAGTGCTCGCGTGGGCCTGATAGAGTCCACGGTCTCCTGCCTGCCTGATGGCTGCGGGCGCTGGGCCCGCTCACCCCCACCCCCCCGCGCGCAAGGTACACCCGGCCCTTTCCCTTGCCCCTTCCCTTCCCTTCATCTTCATTTTCTAGATTATTCGTTGCGGCCTCGACCTCGATTCGCCCCCCCCTCTTCCTTCGATCGGAGGCAACAAGGAACCCATCCCTCTCTCCCTTTCCCCACGAACCAAGCACGAGCTCTTCCTCCTCTTCTTCCCAGAGAGACCGAGAGGGAGGGTTCCGCTCTACTCTTCCCCGACTCCACTCCGCGCGCCGCCGCACCTCCAACTTCCGCAAGATCCGCCGGGTGCCCGGGCTGTCGATTTCTCGGTAAGCCTCGAGGCCCTCGACCGCTGACTCAATTTCGCTCCCCGTGTGATCCGGGGCCGCCCAACCGCGCTTGTACCATCCGGTTCCCGCACGAGAGGCCCTTTACCGCGCTTGTATTAGAATCTATAATCGCAGGGAATTGTGCGTGACAAAGTTCGTCGTCTTGTCAACTGTCGTCTTGTTAGTCTGCGCTAGCAATCTAGCCCCTTTGCGCGCATATACTGACAATTCATCCGTAATAGTTGCTGAAAGAGTGCTAGGCTAGCAGGCTTACACACTGTCTGTTGCTAAAGTAACATGTTCAATGTCCGTTCAAGTTGCACGCTTACCAGTTACCATGCCAATGAGTATTTCGAACTTCAAGTTTGCATTGCGCCTTTACCCAGATATACATGGTTATTAATTCTATTGGGCTTAAATAACTGAAGACTGTACCTTGGATGTCTATTTCTCTACCTTCATAACCAGTTTGTCATCATGTTCATGAGCAGCATTTTGCAACCATGTAATCTCCTTTGTGTGAGTGTTAATTCTCTGGTGTGATGTTGCGTATTTGTAGCCTCAGTCAAGATGAAGACTGACCAACACTTAATAACTGATATTGTCTTTCCTTTCTTGATTGTCACATTGGTCACAAGTGTGAGCGCAATTATTTCTGCACCCGTAATTTATGCTCGACACTTCGAGTGCCTACTTTTGTATCTCTGCCTGTGTCTGCATCATTTAATTTATTTCATTTGTTTCTCATATTCTAGGGAGCAGGAGGGGTTAACCTTCGTGGGGGGAAACAATGGTAAGTCCTTTAGCTGGAATCATGCAATTGGCTTTCTCCTCCCACTTGGGAATTTGCTGATAGCACTGGACAGTCAAACAATGTCAAGAGATATTCCCTAAGGTCTACATCACTATCTAATGTGCATCGTGCAGCGGTGAATTCAGATCCCCAAAAATTCTTCCTTGATACTTGCTGCCATTGCTTGACCGATATAATAGCATTTGATTTTGGATCTGAACCAAGCTACAGTTTCTTTTATGTATCATGTATGTTATTGATGTCCAAAACTTGAGGAGTTGCCTGTCTCTTGACTTGTTTCATACGTGCATGTTTTCATAATGAATCGTTAATTATTTTTTTTGTTGTGGAACCACAATGCCGTGTCCTCAATCCTTATAAGTTTCTTCATGATGAATAGTACTTTGAAGGCTATGGCTACCATGGAAACACTTTCGAGCAGACATATCGCTGCTACCCTGCATCTTTCATTGACAAGGTTTGTAAATCTTCTTCAGATGAGGTGCCATATTTTCTATTTGAATATACGTTTCCACTTCATCCGCTACCCAGTTTTATGGGACATATGACTAATGAGATAGTTGACTGTGATCAATAATTTAATGCCCATTTTCATTCAATTGTTGAATGAGGAACTTATCTTTCCTTAATCAACATGAGTTTTGGATTGAATCAAGTAAAATATCTTTCTATCATACTTTAGTAGCGACTTGTTGGCATGCTTATGTTGAGTCTTGCCTTTGTAAACAATGTCACTAAATTATTTTTAAGCTTGTAATGTTATGATTTACTAGAATAGCATCCTGCAGTAAATTCTATCAACATCTATTGCTAGAATAATTACCACCTTTCAATGTAATATTTCTAGTTTGTTTGTTTGGAATTTATTTTAAAATATCTTCTTCACCTTTTTTTTTGCAGCCACAACTTGAGGCTGGTGACAAAAGTATGCTCTCTGTTCAATGAGTTCAGAGTTCTGTATGTATTTTGTTTGCTGTTAGAAGATTACATGATTATTACTTTTCTTCTTTTCAGTTATTATGCCACCATCGGCTCTTGATCGTCTCGGTAAGTGAGGCGCATTTGACTACTTCTCTCCATCTTACAAGTTTTTAGCAATTTTTCCCGCACTCATTTGACAATAAGTTTGGTTTCTCTGCAGCATCTCTGCATATTGAGTATCCTATGCTTTTTGAAGTCCACAATGCGGCAGCAGAACGGACTTCACATTGTGGTGTTCTGGAGTTCATTGCAGAAGAAGGCATGATCTACATGCCATATTGGGTACGTTGAGATCTCTAGGATACTGTTGCACTTCTCTGTATATTATTATGTCAATAAAGCTAACTTGATGTACTCCATCAGATGATGCAAAATCTTCTTCTGCAAGAGGGAGATATGGTGTTCATAAAAAATGCGAACCTCCCCAAGGGCACATATGTCAAGTTGCAGCCTCATACAACAGACTTTTTGGATATCTCAAACCCCAAAGCAATGTTAGTATTTTTCTTATTAACAATTTCTTATCCTAGGGGAACATCTGTTTGCCCCTTCTCTCCCTATGTGACTGCTGTATTGTGACTGGGATTACATGGTATGAGTAGTGAGTAATGCAAGTATGAAATTGCTGAAGAACACTAATGATATGTTTGCTTCATTCTTGCAGCTTGGAGAAAACTTTGAGGAACTTTTCTTGTCTAACCACAGGAGACAGCATTATGGTAGCGTATAATAACAAGAAGTATTACATTGATATAGTGGAGACAAAACCTTCCAATGCTATAAGTATTATCGAGACTGATTGTGAGGTTGACTTTGCTCCACCACTTGACTATAAAGAGCCTGAGCCTGTAAAACCTGCTGTTCCTGCAAACAAAGAGCCTGCTACAGGTAGTGCTCTTTTTCTATACATCACTGGATGTGGTTACCCTTCTTGATGCCTTTTATTTTGTAATTATTGCACAAGAAACACTGGTCCTCCAATTCTTTTGCCTTTTTTTCTTATTTTTTTTGCAGAAGCTCCAGCTGAAGAAGAACCAAAATTCATCCCCTTCACCGGTTCAGGAAGACGTCTGGATGGGAAGCTGTCTAAGGATAAAGATGTGCTGGCCTCATCCCCTGCAAAGCGACAAGCTAATGCAACCAATGGTGCGCAGCCGTCAACAGCCAGCTCGTCACAGGGTG
Source organism: Panicum hallii (assembly GCF_002211085.1). Classification (NCBI taxonomy): domain Eukaryota; kingdom Viridiplantae; phylum Streptophyta; class Magnoliopsida; order Poales; family Poaceae; genus Panicum; species Panicum hallii. The sequence goes on along the minus strand of NC_038044.1, from coordinate 3,238,899 downwards.
GTTCGTCGCGTAAGACCGCAGGAAAGCTTGTCTTCGGCGCCGGTGGAAGTCGAGCTGATAAGGTTGGTATTTTTCAACTACACACCTTGTAACCACTGTCCAAGATACCCAATGATAACTGCATTTTTTTTTCCTTCTCTTTTGAGAGCAAACCACCTTTCGCTTCCTGAGAAGGAATGTTGTGCTGTATTGTGTTTACATTTTGTCCATCAACTTGTAGGCGCCTGAGAAGGAAGCGAAGGAGGAACCGAAGAATGAGCCGAAATTTGCAGCGTTTACAGGAAAGAAGTACTCGCTGAAGGGCTGAAGCATAAATAGGCAGTAATGTATATTTAGCAGTATATTCCCAGCGACAAGGCATAACCAGGGAGAAGAGCTTGATGAGCTACTACTGACTTCGATTATCCTTATGTGGGATGGGCATCTTTGTTTGGGTTTGTGGCGTGCGTCTTGAAGTCGGATGTCTCTTCTGTGAGAAACTGTGATCCTTCCTTATTTGTCAGGCCGCAGTGGAGCAACTGATGTATAAAGCAGTCCATCCCCGGTTCAGTTCATCTGGTGATAAGCTTATTCAGCTGGCCAGGTCGATACTACTACGTCAATAATTGCACCATCACGGAGCCGATTGAGCGAGCATGATGCGTTAGTTGCTGCACAAACGTAACACAGGAGATCGATCCCCAGGGATCGTGACACGTGCGAATGGATAATTAAGGCCTTGATGGAGCTTCTGTCACTTGGAGGACCGGCCGGGCCAGCTGATAATCTGTTGGGTCTCAATCATTGCACACCGGGCGTTATGAAACAGAAACCTGAACTCAGAACTCTACACGTAGCCCATGCATGGCCCTACTCCTTTTTGGCGGTGGAAGTGCGACCGACCTCACCAAACTAAACTCCCAATCAGTTACGCGCGCCGCCTAACATGGCCTGGAAGATATTATTAGTCAACTCGACATCGCACACACTAGCTACAAAAATCAAAATAATGGAGTAGACCATGAAAAGATCTGATGATGCCAATGACTGTGAGTTCACCCCAATCATCATCACATATAGAGCCTGCAGGCGGCTGGCGGCACAGCATGGTGCGGCAGTAGGAGAGCCAGCGGTGGTGTGGTGTCGCCCAGTGGATTAATTAACACACTAATAACGTCGGTCATTTCTACTCGTGTCATGCTACAGACATCCCAGGATGATTTTATTGTAGAATAAACTCAACCGTTATTTAATTTGCACGTGTCATCAAGGCCTTATTAGTACGTGTCACCGATGATCGTTATTTCTAAATCATCAAGGCCTTTCTTTTTCCTCCACTACGGGGCGAGAAAACCCGAATGCCATTACTTAGAGCAATGAAATTATACAAAAGAGTTGAGGACAAATATTTGGAGCTGATGATTCAACTAAATACTTGTGGATGCGCCACGTGAATTGAAAAAAAAAACTATGGAAATGAAAAGAGTGATTAGTAGCTAATAAAGTTGGTCTCAATCATATATTGATTTCCATAAAAAAGAAACGGAATACATGCGGGCATGGGCATATATACCGATATATGGGCCGCGCGGGGCACGGCTAGGGGTGGTAATATATTATGATCCTAATGCATGCTTTTCATACCATCCAACTTGATCTTTATACATTTTTAATTTAAAATTATTATATAAAATTAGAGTCTAGTCTTTTTATGATCTAACTCTAAAATGTGAATGCTAAAATTTAAGATCCTACGCACGGCTGGTGTACATGTACGTACGTGTCCCGGAGCGTTGAAGGGGAAGCAGGACTGTGGCGAGCGACACACGTGTTGAGTGTTGTAGAGTCGAATCGAGGCGAAAGCGATGAGGACGATGGCCGCCGGGGGCGAGATCCGATGCGGGTCGACGTGGCGGGAGCTGGACGGGCGGGCGCGATCCCCGGCGAGTACGTGGTGCCGCGCGCGGACGTGGAGCGCCTCCCGGTCACAAGCTCCGTGTGCCCCACCACCAAATGAACGCACCACGCATGGCCCACCAAAGATCTTTCTCTCAAGCCCGGTTTTGCGAGCGCACGCGGTCCCTCTGGTTTCACCATATTGCAGATCAGTCCTCCACGATGGCGTGTGGTGCGTTTACGTTACGTTGCGTTCCGGGCCATGCATGCATGCGGTCGTGTCGTGTCGCGCTGGTTTGATTTTGCCGGCCGCTGCAGTACACGTTTTACGTAACGAGCATGGAAGAGTCACATGCAGCACATTCGTTCGTCACAAGTCCGTCTTGACCTCCTCCTCCTCCTCCTCTTCTTACTGTCGATCAGCAAATCAAATGTGAATCGTTCTTGTTCACGACTGCATGCAGCAAGCGTAGTACGTGCGAGCAGTGCATGCAGCTACGTATATGATCTGCATCACATCTGCTCCCAGATGTTTGGCGAACCATCCATGCACGTACACGCACCCGTACGTGTCTATCCACCGGAGCGGGCGGGCGAGCCACGTGCACACGCGATCAGATGCCGGCCGGTGTCTGACGGCGGCCCCGGCCCCCATCACAGGCATGCCGCATGCGGGATCCATGGGAGCATGGCAGGTAACTTCTAACGAACCCCAACGATCGAGCCGCAGCCGCGAACGCAACCGCCTGCCGGCCGGTGGCGCGGCGAGTCCTGGCACGCAATATCCCGGGACCCGGCGCCCCGCCGCGAGTAAACCGGCCTACGCGGCGGGCCACCGTTGGCCGGCGCCGCTGGCCACCACGGGGGCGCCACAACGTGTCCCCTGCCGGGGCTGACTCCGCACCACAGCCACAGGTACCTCGGACGACCGGTCCGGACGCGACGCCGGCCCGGGACGCGCCCGGCGCCGCCGCGTGGCCGCGCCGCGCCGCCGCCACGTGGCCCGCCCGTACGGAAGGGACACGTCGCGGCCGGTGTCTCCCCTGCCCGGGCCTCGTATATAAACCAGGCTGCGGCTTCCCGCGGCTCCATCGGCAGAGCAGAGCACCCGGAGAAGAAGCTAGGAGATCGATTCGAAGCTGCGCGGGGATTTACGTATGTATTACGCGTGGGGTATTTAATTTCGGTATTTATACGAGTGATAATCTACCGGAAAAGGAGGAGCGAGAGGAGAAGCAAGGTGGTGTAAGGAAACCAAGAAGAATCCATGGCGCCGTTGGAGGCGGTGGCAACGACGACGATGAGCAGCAGGGTGGAGGCGGCTGGGCGGATGCCGTCCATGGAGTGGGAGCCCAAGACGCTGACGCTTGACCAGATCAAGTTCGCAAGGGTAAGCGCATACTGTGTCGAGCCGCTGCATATGCATTGTTGTCCGTGCGTGCGTGCGTGCATCATCATAGAATAGAATCCTTCAATTTTTCATTCATCCTTGTCGTGCCAAAAAAGTTTGCGATGGATCTATCGTATTCGTATGTCGTGACTCAAAGATCTATCTTTTACCTCATCCAAAGGGCTCTTCTCATCAGTACTACTGCAACGATCTTGATCATGAATTTGTATTCCCACATAAATCAATGCCGGCCTGATCCAAAAACAATCCGAATTCAAGGCCTCCATCCTTGTTTTTAAAGATATTCTTTCATTCTCTAATAAGCAGACAAGCACGTATTCACATTTTCTGCTTGATTGGCGAGTGGAATACATCGATCTGTCCTCCCATCTTTTTCCTTATGATGAAAATCATATACCTTCACGAACTGAACTTACTGTAAAACAATAGAAAAATTAAACAGTGTATTTCCTTCCGCAAGTACTATGATACAAATTTTAAAATAATTCCCACTAATTGAAGTGTCACTGTTCCGGAAAGCCTATTCACTTGGGCAGCCCCTTTCCACGTGCTTAGGTACCATTGCATATTTGCATCGCTCCATCTCTCCCTCTAATGACTCACCTATCGCCTATTATGTGTACCTTTTTCCATCCACAAATGCACCAGAAGATAATTCCAAAAAGGCTCAATTTTTTCTAGTGCTTTGCACCATCTCATATTCCTTGGCGTAACAAACTCATCTTGTTCCAGCAGTCGCTTGGGGTCAGATGTAATTTATATTTTTATTATTAAAGAAAACAAATTAAAGGAAATGTAGCATATGGCTAATTACGCAGGCGAGCTTGTAGCATGTGCCCACAATGATTGCCGTGTGCTACGTGTCCATGGCGGGTCTCTGTCGCTTGACCTAAACGTGCACCCCATGCGCCCGACGGGTCACACGTCCGCGGACGTGACGGAGACGTGCCGGGCACAATCTAATCGCTGTCACTCGCCTGCTGTTCCAACACGTTGCACACCATGGCATTGGACTGACGACTATTCCTATTGTACGCTTCTTGCTAGACCTCGCGAGAGTACGTAGTACATGCTGCGTACACATCAAGTTGTGTATCTTCCGTGGACCACTACGTACGTCGTACATACGTGTCTTTGCATACGTATATACTGTACACGTAGGCACATACGTGTTAGGTGTTAACAACAGCTCGAGCGCCCACTAGCTACTTAGGTCTGAACTAAAGTGGATTATCAAACGACACAACCAAAAGCTAAAGGAAGATGAACAGCTAGTGGTTTGACGTTGTTTTCTTTGTTTTTTTTTTCAGGAGGCGGCGCTGTACGTGGTGAGCACCAAGACGGAGGAGGAGGCGATCCGGATCTTCACCGAGGGGCTCAAGCCCGTGGAGGTGACCGTCAGGAAGTCCAACTCCTTCGACTCCTCGTCCGACGATGACGTCGACCTCGGCTGCTCCTCCGACTCCACCAAGCAGGCCCGCGGCGGCGGCAGCAAAGGCGGCGCCCGCGGCGGCCACCGCGGGTGCCGACGGCGCTCCATCGACATCGAGAGGGACGTCACCACGGCGCCCTTCTAGCTAGCTCTTAGACGACGACGCTTCGATCGTGCGTACTTAGGAAGGGTCTCTTCTTTTTTCGTTCCTTTCTCCCTGCAGTTCCCTTTTGGCTTCTGGCCTCTTTTTTTTTTCTTTGACAAGGTTGGCTGCTGGCTTGGTTTGGTTGTTTAGAGGAGCCGGCGTTTAGCAACCAGCTAGCTAGTTAGCGCGGCAAATTTTGAAGGCGCAAAGACTTTAGCTGAAAGTCTAGATGTGAAGAGCAGCTAGCGTCCGTGTAAATATCAGAAGCTAGCACTGTAAATTACAGTTTTTTACCTTCTCGCAAAGTTCAGCGCTCCTGTTTTACTACATTTACGTTTTGCTGCATTTGAATTGTTATCTACGGCATTAGATAGGACACCTGTCTGCGCTGACGATGATTGGAATCTCCTATTACTGAGGAACAGAGCGCTTGAGGTGCGTCTGCATTAGGGACGCAACTACTCTGGGTCTCTGGTTTGATCAATACTTATCTAAATTCTAAAGCACGAAATTGAACCTTACAAACTACCATGGTATTTTGCTGTTCGATATTCTTACTATAACCAACTGAAGGGACTATTCATAAACCTTTTTTTCAAACAAAATTGCAGTCGAACTGTACTAGCCAGTATCAACTCTTTTCTAAGTACAGGGACAACCATCAGCCGTTTACTACTATAGCAGTTGCTAGTTGGTATCGATCTGCAATAATTCATTGGGACACAGGAGGCATCAAACTGACTAGTGGGATGATAGACTGAATCCTTGTGTTCTGACTGAATATCAGGCTGCTTTGGGACGCAGGAGGCAAAAACTGAAATATAATGGGATGGTAGGGTGAATCCTTACGTGCTTGAGCAACGTACAGAAAAGATTCAGAAAACATTTGTGCGGCTGAAGTGTGTGCATATCTATATCTATCTAGAGGAAAGATTCAGAAACGAAACACTTAACGCACAAGAGAATGGCCTTGTTGGTTCGGCTGCGGGCCTGCAACAACTTGTAACTGCAGTCCTGGAGTTCAGAAGTGTCAAGTGTGATGTTGGCTTGTTCAGTTCTGCATCCTAGTCTCAGGCTCCCAGCTGAGGCTTGTTCGACGGATTTGGTTTCTTCTTCCCAGCGAGTTGCCGTCCGGTATAATCAACTCGACGCCCTGGATCCATGCACGGCGTCCGCCGCCGCGGCCTTCGTGTCCTTGAGGAGAAACATGCCATGCCCCCAAGCCCTGCACGGCGTCCTCCGCCGCCGTGCTGGAATCCTTGCGGGGAGCATTCGATCGAGGCGAGCGCGGCTCCAGCTCAGATCAGAGGTGGCCTACAACTAGGCAGTTGCGGAGGCAGCAGCGCCAATTGCTGAATCCGCCGCCGCATACGGATGCGTCCTGTTCGCGATTGGTGGCGAAGGATGTACGCTGGGACCGGCGGCGGTCACCGATGGCAGCGCGGCTTCGCTGCCCTCCATGTCGCCGGCCTGAAGATTAATCAGGAGCTTTTTGAAAATATCGGACCGATATTTTACATATAACCCTCTAATTCGGATCACGATTAGGAGTTATATGTAAATATGCGTACAGTATTTTACATTTACCCCCTACTTTCCTGTAAATTTCACAAATGAAGCCCTCATTTGGATCAGATCAGATTGGCAGTTCATTGTCTCGTCCTCTCGACGACCCGCCGGCGCGGCGGCCGCCGCACGGTTCCTCCAGTACCGGCACATGGCCCAGCCTGCCACGACCCGCAAGCCCCAGCTACAGATCTCCGTCCGCTCTTCCACTCCGAAGCAGATTCACATGCTTCTGCCGCAAGGACCGGAAGCTCGCGATTCGCCGGCATTATGTACGCGCCGCCGCCAATCTTCGCCGCCGTTTGCTAGGCATGCTTTCTTTTTTACTAACACTAAAGAAAGAATGGGTGTTACCAAATTTCAGGTTGTTGATATGTTCTGCACAAAGCTTGTGAAGGCGTCAGTCAGTCCTGGGCCCTGGCAGTGGCAAAGGCAATCGATGTTCCAAGATTCTGAACCAGTTCAGGTTTACCCATCCAAACGCCGAACATCTTTTTTACTTCTAGTAGAGGTTAAATTTTTTATATATATAGCTAATAAGAAAGGTAGGGTAATTAGTAAGATCCTGCTTCCTGCAATGCTGATCTGATTAGGAACGAAATGCTATTCATGGTTTTTTTTGAAAAATAATGCATGCATCCGCCTACTGTGGCAGCCCACAAGACCCATCGGGCCACCTGGATCAGCGCTAGGGGCCTTGGGGGAGGGCAAAGAGAGTCCTCATGTGGGACCCACCTACTACTGCCGCTTCGCCTCCACCTCAGCATCTTTCCCGCCGCTCCTCCGCCTACGCCTCGCCGCCCGCCGCCCGCGCCGCAGCAGCCAGCAGATGGTGCCGGCCGTGAGCCTCCCATCTTCCCGCCGACAGTGATGCCCTCTCCCTCACCTCCTGCCTCTGCCAGGTGCTCGTCCTCACTCTTCAGGTTAGGCATCACCCTTTCCTCTTCAATGGCATATCAGCGAGCGCGCGACCGAGCGTCCAATTTTTCCCGTTTCGGATTTTCACGACCGGAAGGGGAATATGCAGTAACACAAATCGTGTAATGTGAGGTGGTATGGACGTGTTGCCGATTGGTATTCCAACTATATAACCAACTAAAGTCTGAAGAGACGAATTTAATTAAATCCATTTACTCGTACCAGTTAGAAGACAAAATCTTACATGCTGCCTGATCCTTTTTTCAGGCGAAACCTGCACAATAGCTCTTGGTAGAATAAAAATGTACAAAAAAGGTGTACCCAGATTGTTGAAAACTGATTCCTATCTCCTCAGCATGATGTGTTTTAGAGGATTATTTTTTCTTTAACAGAATGTTAGAGCATATGACTGTCTTCGGATTCTAAGGGCACAACCTGAGTTAGTCTTATTACAATGGGAGGCATATCAACTTTTGTTGTTCATGCGTTTTTCTTGAAATTTGAATGCTGGTACTGGATAGTTTGATATCCGGATTACAATTGTTCATAGAGTTTTCCGTTTCTTTCGTAATTCATTGATTTGGAATTACCATACCATAGGTACAAGTGCAACAGAGTTCAAAATGGGGAAAAAGAGTTCATAGTTTAAGGGTACCACCTGTGTCTCATTTTATTGCAATCGAAAGCATAACAAGTTTTGCTGTCCATGTATTTTCCCTGAAATTTCATGGTATGGGATAGAGTGATAATTCACTTACAGCTGTTTTTAGAGTTTTCCAAGTATTATGCATAAAAGAAAACAAGGAAAATTCTGAGAGACCTTGTCATCAGAATGATTGGTTGTGATCATGTAGTGTTTGAAGTTACATAACAAACAAACCCATCTGTCAATTCAAAATCATTTTACCTATACCATTATTTTTCCAGCTCCTTGTATGCAAAGTACACAACATAGAAGGAAATACAGGAAGAGTTGATCAGTTAAAAGTCCATGAGAGCTGGTACATAAAGCGATATCAAGTACTCAGCTGCAGACTCTAAGGAAAGAACTCTGTTGGCTGTGTCATAATGCCGTTGTGCGTCAACCAGGCCCATACATGTGTGATGAACTCACCACCTGTGGCAAGTTTCTTAACATGCTCCATCACATTATCCGATGGTGCGATAGACATGAGTTTCTCTGTCCACAGCATGGCAAGCATTTTCCATCGTGCTTTGTTGTCAGGAAACAGTCGAATGATATCAAATCCGAGCTTTCTTCCACTGGCCAAAATAGCTTCATACTTGTCATAATTGTCCTTTCCTCGGAAATTTCTGTATTGGGCATGGTCATCGTCATCATCTTGGCTGCCCTTTGGTTGGAAATTGGAGAGTTTATTTAACAACTCATCCGTAGAACGGCATCCTCCAAGGCACTGCTGCGCTGTGCTCTGCAGGACTTCCATTGATATTTGTGTGCTGCGGTAATTTTTCGTTACCAGTTCCGGTGCATAAAACAGAAGGTAAGCACAGTAGTCCGAGAGTGTGGTGGCCACCTCATGGTGTTTGATGGTGTCTCTCTCTGCTGCCACCATGCTGGCTTCTGATTTATAGCTACATAGTGTAGTAGCAATGTGCCAAATCAGCATGCTACGGATGACACTCTGATTGGAGATCGTTGGACAAAGCTCTTGAAGAATGCCCGTCTGAATTCTATCCACAGATTGCAAAGTGATCTGGCCGTGTAGAAGTGAAGATAAGCATGCACCATGGCTGTGGATTGAGTGCTTCACTGTCATGGGCAGATCCTTGCGAGTCATCATCATATTCCTCACCAGGAAACGTCTGATCAAACTGGGGAGCGGCAGGCGAAATATGAGCTCGTTTTCAGAGCGGATGCAGGTATGCAGAAGTGAGTACTGCCCAACCGAGTTGCTCCAGTACTGTCTTTTCAGTGTAACACGGCACATGAGACCTAGTAGCATCTCCAATATGGGACGCTTTTGCCACGATTTATTTTGGACATACCGGCTCAGCATTGTCACCTTGTGCCAGTCGGAGAACACAAGCATGGAGTACTGAAACGATTCCAGGAGCACAAACAAGATTATTACCATTCTAGTCAACCATATGTCGAAGCCCGTGGTGGAAATGTTCATGTCGCTGTCAGGGGAATGGTAGTTGAACAGGGTGAGGATGAAGAGGGTACAAAGACTTGTCGCCAGAACTGCCAAGAACAGAATGGTTTCAGGGACAAGACTTTCTCTGGGAGATGGGTACCTTGCATAGAAGAAATCGAAGAGAAAGCCAAGCTCGACCTCGACAATGCGGTACATCCTCTCCTGGGAGTCAACATCATTCCCAGTATCATGATCAGGAAAGATGTGTCTCTCATACTCAGCTGATCCATCAAAGTGCGTCTGCCCATGCAGGCGCAAAGAGCACCCACTGAGGCGTCGCCTTAGCTGTTTGAACAAGGCAAATGAGAGACAGAGATCTTTTAGTCTTCGTGCTTGTGGGTTGTCTGAGTTCAGTAACTGTCCCTTGCACTGCCAAACCATTTCGATGGTGACGACACTATTGGGGACATTGAACTTGTACTCCCCGCGCCCATCCTCCAGGTCTGCCTCACCGCTAACCAAGAGATTTTTCTTATCTCGCATATACATGGTGATGAGCCGGTTCTCGATAGAGAGGACTCGATCCCTACCAACTGACAAAAAGCTCTTCACGCGCACTCCAAGCTTGGCGACAATCAACAAGCAGATCAACAAGAGAATAATTTTCAGATGTGACGGCAAAGAACTGGCATAAGAAAAGAGGAGGAAGAACACATAGATGATCTGGGCAGTCTGGTTCAGCATGGTGCGGGCTTGCTGGTCAGAGTCGTCGACGCTGCAAGAAGCAATGCCATCGGCGCAACCAAGGAGGAAACAAGCCCAGACGACAATGAGCTCACTGCTGAAAGCGCCGGACTGCATCAGCCCAATGGTGTAGGACACCGCTGGATAACTCAACATGAGTGCTGACCAGACAACAAGGCGGAAGGCAGCACTGTGGCTGGCGCGCCGGCTGGAGCCTAGCAACACCAGTGTGATGAGGAGGGTGCAGCTAAGGGTGACCAGCACCTCCACACGGACCAGGCGCCCCACTGGGCTGGCCATCCATGCTCTCATGGCTTGAGTGGTGGAGGACCAGTGCTGCTGCATCTTTGGACAGTCTTGGCTTCTGTGGTTGTCAAGCTTCTCCCGGTGGATTTGTTAGAGCGCTAAACTCCGGGAGTCGCTGAAACTTCTGTCCTGACCCAGATTCGGAGCAAGGCACCTTAGAACAAAGCCTGTGGGGAGTCTCCTCCATGGTCCGTTTTTTTTTGTGGGGGGGGGGGTATTCTATGGTTGGATACTCTGATGGTCATTGATCAGCAACACTGCTTTAAGAAGGCTGGTAATCCTATCTTCTCTTTTGTTAAGTCCGTTTCTCTCGCTATTTTCAATAAGATGTTTGGTCAGAGGAGTCGGTGTGAATTATCATTTCACCAGCTAGAGTGTGCGAGCTTCTGCTGACTTGTTTTTTCTTTACATGTCTTAGAATGCGACATTCAATAGTTGAGACTTGGGGACCATCCTACTTAACTTTTTCTATAGCAGAGGCAGCATGGAACAAATGTTGGGTTTAGCTCACTTGCTGTTCCTTCAACCAATCAACCACCACATGCTAGTAGGTTTCCGAGAAACCCCTATGCAATCCCAATCTTGTACTTCTTTCAGGTCGGTAATTTTGTTTTGCTCATTTTGAATAATACCTATGTTTGTGTTCGTGATCTACAGCAAGATTGCATATCAGCTCATGAATCATCAAAATGTGGAGGTACGTGTGGCGCATGGAGTAGGTAACCCTTTTCAAGTCTCACGGATATGGATATATATATTGCTGATCGATCCACGGAAAGATTTTATTCTGATCGATCCCTAGTATATATATACACAACTTTTTTGAAGTCAAAAGGAATGCATCTTCTGTTCTTCTTCAAGGACAGGAGTGAAGAAACATATATGGCGAATCCGCTGACGTGCTGAACAGAGGTCAAAACCGTTTTGGGAGGAACAACTATCAGGATTTCCATGGAGCAGTTGCTGGTAAGTCATTTTGACAACTGTAGTCATTGTCTCTTGTGACTTTGATACACTTAGCTCTGCCGGCAGAGAGCCAGTCCCTAACTAGTTATTTGGCCTGTGTTTGCCAGCCGACCATTTTTATTTTAGACACTTGGCACAGCTGTCAGCTGACATGAAGTAATATACATTGCGATGACTCCACTCTAAAAAATATAATAAATAAATAAATAAATCAAACATAGACCAAACGGGATACTTCGGCCTCCATCTCTCTCATGATTTTTTGTACGGTTTGTTGCTTTGGTTTACTGCGCTAAGCACAAAGGGCTGGTTGCCACCACGATATGCCACTCCCGGCTCGGCCTGGGATGACGCCGTCATGGAGGATCACAAGGTGGCCACGACACTCTCAGCCTCTCCGGGCTGCTGCCGGACCACAGCTACTACGCTCATCTGATCTTCGAGTTCGAGGCCGTGCAGCTTTGACCTTGGAGCCTGACGACCTGTACCGAAACAAGCTGACGCGATCGTGAGGACGCCTGACTACGCCGCCATGTTGGCCGAAGGCAAGAGGCTCGGGGACAAGGTGGAGCAGAAGAAGCAGATGGATGATGAATCGGTACCAGCGGAGAGGCCCTTGAGATTGCAGTTGCAGGGGACGCTCTGCTTCTTCCTAAGAGCTTGGTGCACTTCCACGGTGCAAAGACCGTTGCATTTGATTGTTGGAGGGTCTTGTCTGGTCTTTTTCATGTGCGTTGCTAGTTGTGATTTGTTGTACAATCATTATCATGGTAAATGAAGCTTGTTCGTTATGTATTCGACTAAGATGGTGCATAAATCATTCGACTAAGCCGATCGGTGAGATGTCAACTGAAGCTTTATTTGTGTTCGAAATTGTTGCAGTTCGATCCTATGATGGAGCCGATTAAGCTCAATTGCCTCGGCCTCTTTGTGCTGCGCTTGTGAGTTGAGACTTCCTTCCATCTATTTTCGTGTCTTTTCTGGAACATGCCGAAGTTTATCATGTGTGAAATTGAATTGGCAGAGTTTCTCACTAAGGAACAGTCAATAAACAGAAGCAATAGCTCAGATTTAACTCGCTGTAGGATCCCTCCTGTTTGCCAATTTTTTGGATCATCCCCCAAACTGTGAAATCTCTCATGACTACTGCTTCCTGTTGGTAATACTCCTTTGTCTCGTGCCCACACTTCAGTCTCGCCCTTTCAGATTCTATCAATCTCCCTGCATCTCAGATGGATTTGCTGCTAGGAGTGCATGAGAAAAATCTCATCTTGGAAAATCGGTATGGCAGGTACTTCCACATGGTACATAGTGCTAGGGAAATGAGGTCTTACAGCCAGGACCAGTGACACAACAAGAGAGATTGAAATGATTCCAGGAGTAGGATTCAACGGGATTTGTTGCTATAGTGCTAGGGCTGCGTATTGCCAAGCATAGGAAACAAGTCTGACAAACACATATCATTAAAGTCTGCATGGAAATGAAGTCCTACAACCACGACGGTGACAGGAGGTAACAGAAGAGAGTTGCAACCAACAGATTCAAGGAGCAGTACAAAGTAACAAGATCTAGTGCTACAGAATAGAGTTGCAACTTGCAACCAACAGAAGACTCATGGAACAGTACATATCACAGAAGATATTCAGAGCAAATTGTCTGTCTTGTGAGGCAATCGCCAGTAGAAGTTGCCGACAAATGACGGTGTCTTCCGCCGAAGCTTTGGATGCCTCATGTTGTAGACTCCAGCTATCGCGACAAGAACTTTAGATGGTGTAAAACAGAGCATAATGGCTGCTGCCAGAGTAAAGAGCCCAAAATTGCTGTTGCTGTTGGATCCCTCCATGTTGTCAATGCATTAATCCTCTCCCCAAAGGATGCTACGTCTCCCATGACCCACTGTATCCTGCCGGCAACACTCCTTAGCCTATCATACCTCATCCTTACAAAATCAATGCTCTGAGAAGTAGGGAAGGTATCAAATTCCTCATCGAGCTCATCTGGATGTACTGTGTCTGCTAAAGATACCTTGATATCAGTGTGCGAAGGATAACTAGGCCGACACCGGTAGTTCCATATTGTAATGAAGAAGATATATAAGAGCATTGATGGGAGTATGAGCTGGTGAAACACAAGAGCTAGGAAGAAAACAGCATGTGCCAGCAAAGTGATTGCAGGATTCTGCCATGAACGACCATAGGAGAACCAGCTCCAAAATGTTATGAAGATTGAAAGGACTGACATGATTCTGTTCAAATTGACCTTGCTTTTCCTCATACTCCAAAAGTTGCTTTGTGCATCAAACATGTATTCCACGGCTTCCTTGCATAGGGGTGGATCCATCCGGCTCAGTCGGGATGCGACAATCTGGATAGTAGGGAGCCTCAAATTATCTTTCAGGATCACTGAAAGAGGGTCCTCATTGTGCATTGTTGGTAAAATCGAGGATGCATACATACGCACTGTGTTCACTAATGATCTTGTGGTAAATCTTACTGATAGGTACAGTTCACCCATTTTCTTGACCCCTGAAGGATGTAGGATGAGAAGAGGGTACCCGTGAGAATAGATCCGGCCAGGTTGGAGATTGGAAAGGCGTATCCTTACTTTCCCAATGTTGGCATCCTTGTACTTGCCTGAACTAGACTCTTACACCTGGCCATTATCAAACAGTCCAATAGTCAGGATGGTTGCTGTATCGTACACATCCCATGAGTACTGCTCATTGAATGAAGGATGGCAGTTGTTGATGATTGTATGACTTCGTACCCACTTCCGACCATATTTTGCCACACAATAGGGGTGCAGCGATAATCTCCCATTTCCTCTTCTTATAGGAGGAAGGCCTTTAGCTCCAAGAATCCAACCTCAAACAAGCCAACAAGTGGAGGATTTGAGGTTTCCTCAGCTGCTAGTCTCAAGTCGTTTCTGTACTCTCCAAAGCCATACTGGGCGTCATATCCACCATCGAGGCAGGTAGTGATATTAATCCGGCACAATGACTCAGTCAACTCATAATGATTAATGTAATGGATTATTCGTCTTCCACTTAAAGCATAGTATTCACCTAATTTCCAAATCTTTTTCATAGAAGTGATCGATGTGAATTGGATCTCTAAACTCCTATTTCTCATCCCATCAAAACTCTGGATCCCAGTGAACAAACAAAACTATTCTAAGCTTTATCTCTGAACTTTCATTCCCCAGTACAAATTACCCCTACCTTTACTACTCTTACCATCCTAAAATGTAAATATTTCTAGTCAACTGACCTTCAAGGAATAACTGCATTTACTTTATTAAACAAGTATTGTTGGATACATACAGTGCGCTCATCGATGAGTAGATATTAATACTCTTCCATATAAATTTGGCTAAATTTAATATAGTTTAGCTCAGAACAAAACTAGAAATGCTTATATTCTACGACAACTGAAGTAGTCCCTAATATGTAAAACAGAAAATCTGAACAATTGAACGCTGGATTCTGGGAGCAAGCTACGATAAGAAACCAAATTGTATGATTTTTACGAAACGTATTTGGTCGAAGCTCAATCTCTGGCGATTTGACTGACTCGAAGAGGCAGCAAAGGAGCATTATCATGGCTAAAGGTTCATCCAACAGGAGCATTATGCATGCATGGTGTCGATCAATAATACCTTGGGATCGAGCTTGCTCTCAGAGCTAGCTAGCTTAGCCTCCTCGGTCGAACGCTCGCCGCAGCAGGAACGTACGAACTCGCCCCAGAGTCGGCTCAGTCGTAGATCACTCTCGGAGCATAGATGTCTGACGGACGGATCGGGATGCGTTAATTATGTTTTATGTCGCCGTTGACCAGAGATGAAGCACGTATATATGCTTCGACATTGACAAATGACACCGGCCCGAAAGCGACAAAACCTGATGAACGAGAGTGGTTCATTAGTTGCGTTGGCTAAAAATGGCGTGTGCCAGAGAGCGTGTAGCGTGCAGCTCACGTGCACGAGCCTTGGCTAGGTCCAACGGGCAACGGCAAAAAAATGGATGAATTGAAGGATGATCGAGTGCACAACTCATGGGAAGACTAGACTGAAGAAGCTCCTTTATCTTAAAAGAAATGCCATCACCCCGAAGAAATTTGGGCTTGATGGGCCGCAGCTGCGGTCGCGATCGACAGCCATCCGATCGTGTTTGTGTGCTGCCAACAAAGTCGCATAGCTTGTCACTGTCAGCAAGTGTCACGCACATATATAGTATCATCGTGTTTGTGCAGTGACAGATAGAGTGCCAGCAGGTGAAAGAGAAACGAAAGAAGGCATGGCACACGATAAAGGTGATCGAGTGCCTTAATTTGGTTATTGCATAGAGGTTGGCGGCGTTTTGGCAAGAAATAATAAAGCAAAAAATGACTGAAACAACCAATGGAACACACTACGTTGGATCGTAAGCAGCAAGCGCAGCATGTGCGTGCGTGCATGATCCATCTGCTGGCTCTAGTGAGCGTCTTCCTCCTCGCAGTGCTTGGTGTACTTGGCGGCGTCCAGCAGGCCCTCCGCCGGGCTGCTGGGCTTCACCTTGATCATCCACCCCTCCTCGTACGGGCTTGAGTTGATCTGCATATACAATCCAGAGAGGAGTACCATGCGCATGATGGTGACATTATTGCAACAGCCATCACAAAGCATACTATTACCATCACAAGCAAGCATGGAGACAGAGAGACTACTTTGGCACCGAACAGGAAGTGGCATTGACGGCAACCGTATGTACGTACCAGGCCGGGCGTCTCCGACAGCTTGGAGTTGACCTCGACGACCTCGCCGGAGACCGGGGAGTTGACGTCGCTGGTGGCCTTCACACTCTCCACGTTGCCGAAGGATCCTCCCGCGGCGACCGTCGCGCCGGCTTCCGGCAGCTCCACGAACACCACCTCGCCAAGGTGGCTCTGCACCGAGTGAATCATCGAGGGGGTGGTTTCCGTTACGTTAAAAACATCCTCTCTCTCATGGACTAGCTAGCTAGACAGACCATATTGATTTTAACCAACCAACATATATATTTCTAAATAATTGTGTCTGCCTGTCTGTCTGTCTCTATCAAACTGAGCCTGCATCCGTCTATGATGTGACAATTCTGTCAGATTCTATATATGATGCATTGTTTACATACTGATGAGCTTTCTTCAGATCTTTTCTAGATAATAATTAATGTGCACTTTCTTCAGATAGAATTAATTGAAGAACACTGACGATGCATGAAAGTCTTCACCTGAGCATGGTCCGTGATGCCAACCGAGACGACGCCGTCCCCATGGTCCTTGAGCCACTCATGAGACGTAGTGTACGACAACCCATCATGAACTGCACAACAGCACATACCAAGCATGACCGTGTGTTAGGACATAGCTAGGAACCACCTGCATGCAGAGGCTGTGGTACGGTTACATTGCGGCATGCATTCTCGCTCGAAGACCAGCTAGCTTTCATCAGAGAGCAAGCTAAAGGTTCTAGCTAGCTAGCTACTCGATCTTTTGCAAGATCAGAGCTCTTTTGTTGCGAGTAGTTGTGACAGCAGCCACTCGATCTGAATGAACAGCTACCACATGTACATATACGAACAAATTAAGAAAAGACAAGTTAAGCTTGGCACAGTGCATGCAAGGATGTATATATAAATTGGAGATCACCAAGTATTTCTTTTTCCCCCGGAAACAGACAGAGTACCTTGATGAGTTCGATCTATATGATGATGATGACCTATAGAGAGATCGAGAGGGTACCACGCATACCTGTAGAGAAGAATCTGGAGATGGAGTAGGACGGAGCGGCAGCCCTGGCTCCGGAGAGCTTGAGCGCATTGGCTGCTGAGCTAGCCCACAGCCTGAGAGCCATCGTGTGTTGCACCAGCAACGCGAATGCGAGTGCTAGTTGGATCTTCTTCTTCTTCCCTTCTCTCTTAGCGTGCAGGATGGCCAGGCAGTAGTGATGGGCAGTGATGATGAACCAAGGGCACTGAGAGGATAGGGGTTTCTGATTGTTTGGCTCAGGAAGAAAGGGTGCGCAGGGATAGGGTTTGTATGGCCAGCCGCCGTTGCTCTTGGACGTTCATCACTGCAGTACTGTAGTGCATTTATCCCGGTACCAAAACAATGCTCGACTGCCCCTCCATTCAGTGCCGCCATATGCATGTGTCCCAAAACACTGGATTGGATTCTCGCTTTTTCCGAAACGCCAGACGGAGGATGCCACGGAACATCCTGTCTGCATCTCCGTGGAAACAGAATCCGGATTTTTAATTGTTGGCGCGAGCCTTCTTGTATATATCTGGACGGTTGCGATGATTATCAAGCGTAGCGATCTGTGTATAGAGGTGCAGTACCATTCTGTATTTTGGACGACAGGTTCGATCACACGCTTTATTTTATTTTATTACAAAAATTATGAGCTAGTTTTGGGTTTCTTTTAGAGGTGCATGCAGTGCCATCCTCTCCAAGGTGCCCCTGCCGGCCTGTAGCTCGTGCTCAGCTGCGCTCGTTTGGAGAAAGAGACGTCCAAGGGAGGATAGGCAGATCTCCTTCCTCATGGATCCGCCGGATCCTTCGTCCTTCACTTGGGAACATCTGATCATGAATCCAGCGGCTCAACTGGGTCCTTCACTTGCAAGAACACAGGAACATACATCGATCTTCATTCAAAATCGGGATCTGGTCTGTCTTGCTGCCGCCATGCTTAATTTGGACCAACCCGGAATCGACGGAGAGTCCATCCAGAAATGTGGCCCATGGACCCTGATGAAATGTACTAGTGACGACGGGCTGATGGCCCACTATAGGAGCCCATCGACCACACGGCGCGCATGCGGAATCTGATTGGGCTGGGCTGGGCTGGGCTAGATTCGTTGCTCGTCTCTCTGCTCAACAAAAGAACCTCGCCGCCAGCACACGGACAGAGAGGACCCACATGGACATGGCTGCGCGCTTGGGCCTCGTCCTCCCGCACGCGGCGCTCCTCGGCGGCTCCGCCGCTGCTTCCACCCGAGCTCTCAACCCGTCCCGTGCTCGCCTCCCTTATCCTACTCCTCCTCCTTTCCCCACCTGCTGCCGCCCCTCCTCCTCCTCCACCTACGCGGCGCGCCCCCGCTCCAGCCCCCGCTGCGGGTCGCCGCGTCTCCTGGCTGTCCGCGCCATGGCGTCGGGGAACCCCTACGCCGCCGAGCTCGCCGCGGCCAAGAAGGCCGTCACCCTCGCCGCCCACCTCTGCCAGGTGCCCCTCCCCGTCCTCCTCGTTTCTCCCCTTCTCTCTGCCTTTCGTGGGCGCGGCCCTCGCTGCTGGGCTCGTCCACACCGACTTCCCGTATCAGTGGCGGAGTGTCGGGAGGATGAAAAGTGTTGCTGGTTCGTGATTAACTGATTAACATGGTCCAGCCGCAGGCGTAATCCGCTGCTTAAGATTTCAAAAAATAAAACTTTCTGAGAACACAGAAATGGCCTGGAACCGTCTGAATTCTTGGGTTGTGCGCTCCAGGAACGGTGAAGACCCGTGCACGGTAGCGTAGCTTACACCTTACAGTTCGATATAATGCATTTCAAGGGACACCAGCTGCTGCAATGTATTCATGTTTTTAAGTTGTTGCCAAATTTGAATGCTGGTGTAGTCCTACAGGGCACGGGCTAGTATGGTCCTGGTAAAAGCCTTCAAATAGGACGATTGGGTCCCGTAATTGATTGTTTTGATTCTCGACACCGCAGTTTGAATCTATTGTATTTCTTTGTGTTTCCTCCTCAGGCAGTGCAACAGGACATTGTGCATTCAGGCATTCAGTCTAAGGCGGACAAAAGTCCTGTCACAGTGGCCGATTATGGTACATGCTGATCCTGCAAATGTATATCTGCAAGTGAATGAATTTTCTGTTTAGTAATGAACCATTGATGCTACTGAGTTGCATGCACAAGACTCCAAAACTTAAGTTGATGACCAAAAAATGGGAAACTCACTTATACTTCACCACTCATATGCATGCTTTCTTAGGTCTCAAACGTGGAATAAGGGTCGGCTGTAAGTTTTTATATGAATTGTGGCAGCTACGACTCCGTAGTAATGAGGAAAAGCAGTCCACTTAGCACCTCTGGCATGCGCTAACAAATTCACTCCAATAGCAGAAAAGCTTAAGTAATGAGGAGGGCAGATAATTCACATATAATTCAATATATGGCAGTACTAAAATCACATTTGGAGTTAGTTGAGTACCTTTTTAATGTAGAGATGTTTTTCCTCCAAACTTGCTGTTTACTTGTTACGTCTCATTTCACTCATGTAGGATCTCAAATATTGGTCAGCCTTGCCTTGAAGATGGAAGTATCACCTGGCCCGTTTTCATTGGTGGCTGAGGAGGTAACTATAAATTTTCTTTTACCTGTTTTTGTGTAGAACTCATGAATATATTTTGTAATTAACTGGCACTAATGCTTACATAGGACTCGGAAGAATTGAGAAAAGATGGCGCTGAAGAAATTTTGGAAGAAATTACTGATCTTGTGAATGACACCATCTTTGATACTGGTTCATATAACATTTCATTTACGAAGGAAGGTATTCTCTCAGCGATTGATGATGGAAAGTCCGAGGGAGGCCCATCTGGGAGACATTGGGTCCTAGATCCAATCGATGGTACTAAGGGGTGAGTTCAATAGCTTAAACCAACAGGTTCCAGATCCTTGTACTGCAATAAAATGAAAGATTTGTTGCACCATTCACCGCTCCATCTACTATAGCTTATGTAGAAATGTCATCCAGCTTCTGAAAACTAGTGTCACTGCTTTCATGTGCTCTTTTCTAATAGAATAAGGTAGCAGATACTACATTTATTTCAATTCATGGACTCGATTTTCTGGCCTATCTCTCTAATGTCTGCACACTAAGATGTGCTCATTTATTGTGATTGATTTCTTTATCACTGACATATAATGGAAACAGTAATCAATTTTTTTCAGATCTAGTTTAGATTGCACTAAAATTAGACTGTAAATTCAATATGAATAGAGTCATAGACAGATATGGCATGTGTGGACATTTTCTACACATGGACACTAGCTTTTATATAGTAAATGCCAAGTTATATTAATATGTATTCTTATTTTACTAATAATATACAAACAGCTCAGTAATTATCTATTTCATTATTTTTATGTTAGCCATAGACTAGGCACATAGAAACAGATGAGTTTGGTAAACTTAAAAATTAGTCATGGAAAACACTAAAAAATAGTACATCAAATTGTTACTTTCATAATGCTACATTGGAAAAACCTTTTTCCCCATTGACATACCATAGGACAAACAATTTCGTATGAATGATATAACATCTGACATGTCATAGCCCTAGTACCAGAACCATGAAGGCTGTGGAACCAGCAAAATTGTACCTAGTTGAATCACCAGTCTACTTAAAATGAACTACTTCTGAGCACACGTTGTGAGGTTCTCTTTCCAAATAAGAAATGTAAAGTGATGGTATACCAGTGGCTTCATTCCTATACTAGTTTCCAATAAACCATTGTGATATGTTCAGTCATAAACATGCATGGAATTGCTTCCAGTCATTCATTTTTCCTTTTTGTTTGCCTATTTGATACCACCTTTTGATACTACTGTTTATCATGCTAATAAATGCCCTTCTCTCATCCAAATTTTCTTTTTTGTAATTTGAATCAGTTTCTTAAGGGGTGACCAATATGCAATCGCACTGGCCCTGCTTGATGAAGGTAAAGTTGTTCTAGGTGTATTGGCTTGTCCAAATCTTCCTTTGTCATCAATAAGCAACCCAAATGGTAGCTCTTCGGGCCATCAAGTTGGTGCCCTTTTTTCTGCTACAATTGGTTGTGGGGCTGAAGTAGAGTCTCTAGACGGTTCTCCTCCACAAAAGGTTATAGCTCTTTTGATGTGATGCTTTTAACCTACTTCCTCCTCTCTGATGTTTATATTTTAATTTCTGTTGCTCATTTTTTGGTCTAATTTCTAATTTTAGTTTTTTTGCTGACTCCTGGCTGATTATAATTTCAGATTAGCATTTGCTCCATTGACAATCCAGTCAATGCCTCATTCTTCGAATCCTATGAAAGTGCACACTCCATGCATGATCTGACTGGCTCTATTGCAGAGGTTAGACCCGGACAATTATTTGCTTAGTCCAGGTCCACAAGAGTGCATACTTAATCCGTTGTTTGGATGCTATCAGAAACTCGGTGTCCTAGCTCCTCCAGTTAGAATTGACAGCCAAGCAAAATATGGTGCTCTGGCCCGAGGCGATGGTGCCATTTACTTGCGTTTTCCACACAAAGGTTACAAAGAGAAGATATGGGACCATGCGGCTGGCTCAATTGTCGTGACAGGTTAGTTTGAAGTTCTGTGTTTTTTTTTTCTTTTTCAAAATAACTAGTCCAAAATTTAGATTCACTCACGTTTTCTGTTGATGTTGGCTTTTACAGAAGCTGGAGGTATAGTAACAGATGCCGCTGGGAACGACTTGGATTTCTCCAAAGGGAGATTTCTTGATCTCGACACAGGCATCATCGCGACAAACAAGCAGTTGATGCCGTCACTCCTGAAGGCCGTTCAAGATGCTATTAAGGAGAAGAACCAGGCCGCCTCCCTCTTGTAGGCTGTAGCAGTCATAGTAATCAACAAAAAATGTTAGTTGCAATAATGTTTCATATTCATACTGCGTCATACATGTACCTGGCCTTTTGTTGTGACATTACAATTTCATGTTGTACCACTTGTGATGAGGCTCTTTCCTCTTGGCAATCAGATGTCTTTTTTATTACTGTTTTATGGGAAATTTTCGTTCAATTTGCTTCAGTATATGGTTCCAATTAATGTAAGTGGCTAAAATACTTCCATTTTTTTTTGCTAAAATCTTTCCAATTTTCTGGGGGCAAACTCACTCAAGCGTTTTCAAATACCCACATGTATGTTTCTTACGGTTATAATACAAATTTCTTACGGTTATAATACAACACATGTAAGTTTTATGTATTTTTCATGTTCCTTCTATGCTTATTGACCGTTCAATGTAGCTATCATTTGTTCTCTAATGACTCATTCGACATATACCACTAAGAAGTGCTCCTTGATGAATTGTGTAAAAGCTTACTCGAAGTAGTAAGAACCTAATCACCCACCTCAAGGAAAATATGATCGGTCTCAATGATAACATGCACGTGAGGGTATTTAAAAACGCATAATGCTTGCTAGAGTTGATTATAAGGAATTAAGTCATTAACGATTTTCAAAAGAAAAATATCTTGGAACTCACATGTCAATATAGATGATTTCGTACAGCTGTACTGTTTTGACTTTTGGTCCATGGAAAATTGTTTGCTAACCAAGAAAATCAAAATTCTTTTTTTAAAAAAGAAAAACTAACAACCCAGTTTGTTTCCATATATTTGATTATTGTGGCGTCACCAATGTTTGGCACGTGCGCGGTTTGTTTATTCCTTCCTGTGACTTCAGTCGCCAAGCCTACTCCGCCCGCATCCCCACTCTTCCCCACCATGTCGCAGCTTCCGGAGGTCGCCGGCAACCCGTACACCGCCGAGCTCGCCGCCGCCAAGAAGGCCGTCGCCCTCGCTGCCCGCCTCTGCCAGGTTAATTGGTTTTGATCCCACATCTTAACGCTCTGTTTTACACCGCGTCTTTTCGGGATCCGCTCGACTTGGAGTTGGATGGCACTTTGCCAGGACAGATCGCCCCCCAAGAGCACGTGGTTATTAGATTTTAGTTCAGTGAATGAGATGCAGTTAGATCGTTAGAACTTGGAACTTGCATAGGGGGAAAACAGGTCTTCAGTCTGTATTTGCCTTCTTGGAAACATGACTATGTTAGGGAGGAGAAAGATGCACAGAGATGCATGATGCCTTATTGCCCATTGCTTATGATCTTTGGCTCTTGGATGTGGTAGTTAAGTTTGCATTTGAACTTGAGAAGTCAATCTATGACTCAAAATGTGAACTCTGGAAAAAAATTAGAAATTCACTCGAGTTGCACGCTTTCTGAATTATTGTATGTTCCATTGGGGAAAAGATGGCAAGCCTTTAGGCCTAAGCCCTTCTTTCGTTGGGATGATAAATTTCATAGGGACAGGAAGATAGGCATGGATACCTTGCAAGCCGGTTCTTTTCTTGTCTTAGTTGTGATGATCAAATCGGGGTTACTCTTGAGATGGAATCTCTGACCCTAACAATTAACTGTAGCTTCTTTGGATACTTGCCGATAGCTGTTGTACTTACTTGTTTCCTCTTGCCCTGTGTTTCCTGCTGTTTCTTCAGAGAGTACAGCAGGGCATCTTGCAGTCTGATGTTCAATCGAAGGCAGACAGGACTCCAGTGACAGTTGCGGATTATGGTACATGGCGATACTTGATTTTTCTTAAAAATAATTATAGAAGAATTTGGAGAGCATGTTATTGATGTTTTGTTATTCATCAATTCTAG